>NC_140592.1:556317698-556975198 GCF_964204655.1 Triturus cristatus | reverse complement strand
CCATTGGCTGGCTTCCTAAACGGAGGCCCGCCATTGGAGGAGAGAGCCGTCCCTCCAAATAGGCTCCGTCTTTTTCAGATTCGGGGGCGTGTTCCTTGCTGTTCTTTCCACTTTTTAGCCACGCCCTTTTAGAACAGCAGGAACACGCCCCCGAATCCGAAAAAGTTACGATTCTTCCAGCCGCCATTGTTTTGCTGTTCTCTGGCTGTGACGATTGTTCTCTGGCTGTGAGGATCTTTTTTTTTGCTGTTGTGCGTTATTTGTAAGGCATTTTCCTTGTTTGTTTGTCTCGTCTGCCACCGATGATTGTTTTGCTTTTCTCTTTCCATTCGGCTTTAGCAAAGTCAGCCGTCTGTTTACTTGTGCATTGCGGTTTCACTTTTGCGCGATGCGTGTTGCTCTGACTTGTCATTGATAATGGTGTTGCTGGGACCCGTGTGTTGACGTGTTTGTTCCTGCTTGCCTTGTGTTGTTGTTTGCCATGGCTTTGTACGTTCGACGGGTATGCGTGGATTTTTCGTCTTGTCACTCGTCTCGTTTCTAGGTAAACTATTTTCACTTAAAATTATGTCCGCAATTTGTTTGTTTCCTCTCCTCGCCGTTAGTGCTTTGCAGCGGCCTGGAACAGAAAACGAGAGGAGAGTACTCCTCTAACGGGAGGGAGAGCCTGCGCCCTTCCTCCCAGAAGCAGTCCCTCCTTTTCTAGAATGGATGTGGTTCGCACTGGTGTTCACGGTAGAGGGGCGCCACGACCAGTGTACAGTGAGTGCTTGGAGAACTGCGCAGGAAAGTGGCGCCGGGCTACACTGTGATACAATTAAAAGCGACCCTACCCTGGTATCTGTGTATTCCTTTCAGCTTTATCTGCACAGCTCATATCTAAATAATCAAACAGAAATAACGCATTCTCCGTAGGTACCGATCCGATTTCACTTTATAAAATGCTAGTTCCTGAATGAAAGTAAATTATCTTTAAATCCATTTGAGGGGTGTCCTCGTTAATCGGCGTCTAACAAGTGAATATACACATATGTTGTTGTAAAAAGACGTAAACCAATAATCTAAAGTGTAGGTGTATATATATTTGTATAAAAGTGCCTGGCAGGTCTCCTTGCTTCTGTCCATTAAACGTTGACTGTCACCTTCCGTATCTATTACCCCCCCACCCCCCTCTTGGCGAGTTAGAAACGGAGGCGGACACAGTGAAGCAAAGTCCTAGATGACAAGATGTCGCCAAGATAAGAAACTGGGCTCCGCCCTCGCATCTCTCATCGACCGCCAACAGTTTAACCTGCATCTCTCGTTTCGTGTCCATTGCTTTTAAAAAACCTGCCCTCGGGGCTTTAAGTAGGCCGGGTTCCTCCAGGTCTCAGACTTTTCCGTAATTAAAACCGACCTTGAAACAGGTCCTGATTAGGCGCTATATTCACGTTCTGAGCTTTACAGGAAAAACACTAATCAGTTTCTGAACAATGGCTGTAAAACCGGTTAAGATCACGCATGTCAGCGATGTTGTTCCTGCGTGCGTTTCACATACTTGACTTAATCTGGCCTTACATAGGAGTGTTTGCTTTTTCCCCGATTTACATAGGCCGTGCCCCCTTGAGAGGCGTCCATTTTTTTAATCCCACTTAAAACACTGCGGACCTGGTTGTTCTAATGCAATTTTCCCTTCTCATAACCAGGGCACAAGTCCTAAACAAGCATTGGCATAGCCAATAGGTCTCACCTTTGGGACCTTACAAGTGTTTAGCCATGCAACACTTGATGTTGTTGCACCAAGGATATAGTGCTGGATAACTAAACACTTATAAGGTCCAAAAGGCGAGACCTATTGGCTATGCCAATGCAGCCGTAGCAATCATATGAATGCAGGCATGTACACATGTCTTTAAAAAAAATAAAGAAATTTTAAAAAACACAAGTGATCTACAACTCAGCAAAAAACTGAAGTTCAGATTTTCACACACTACTCTCTAGGAACACACACTTTAGCTATACAACCATTATCTCAGCGGATTCATAAATCCAAAACACTCACGGTGCAATTGAAGGAAATGTGTAGGTGCACTGGGAAACAATTGTCATGATAGTACAGGCCTAGAGCACCAAACAGAAACAAAGACAAGAAACCTCTGAAAGTAGAATCACCTTTAATCAAAATCCCATGACTATAGTAAACAGTTTACCGAAGGGGAGTAAGGAACAATTTAAAAATCTATTGTTCAAAAGAACTCTCTTGAAGCATCGTTGCTGCCACCAGGTACTCAACATAAGCACCTTGGAAAGATGAGCTGCTGAGTGAGCCCTGCTTGTGTCCAAACCCATTACAGGGTGGTGTCAGGCCTCTCTGTGCATCAGGTGCATTAGGCCACTGAGCTAAGAAATATCCCCCAGATCCACACACCCTCTGAACAAGGAGAAGGTTGACACATGTACAGCAGAGCAAGACGGAGAATAAAGACGTTTCCCAAAAGATATCAAACTGACATCCTGTTTCCCAATTTCCAAATCATCTGCGGTTTTGAAATGCTTTTGAGCCACATTTTGCATCTTTGCCAACATGATCCATTCTTTTGAATCTGAGGAGTCAATACCTTTAGAATACACCTGCAATTAGGATTGTAAGAAAATGTGGAGCGGTGCTGCATCACTGCCCCAACATGTCCGAATGATGCAATGTGAGAAGGAAGGCATTTATAATATCATTCATACTGTAAGATTGCAACTACAGGTCACTCGCAACTACAAACTAAGCCAGGATTAAAACACAACATGCACAAGAGACTACCTCACAACATCCCTCTTCCTCACTACATCACTGTTTCACTACCTCACTCTCTCACTGCATAACTCTCTCTACCTCACTACTCCACTCTATCTCACTACCTCACTATCTCACAACTTCTCTCTCTCAAAACATCACAACTTCACTCTCTCTCACTCACTACCTCAATCACTCTATCTCACTACCTCACTCTTTCTATCTCACTAACTCACTTTCACTCTCTCTTTCACTACCTCTCTCACTACATCACAACATCACTCTATGCTTATATATCACTACCTCACAACATCCCTCTCCCTCACTACCTCACTCTTTCACTACCTCACTCTCTATCTCACTACCTCACTCTCTATCTACCTCACTCTCTCTCACTACCTCACTCTCTATTTCAATACCTCACTCTCTCTCTGCTAATGCAATAGGTATCACATATGCAAAAAAAAAGTTAATGCCAATAGAAATGACAATGCCATTTATTTAGGGATACAAAAATGATTAAAAAAATAATGAGCAATACCAATAGCTCTACCTATAATATTGCCGAGACCATTGCATTGTAAATGCTTGTTAAATCCTTCGATTTCTTCTCCTCCTGCCCCTTCGCTTCTTGCTCCTGGCGCTCATAGTACTGAGCTATAGTCAGGAGGGCTGTCGGGGTCGCAGTGGACCAAGAACTTTCACTCGCTTTTAGGCGGGCTGCGATCGCCGGTAATAAATTCGCCACATATTTATCAGCAAAGAGGTGTCGACCCGTATCATCCGTAAGTGACTGACCACTAAAATCATGAAACGTCTCCTCAAAGCGCGTAAAGAAATCTGCAACTGATTCATCGACTTTCTGCTTGCACGAGGCTAGCATATTCCAGTCAATCTTTTTAGGGGGAATGATTGTCTTCAACTTAGCCAGAATAGCAGCAGGGAGATCTAAGATAATCTGAGGTGGTTTCTGCGCGGGCTTTCTCTCCCTATCCTCGTCCTCAAGCTCAGACCACCGAGCCTTAAAAGCGGCAACATCGTCCACCTTCCGCACAGATCGCCACATATCTGGTGGTATAATAAGCCCAAAGAACAAATCTATATCTGCTAAGGTCATAGTACAAGAATTCAAGGCCCCCTCGACTTCTTCGTAAAAGGCCGCTGGATTCTTGCGGGGATCAGGCAACGCATTCTTTAACGCCATGACGTCAGCCCTGTGCCAGGGAGTGTAAACCCAATTATACACAAAATATCCCTTAGCATCGGCGGAGGTAATATCCGAGCTAGTCCCCGTTCCTTTAGGAGGAACATACAAAGGCGCCGCCTCTCGCATTGGTTTAACATGCACTAGATCGCTCTTATCTGACTGAGAGGTGGATGAATGGCCATCTCCGGTACGCGAATCCGACCGCTTCTCCTCCTCAACTTGTTGGCGTGCTTTCTCTTTAAGGTCCCTCGCCGCATCCCGCAACGCAAACAGTCGCCGAACCGCATCAGGCGCCTTAGAGGGAGAGAAAACACCATTACGCAATGCTTTAGCATCTAATACCACATCGTCAGGTTCAAAGACACTGGAATATTTCCGGAAAGCAGCAATCACTTCCTCAGAAAAGTGGCCCAAAAAATACAACCTTTCTCTATCCTGCCACAACTCCCAAGAATCCAACAACTCAGCAAGGGACAACTTGCCCTTAAGTGCACGATAGGAAACTTGCCGAAGCTCACCCATTCGCTCAGCCGATAACATGGACCGCGTGTCTACCTTACCCGAACCCGATCCAGAATCTTGTGGCCTCGGGGCAGACGCGCCGACATAAGGAGGCGGAGAACGATCTAATAAATAAAAATCATCGTCTTGATTATCAAGGACAGGATAAAGTGACTGACGAACAGCATATTGACCCGAGACTTGTAACCTACGCTCTTTCTCTTGCCTCTCCGTCTGTTCTCTTTCCTCCCGACGCTTTGCTTCCTGTGCTCTCACATGATCATTCTTCCGTTGCTCTTTATCAAACAGCGCTTTCTCACGCTTCTCTCGCTCACGCACTTCCTTCACCCATAATCGCACACATTCAAACATGTCTTGACGAGCACGCCGTTTACACATACACTGTTCCACATACTCAATCTTACGCATATCAAACGACCCATACAACGGCCACCGTAACTCAGGATCCTTTCTGGTATATTTCCTCCATACTGTGCTGTACATTATGGAAGAAAGACCATGCTTCACATACATATCCCTATTAGGAGTCCCCTCTGGGGGAGCTGGAGCAGATTCCTCGAGGTTTAACCGGTTTCCAAAACAGCAGCACCACTTACGGAGTGCGCTAAAAGCAGGCATGCTCAAAAATAATGCAGAATATGCAGTATTATCAAAAAAAAAAATGGCACTTAAACGTTGTGCCGTTCAAAGTTACACAGTTCCGGAGAAATATCTCCACATTACCTGCCTATATGTGTTGCAACGCATATATTCTCACAATAATCAATACAAGATATGACCGGTCATCACAAATCAAACTCAAATAGCCAAACCAGGCTTCAAAAACTCGGAGCAAGTACCGTACAACGGTTCTTACCAATCAAGAGTCCAGATTCCAACTGCCAAGCTCCAAAATTCGCCCAAACGGCTGTCACGGCAGGACCGACAGAAGAGGTCTCAGTCGAGGACCGGCGCCACCCAGATGGTCAGGTCGGAAGGGAAGGAAGAAAAACCTCGGGATGCCAGGACTAAAGTGCCTCTGGCAGTGATCACATCCCCGGCCAAATTCCTCACCTTCGTCGCGACCAATCCTTCGAGCATCCGAGTCGCCGATGAGCCCCACGTGACGGGCGCCAATTGATGAATACAGGCCCCAGCTAGGCCCGCAGGACACAAGGGTTCGCTCTCCTGCAATGGAATCTATAAGGAAGTTGGCACGGAAACTGCAAAGTACAAAGACAAGGTTTATTAACCCTCAAGGGTGGTCCTACAATCCATACAATACCCTTCAGTATTGCATAGAGTAGCACAAAGAACTTGCGTACACGGTCCCCTTTTATACACAACAGAGGGGCTCATAAGTGGGAGGATACAACATGAGGCAAGGAATGTTACCTTTTATGGACATTTTCGATACAAGATCAATATGTGGGCGGAGCTGACATACTCCTTGAGCCCGCGAAAACATGGTCAAGCAAGGACTAACTGATAACAGATGCGGTCAAGCCTGGGCATGCGCCAGGCGGACAAAGGAACTATTTATAGACTGTTACTAGGCAGATTACAAGAGCAACTAACACGAAGATAGGACTCTTCTCGTGTTGAGCACGTGGAGACATGACAATACAAAATGGAGTCCAAACTTCAGTCAACATAACGAAAGAGACATGTGTAAGGCAGGAGAATTCATGTCTTTAGTAAATGCTTAATCACATCGTGGTTTCAATTTACAACAGTGCTCTAGCCCCAATTTCTTTGAAGCTCTCTGGAGCTCCCAGGGATTCCCTATCTAAGGCCAATTGCTCTCGCTTGATCCTAAGCTTAGCCTTCTCAAACTCAAGCAGTTGGCACTTTTTCCCATAGGAAGAATATCTCTTCCTAGAAGCAGAAGTCCTTTGAGAGATAGAGGTCCCTACAGATGTACCAGAATGATTAGATTCCTGTGAAGGAGATTTTGATCTTAGTGGCACACTGCCAACTCTTCCAGGTGGGGTAAAGAGAGGGCCCCTTGGGCCTTCTCCCCCATCTTCAGGAAAAGCGGCATTGTCCAGGTTGGAATCATTTTGATCCTCCTGGCCAGCATCAGAGTCAGGGTCATAGTAGTGTTCACTACTGGGACTTTCCTTCTCTGCTGCCCCACCTACCCTGCCTACCTCATCAGACCCTGGGGTCTTTCTCAGGTCATCTGCAAGCAACAACTTTATGAGATGTTGTGTGGTTGGGCTTTTCCCTAGCTTCAATTTCCTAGAGGCACATCTATTTAAACTGCGGTAGTGATGGAACTGTCAGTCGCACATCTTTTCCCTAGTAGCTAGAACTATTTTCGGTGCCCATCAGGATAGGAAAACATCCCACTACCTAGGATGTGACTGGCCACAAGGCCCGAGAGGGGGGCACTCGTGGTTACAACGTTTGTTTATAAAATAGGTACTATCCCGGCACTCTAATGTTGAAAATTACAGTATCACAGGGTATGATAAGATATAAAGTGTAATAGTACAGTATTATAGCACAGAATTTTGGCTGTCCCCCAAAGATCAGAAAAAACGATACTGTCCCAACAAGTGTCTTTAGTCGTAATACATGTCATTTAATTTGCGTGGTTCAAATGCACAATATTCAATTATTACATCAAACATGGTCCTGTTCTCCTAGTATTTGATTACAACCTTTCCAAAAAGAACATAAATCTGTTCTCCAGTGTCTCACACGTAGTTCAAAAAATGCAAAGTTCAATTGCAGTATACAGAATCGGTCCCTTTGCAATGCACCAGTTTCCCGTGCAGTAGGAACAAATATCACAGTGTCCAAGATTCAGTAGAGTGGTGATCCAAAAATAGCCGACACGTGTTTCGTTACTCGATGTAACTTTTTCAAGGCTGTGGAAGTAATGGTTATAAAACACTTTAAACTGACCCAAAAGTAAAAGAACGCATCCAAACATCGTTCATTAATTTAACAGTGTTCATGTGTAATAATACCAGTCACATAGAAAGGAAATGACCCAAACAAGAGATTCGGTCCAAAACGATGTGAAGTATTTGTTCACTCATTAATTCAATAATTTTCTGCTTAATCCCAATATTGGGAAACCAAAAGGCAGGAAGATAGCCTCAAACTCCGTGTCACATACCAAAAGGTGAAAGGAATGAGTAGTGATGATAGTAATATAAATCAAGGAATCCCAAACAAACCGGCATATAGAGTGGAGACGTGCAAAAATGCATACTCAAGGTGTACAGACTCTTGAAGCGTTACCTTGTTCAAAATGATAGAACTGTACAAAGGCTGTGCAATAATATAATAGTCCCAAGGAATGTTCCTCTGCATGAGCCAAGATACGCGCTGAGAGCCTGTATGTAGGATCTATGCAGCCCTTCCGTATTCTGAAATAAACACGTTAAGATAAACCAAATGAGACCAGAACATGTCTATGCTAGGTACGTCTCAGGGGGCTAGTTCACCTGAGAAAGAAAAAAAAATCCATGACACTCCGTTACCTTTTATAAGAACTGCATAGTTATAACTGAAGGGCAAGTTCTATGGCCCTGATCGTCTAGGGTACTGAATTCCGAGCCTTGAAGGGAATACTTAGCAGGGTTCTGTAGTAGTCAGAAAGAACACCTGAAAAAGAGGGTAAAAGAAAGGGAAGGAGGCGATCTATATCTGTTGCTAAATCGTATATGTTGGGCAGAGCTTAGGCTCAATGTGTTAAAGAGAATAAGCTCTAATTCGTTCTCAAATTAGTCCACTGTTTATGCACGAAATAACTTACTTAAGTTAGCTCGCTTCCAGGACCCCTCCCAGGCAATAGAATACGTTGCAATAGTTCACTCGTAGGTATCTAAGCGGGTCCTGGAGACGAAGGCCAACAAAAACCAGTAAATACCTGGCCAAGAAATTTCCAACATTAAATGGGCACCCAGCCTGTCCCCTGGTTACTTCCCCATTTGCAAAGTTTAGTATAGCCTAGGTGGTAAGCCAAAGTGGTTTAAATTTGATATTGTAAATGAACACGTAACATTGAGAGAATTTGATCTATAAATCCGGTCCTACCCGCATAGAATTTGTGTTCCAAAGTAGTAAGGGTGGTGTCGGAACTTCAGAGCAGCACTATTCAATCAATACTTCATATCAGATATAGCCGGAAATTGGGAAAAGAAAAGAAACACTTTGTTCCTCCTGTAGGTAAATAATACACCAAAAAAGACAAAGAACCCATAGTCACCGAGTGCTAGAAAGAGAACGCGAGTCAAAAGTCACTGGTTTAAAAACTTAAGTAAGTTATTTCGTGCATAAACAGTGGACTAATTTGAGAACGAATTAGAGCTTATTCTCTTTAACACATTGAGCCTAAGCTCTGCCCAACATATACGATTTAGCAACAGATATAGATCGCCTCCTTCCCTTTCTTTTACCCTCTTTTTCAGGTGTTCTTTCTGACTACTACAGAACCCTGCTAAGTATTCCCTTCAAGGCTCGGAATTCAGTACCCTAGACGATCAGGACCATAGAACTTGCCCTTCAGTTATAACTATGCAGTTCTTATAAAAGGTAACGGGGTGTCATGGATTTTTTTTTTTTCTCAGGTGAACTAGCCCCCTGAGACGTATCTAGCATAGACATGTTCTGGTCTCATTTGGTTTATCTTAACGTGTTTATTTCAGAATACGGAAGGGCTGCATAGATCCTACATACAGGCTCTCAGCGCGTATCTTGGCTCATGCAGAGGAACATTCCATGGGACTATTATATTATTCCACAGCCTTTGTACAGTTCTATCATTTTGAACAAGGTAACGCTTCAAGACTCTGTACACCTTGAGTATGCATTTTTGCACGTCTCCACTCTATATGCCGGTTTGTTTGGGATTCCTTGATCTATATTACTATCATCACTACTCATTCCTTTCACCTTTTGGTATGTGACACGGAGTTTGGGGCTATCTTCCTGCCTTTTGGTTTCCCAATATTGGGATTAAGCAGAAAATTATTGAATTAATGAGTGAACAAATACTTCACATCGTTTTGGACCGAATCTCTTGTTTGGGTCATTTCCTTTCTATGTGACTGGTATTATTACACATGAACACTGTTAAATTAATGAACGATGTTTGGATGCGATCTTTTACTTTTGGGTCAGTTTAAAGTGTTTTATAACCATTACTTCCACAGCCTTGAAAAAGTTACATCGAGTAACGAAACACGTGTCGGCTGTTTTTGGATCACCACTCTACTGAATCTTGGACACTGTGATATTTGTTCCTACTGCACGGGAAACTGGTGCATTGCAAAGGGACCGATTCTGTATACTGCAATTGAACTTTGCATTTTTTGAACTACGTGTGAGACACTGGAGAACAGATTTATGTTCTTATGGAAAGGTTGTAATCAAATACTAGGAGAACAGGTCCATGTTTGATGTAATAATTGAATATTGTGCATTTGAACCACGCAAATTAAATGACATGTATTACGACTAAAGACACTTGTTGGGACAGTATCTTTTTTTCTGATCTTTCCTAGAGGCACACATTGTCCTCAATTCTTGGTATGATTCATGGTCATACTTAGTTGTCAGAGGCCCACTGGCTTCTGGCCTTGAAGATATAACTAGTGTGGTGTGTGTAGGAAGGTGGAATCGGACTATATGGCTGCCCCCACTTTTTGCCTGGTGTTTTGCTGATTTATGACTTAGCTGGACCGGGATCCTGCTATTCAGGACCCCAGTCTATCTGCTTTCTCTGTAAAATTGTTTGCATGTACATTAGGTACATATCTAATTGGATTCTGGAGTGCCTTATAAGACCCTAGTATATGGTATACTATGTACCTAGGGCATAGGTACCTCAGAGACCTACCAGGGGCTGAAGCAGGTATTATGCCACCCTTGGGAAGCACTCCAAAATGGCACCACAGGTTTGCTACTGCAGCCTGGGTAAGGGTGTGCTTGCACCCCTTACAGTGGTATAGGCTACCTATATCACAACCATTGCACACACATCTAAAACCTATAAGTTACTCCTATGGCAGGCCTTAACAGTTCTGAAGGCAGAGTGCTTGGTTTTTATGTGAGAGGGTGTCCCTGCACGAGCAGGGCCCCTCTGCAGCGTTCGGAGTATCTCCTCTGATGCTGTTTGTGGTGCAGCCTGACCATATACTCTTAAGTGCATTATAACCTCGCGGTAAATGCTAACTTTGGGATGGCTGCACGGAAACATGTCGTGTTTGGTGTCAAACGCTTTGGAATACTACCCCCCGCCAGTTCTGGCGGCGGGGGTAGCATTCCACCCTTCTAGAGGGAGAGACATGTTCACACTAGTCTAACCCGGTAGGACTTTCTAGATCCCTGGCATCACAAAATGGATGCCTCTGCCACAGACACGGGTCTGGCCTCCTGCTGCTGACCGAAACTCCGGCAGGGGAGGCCTGGACAATAGGTTTCCTGTCCCAGGGAGGTGTAACCACCTCCCCAGACAGGCAGATGTGTATTGGGGCTGGGCGGGAGCAATCTCTGGTGCTTTGAAGTCCTGCACTGGGGGCGCACTTGTTGTCCCTGTGCATAATCCAGTTCAAACCGGTTGCAGGGGCTACCTGCCCCTGCTCTGGTGCAAACTTGGACAAAGGAAATGGGTGTAACAACCCCTCTTTCCAAACCCTCCCATAGGTGGGTCCCTAGAGTATGTCCAACCCCCAAACTTAGTATGGACGAAACTCTGCAATATATATCCTGGACCTTCGACTTTCTATCCTGACTAGAAGACTGAAGAAATCTCCCTTGGGATCAAGGAGTGACTCCCCTGCTTGGCAGGCACCAAAGAAGCAACTGTCCGGTCTGCAATTCCGAAGCTCCCGTTGGACGCCAAAGTCTCTGCATCACCAGAGGTGGATTTCCTGACTTCCCCGAGGCTACCCTGAGTCCACAGCAAAGCTGAGGCCCGTGGCTATCGTGGGTGACGAGGAACCGTGACCCCTGGACACCGCATACTATTGCTGGTACATCGACTTCTTGTGTTTTTCTGAAGTTCTGCTTTGGGCTCCGAGTAGCACCAGCCTTGAGCACTGACTGCACCGAAGATCTCTGACCTCCACTCCACGAGTGACCCGTGGGCCAGTTTCCAGTGCGACCGCTTGAGGCTCCTTCGTGATCGCTAGCCCGTTGGCTAGTGGGTCCCCACAAAGGCAACTCCAATTCTGCTTGGGCTTTCCTGGTTGCTCCAGACGTGCCCTGACTTACCCTCGCTGAGTGAGTCCCTCAGACCTTGCTGGTCTGCACCGACGTCCTTCTTCTCTTTCCACGAGACTTGCCGTTGCCAAGGCTTGTTGGGTCCATTCTGGTCGCCGACACCGCAGCACTCGACAGACTTCGTGGTACACCGCGAATCCGGCTTGTGGACTTCGTCGACGCCTCCTGGACCTCGTGGCTGAAGAGTCAAGGCACCCGTCAACTCACCTGAAGCACCCGACATCTGTGGGCATTGGTCCATCCTGCCCTCGGTCACTGGCAAGTGACCCAGACTCTGTCCAATCTGTTTTCAGGTTCCTTACATCCTAGATCCAGGCTTGGATCTCTGTGAACACTTCTCCTCTTCAGGGCAGCAGCACTTCTTCGCCAGCTTCCATTGAAATCGACGACACGACCCGACACCAAAAGGCACCTATGCACCCGGCTTCCCTGGGTGAGGTAACACGAGTCCTCCGGTGCTCCCGTGGGTGCTAGCCCTAGAACTGCTTAAGTCCAAAAGGGTTTAGTCCTGACTCGATTCTAAGTGTCCCTAATCTTTAAATTTCCAACCGCGACATTCCCCATAGAAGCTAGCGGGAACCCGCGGTTGTGTTTACACACTGCACACGGCCCCGTGGGTCCCCTGTGTCACTACCTTGGGTGGTTCCTTGGGGTCCCAGCGATTCTACAGGCTCTAGGCCCTGTGTCTAGTTCAGTCGTGGTTCTTATACCACTTTTTTTATATATGATTTGGTACGCCCCTAGGGCCCAAACGTGTATTTGTGCTAATATTGTTGATAACTAACTTGTAACCTAAATACTTTAAACTCCAGTCTCATAAGGAGACTAGAGGGGTGTGTTTGATCTTAAATACATATATTTTAAATATATACCTGGTGTGGTTGTCCTTTCATTTGATCAGTCAAGAGGTTATAGACTGGTAAAACCAGCTGCTTTACATTCCTTCAAGACTTAGCCTGAAGGCTGCTCTCCATAGCTACCACCAGGATAGCTTTCAATAAAGGTTGTCTTTAACCAATCACCATAAGGGGTTGTTTGGGCTGATACAAGGTGCCCACTAGAACTAGTGGACAGCGTATATCAGGCCAACTTCTCACAGTGTGTGCACCTACCTACTCTAGTGGGAGCTACTAAACTCTCTTGAGTTGTAGAAAGGGTGTGCTAAACCCTTGGCACACAACTCTAAGTTCAGTAGAACTTACTGTATTCTAGACTTGATTTATATGTACCTATAGTGGTTTTCAGTTAGTCACTCAAAGAGATTATCTGATAAAACAGTAGCAAGCTTTTTTTTTAAATAATATATTTACTGAGTGTTTTTACATAATAATCATGGTGCACGGTGCAACAGCAGAACAAAGACATGTAAAGCATATGGCGATCAGATGATTACAGAGAAAACAAAGTACATACAGAGCATCTGCAAATAAATGCATCACTATGGCCGAATACCCATGTGTTGAACTGATTCTAGATGCACAGTCCCTCCAATCTGCGCAAGTGTGTTGTATTGGAAACAGAGGGTCAGTGGCCACATGAGATATAAGATTAAGCAGCTGAAGATGGGTAACAAAAAGCAAGTTAAGTAACAGGAGTGGGGTTATCGCTATCCAGCGTGGGGGTATCAATATCATTTATGTCAGTTTCTCTAGTGGACAGGTATGTTGTGTACAGCCCCCAGAAGTTCTTAGGACGACTCCGTGGAGGAAGTAGTTCGCTAAAGTTTTCGGTTTGCGTACTGCAGTACAGCATGTCGTGCAACCACTGTGTCATAGGGGGTGTAGGGCCGCTACACCAGCTAATTGCCACCCTGCGCTTCGCGATGAGCAGACCCATGTCCACCAGTCTCCGCACAGCCTTGAGCGTCTGCTTGGAATATCCCAAAAGGGCCAGTTCGGGGTCCAGGGGTAGTGTCGAGTCCATAATTTTCCCCAGTTCGCTAAAGAAAAAAAAATGTGTGTACCCCCGGGCAGAACCAGGCTAAATGTAAGAAGTCTGCCGTCTGTTCATTGCACCTCTCACAAGCCGGACTGTCCCTCAACCCGTATCTATGTAACCTCTCTGGCGTATAGTATACTCTGTTTAAATACTTAAAATGGATCAGCCTATGTCTGCCATTTAAAGAAATACGTCGAGTACTAGCGCAACAGTAAGTCCACATGGGGTCATCTATAGTCTGTTCTAAATCCCGCTGCCAGGCCAGTCTGGCCTTAGTATAATGATTTGTCCTATGAGACATTGCCAGCTTGTAAATGTTTGAAACAATCTTGCGGGGAGACTTAGCTTTGATGGTTTAAGTCAATTCCAGCAACTCTGGGGGTTCTTGGAGGTCTTCTTCTAATATGTCGTGTAGTGCATGTCGCGTTCTATGGAACTGGAACTGGAACTGCTGTAGCAGAGTGTTAGTGTCAGCCTGGTTCTCTAGTTCCTCCCATTTTTTTCCTACACCGTTGTGGAATAGGTCCCCAGCAGTCAGGATTTTCAATGAGCTCAGCACGCGAATAACCCCTCTGTCTCTGCATGGGGGCAGCCAACAAGTCCATTCAATAGGAGAGCTCCTGCTTGTAATTGAAGTAGGTGATGTCAAGCGTGACGTGTCGCATTAATGCAGTCAAGTATCCCTGTTCTGCGATCTGTGGTTAGGAATATCATGGCCGGCAGTGGCAGCGGGTCGGCAATAATCATTTCTATGCGGAGGTGCGGGACGTCTGGCGAACCATGCATCCAGTAGTAAGCCCGCGCGCTTTGTGCCGCTCTATAGTACAAATTTATATCCGGCGCGCCCAACCCACCTATATGGTATGGTAAAGTAAGTATCTGCCATTTAAGCCTCGGCTGTTCGCCCGCCCAGGCCAGCCTTATCCGCAAAGTGGTGACCCTATGGAAAAAGGAGCTAGGTAGAACCATGGGAATATTTGTGAAAAGAAACAGAAACCGGGTAACACCACCATTTTCATGATAGAGATCCTGCCTAGTAAGGACAGGGGTAACGTAATCCAGGTGTCAACATAGTCTTCTAATCTGCTGACATCCTTACCATAATTTTCCCGAAATACCCTCTCAGAATCAGAATGTATCTGGATACCCAAATACCATATCGCATCCGTGAACCACTGCAGTGGGTAGTCCGGTTCAAAGGGTGTCGTGGCCGGTGTGAGTGGGAAACTATGGACTTAGGCCAGTTGACCCGTAGTCCCGACACCGCACCAAAGACTGAGGAGAGGTTACATTCCGGATTGCGGACGTACAATAATGTGTCTTTGTGGCTGTGGTACATTCTCAGCGCACAAGCCAGGGGCTCGGCTACCAAGGCATATAATATGCGAGACAGCGGGCAGCCCTGTCTCGTCCTTCTGGTAATAGCGATGGGATCCGTCACCAAATTTCCTATTTTTATTCTAGCGGAGGGGGAGTTGTATAGCACCTCAATCAGTTGGAGGAAGACCGGGCCTAATCCCATCCTAGTCAACACATGGCGCATGAAGGGCCATTCGACAGAGTCGAAGGCCTTCTCCATGTTGAGGAAGCCCGCAACTGCTTTAGAGTCCTGCCTGACATGTTGCACGGCCTCAAAGACCATGCGGAGATTGTAGGTGACGTTCCTGTCAGGGACAAACCCAGCCTGTTCAGGGGGAACTGGAGCTAGGGGTACCAGTCAGTTGGCTAGATTTTTAGCAAAGAGTTTGGTGTCAACATTGAGCAGAGAAAGTGGGCAATAAGACCCGCACTCCTCCAGCGGCTTACCCGGCTTGGGTATGGCAACTATAACCGCCTCTCTCATCGTAGGCGGTATAGTGCCTGAAACACACATGTTGTCAAAAAGCTCGGCTAAATGCGGGAGTAAGAGATCAAGAAATGCCTTATAGAAGGCAACCGTGAGGCTGTCCACTCCTGAGGTGCTCGAGGCTTTCATACTCAACAGGGCCAATTGGATTTCGTCTTTTCCTATAGGCCTCATAAGGAACTCTCGGTGTGTATTAGTGAGGAATGGTAATTTAATATGTGCGAGATAGTCTAAGATTTCCCCTTCTGTACCAGTAGAGCGAGAAGTGTATAGCACAGCATAGAATTGTTTAAACCTTTCCGCTATATCCGTTTCCTCAGTTAGCGTTTTGAGTTCAATGTCCTGTGTTTTACCGCACTTTTTCTTCAGTAGTTGTGCGAGAACGGAGCCCGGCCGTTCACCCTCACCATAAACCCGCACCGTGGCATATTTGCCTAAGTGTTGAACTTCGGTGTCAGCCGTGACCTAATATTCTCCCAGCAGTTCTTTAATTTCCAGCGATGTTGCCTCGTCAGCACACGTTAGTTGACGTTTTTCTAGGTCCCCCAGTCTCTGTTCCAAATCAGCCAGACGCTGTCGGATAGAGCGGAGAACCCCCGAGTGTTTGGCTATGGTGACACCATGAAAATAGACCTTGAAGGCCTCCCAAACAACCTGAAAGCTATCCACTGACCCCACGTTAATAGTGAAGAAAGACTCTATAGCTTCAGCCAGTTCTTCCCTAAAGGCCGAATCCAGCAGTGAATAGGGGGGTAACCTCCAAGTGAATGGTGGAAGGGTTTTCCTAGGCGTAGTGAGTACTAGCAGGAGGGGGAAGTGGTCTGACAGAGAACGAGGGTGAACTATACATTCTCTAATGTGATTGTTGAGAAGTGAGGTAGCCAACCAGTAGTCAATGCGGGTGTGTAGGTTATGGTAAGCTGAGTAGTGAGTGTAACCTCCCCTGCCTGGATACCGCATGCGCCAGACATTGCAAAGATCCAGTCTAACCATAGCGCCCTCCAGCACTCTAGCTGCGGCAGAGGGGCGTCTCACAGGGCCCCTCGACCGATCTACGTTTGTATTCCTAACCAGGTTAAGGTCACCACCCTAAAGGAATTGTCCCTCTGTGTAGGTACTGGCAGTGGCAGCAAGAGCTTTAAAGAATTCTGGGCAATCGTAGTTAGGGCCGTAAATATTCACTAGTACTAAATCCATGCCCTTCCCGTAAAGTCTGGAAATCACATACTGGCCGCCCCTGTCCATGTCTAGTGGCACCAATGAGTAGGGAGATCTAGGATTAACCTAGGTCAACACGCCCGCGCGTGGGTAGTAAAACCTGAGGCGTGTATATTCTCTAGCAATCCTCTGCTGCGGAGTAGTGGGCTATTAAGTGGGAGGTGTGTCTCCTGTATTAAAGCTATGTCGATGACATGCCTGTGCAAATAGCTCAGTACCTTGCGAAGCTTCCTATGATCATTGAGCCCCATAACATTCCATCTAAGCGCTCGGAGGGTATCTAGTGTTGCGGAGCCGTTAACTTTGCTGGGTCCCACCATAGTAAGTGTTGAGGCTTAATCTACAACCTGGTCTGTGCCACGAACATTTGTCTTGTACACCCTGTGCAAACTTGCAAAAAACATCAATCATCAAAAACCCACGTCAAACCATCCCCAACTTGGCAGCGATGCATCCCCTTAAACTTCTGAGCCCCTCCTCCCACCCACAAAAACAAAACACCTTCCCTAGTGTGAGTCACTCTTGGGCGGATGTTGCTCGTCCTACCAGGAGTACTATCAGGACTAGGTAGGGTCTCACCCCGAGCACCGTCAATACCTTAGTGTGCAACTACAAAACACGCAGAATCTCAGACCCCAGCAGTAGTAGGGGACTTGCATTTGCAATTCCAGCTAGAGTTTGGTAATATAATAGCGTAGGCAGTACAACCAACTAGTTGCCGTAGTCCTGTAGCAGTCCCACTGAGTCATAACCAATCACGGGTTACTGAGCCTAGGCCCCAACCCTCCCACAGCAACACCCCAAAGGTCAGCCCCTGCAATTACATGTAGTGGCGATTTTTAGCTAAACTGAGGCTAACTCCCCTCAACACTAATTGACCAAAGGCATGCCCAGTCTGCAGTGTCCGGCATACAGGGGCCCCCGTTTTAACTATCGCACTCAAAACACTGCCCGATGACCATACTTATCGACTGTAGGTGCCACACTGAGTTCAGTCCTGTTCGTCCAGCTGCCCTCCCGTTGCTCCAGTTAGCATTTGCCGCTCCGGACTGTGGCGGTGTTCTTTGGACCAGTCCTTCAGGGCCCTCTGCAGGGCCTGTGGGTCGGTGAAGATGTGGGAGCGGCCTTGTCTGTTGACCCGGAGTCTCGCAGGATTCAACATGGCGTAGTCGATGCCAAGGTCACGGAGCTGTTTCTTCATAGGAACAAACTGGTGGCGCGCTTCCTGCACCTGGATTGTGAAGTCCGGAGACAGTGAGAGCGTGGAACCCTCGTAAGCCAAAGGTTACTGTTGTAAATGATGAATATCCAGTAGAACAAATTAAGTAATTTATTGATCAAACAGCACAACAACCAAGACACAGCTGGTCAGTACAGCAGGAACAGTGCAGCTGCCTTGAGTACCTAACCGTGATCCTAAGGTTCTATATGGAACAGGAATACAATTCATATAATGCAGTGGTACAGATAACACAAGCATGGAATAAACTAAACAAGCATTGAAAGCGTAAATACAACATATCTCCTTTTTATCAAACAACAGAAAATAAATAAAACAATACAAGATAAAGTTTAATAACTTATTCATCGTAAAATCTCTTTGGGGGAAATCTAACACGTTCAGAAATTTTGACTCTTGAAGCCACAGTATCATTAAAATGTTCTGAAGGAACATGATCTGCCTGGGTATATTGGAACATTTGGCAACACGTTTGACAGTGTCATAATCCAAGTATCATTAAAATGTTCTGAAAGAACATTATCTGCCTGCCTGGGTATATTGGAACATTTGGCAACATGTTTGACATTCCATAACCTACCATCTTGGGTTATGACACTGTTGTCAAAAACGTTTACTATTTTCATGGGCTTACCAAAACTATCAGAACATTTCGTGGTGAAACCAGGCTTCTTAACTCTGACCCAATCTCCCCTATTAAAATCATGGGACTTAGTTTTCCACATACCACATTTTTGTCTTGATTTGTTTAGATTCAACCCTTTTTTTAACTCCAGTTACCATGAGATTGGAAAAGGACTTGTCCTTGCACTTTTCTTTAAACCACCAAGGACATATCTTAAACACAGGATCTCTGCCTTTTAAAAGTCGGAAAGGGCTGACTTCTGTTGTAATGTGGGGCGTAATGCGGTATAACCATAATTTTTCTCTCACAAAATTCTTCCAACTTCCACCCATTTTTACACCATCTGAAACATAACCCTTTAAAACTCTATTAAAACGTTCCACAAGACCATTCTCATGTGGTTCATAAACAGAGACAGTATAATGTTTGATGTTGTCAAGTTTTAGAAAATTCTCCATTTCATTGGAAGTGAGTTGTACTCCATTATCGGTTACAAGTACGGCAGGACATCCTTCTCTAGAAAAAACTTCTTTAAAGAATTCAATGACCAAATTGGTAGAGGCATTTGATAAAAACTTTACTTCTGGCCATTTGGAGTGATTGTCCACCAAAACAAAAGCATAACGAGAATCATGCGGTAAGCACATGAAAGGACCAGAAATGTCAAAAGCAATTTTCTTCCAGGGTTCACCAGGCTATTCGGGACTCTATAATGGAGGAATGTTAAGTTTCATCATTTTCTAACTACCCATACACACTTCACACTCTCTGGCCATGCGATCAACCATGCGGTCTAAACCAGGCCACCAAAAGTAATTTCTGACCAAACGTTTCATTGCTGACAAGCCAGGATGAGATTTGTGCGCCAAATCTAGAATCAATTTCTGGATACCAAACGGTGGTACACATTTACCATTTTTGAACATGAGCTCACCTTCTAGTTCCAAATCATCAGAAACTCTATACATTGGCATGAATTCTTCTGCCAAGTCTTTCTTATCCGGCCAGCCTTTCAAAATGTACTCTTTAACGGTTTGCCACGTGAGATCTTCCTTCTCGCAAAGCCTCCAAATCTCTTCAGAAATGCCCTCAAATGTACCAGCAACTACATCTTGAATAGTGGTGATCATCTCAGAGTCATCACCCTCATCGTTACCACTAACTTGACAAGGAAGTCTGGACATAAAATCTGCCATAACATTTTTTTTTCCAGGAACAAACTCCGGTTTGAAGCAATATTCCTGCAACTTTGAAGTAAGTCTAGCAATGCGAGCTTTGGAATTCCAGCCACCACCAGGAGAAAGTATGTTTACCAACGGCTTGAGGTCAGTTCTTAAAACAAACTTGCTCCCCCATATGTAATTGCGGTAGTGCTCAATTACCCAAACACAAGCTAACAACTCTTTTTTATCACTGCATATCTGCGTTCAGTTTCATTGAGGGTGCAGGAGGCAAAACACACATTCCATTCATCCTTCCCACATCTTTGGGATAAAACTCCTCCAATGCCATATAAGCTTGCATCAACTGTAATAAAATACATTCTTTATTCATGCAAAAAGGTTTAAGTGTGGGAGCTTTAAGAATTTCAGACTTGATAAATTCAAAAGCTTGTAGCTGCTCCAACCCCCAAGTCTTAATAATTTCCTGAGGGGTTCCATTTTGGATGCAAAATTGTTTACAAACTTGCTATAATATTCACACATTCCAGTGAATGATAGTAACTGTTCTTTGTTCGTGGGAGGAGGCGCATTAACAATACCTTCCACATTTGACTTCTTGGTTACCACCCCATTACTGGATAGAGTGTTGCCTAAGTATTCGAACGAAGCTTTAAACATTTTACACTTATTGGCTTTTAGGGTTAAACCACTATTTCTCAACCTTTCACAAACTTCAGTCAGATGTCTGAAATGTTCCTCTTCATTTTTTGAAAATATCAATATGTCATCCTGGAAACATTTAACGGATTTATCAGCATCCCTAAAAATGTTAAACATGACTTTTTGAATTACAGATGCCGCAGAGGCCAACCCAAACGGCATTCTGGTGAACTGGTACAAACCCTGCAGAGTGATAAAAGCTGTAAGTGATTAAGGGCCTCATGTAGGTACCTCAATACCGGTCGGTAACGCCCGAAAATCGGTAAATATCCCGTTACCGACCGGTATTGAGGCACTTGAGATGTAGGTGGCTGATTTCTGGATTCGTTATTTACCGAATCGGAATTTTAAGAAATCGGTAAAATACCGATTCGGTAAATACCGAATCCAGAAATGCAATGTAGGGGGCACTCAAGTGAGTGCATTATTGATGTCTGGATTCGTTATTTACCACCAACTACAAGTTGATGGTAAATGACGAATACCTTACAAAAAGCATTTTTGTGCTATTTGTAAAGTGCCATGTGGCAGCCATACATGCCCTTAGGGCATGTATGTGCGCCACATGTGCACACATGCACGAATCAGGGGTGCAACAGGGTGTCAATGTGACACCCTGCCACCCATGATAATGCCTCCCCTATTACCGATTCGGTATTTACCGAATCGGTAATAGTAACTGGCTTCCCATTCATTCCTATGGGCCTCCAGGCCCATAGGAATGAATGGGAAGGGATGCATTATTACCGATTCGGTAAATACCGATTCATAAATACCGATATTTACCGAATCGGTAATAATTACCTATTATTTACCTACATACTATTTACCGATTCATAAATACCGAATTGTTAAAATTCGGTATTTATGAATCGATAAATGGTATGTTACCTACATGAGGCCCTTAGATTCTTCAGTAAGGGAAATCTGTTGGTAGGCTGACCTGAGGTCTAAAGTGGAAAATACTTTGGCGCCCTCCAACAACTTCATTTATGTTAGGAAGGGGATGACAATCTATAACAATTCCAGCGTTAAGAGCCCTCAGGTCAACACATACCCTCAATTTTTTGTCTGGTTTTCTTACTAAAACAATGGGAGAAACCCATTCAGCTGATTCTATGGGTTCAATTATATTTTCAGACACTAAGTTATCCAACATATTTTTTAGTTCTTCTCTAACATTTATGGGTACACCTCTTAATTTTAGTTTCACAAGTGTGACATTGCTTTTAAGTTTTATTTTATGAGAGAAATCTTTTAATTTCCCTAGAGTATCCGAAGACACATTACTAAAGTTTTTTTTAATTATAGTTTCCTTTTCTTGAAGTGAAATAGCTGAAATGTTGTTCAAATGTACCTCCTCATCAAGCAATACAGGTTTGTTTGAGCGAGGATTTAAGATAATACCCAACTTCTATTGATCCCGCCATCCTAAAACATTAATTCCTTTGACAGCAATGTATAATTTAATACAGGTATTTCTAGTTTTAAAAGAAAGATTCACATCAAAGTAACCAAGCATATCCATTCTGGATCCGTCATAACTTTGCGCAATGATGTTGGATGGTAGCATATTGGTAAGCGTTAACACATTACTAAGTTTTTCAAGGAAATACTCATTTGAAATAATGGTCCATGGAGATCCAGAATCAGCCATGAGATCCAATACCACACCAGAAACCTCAACTACACACATAGGAGATCTCTTACACTAGTTGGAGTCAGGATCACTCATGCTAGAGATGCCTTCATATAGTGAGACAACAAAACCTTTGTTTTGTTCTGTGCACCCACAAGAACCACATTTGTGCAGAGTGTCATTTGCTTCAGTCATGGAAGATACTTTACCTTCTGCTGGAATATTGTTCCTTCTTATATGTCTACACACGGAAGAAAAATGACCTATTCTCCCACATTTCCTACACTCTTTGTTAATTGCTGGGCAACCCCCATAA
Source organism: Triturus cristatus (assembly GCF_964204655.1). Lineage (NCBI taxonomy): Eukaryota > Metazoa > Chordata > Amphibia > Caudata > Salamandridae > Triturus > Triturus cristatus. The sequence continues at coordinate 556,952,776 of NC_140592.1, read as the reverse complement.
GAGGCCATGTGTAATCTACTACCACACCTGTAACACATTCCTGTTCTATCATTTCTTTCAAATTTCTTTTGGCTGCCAAAATTAGTATTCTGAGATGAATTTATTCTTGGAAGGGAATGCTCACTTTGTTTTGTTCTGGGAAGAGAATTCTAACTTTGTTGTGTTTCTGGGCGTTTAACTACACATATTTCATCAGTGACCTCCGTTTTATTAATAGTGGTGTTCTTAATGGTCAGCATCCATTTTTCAGATTGTTCTAATGCTTTTGCCGTAGAAATAGCTTCTGCTAATTTTGGGTTACCGATTTCCCATAAACGTTCTTGAGTTTTTTTATTCTTAACCTGTACAATAATTTGGTCTCTAATCATCTCGTCACACATTGCGCCAAAATCACAGTGCAGACTTAAGGCTCTTAAGGCAGATAAATAATCGTCATATGATTCACTTTCCTGTTATATCCTAGTATAAAATTCGTACCTGTTTAGAGCAATGTTTGTGATGGGTTTAAATCTCTGTTCCATTTGTTGTAATGCTTCTTTATATACGTTAAATCCTTCTCCTTCTCCCTCAGAAGGAGGAACTTGAGGTAAAGCCCTGAACACTGTGAGAAGTTGGCCTGGCATATGCTGGTCACTAGTTAAAGTGGCCACCTTGCACCAGCCCAATTCGACTCTTATGGTAGATAGGTTTAAGACAGCCTTTTAAAGAAAGCTATCTTAGTGGTAGCTGTGGAGAGCAGCCTTCAGGCTAAGTCTCTGGAGGAATGTAAAGCAGCTTGTTTTACCTTATAATCTGAATTACCAAATGAAAGGTCACCACACAGGTATATATATAAAATATATATGTATTTATTTCTAACACACTCTACTAATCTCTTTATGAGATTAGAAGTCAGGAACATATGCAAAAATCAACAGTTCACAACAAGTTAAGCACTTATATGACTGGGGCCCTAGGGGCGTACCAGACAATATAGTAAAAAAGAGGAATAAGAATATCGACTTGCGAAAGGACAAGGCCTAGGGCCTGTAGAAGCGCTGGGGCATCACTAATCCACCCAAGGCAGGTAAGTAAAGGACCCACGGGAGACGCATGCAGTGTGAGAACACAGCCGCGAATCCCAATAGACTTCAATGGAGCAAGTCATGGTTGGAATTTTAAAGTTTTAGGATACTTCGGGAGAGTCTACAAGCAAGTCACTTGCAGGGTAAGTAGTTCTAGAGCCAACACACACAGGAGCACCATAGTGCAGGAGTTACCTCACCCAGGGAAGCCGAGTGCATAGGTGTCTTTTGGTGTCGGGTCGCGGCGTCGTTTTCAATGGGAGCCAAAGAAGACTTGCTGCTTGTGAAGACAGGAGAAGTGTCCGGTGGAATCCAAGGATGGATTCAGAAGAAAGAAGACCTGAAAGTAGAGGAGACAGTGTTCAAAGTCACTTGCCAGTGACCCGGGCCCAGGAAGATGGATGCCCACAGTTGTCGGGTGATTTCAGGTGATCACGGGTGTCTTGACTCTTCAGCCACGAGGTCCAGGAGGCGTCGACGACACCCAGGAGCTGGATTCGGCGTGTTCCACGAAGTCTGCAGCTTACTGATGTGTCGGCAACCGGATTGGAGCCAACAAGCCTTGTGGAAAGTGAAGAAAGTCAGCGGTGCAGACCAGCAAGGTCTGAGGGACTCAACCAGCGAGGGTAAGTCAGAGCAGGCCTGGAGCAACCAGGGGAGCCCTTTGGTTCTGTAGAAAAGTCTTCAGGGGCCCACAAGCCAGCTGGCAAGGGATAGCGAAGACTCCTCGGGAGGATTCACTTCACAGGAGCCCACGGTCACTCGGGACGAGGTAGGCCTCTGATCTTCGATGGAAATCCTGCTGGAGGCTGGGACCACACGTGGTCCAATGCACAAGTTCGTAGAACGTTGTGAAGGGGTTGCACTCGACAATAGTGCCCGGTTCCCGGGTATTGCTGTTCCTCGTCACTCGTGGGGTCCACTTGCCTCAGCTTCTCTGGGGACTCACGATGGCCTTGGAGAAGTCAGGAAATCCACTTTCGGGGCTGCAGGGACTTCGGACTCCGGCGGGAGCGGGAAAGTTTGTGACCGTTGATTCAAAGTTCTGGTGCCTGCCAAGCAGGGGAGTCACTCCTTGACTCCAAGGGAGATACTTCAGTCTTCCAAAGGTAGTGGAACGTCGAAGGTCCAGGATTCTTCTTCAGAGCGTCGTCCAGGGATATCTAGTTTGCAATGGCAAGGTTTCCCTACTAAAAGGAAGGGAGGGACTAGCTCTATGACCCCTCCTATGGGAGGGTCAGGGGAGTGGGTGGCTACACCCACTTCCCTTTGTCCAGTTTCGCGCCAGAGCAGGGGCAGGTAGCCCCTGAACCGGTTTGAGCTGGCATATGTACAGAGGAGCCTACTGCTCCCCCAGTGCAGGACTTCAAAGCACTCTAGGAGTGCAGACACCCAGCCCCAATACACTAAACCCTGTCTGGAAGGTGGGGACACCTCCCTGTGACAGGATGCCTATTATTGGGCCTCCTCCACTGCGAGTTTCGGTCAGCAGCAGGAGGGCAGCCCAGTGTCTGTGCGGGTGGCATCCATTTTGTGATGCCAGGGCTCTTTAGGATTCTAGGGTGTTTCCCCAGTAGGTACATGTCTATCCCACTAGAAGGGTGGGATCATACTCCCACACCAGTTACTGATGTGGGGGTATGATTCCAAAGCGTTTGACCCCAAACACAACATGTTTTGATGCAGTCATCCCAGAGTTACCACGAGGTTATAATGCACTTAAGAGTATATGGTTTAACCGCATCCACAGACAGCCACAGAGAATAGACTCTGAGAGCTGCAGAGGGGCCTGCTCAGGCAGAGGCACCCCTCACATGGAAACCAAGCACCCTGCCCTCAGGATTGATAGGGCCTGCCTTAGGGGCGACTGATAGGTTTATATGTGTATGTAAGGTGAGATATAGAGAACCTATACCTCAGTGAGGAGTGCTAACACTACCTCACCCAGGCTGGAGTAGCAGGCCTGTGGTGTCAGATTTAGTCTGCTTCCCAGGGGTGGCATAATGCATGCTTCAACCCCTGGTAGACCTGTGAAGTACCTATGCCCTTGGTGCCTAAGGTACCATATACTAGGGGCTCATAAGGTACCACAGTATCCAATCACTAGTGCATCTATTATGCACTCCAAGTTGTTTAGAGAGAACAGAGAGGCTGGGGCCCTGATTAGCAGGGTCCCAGCCAGACTATACCCAGAAACCTGTGTTAACATCAGAAAAAAAGTGGGGGCAACATAAGTGCAGATCCTACTCTCCTACAAACACCATATGAGCTTCCGACCCCAAACAATGTAGGAAAATACTTTTTTTTCTTTCTGCTCCCATCCGTTCTCCATCAATAGCTTTCATATAGTTGAGAAATTCTTCTTTCCATCTTGTCCAAGGTATTGGTGGATCACCCTTGTTCTGAAGGAACTTATCCGGTGGGTCAAATTGCATGTTATTTGTTTGGATAAATAAAGCACACAGAGTGGCAGTAGGGATGTTGAATATAAATGTCACACAAATATGTGTGTATATATATTTTCTCCTTTCTTTAAAACATAAAAATAAATAAATATATATATGTGTATATATATATATATATATATATATATATATATATATATATATATATATATATATATATATATATATATATATATATATATATTCACTGAAAAAACCATAGGTTTCACACATGTTATAGTTAGCGGAAATTTTACTGATAAAAAACCAGTGAAATTGCCCCGTTATAGTTAGTGCTGGCAACTATAACTCACGCGACCGCAATCCTCTGCTGATGCTAATACTGTATTTAGACACTTATTTGCCCATGTCTTCTTCCATACATTTTTTAGCTATACATATATTACAAATATTTTTTTTTCATAAAGACACATATGTCATCAGCAGAAGATTGCGGTCGCGTGAGTTATAGTTGCCAGCACTAACTATAACGGGGCAATTTCACTGGTTTTTTATCAGTAAAATTTCCGCTAACTATAACATGTGTGAAACCTATGGTTTTTTCAGTGAATTTGCAAGGTTTTTTAAATGCTAATTCCTAACTATAACGTGTGTGAAACCTATGGTTTTTTCAGTGAATTTGCAAGGTTTTTTAAATGCTAATTCCTAACTATAATATGTTTGATACCTATGGTTTTTCCAGTGTCTTTGCAAGATTTTTAAATTTCTAACTATAATGTGTGTGATTCCCAAATTCAGTGAATATGTATTGTTTTTTAAATGCAAATTTTTTTTATGTCATTTTTTGTAAGCCTTTTTATATAATAATATATGTACTATATCCTGCATTATGGAAAGGTTTTTTTTTTTAATGCATTTTTTTCCGTGCGCGTACGGTAAGCTGACGCTACGCGCTTGTAGGATACGCGTACGGTAAGCTGACGCTACGCGCTCTGGACGTCATTAGTGCAGCGCGCCTACGTGATACGTGCGTGCCGTACGCGTATACCCGGAAGCAACGTCGCGGTTACGCTGGGGCGTGTAATGCGCATGCGCCATACGTGATACGTGCGTGCCGTACGTGTATACCCGGAAGCAACGTCGCGGTTACGCAGGGGCGTGTAATGCGCATGCGCGAAAGTGACGTAAGCGCTGCGTAAGCGCACCGTAAGCGTCACGTGCGCGCACGGCAGGTCATGTGACTTACAAAGATCACTTTTTATTGGTTGAAATTACTTTCACTTCCAGAAACTTCCCACACCACACCCATTCCCCTCATTACTGCTTGAAAGAACACTTTTCATTGGTTGAAACTACTTTCAGTTCCAGATTCTTCCCACACCACACCCATTCCCCTAATTTCTGCTTGTGATTCTCTAGGAGCAGGAGCTGGATTGACATTGGGATACAATGGCAGAACAGCAGACCTCTTCTGAGAGTGAGGCCAGCAGCACCACCATGATCCAGAGAAGGAGGAAACAAAAGACTTCTTTTGTATGGGAGTATTTCACTTTTCCAGAGGGGGAGAAAAAGGTGAATGCTCAATTGGTCACTTGCACACTTTGTGGTCGTGTTTTATCAAGAGGAAATCCAAGGAGGAAATATTCCTTTGGAAATCACTCTATGATGAGACACCTCCAGGACAGACACCCAAGGACCTTTGCTCGACATACTGGAGAAAACTCTTCAGTAAGTCACCAGAGCCCAGCCTCAGATGCTCAGCCGAGTACATCACCGGCAGCTCAGCTGAGCCCTTCCTCTGTTGTTGGAGCATCACCTTCTTCTTTTCCTTTGGACATCAACCCTCGATTTGGGAGTGTTGAAATGAGGTGTACAAAATGTGGTGGTCTTATTGTTTTTGGGGAGGTCAGTCTTCCCCCTTATTAACAATAAGATAGACCAGCATGTTTGTAGACGCTCATAATACTCCCATTCTTTCTTTCCTCCATCCCTGTATGAACCCAACGGCTCTTATAAGAGCCAACCTTACCTCACAATTTTTTTTATTTTTTTTTAAGCTTTCCTTTTTGCAAATTTTTTTTTGCCGTGCGCGCACGGTACGCGTAATTCCGCAAATTTCGCGGAATTTCGCAGATTCCACCGTGCGCGTACGCTACGCGCATACGGCGATTTTTCGAAAAAAAAATAAATTTCATTTTTGCCCTTGAGGGTCCTTCTGGGACCCCCTGACCAAGGCTAGGGGGTCAGGAACTGTCGAGCCTGCCCCCTTTTCACATTATCCACCTTTTTTATTCACCCCCCTGACAGTGCGAGTGAGAAAATGGCGGCCGCCGCTTCCTGGTTTCGACCGATTCGAATGTTTTCTATGATCTAACAGCCAATCAGAATCGCGCTCGCGCACGGCACCGTACGCGTACCGTAAGCTTACCGTAAGCGCACCGTAAGCGCACGGTAAGCTGCCACAGATATATATATTGATTTAAATGCTATTTTCTCAGAATCTACTGAACAGATTTACACCAAACCTACAAAAGGCACTTCCCTGAGCTGAGGACTACCTCTCTGCCCAATTTCAAGTAATTCTGTTCAGCCGTTCGGGCTGTAGCTGTGTCTAAAGGTCCTATGGAAAAATGCATGGGAAAAACGCGTTTTGGGACCCCCCTTTTATCTCAGCCCCCGCTTGACGAATCCCCCCGAGACTTTCAGGGTAGGAGCGGAGCGTAGCGCCCCACCTATTTTGAAAAATTCGCGAGGATTCGTCGACCGGCGCCAAAGTTATTCAAAATAGAATGTTGCGGATTTCCTATGGAAAAGGGGTCCTAACTATAACTACCTACTGGCGACCGCCAGTAGGTAATATATATATATATATATATATATATATATATATATATATATATTTACACAGTAAGATTTTCCACCAGTTCTGAGATAATTATACTTGAAATATAAAAAATGTTTGTAAATGAAGCGAAAGTCCTGAAACTTATAAGTATGCAAAGTACAGTTAAAAGTGACTAGAACTGATGAACTGTTTTGCTGTAAACACCAATTTTTACTGTCATAATTCAAATTTTATTACACCCTTCGCATGTATGTAGCAAATCGCAGTCAGCGAGTGACATAACTTACTTGGAGAATCGAGGTGTATTCGAGGAATCTGCTCTAATCGGCACGGAGAGTTTCTTTCCTGCGAGTCGTTACCAAGGCAACTGAGGAAACAAAAGAAAGGAAAATGGCCGTAGCGTAGCGCGTTGCTGTAACGTAGCGTGTTACTCTATCACGCTGTGTGAGTGACGCGTCTATTGTTCAGACTGAAGGGTTCCAGACAGGAATTCAGCCTACACTCTTCCAAGATGACGAAAAGGAATACCTCAACAGCTCTCGAAGGCAGGGTACCTCGTCAGCATAGATCAGCCCAGGTGTTTATTTTTGAAAATCTGTCGCGCTGCAAGTGTTCCTTGAATAAATACCAGCAAAGTATATAAAATTCAGTAAACTCGCGTAGCAAAGGTCTCCAAAGTTCGGATTTCCAACGGATGGTACAGGGTGTAAATAGTTCACCTTGAGGAATGGATGTAGTAATAAATCCGCTTTCTTAAGATGGGTTACAGAACACACAACACCTGTGCTGCTTCAGAATGGTTGATAAGGTGTTCTCCATAGGTCGTCGCCATTGTTGTAAATGATGAATCTCCAGTAGAACAAATTAAATAATTTATTGATCAAACAGCACAGCAGCCAAGACACAGCTGGTCAGTACAGCAGGAACAGTGCAACTGCCCTGAGTACCTAACCGTGATCCTAAGGTTCTATATGGAACAGGAATACAATTCATATGATGCAGTGGTGCAGATAACACAAGCATGGAATAAACTAAACAAGCATTGAAAGCGTAAATACAACAGTTACTTTTCCCTGGCCAATTTCAGCGCGGCATCCCTGTCTCAGTAGTTGAGCAGTTTTGGGATAATCGGCCTCGGGGCCGCTCCCGGGGGCGGGCGTAGACCCAGGGAGCGGTGTGCCCTCTCCACCACAAACATAGCAGAAAAAGTTCCTTTTCCTAGCAAGGTAACAAGTAGTTTCTCAGTAAATGATTCCATGTTGCCAGTTGAGGTGGTCTCCGGCAGGCCCGTAATTCGAAGATTGCAGCATCGAGAGCGTGCCTCTAGGTCCTCAGTTTTGTCTTGTAAGACCCGCAGGACTCTTCCAAGTTGTTTATGTTCAGTATCTAGGGTGGTGTGCGCCTCCTCCACTTCCGTTAACCTATGCTCTGACAAATCTAGCCTTTCAGCATGTTTATCAAGTTGTTCAGTCATGCAGTCCATCCTGTAGGATAAAGCATCCATTTTAGTGCCCAGTGCTGAAATTACGCTCTGCAGGCTTTTCTCCATGGCCACCAGCATACTCCAGATATCAGGGTTCGAGTCTTCAGCCGTCGACCCTTGCATTCTGGCAGCGTCTTCAGTGGGAGCGTCTCGGGATTTTGATCGTTTGTGCTCGAACGAAAGCTTTGGCTGCGCTCTGTCCACTCTACCCATCCTTCTCGCAAGCAGCTCCCAACATGCGGGCCGCTGAAACTCCGCCTCATAAGTGGTCAGGTACACTAAATAGCGAAGCAATTAGCCGAGTATCTGTGCCTTCACCAGGCTGCATCGCCAGCAACCGGCCAGGAGAGGAGAAGCAGTACGCTGGACAATGCAGTTCACCCACTCCTAAACACGTGGTCAGGACTATGAATCCAGACTGCAGAGCACAGACCCGCACACCAGAGTTCCGGCGTTGAAATCCTGCGTCTAGGCATTCACAGCAGTCATATAGCAGCATGTAACAGTGGCAGCCTCAGCCGTGCCAGCCACGACCCCATGCAACACGGGCCAGATCAGTGTCCCAGCACTCCACACAATTCGCCCCTCAGCAGGCGTCAGGAGGGCCCAGAAAGAGCATCAAGCCACTGTCCCGCAAGTAGGGCCGCCACAGCAGTAGGGAATGCGCCGGTACAGACGTCGTCTACCAGGGCCAAAGATACCGGCTGAAGTGCAGTTGTTCACAGATCCTCTGCAGGCGCCCGTGTGTGTCACTGCGCCAGTCGCAAAGTGTCTCGCCCATAGGCGCCGCTCCAGAAACGTTGCCAGCAGTCGCGGTATGATCCCCAGGGAGAGCAGCTATCGCCGCGTAGATAGGACGCTCACCTTCCAGGCCGCAGCACGGCGCGCTGGCAACTTGCGGTCTCAAAATGGCAGATCTGGGGATCTAAACACTCCAGAGCTTTTCAGGCCCCCAAAGTACGTTGGCAGTGTGCGCAGTTCAACAGGCAGTCACCCAGCAGTGCCAGTCTCCGCAACAGGAGCGAATAGAGCAGAAATGGCAGTGGGGGCACCGTACGCGGGTCACCGCTCCCATCAGCCGCAGATCCGTGGGTTAGCTCCAGGTCGCGCAACCCCAGCCGCACGGCACGTTACCGGTGAGCAAGTCAGCCCTTCAGGGCAGCGGCAGCTTCAGGTACCACTCTGTGGCTATGGGCACAGTAGAAATCCCGCTCCGCTGACCGCGGCGCCCACGATCCGGGTCCTCCAGCGGCAGAGCCTCCGGGCAAACACCTTCTCACCGCGCCAGTTTAGCCCGGGGATCGGGCCTGGCAGGACGGCTTCCGGCAGGACGACGTATCCTCGGAAGTACAAGTCGTAACGGAGTCGGAGTTGGATCGTTCCTCTCCGGCAATCCTCCGGTGGCCAAACCTCGCCTCGTGGAGTGACTCAGGTCATGTAGCTGCAGGATAAATAAAGGATTGAGTGACGGTGTTTCGGAGCTCACAGCTCAAGCGGCCATCTTGGTCGCGAGCAAGCTCCGCCCCCCAACAATAGCAAGCTTGAATCCCAACCGCTGCACACCAATGTGAAATGTTGGCCTGGTATATGCTGAACACTAGTAATAGTGGGCACCTTGTACCAGTTCAAACAACCCTTATTGATGAATAGGTTTAAGACAATCTTTATTGAAAGCTATCCTAGTGGTAGCTATGGAGAGCAGCCTTCAGGCTAAGTCTTGAAGGAGTGTAAAGCAGCTTGGTTTACCAGATTATAACCTCTTGAATGACTAAATGAAAGGCGAACCACACCAGGTATATATAAAATATATGTATTTATTTCTAAAACCACTCACTACTAATCTCCTTTTGAGATTAGAGTGCAAGATACACAATCTTGAAGTACTAAAACGAAAGTAATATAGCACAATATGCAATGGGCCCGGGGGGGGGACCAAACCATATATTAAGAAAGTGGTATAACCCGGAGGTAGAGGGGTTCTGGCGTGGTGTACATGAGGTGCTGCGTCTGGTTACGCATGTGGCGCTGTCGCCTGAAGCGAGAAGATGCCTGTTGAATGTGTGGGAACCGACTGATTACTCAGCGCCGCAGAAGTGGTGGGTGACTCTGGGATATATGGTAGCCAAGCGTGATATTGCTCAACTGTGGGGATCCCAGAGGCCCCCGACGGTCTCGGCCTGGAAAGAACACATGGACTGGTGCATGTTTCGCGAAAAAGTGGTGTATGTGGCGAGGGGTAAGCCTGGGACATGGGTGAAAGTATGGGGCCCCTGGAACGCCTACCGCGGGGGTATCTGTGCGCCGCCGCTGCTGCCTGATCCCTCGCCAGCCCCATCCCCTTAGCCGACTCATTCCCCCGCTGCCGGGCATTGGGTTCCCCCAGTCCTCGCTTTGCTCTCTTCCCCCTCTTCACACTTCTGTGTATAGTTGGGATCCCCCCTCTTGGGGAGCACGTGCTGCTATTTTTGATTGTGGGTTGCCTTGTGGGTGTGGTTTTAATTTTTGTTGTTTTAATTTAAAATGAAACCGCATAATGGGGCCTGGATGATGTGGTTTTTCGACATTGTTATCTATTGAGAAATGCTCCTCCTGTAATACCACGTGTTCCATGTATATATGTCGTGTGTTCCTACTATTGCTAGCGGCCGGCCGGAAGGTTGTGGGCCCATACTTGTATACTTTTAAGACCTGTAATAAACGGTTTCAAAAAAAAAAAAAGAAAAGAAAGTGGTATAAGAACCACGACTTGACCAGGCACAGTGCCTAGAGCACGTAGAATCGCTGGGACGCCAAGGAACCACCCAAGGTAGTGACACAGGAGACCCACGAGGAACGTGTGCAGTGTGGAAACACAGCCGCGAGCCCCGTACAATGCTATGCGAAAGTCACGGTTGATATTTCAAAGTTTAAGGACACTTAGGAGAGGACTTTGAGCAAACCTCTTTAGACTTAGGGGGTTCTAGGGCCAACACCCACGGGAGCACTGGAGTACTCAAGTTACCTCACCCAGTGAAGCCGGGTGCATAGGTGTCAAATGGTGTCGGGAATCGTCGTTGATTTCAATAGCGATGTGCTGCAAAGTGCTGCTTCCGGGAAGAGGAAAAGTGTCCGGTGTGATCCAAGCCTGGATCGAAGAAGTGAAGAACCTGAAAGCAGAGGGGACAGAGTCTAGGTCACTTGCCAGTGACCAGGGGCACGATAGATGAATGCCCACCGGTGTCGGGTGTTCCAGGGATGAAGAGGTGAAGCTTGACTCCGCTGCCACGGGGACAAGGAGGCGTCGACGACGACCACAGTCTGCAGGCGAGTTGTCCCACGAAGGATGTCGAGTGCTGGGGGGTCGGTGTCCGGATTGGAAACCAACAAGCCTTGGCAACGGGAACCCACGCGGTTGGAGAAATGATGCTTCGGTGTTGACCAGCAAGGTCCTGTGGACTCGCCAAGTGATGGAGAGTCAGGGCACGTCTGGAGCAACCAGGTAAGCCCGTAGAAAGTTAAAGTACCCTTCTCAGGGCCCCACAAGTCGACGCACAATGGATCGCGAAGGTACCTCGAGAGAAACACAAAGGGCCAGCTCTCAGAACACTCGTGGAGTGTATGCTGGCAATCTTCGCTGGAATTGCTGCTCGGGGTCTGGGCTACAAGTAAACCTCCTGTGTTGCAATATTCTTTGGAGTCTTCAGAAATGCCAACCGGACAAATGCGTCTTTGGTGCCTGCCAAGCAGGGGAGTAACTCCTTTACTCCAAGGGAGATTCTTCGGTCCTCCAACGTCTTGTAGATAGTAGAAGTTCCAGGATTCTGTAGCAGAGTTTTGTCCAGGTAATCTAAAGTCCTGAAGTCAGGGGTTCCTACTTTATACCCAAGGAAGGGGTGGGACAAACTCTGGGGACCCACCTATGGGAGGGACAGGAAAGAGGGGTGGCTACACCCATTTCCTTTGTCCAGTTTCACGCTGGTAGCCCCTGCAACCGGTTTGAGCTGGACTATGCATAGGGACACCAAATGTGCCCCCAGTGCAGACTTCAAAGCACTCTTGGAGTGCACCCACCCAGCCCCAATACACTAAAGCCTGTCTGGGAGGTGGTAACACATCCCTGTGACAGGAAACCTATTGTCCAGCCTCCTCTGCCGGAGTTTCGTCCAGCAGCAGGGAGGCAGACTAGTGTCTGTGGCTGGCAGCATCCATTTTGTGATGCCAGTGTTTTGCAAAGCTGGTACTGGGTGTACCGGTTGTGCCATGTTTCTCCGTCTAGTAGGGTGGAATCATACCTCCCACTCCAGTTACTGGGGTGGAGGTATGTTTCCAAGGTGTTTGACACCAAACACGACATGTTTCCAGGCAGCCATTCCAAAGTTAGCATTTACCGCGAGGTTATAATGCACTTAAGAGTATATGGTTGGCTGCATCACAAACAACGCCGGAATAATGGTTCCGAAAGCTGCAGAGGGGCTCTGCTCATGCATGGGCACCCTCTCACATAAAACTCAGCACCCTGTCTTCAGGATTGTTAAGGCCTACCCTATGCCGTAACAATCCTGAGGGTAACTGATAGGTTTATATGTGCAGTGATATGAAGAGACATAACTTTTTGCTGATGTTTCACTGTTTTTCGACTTCGCCAGACTGAGGCCCTGCTAATCAGGACCCCAGTCTATCTGCTTTCTTCTCTAAATTGATTGTATGTACTTTAGGTACACTCCAGATTGGATGCTGGGGTACCCTTGTGAGTCCCTAGTATATGGTATACTATGTACCAGGGCATAGGTACCCCAGTGGCCTACTAGGGTCTGCAGCATGTATTATTCCACCCCTGGGAAGCCTTTTAAAATGACACAACAGGTCTGCTACTGCAGCCTGTGTAAGGTGGTGTATGCACCCCTTACTGAGATATAGGTTCAGTCACCCCTATGGCAAGCCTTAACAATCCTGAAGGCAGGGTGCTGAGCTTTATGTGAGAGGGTGCCCATGCATGAGCAGAGCCCCTCTGCAGCTTTCGGAACCTTTATTCCGGGGTTGTTTGTGATGCAGCTTAACCATATACTCTTAAGTGCATTATAACCTCGCTGTAAATGCTAACTTTAAATCGGCTGCATGGAAACATGTTGTGTTTGGTGTCAAACACCTTGGAATCATACCTCCACTCCAGTAACTGGGGTGGGATGAATGATTCCACCCTACTAGAGGGAGAAACATGGTACCATTGGTACACCCGGTACCAGCTTTGCAAAACCCTGGCATCACAAAATGGATGCTGCCAGCCACAGACACGAGTCTGCCTCCCTGCTGCTGGACGAAACTCCGGCAGGGGAGGCTGGACAATAGGTTTCCTATCACAGGGAGGTGTGACCACCTCCCAGAAAGGCTTTAGTGTATTGGAGCTTGCTGGGTGCACTCCAAGAGTGCTTTGAAGGCAGCACTGGGGGCACATTTGGTGTCGCTGTGCATAGTCCAGCTCAAACCAGTTGCAGGGGCTACCAGCCCCTGCTCTGGCGTGAAACTGGACATAGGAAATGGGTGTAGCCACCCCTCTTTTCTGAACCTCCAATAGGTGGGTCACCAGAGTTTGTCCCACCCCCGCCTTGGGTATAAAGTAGGAAGCCCTGACTACAGGAGTTTAGATTTACCTGGACAAAACTCTGCTACAGAATCCCAGAACTTCTACTATCTACACGACGTTAGATGACCGAAGAATCTCCCTTGGAGTAAAGGAGTTTCTCTCCTGCTTGGCAGGCACCAAAGACGCATTTGTCCGGTTGGCAACTCTGGAGCTCCTGAGGACTCCGAAGAATATTGCAACACAGGAGGTGGGTTCCTGTGGTCTCTGAGGTCGATCCGTGTGCTCAGCAACTCTGAGGCCTGTATCCCTCGTGGAAGACTGTGCAACCCATACCCCTGGACACTGTGACCATTTGCAGAAGTATCAGCTTTGAGGCGACCTCTGAGACTGAGCTTTGGGTTACTTGTAGCCCAGACCCCGAGCAGTAATTCCAGCGAAGATTGCCAGCATACACTTCACGAGTGTTCCGTGAGCTGTCCCTTTGTGTTTTCTCTCGAGGTCCCTTCGCGATCCCTTGTCCGTCGAATTGTGGGTCCCTGAGAAGGGTACTTTAACTTTCAACGGGCTTACCTGTTTGCTCCAGATATGCCCTGACACTCCATCACTTGGGGAGTCCACAGGACCTTGCTGGTCTGCTCTGAAGCATCTTTTCTCCAACCGCATGTGTTGTCCGATGCCAAGGCTTGTTGGTTTCCAATCCAGACACTGCCCCCCCCCCCCAGCACTTGACACCCTTCGTGTGACAGCTTGCGTGCAGACTGTGGTTGTCATCGACGCCTCCTGGTCCTCGTGGCAGCGGAGTCAAGCTTCACTTCTTCATCCCAGAAACACCCGACATCGGTGGGCATTCGTCTATCGTGCCCCTGGTCACTGGCAAGTGACCCAGACTCTGTCCCCTCTGCTTTCAGGTGCTTCACATCTTCGATCCAGGCTTGGATCACACCGGACACTTTTCCTCTTCCTGGCAGCAGCACTTTGCAGAACATCATCAAATATCAACCGTGACTTTCGCATAGCATTGTACGGGGCTCGCGGCTGTGTTCTCACACTGCACACGTCCCCCGTGGGTCTCCTGTGTCACTACCTTGGCTGGTTCCTTGGGGTCCCAGTGATTCTACGTGCTCTAGGCACTGTGCCTGGTCAAGTCGTGGTTCTCATACCACTTTCTCAATATATGGTTTGGTCCCCCCCTGGGGCCCATTGTATATTGTGCTATATTACTGTCGTTTTAGTGCTTTAACATTGTGTATCTTGCACTCAAATCTCATAAAGAGATTAGTAGTGAGTGTTTAGAACTAAATACATCTATTTTATATATACCGTGTGTGGTTCTCCTTTCATTTGGTCATTCAAGAGGTTATAATCTGGTAAACCAAGCTGCTTTACACTCCTTCAAGACTTAGCCTGAAGGCTGCTCTCCATAGCTACCACTAGGATACCAGATTATAGCCTCTTGAATAACTAAATAAAAGTAGAACCACACAAGGTATATATATAAAATATATGTATTTATTACTAAACACTCTCTAGTAATCTCTTTATGAGATTACAGAGCAAGATACACAAAGTTAAAGCACCAAACGACAATAATATAGCACAATATACAATGGGCCCCAGGGAGGACCACACCATATATTAGAAAAGTGGTATAAGGACCACGACTTGACTAGACATAAGGCCTAGAGCCTGTAGAATCGCTGGAACCCCAATGCACCACGGGGGACGTTTGCAGTGTGAGAACACAGCCGCGAGTCTCGTTAGCTTCTATGGGGAAAGTCGCAGTTGGAATTTTAAAGATCAAGGACACTTAGGACAGGACTTTAAGCAAACCCCTTTAGACTTAGGGGGTACTAGGGCCAACACCCATGGGAGTACCGGAGAACTCGTGTTCCGTCAACCAGGGAAGCAGGGTGCATAGGTGTCAAATGGTGTTGGGAATCGCTGTTTATTTCAATGGCGATCTGCTGAAAAGTGCTGCTGTCGAAGAAAGGAAAAGTGTCCGGTGTGATCCAAGCCTGGAACGAAGATGTGAAGAACCTGAAAGCAGAGGGGACAGAGTCTGGGTCAGTAGTCAGTGACCAGGGGCACAATAGACGAATGCCCACCGATGTCGAGTGTTTCAGGGATGAAGAGGTGAAGCCTGACTCTGCAGTCACGAGGACCAGAGGCGTCGATGATGACCAGGTGCTGGATTCGAGCTGTCCCATGAAGGATGTCGAGTGCTGCGGTGTCGGCGTTCGGATTGAACACAACAAGCAACTAGTTTGAGCTCGACTATGCACAGGGACACCAAATGTTCCCCCAGTGCAGACTTCAAAGCACTCTTGGAGTGCACCCGCCCAGCTCCAATATACTAAGGCCTGTCTGGAGGTGGTCACACCTCCCTGTGACAGGAAACCTATTGTCCAGCCTCCCCTTGCCGGAGTTTCGTCCAGCAGCAGGGAGGCAGACTCGTGTCTGTGGCTGGCAGCATCCATTTTGTGATGCCAGGGCTTTGCAAGCTAGTACCGGGTATACCGGTTGTAACATGTCTCTCCCTCTAGAAGGGTGGGATCATACTGCCACACCAGTTACTGGTGTGGAAGTATGATTCCAAAGCCTTTGACACCAAACACGACATGTTTCCATGCAGCCATCCCAAAGTTAGCATTTACCGTGAGGTTATAATGCACTTAAGAGTATATGGTTTGGCTGCACCACAAACAGCCTCGAAATGAAGATTACGGAAGCTGCAGAGGGGCTCTGCTCATGCATGGGCAGCCTCTCACAAAAAACCCAGCACCCTACCTTCAGGATTGTTAAGGCCTGCCATAGAGGTGACTGATAGAAGTATATGTGCAGTGATATGGAGAGACATAGGGAACCTATGTCTCAGTAAGGGGTGCATACACCACCTTACCCAGGTTGCTGTAGCAGACCTGTGGTGTCATTTTAAAAGGCTTTCCAGGGGTGGCATAATCCATGCTGCAGCTCCTGGTAGGGCTCTGGGGTACCATTGCCCTGGGTACATAGTATACCATATACTAGGGACTCACAAGGGTACCCCAGAATCCAATCTGGAGTGTACCTAAAGTATATGGAACCATTACTGGGGGAAAGCAGATAGACAGGGGTCCTGATTAGCAGGATCCCAGTCAACTAAGTCGAAAACCAGCAAAACACCAGGAAAAAAGTGAGGGCAACCATGTAGGGCCTGTTGAGGCAGGCAGGATGGCTGGGGCAGCAGTGGAGGAAAGGCCCAGTAGTGAACACTACTATGACCCTGACTCTGATGCTGGCCAGGAGGATCAAAATGATTCTAACCTGTACAATGCAGCTTTTCCTGAAGGTGGGATAGAAGGACCTAGGGGCCCTCTCTTTACCCCACCTGGAAGAGTTGGCAGTGTGCCACTAAGATCAAGATCTCCTTCACAGGGGGGAGGAGCTTAGCGCGTGATCAAGATGGCCGCGTGAGCCTAGAGCTCCCGAGACCCTCGCTCCCTCCGGCAGCTATCCGGTCTATTATCCTGCTTTTGATGCCCGGAATATTGGAGGGGAGCTGTTGCTGAGGCGAGAGCCGCTGTCCGGATCGAAATCGTCCACCGGAGACCGAAGTTGTACTGCCTGGAAGTTTGTGGCCTACTCCCCGCACGGTGCCCGGGCCTTGTGTTGGCACAGTGCCCGTGCACTAATTGAACAACAGCGGCCGGGCTGGGGACGAGTCGGCGGAGGGAAGGTGTTTCTACTTTCACTTTCACTTTCGCCTTCCAGTCTCCACAGCGCCCGGGACGGGGCCTGCGTAGTGCCAGCCACTGGTCGCATGGTTGACTACTCTGTATGGGCAAGGAGAGTGTCTACACGGCAGGTTGCAATGTCGACCAAATCGGACGCCGACAAACAGAAGCCCAAGAGTACCAGGCGGGGCAGCTACACCCAGACTAACAACATGGACCATTCTGCCCACCAGAAGGGGTCTCCGGGCGGATGGGGCCCGATACTGGAAGCCTTGAAGGACGCGACACCTCCCCCCACAGAACTGACCCTGCAAGATATTATGGGGGCCATCGAAGGGATGAAGTCCTCGATTGGGCAACAATTTGAGACCCTGGCACATAAAGTGGACGCCATATCGATTGACGTCAATCTGGTTCGGGCAGACCTGGGGAAAACTAATGAGCGGGTTCAGTCCTTGGACCTCAAGACTGCCGGCCTCCTGGGCGACGTCTCCGGCCTTCAGCAGGAAGTCCGTACCCTGCAGACAGCAAATGATCACTTCGCCCGACGGTTGGAAGAGTTCGAAGGCCGTGCAAGGCGCAATAACTTGCGCATCATTGGGGTCCCGGAAAATTCGGAGGAGCAGTCGGTGGACCTGTTCGTGGAGGACCTGGTGGTGAACCATCTGGCGCCCAAAGGCCTCAGTAAGTTCTTTGCTGTCGAACGGGCCCACAGAGTCCCTGGCGGGAGGCCCAAGGTGGGGGCCCCTCCGAGGCCGATTGTCGCCAGGATTTTTAACTTCAGGGACCGAGATGCTATTCTGCAAGCATCGCGGGTGGCCGGCCCGCTGCCATTCCAGAACACTACTGTAAGTTTTTATCCGGACTTTACCCAGATGGTGCAGAAGCAACGGCAAGGCTTCCTGGCGGTCAAGAGAAGACTACGTGAGATGGGACTAAAATATGCCATGCTCTTCCCGGCCAGGTTGCGGGTGGTGTTCGAAGAGCGGACTTTCTTTTTTGAGTCTCCTGACATGGTCGGAGACTGGCTGGACACATTGCCCCAAGGACGGACTGGCGTTGAACGCTCCGGTGGCGCAGACGGTGGTGGGGATGAACACTGAGCCAGGACTTAAGTACTAGGACTCCGGTTCCTCCGGGAGGTTGATAATCCGGGGGGCAGCGGGGGCAGTAGGGGAGCCTTTTCCTCCTCTGGGGTTCTTTTCGTAGATTAGTAGTATTAAGGGGCGACAGGCACACTGCAAGTTGGGGGGGCACTGTAGAGCTTACGCAGGGGTGCAGGGTGGGGGGTGGATGTGGGTTGTTGTTGGGGTTGTTGTTGTTTTTTGTTATGCAAGGCGTAAAGATGCAAGCTTCCGTGATTCGGGTCTGGTTCCACGCGGGGGGTGGTGGTCTCCTTACATGTTGGGATGGGGGGTAGGGGCCTAAAGATACTCAGTTGGAATGTAAACGGCTTGGGGGATCGTATTAAGCGTGGGATTGTTCTGCAATTTCTGAAGCGCTGTACCCCTGATATTGTCTTATTGCAAGAGACGCACTTGATTGGTAACACGTGCTATGCACTCAATCGTAAAGGCTATAAATTTGTTGCACATTCCGGGTTTTCCTCGGGTTCTAGAGGGGCGGGAATACTAGTCAGGTCCTCTCTGCCATTCGAGGTTGACTCCACTACCGTTGACGATAGGGGACGCTTTGCGGCAGTAGCGGGGCGGTGGGAGGGCAGGACCCTGGTCCTGGTGTCGGTTTATGTTCCCCCTGCATTGCAGCCCTCTACACTAGCGGACTTAGAGAGGACATTGTTGGATCTCCCAGAGGGACTGTTGGTGGTGGGTGGCGACTTCAATGCGGTTGGCTCTGGCCTGCTCGACAGACACCCGCAGAGGAGTTCGGGGGGGGCTCAGAAGTGGCTTCCTGATTTTATAGATACCCTTGGGCTGGTTGATTGTTGGAGACTGTTGCATCCCACACAACGACAATATACTTTCCACTCAGGGGCGCATGGCAGTCTCTCCAGAATTGATTATGTCCTTACCCTAGCTGCGCACGCCTCCTTCGTCTCTGAGGCCAGGCACATGGCACGAGGTATTTCCGACCATTCCCCGGTGTGGATCTGTATGGATGTTGGCAGAGGAGTGGGAGGTAGGGTGGCCCCAATTAACCCGTGGTATTTCAGGGACCCTGTGACTCGTAGTGCGGTACTGAAGGCGGTCGACCGTTACTTTCAAGAAAACCTTGGTTCGGTCACGTCGGCGGTGTCCTTGTGGGAAGCGTTCAAAACAGTGATTAGGGGTGAGGCCCTCTCCTTGATAACAGCGGCCAAGCGTCGGAGAGACGCGGAGGTCGCCCAGCTAGAGGCGGAGATCGCGGATCTAGAGTTGGCTCTGGAAGGGGAGGTCACGGCGGAGGCGCTGCACAAGTTGAGCCTTAACAATCGGAGTACAGGGCCCTCGTGACGGATGCGGCCAAAGCCCTGAGTAGGGAACAGCGGGGCCGTCTGTACGACGTCGGGGACAAGGCCGGGAAATTGATCGCGTGGCTAGATAAAAAGGAGCGGGCCAATCGTGTTGTGCCGGACCTTGTGACGGAGGATGGCGTCATGGTCACGGAGCCGGACGGCATAGTCCAGTGCTTTGCGGATTACTTCCACACGGTCTATACCTCCGTGTCTGACAGGCCAGTGGAGGATTCATGTGAGCTCCTGCGCGATCTTGCCCTGCCTTGCCTCTCCGACATAGACAGAGACGATCTTGATGGCGACATCACAGTCGACGAGATTGCGGGGGCTATCCGCTCTTTGCGTCCGGGCAAGGCCTCGGGTCCGAATGGCCTGCCAATTGAGCTTTACAAACTCCGACCGGACAAGATCGCTCCGCATTTGCGTGCTATGTTTGTGGAGGCGCGGGAGATGGGTTGCCTCCCACTTGACCAGCGCCTGGCAACGATCGTGGTCATCCATAAAGATGGCAAGCCCAGGAACCGGTGCAGCTCATACAGGCCGATCTCGCTCCTTAATGCTGAGCCGAAGATCCTTGCCAAAATCCTCGCAAACCGGCTGGTCAGGGTGGTCGGGGATCTGATCCACCCTGACCAATCTGGCTTCATCCCGCATCGCAATACCGCGTTGAATCTTAGGCGCATCCACGGAGTGATCGCAAGGGTGGGGACGATGCGGGAGCCGGCCGTGGTGGCTGCGCTCGACGCAACGATGGCATTTGACACGGTGGAGTGGGCATACCTGTGGGCTGCGCTTGCGAAATTCGGCTTCGGGCCCGGATTTGTGGGCTGGGTAAGGCTATTATACGAAGGACCTCTCGCCAAAGTCGCAGTTAACGGTAGGGCGTCCCGTCCCTTCGACCTGGGGAGGGGTACCAGGCAGGGTTGTCCTCTATCGCCGCTGTTGTTCGCTCTCGCCCTTGAGCCGCTGGCGGCCTGGATACGATGGCACCCAGATGTGAGGGGGATTCGATGGTCCCCTGATCACGAAGACCGCATTTCCCTCTATGCCGACGATATTCTGCTCTATCTTACTTCACCCCGGAAGTCCCTTATAGTTGTCTGCGACATATTGACTCCCTTCGGGAGAAACTCGGGGCTAACCATTAATTGGGGTAAGTCATATCTGTATGCCCTGTGTGGGGACGTCCCGGTTCCCCCGCGGAATTGCCCGATCCAGATTGCCCGGGAGGGTTTCCTGTATCTTGGGATTTATATCTCTGCCGACCCAACGGTACGGTATGAGAGGAACCTGCTCCCTCCGTTGGCGCGCCTGCGGCGGGACGTGGCGGGCTGGCGGCGGCTGCCGCTTTCCCTCCTTGGCCGTGCGGTACTATTCAAAATGATGTCTCTTCCCCGTTTTCTCTATGCCCTGCAGAACACCCAGGAGCTGGTTCCGGCCAGCTATTTTCGGGAGGTTGAGAGTCTGCAGCGTTCGCTGCTGTGGGACGGCCGCCCGCGTATAGCGATAGCAAAATTAACTCTCCCTTGGTACGACGGGGGTATCGCGCTTCCCGACATCCGAAGATACTATTGGGCCTCCCAACTGAGCGCGATCAATCATGGAGTCTACGGTCCGGCGCTTGGCCCTGGCTTTGCTATGGACCGGTGGTTGCTGCGGGGTGGTGGCTATTATAGAGCACTTTATTCGAAGCCACCGGCTGGGTCCCTCACAGGGCCGACCGGGGTGGCGGTGCACGTGTGGAAGACAGTCACGAACTCCCTGGGATGGAAGGATAGGCTCACCCTCGCCACTCCGTTGTATGACTCGGACATGTTGGGGAACCTCTGGCACTCTAAGGGATTCGACAAATGGGATCTGATTGGCATCTCCAGGGTGGGGGACATGCTGACCAAGGGGCGGATTAAGTCGTTCGATGAGCTGCGGTCGGAATATGCGCTTGAGGGCACGGAATACTTCCGGTATGCGCAGGTGCGCCACGCGCTGCAGTCGGTCCTCGTTGAGGGGGAAAAGGTGCCTGAGTCCTCTCCTTTGGAGGACCGGATCCTGGACGGCCATATGCCGGACAGCACAATCTCCCTAATTTACAAAAAGCTTGTGAACGTTCGGACCGATCTCCTCATGGGGGTGCGGGACCAGTGGACTGGAGATGGCCTTGAGCTGGACGATGAGGATTGGCAGTACGCAGTCTCCTCTCCTAAGGAGATCGCAATCCCCGCCAGGTTGCGGCTCGTCCAGCTTAAGATACTCCACAGAGTCTATGTCACTGGGCCCCGACTGGTCCATATGGGTTTTTCCGAGGATGGGCTGTGTAATAGGGGCTGCGGATTGTGGGCACCTTTCTGCACATTATATGGGAGTGTGGTGTGATTGCGGAACTATGGAAGCGGATTCACGTTGTGATGCAGGATGTCACGGGCATTGTATTGCACCCAGAGGCGCGGCGCTGTCTTTTGAACGTGTGGGGTCCTACAGACTACGATGCGGCGCAGACTCAATGGGTGACCCTAGGTAATATGGTGGCTAAGCGAGATATTGCAAGATTGTGGGGATCCCCTAGCCCTCCCACCCTGGATGCTTGGAAGGACAACATGGACTGGTGCATGTTCCGGGAGAAAACGGTGTATAGTGCGCGGGGGAGTCCCAAGAAATGGCATAAGGTATGGGGAGGTTGGAACCAGTATAGGGGGTACATATGTTTGCCTCCTGCCACTGAACCACTAGAGGAGCAACTTTCCCCCTAGCCTCGCGTCCGACTTGGGTATTTCTGGTGCACCTCTGCTAGAATGTTAGCGCCTCTGCTTCTCCCTCCTCCTCTCAATCGGTGGCTTGATCTGATGTTGGAAATTGGGCCGCCCCCTCGCTGGGAGCTGACGCGAACTTATGATGTATACTGACTTGCTTGTTGTGTTCATTTTTAAAAATTGGAACCTTTGTTTTTATCCTGTATGAGAGCTCTAGATGACTACACGTGTTGATTGAGGAGCTGCCGAACCTCCGGGTTGTCGGCTGAATAGCTGTGTATCTGAATTATACGAATAAAGGTTTAAAAAAAAAAAAAAAAAAAAAGAAATCTCCTTCACAGGAATCTACTCTGCTCCTAGGAAGAGAGAGTCTTCCTATGAGAAAAAGTGCCAACTGCTTGAGTTTGAGAATGGTAAGCTTTGGATCAAGAGAGAGCAGTTGGCCTTAGATATGGAATCTCTGGAGCTCCACAGAGCTTCAAAAGGATTGGGGACTAGAGACCCATGGTGGCAGCAACAGTGTTCCTAGAGGTAGAGAACATACTCATGACCATAGGAACCTGAACAAGATTGTCCCTCCCTACCAGAGTGTGTATGACATCCACAAATGGATAACTGCTCTGGAAAGGGCCTGTAAAGTACAGAGGGCCCCCCAGGAGAAGTGGGAAGCAATCTTGTGGCTCTCCTTTGCAGACAAAGGTAGAGACAAGCTCCTCACTGTTAGAGAAGAGAATGCTGATAATGACAAGGTCTTGAAGAGTGCACTGATTGAAGGGTTTGGCTTAACCACTGAGCAGTACAGGTTGAAGTTCAGAGATACCCAAAAGACACAGACTCAAGACTGGTTGTGCTACTAAGGATCTGGAGGGCTAGTTACTTGGCAGTAAGGTGTGTGATTTCAAAGGATTGTACAACTTAATTATGAGGGAGCAGATCCTTAATAATTGTCAAAATCAGCTGTTGCATCAGTACCTGGTGGACTCTGATCTGACCTCTCCCCAAGAGTTTGGCCAGAAGGCAGACAAATGAATCAGAACCAGAGTGAGGCAAAAGGTTCAGAACCAAGGTGGTGACTCCAAGAAGCAGGATTCTAAGAACTCTGATAAGGGTGGGGAGAAGGGTATAGACGAGAAGTCTTCAAAATGCCCCCAAAATCTTTTTTTAATTTTTTTTTTTTATTCTGCGGACAAACATAACCAACATTTGGTTCCAGTACATGAAAATTCACCCGAGCACATTCATATATAGTACAGAAATGCATGCATAGTTGGTAATAACAGTATAGGCATTGAAACATGGCATCGAATAATCATCCGGGACAGTTGTCACGCACATATATGCTTCTAGATATAATGATGTAGCGACGGCTTATCACTGAAAACTCACGGAGAAAAAGAATCCAACAAACTATATATCTGGTACACACTCTAGCAAAGCTCAGAGTACAATTACCCAGTGTGGTGCATCCTAGAGTAAACATCCTATTGAGGCAAGGAGTTCGAGTCAGCAGCGGGCATGAGTGGGTGTTCAATGAGGTACATGTGCTGGAGCAGGGTTTACTTTTTGAAAATTTATCGGGTTTTAAGCTCCAGTTTTGTCTATAAGTCATCATTAAAATTACTAATCTATAATCAATAATTTTTGGTTTTGTGAGAGACTTTAACTAATCACTATGACTAACAAGAGAAAACTACACGTGGGAATGCATATATGTTGCTTAATAATATGTGCAGTTATTTAATATAGGTGTGCTATTTGTTTTGTGTTAATGTTTTTAAATAATAACGTGTGCTAATGCTTATTTATGTTGCAGATGGCTAGCTAATTACATACACATAAGGGTATTAGTGGGAATTAACACTGTATAATCATTGCGACGATGTAGTAACGTTGTTTGTGTTTCTTTCAATTAAGATGGTTCGTTTTGGCCTAAAACAAGATGGCTGGCGTTTACAGCCTGTGCTCGAGTGAATATGAGATGACGAGAGGCCTTGTTGAAAAGTCACCTGACCATGGCTTCTGCTGGAGTTTTGAAAGTTTCCGTGATGACAGGGACTCCAGGCGAGCGTCCAAATAACCTTGGAGGAAAAGAGAGCCACAATGAACTTTGTGATTACAGCGGTGGCTTCGCTATGGTTCCGAGGAAATGCGTTCATGAAAGTATCTTTTGCAAAACTCGAGTTTCCTTCTTCCGTCTTTTTATTTTTGTGATTTTTCTGAGCGGAGGTTTTTCAAATGTAGCAATGCTACATCCTTTCCTGCTCGCTCTGCTCAGTGGCTCAACGGATATTTAGAACTTATTTTGTTGCTATCATTTTGAAAGTTTTATTATAAATATTGTTAGACTAGAGAGGGTCTAAGGCCACTTCTTCCCAAACCTGCGTTGGTGAGGATCGATGCTGTGAGGACGACGACTCAGGAGACTTTATTGAGAGACTTGTCCTGACCCATTTATGACATTTAGCTAGAATAGGTAACTATGAAAATAATGATTTTGCTATTGATTGACTTCCATTTAAACTAATTTTAGATAAAGTACCATTATTTCAAATACAGTGTTGGTGGTTATTTCTTGTTGTTTATTGAATACTCTAATGTGATTATTGTTGTTTAAATCATGACTCAGGACAATGACAATCTGATCGCATTGACCTCACTGTAGATACAGGGTGTTTCAGGAGTTTCTCTCATGTTTAGTGCTAATAGAGTAATCGAGCGTGTGTTAGTGAAATGGGCCCAAGTGTGTGATGAGTGTATGTGCGTGTATCTGTGAAATTACTCTATCCGTGGAAGTAGGGAGAATTTGTAAGCCCTGATCTGCAGCAATTTCCTGGTAGCAGAGTAATGGTTTTGATTATTGTCTTGATCTGATTAGATTGCTTGTACATTGGCTTTTTGATTCATTGATTATTGATTGATGTTGGTATATGTACTAATACTATATGTTGAAGTCGTCGTATTGAGTTTTATGTAGTGCTTCTGGAACTTGGGAGCTGGTGGCAGTTCCGTAGTAGGGCAGAGGGAAGTATATACTGCTCTCGGGAAAGACGGGATTGTTGGTCCTGTACGTATGCAGGAGAAACGTGTGACAATTGAAGTTGCGCGTCACATTGTCTGGATTCGGAATCAGTGACATCGTTGTGTGTTACTATTAGGGATATATTTCCAGTATAAAAGGAGTGCGTATGGTAGCAAAGGTTATCTGTGAAACTCTGGTCTTAAGTCCCAGGGATCCGTAAGGTTTGCCGTTAAAGCTTACCGCTGGAGAAGTAATAGGTATTCTCTGAGCTTGTTTGAAGGACTGGGCAGAGGTAAATACTGCTTGGTTAACGTATGTTATAATTCTGTAGTGGGCAGATTGTTTGCTGTTCTCGGAAAAAGCAGGATTCTGTGTGTATGTACTACATTTTCTTGTATGAAAGTGCGTGAATGTATGAGCATTTAATTGATTGAAAGACTCTTTGGAGCAGTCCTAGAGGAAACAGTTAATGGATGCATGTTAGAAGGGCGGAGTAGAGGGATGTGCTACTGTGTCAACGAGAGTATTAATTCCGTAGTGAAGCAGAAGTGAGTGCTGTTTCAGGGAAAGACGGGATTCTTGTAAAAAAGATTTTCTTTACTGTTCTGTGGTTAGCGAAGCAGACAATGGAGATGTTTATATGTTATAACTAATAGAATTTGTGAAAACCGAAGTCTACTGAGGAGATTTTGTAAAGGAGGGGTAGACGAGTGACAGGAGACAGGAGCAGGAGCAACTGCAGCGACTGCTGACGTCATAGAGACCGCGCTCTGATTGGGTAGTGGATCAAAACAGTGCTCGCGCTGGGATTGGTGCGTTGGTGTGAGCCGCGAAGGGATTGGAAGGAGTACAGGGTGACGTAGACGCTCCAGGATTGGTGCGTTGGTGTGAGTCGCGCTGTTATTGGACGAAAAATCGTACTGCACAGTTGTGTTACGGAAGGGATTAGAAAGTTTTGGTAAACGCTAAAATGTATTAGCAAGAGGAGAAAAAGAAGAAATCCTTGTTTGGTAAAATAAAAAGATGGTTTGACAAGGATAAAGACATTAAAACAAGAGAAGGTGAATTGTTACCTCCAACGAAAACGCCTGCATCCTTCATGGTTGCGAAATATGGGTATCATACCTGTATATGGTTGGAGAACTGGGCTAGGTATACTAAGGAAGATGGTGTCCTAGCATTTCCAGAACATGGTTCATTTAATATGGCCGTGTTGAGAAATTTACGGGAAAAGATGTTGTGTCTTGACCCAAGACCGAGGCCAACACAGTTTGAGGCGTTGGTGAATGGGAAGATGAAGTACATGAGCGAGAAAAACAGAGGTCAGGAGGCAACTATAGGTATATGTTTGGGAGGAAATATGATCGTGAAACTCATCATGATCGAATGAGGAGATGGCGAGATGCTAGTATGACAGAGGGATTATATCCTATGAGAACAGTTGATGAGAAGGTAGAAAGGAAGGGTACAGAAAGGGTTCCTGATGCAGAAGTGAAAAGGTATAGAGTTAATGATTATGAGAATGAGGTCTTGGACGACATGATTTACAAGAGACCACCTCCATACAGACCAGAACCAGAAGAGAGCACACCAGTTGCTACTCCAATAAGAGATACTTTGCGTATCATTGAGACAGAAGTTGTGACACCTGATTTAAAAGGTGGTAGCTCTTTCAGAGAAAGAGAGAGAGAGAATAGATGTGGTGACGAGAATACGAGAGAATTAGCCAGAACTACATCTGAACTGACTGAAAAGATTAGAGAGCTGACGAAGAATTTGGAAGCTGTTACGGCGCCTGTAACAATAGGTCCGGTTATGCCTATTTTTGATAAACAGAGGATGGGTGAAAATGGATTGGTGGTTCCATATGTTGGGAATAAATTAACAAGTTTGGCTGGTTCTTCAGGAGAGTCAGGAATAAGGACAGAAAGTAATGATTTGAGACAATCCAGACGTGACACATGTAGTGGAGGATTAGAGGTGCAGTCTGATCAAAGATTGGATACTAGTGATACTAGTTGTTCAGGGATGCCGATGTTGGAACCACAAAGGATGCCAGAGAAAGTGGTTGCAGTGAAAAAATCTACTGAAATAACAGCTGAAGATTTGAATGATTGGTTGAAAGTACTTCAAAAGAGGGATAAAGATTCACAGGCAATTGATGTAGCCAGGTTGCGTATAGAATTAGAGGAGCTTATTACAGGGACAATTCCTACAGACATACTCAAAAACCATCATGATGGAGAATTATTATTTATGTGCAAAAGCATTACCTGGAGAGCTAAAAGTACACATGACAGGTTAAGAGCAATAGCGAGTGAACAAGGAGTTGACATTGATAAGGTGAAAGCTTTGCAGAAGTCTTACAGGATGGATTTTACGGACAAAGATATTGAGAATCTGAATGGTGCTGGTAGGACAGGACAGATTAAGGAAATGATTGCTTTATTGCGAAAATGGGGTGATGTGGAAAAGTGGAAGGATAGGTGGTACAAGAAAAGGGAAGAATCGGTGGACAGGACTTATTCAGCTTTTCCTGTGAGAGAAAAAGAAAAAACAGTGGATAATTATCCTATGAGAGAAATACCTGGAGGAGGATATGTACATGTTCCATGGACCAGACGGGATATTTTATCATTTACGAATGATTTCCCTCGACTGAGAGAAAAGCCCGTCGAGTGGTATAGGCAGGTAGACAGGTTTGTGAAATTGTCAAAAGTGCTGTGGATTGACCTGAATAGTCTGTTTGATATAATTGTTCCAGCAGACTTATGGGCTGAGTGTAAAATAGTTGTAAGTTGGCCTACCGAGGAATATCCAAGAGATCAGAAAACAGGAGCACCAGATCCAGAGGTAATGAAAAAATACGATCAGGTGATCGTATTCCTGAAAAATAAGGTACCTCCAAAAGAGACAGACTGGGTTAAGATAGATCGAACACATCAGGAAGCAAAATAATCAGTTCATGCTTTTTATGAAAGGCTGATACTGGCTTTCAAACAATTCAGTGGGGATGAACACCTGGGTGACAAGGATTTGAGTCATTTTGTATACAGATTTGTATATGGCCTGAGACCTGAGATTAGTGAGAGAATTCGTGAGCATACAGTGGACTGGCAGAGTAAGAAAATAGATGAGATTCTGAGACATGCAAAGTACTTCAGTGATGAAATTGAAGCAAAACAGAGAAAGCTGAAAGAAAAGGCAATGTGGGCACAAGTGAAAGTTGCGGAGAGACAAGAAGCACAGTTGGTGGAACAGGCAAATAATCCAGGGAATAGGCCCAGATATGTGGGGAAGGGAAAGGGGAATTTAGAGGAGGCGAAGAAAAAATTCCCTTGTCACAACTGTGGTCAACTGGGACATTGGAGATCCGAGTGTACCAATCCACCATTAGCGAATAACGAGAGTAAACCCTTAAATCAACAGGTGCAGAACGAGGGAAATAATCAACAGCAGCAACAACAGAAGGTTGTGAGACAGCAGAGCCAAGAGCCAAAACCGCCTTTACCGCAGAATAGAGGGTCCCAAAAGTACAATCAGGATTCGGGATTCTACAATGAAGAGCAGGTAAACAAACCAAGACGTTCAAACCCGGTACAACAGTATTGGTTAAAGAATGAAGGGAGTGAGTCTGAAGGTGATTATTGACGGTGCCGAAGAGAGGAGGAAGAGTGCATACTTGGTGCAACTCTAGAAATAGACCAGGCAGGACCATTTGTGGATGGGAAAATAAATGAAGAAAGTGTTACTTTTTTAGTAGACACAGGTGCGACGAGATCAACTGTCAGGTCAGCAGATATTAGAAATCTTCCTCTCTCGGATGAAGCAATCCAAGTAGTTGGTGTAGCTAATACACAAATCAAGACACGTCTTACTGAACCAGTAAGGGTAAGAATAGGGACATTTTCAGACATGCACAGATTTGTGGTCTGTGACAATAGTCCAGTGAATTTGTTAGGTAGGGATCTGTTATGCAAGATGAATTGTACAATTTTCTGTACTCCGGATGGAATAGCTTTTGAAACACAAGATGAGGATGTTTTGTACCGAATGACTCTAGATAATAGAGAGAGTGAGATGGTTGGTACATATGCTGTGTTTAACCCAGAGGATTTGCCTCAAGAGCTGAGAGACACAGTGAAAACAACAGTTTGGGATTTTACTGGAGAAGATGTGGGATTGATGAATAATGTAGATCCAGTGAAAATATCAGTGAAAGAGGGAATTACTTATCCTAACATTCCTCAGTACAAGATGACACCAGAAATAATTGAAGGAATGACTCCTATTATTGAGAAAATGATTCAGCAAGGAGTATTGAGAGAACTACTGAGTAGCCCGTGTAATTCACCGATAATGGGGCTAAAGAAACCTAATGGGAAGTTCAGGATTGTACAAGATTTGAGAAAGGTTAACAAAATTGTGGTGGCATGTTGTCCCATTGTGCCAAATCCGTCAGTGATTTTGTATCAGATTCCACATGATGCTGAGTGGTACACAGTGATTGATTTGTGTCATGCTTTCTTTTCAATTCCATTGCATCATGACAGCCAGCCGATTTTTGCATTTAGGTTTGGCCAGCGTATTTTAGCATGGTGTCGAATCCCACAGGGGTACACAGAGAGTCCTTCGATATTCAATCAGTTATTGAAAAAATCATTGGAGAGTTTGATCATGCCTGAAAGCTCAGTACTAGTGCAGTATATTGATGACCTACTTGTGGCATCAAAGACACGTGAAGCTTGTGAAGTAGATACCATAGCTTTACTGAATCATCTGGCAGATGGAGGGTTAAAGGTATCTCCAGCCAAATTGCAATTTTGCAAGAAAAAGGTGCATTATCTTGGACACAATATTGAAAAAGGTCTGAGAAAGGTGACTGATGACAGGATCAAAATTATCAGGGGAATGAGAGCCCCGAGGACCCAGAGAGAAGTGAGGATGTTTCTGGGGATGGTGGGTTATTGTCGTCAGTGGATTAGTAATTTCTCCCTGATAGCAAGACCACTGATTAAGCTGACAAAAAGTGAGGTGAAAGACCCATTGGAACTGGATGGGGAACAAATGGCAGAATTTGAAGAGCTGAAGAGCAGAATGTGTGAAGCCCCTGCTTTGGGTATGCCAGACTATGAAAAAGAGTTTGAGTTGTACTGTAGTGAGAGAAATGGATCTGCACTTTCAGTGTTAATCCAGAAGCATGGACAACTGAGAAGGCCTATTGCGTACTTCTCATCGACACTTGACCCTGTAGCTGTGGGTTTGCCAGGTTGTCTGAAATCAGTAGCCGCAACATGCAGAAGTCTGGAACAGAGTGAGGGTATAATAATGGGATATCCTGTAAGGGTATTCGTACCTCATAATGTGGCAATTCTTTTGACAAGAAGCAGAACTCAGTACATGTCACATAGTCGGCTGACTAAATATGAGAAAATCATTCTTGGAGCATCAAATGTGACTCTTGAGAGATGTGTGAATGTGAATCCAGCAACATTATTGCCGGATACTGAAAATGTGGGTGTGAAGGATGAATTTGATCATAATTGTTTGGATGTGCTTGATTACTGTACAAAACCGAGACCAGACATAAGAGATCTTCCATTGCCTGAGAGTGATCATGTGCTGTTTGTGGATGGATCATGTCTGAGGAATGATGATGGTGTGCTGAGTGCAGCATATGCAGTGTGCAAGGTTTCAGAAGTGATGGAAGCTTCACCATTGAAAGGAGTGAAGTCTGCTCAAGTTGCTGAACTGGTGGCATTGACAAAAGCTTGCAAGATTGGGAAGAATCTAAAAGTGACTGTAATGACTGATAGTCAGTACGGATTTGGAGTCGTGCATGATTTTGGCCAGCTTTGGCTACAGAGAGGTTTCTTGACGTCGAGTGGGACTCCAATAAAGAATGCTGAAGTGATTGGGAAATTGCTCAAGGCGATACAGCTGCCTAAAGAATTAGCAGTTGTAAAATGTGCTGCTCATGGACAAGGAGATGATTTTGTTACCCTTGGAAATCGTTTTGCAAACGACATTGCACAATATTGTGCTAAAAATAATCACTCGATTAATAGGGAACGAGAGAAGGAAATGTCTTTTTGTTCTGTGATGTTTACTAATGTCCTAGAAACGTGGGATGAAGTGAAACAGTTGCAGGATGAGGCAGGAAAGGAAGAAAAGAAAGATTGGATCAAGGCAGGTTGTGCCCCAAGAGAGACAGATCATGTCTGGATCTATAGAGATGGTAGACCAGTCATGCCCAATTCTATGCTGTCGACAATGGCAAGAATGTATCATGGCCAGGGACATTTGGGAAGGGATGCGATGATCAGGTCTTTTAAACAGACTTGGTATAATGCAAAGTTCAGGTTGATTGCAGAAAGCATCTGTCAAAGATGTTTGATTTGTCAACAATTTAACACTGGGAAAAAGACAGTGGTGAGTCTGGGAACGATAGGCAGAGAAGGTGGTCCTTTTACAAGAATGCAGATTGATTTCATTGAAATGCCCCAAGTAAACAGATTGAGGTATGTTCTAGTGGTTGTCTGTTTGTTCTCGAGATGGGTGGAGGCCTATCCGACTAGGAGGAATGATGGAATAACAGTGGCAAAATTGCTGTTAAGAGAGCTGTTTCCTAGGTACGGGTTTCCAGTGACGATTGAGTCTGATAGAGGTGGACACTTCTATAATGAGCTCATGAGTTTAATTTGTGAAGCATTAAGCATACAGCAGAAGCTACATTGTGCTTACAGACCAGAGGCTTCTGGTGTTGTTGAGCAGATGAACGGCACGATCAAAAACAGGATTGGTAAGATGTGTTTAGCCACTGGAATGAAATGGCCTGATGTCTTGCCTCTAGTGCTAATGACTATTAGATCTACTCCAGATAGAACTACTGGTTTGAGTCCACATGAGATCTTGATGGGAAGTGCAATGCGTCATGCATTTGTGCCTGTCAATAAGTTGATAACAATAACTGATGACATGATTATGGATTACTGTAAAGGCCTGGCTGACGCAGTTCATTCTGTGTTTCACCAGGTTGGAGGAGACGCTACTACACTTGAGAAGAAGCAAGCCCATGATCTGAGTCCAGGGGACTGGGTGAAGATTAAAGTGCACAGGAGAAGAAATTGCTTGGTTCCAAGGTGGGGAAGGCCAAGACAAGTTATTTTGACTACGACAACTGCAGTAAAGTGTGCTGGTGTGAAAAACTGGGTGCATGCAAGTCATACTCTGAGAGTTCTAAATCCAAAGGTAGGGACTGGTAAGGAGTATTTTGAAGAGTCAGATTCCAGTGATGAAGAAGAAGTTGAACCAGTGTGAAGAAATCGGAATTCTGGAAGAAGTGAAGAAGAAAGAGAGTCAGGTGATTCTTTCTTTCCAGGGGAGACTTCAAGAGAAACATTGAGAGTCACAGAGGGGAGATCAGATTCTGTAAGAGAGCCTGAAGTTCCAACAAGCAGTGGAGAAGAAAGAAGAGAAAAGAGCAATTCCACAGAGACTACATCTGAATCAGATGAAGAAGTTGAAAATCCACTTGAGATTACATCTGAAGAAGTAGGGTCAGAAGAAGATAGAGAGGGACAGATTGCGGAAGACCCCCGAGGAGGTGTAGGGAATTTTCTTGATAAGCTAGGTGAAGGGACAAGTAGACAGCAAGAAGATTGCGTGTTGGAGACCCGAGGAGGGACAGAAATAGGGAAGTCTCAATCAGTGGTGGTAAAGACTGTGGAGCAAAAGAAAACTGCTGAAGAACAAGAGGCAAATAAAACAGAATCAGATGAGAGTGATAATGAGAAATCAGAGGGTCGAGTTTTGAGAAAGAGAGCTTGGATTGGAGAAAGAAATAATAAAGAGGCACGACCAAAAAAGGTTGTAAGAGGGGATCTTTGGCCTAACAACAGAGTAAAGAGGCTGAGATACAGATTGACACGAGCAAATACATCGAAAGCTGAACAAGTGAATGAAGTGTCGAGTCAAAATCCATCAAAAGGTGTAAAGCGGAAAGAGTCGAAAGAACCAGAAGATATCAAAAGAATAAGAAAACCTAACCAGAAGTATAGGTCGCCGGAATGGACGTACGTGGCATTGTCTGAAGGTGAAGAGGCAGAAAGTCAGGGAAATCCAGAGGAGACCATACGTGAAGTGGTTGAGGAAGATACAGGTGAAATCCTGAAAGTTATTCTGACTGATATCGGAGAAAAGTCGGATACTGAGGATGTTGTTGGAGATCTAATACAATATGATGTTGAAGAAGTTGAAGTGAAGAGTGATGAATATCCAAATTGAGTGAACTGAGGAAAACACTTGGAGAAAAGTGAAAAGAAGAAATTCTGAAATTTAGCTGTCTGAAGTAATCCAGAGTTTTAGAAATTACAGTAGTGTAGTAGTAGAGGCTGAGTCAAAAGACACGGTCAAAGTAGTAAAATGGCTAACATAGAAAATAATCAAAGTAGATGTGCCTTCTTAAAAAGATGGTGTAGAATGTGCTGCTGCTGTACTGGATTATTAATGCTACTATGGGGTGTTTTAGCTTTATTAGTTACTTTTAGAGTTACAATAGGTACATTTGGAATGCACACTGAGAATGTGACTAATGTGGAGAAGAATTCGCAAAAAGTAGTTCCAACTAGAATTAGTAACACTTACATACATAAAGATAGGTCAATTAAGATTTTTCTAGTAATGTTTTTTCAAAGTTGTTGTATGAATACGTAAAGACAATGGAAGTTAGGGATTGCTACGTATGTATGCAGTTACCTGCATCCGTTTCAGAGGGTGTTACTTATCATCATTTACCAGCTACGTATGGAATTTCATGTAGTGTGCTAAGTAGTGTTTTTTATTTGTTAGGGAAAATAGATTGTTATGTCTAACAAAGATAATATTTTTGGGCAATTGCCTATGAACGAAAGGCTGAATCCAGCTAAAGAAGCTAATATTTTTGGTGAAATTTTTATTGAGAAAGAAGAATTAACATTAGATTACATTTTTAAGAACAATTTAACTTGCAGTTTGAAAGAAGAGGAGAAGGCTTTCCTAAACATGGTAGAGGAAAGGAGAATGAGCATGCATGAAAAGGCAGGGAAATATAAAGTGAGTGAGACAATTTGGGACATTGAGATGGGGAAAGAATTGAGGAATGGGGCTAGTCCAACTTTAGCTCTAGATGCACCACAAAAGGGTAAACTATGCATTACCAGGAAGAAATCTCAATATGATACATATTTTGTTGGGACTAGTGAGTGTCATGATACATACTTCATTGCAACAGGATGGGGTTTCAAGGGAGGAGAAGATCCAGTTTTCCCAGGAGTGTATTATGTTTGTGGGAACAAGGCTTATTACAGGTTGCCTGACCATTGGTATGACACATGTTATGTGGGCCTGGTCTTTCCAAAGATCTTTCATATAGATAGAATAGAAGATGTAGAACATATTAATTTACTAACACGATTTAAGAGAGAAACTTGGTCAGAAATAGTTGGTGATATCTTTGGAGCTTTAATTCCAGCAGTGGGAATTTCATTAAATGCATATGGAATTCGGAAACTGTCAACAGTGGTGGATCGCTTATCGACAAGTACCGCTGGAGGGTTTCTTTTGGTGAATACGGAGATGATTGCCGTACGTGCCATGTCTATGCAAAATCGACTTGCCCTTGATATTCTATTGGCCAAGGAGGGTGGAGTCTGTGGAATGCTGAAAGTTCAACATTGTTGCACTTACATTCCTGATGAAAGCAAAGACCTGAAGGTCTATATCAAAAATATTACTGATTTGCATGAAGAATAAGTACCATTAGAAGCTGAAATTATCTGGACCAAAATAGCTAATAAGATAGTTACTGTTAAGAGTTTTATTGCTAAGATAGGTAGTACTATTATAGGTAAGATATTGTTTCCTTTGACATGTGTGATTGTTGCTTTATTGATACTTGGTGCCGCTCGTGGGCTGTGACTTTGTACTCACCGGAGCAGGACTGTCCCTTTGCCAGAATCGCCATACTAGTGGGAAGGTTGGAGTTGCGCTGGACGCTGTGGGGGCCTGATTGCCGGGACTGCGAGGACCAGGGTTCTCTCTGCGGATATCATCGAGCACACCTGGTAGCTCTTCTCGGCCCCGCCTCCCTCCACTACAAGACGACTCGCGGCCCCCGCTTCGCGGGAGCCGCTCGTAGGCTGTGACTTTGTACTCACCGGAGCAGGACTGTCCCTTTGCCAGAATCGCCATACTAGTGGGAAGGTTGGAGTTGCGCTGGACGCTGTGGGGGCCTGATTGCCGGGACTGCGAGGACCAGGGTTCTCACTGCGGATATCATCGAGCACACCTGGTAGCTCTTCTCGGCCCCGCCTCCCTCCACTACAAGACGACTCGCGGCCCCCGCTTCACGGGAGCCGCTCGTGGGCTGTGACTTTGTACTCACCGGAGCAGGACTGTCCCTTTGCCAGAATCGCCATACTAGTGGGAAGGTTGGAGTTGCGCTGGACGCTGTGGGGGCCTGATTGCCGGGACTACGAGGACCAGGGTTCTCTCTGCGGATATCATCGAGCACACCTGGTAGCTCTTCTCGGCCCCGCCTCCCTCCACTACAAGACGACTCGCGGCCCCCGCTTCGCGGGAGCCGCTCGTGGGCTGTGACTTTGTACTCACCGGAGCAGGACTGTCCCTTTGCCAGAATCGCCATACTATTGGGAAGGTTGGAGTTGCGCTGGACGCTGTGGGGGCCTGATTGCCGGGACTGCGAGGACCAGGGTTCTCTCTGCGGATATCATCGAGCACACCTGGTAGCTCTTCTCGGCCCCGCCTCCCTCCACTACAAGACGACTCGCGGCCCCCGCTTCGCGGCGGCCGCTCGTGGGCTGTGACTTTGTACTCACCGGAGCAGGACTGTCCCTTTGCCAGAATCACCATACTAGTGGGAAGGTTGGAGTTGCGCTGGACGCTGTGGGGGCCTGATTGCCGGGACTGCGAGGACCAGGGTTCTCTCTGCGGATATCATCGAGCACACCTGGTAGCTCTTCTAGGCCCCGCCTCCTCACGGTAATAACTATTGTCATATAAACACCCGCCCACACGCGCTAGCGGGACGCGCACGGGACGCAGCCCGGGGCGAAGACCGGGCCGTTTGAGGCCGTTCGAGGACGGTCGAGATCGGTCTTGGTCAGTGACTCTGCTACTGTGCCCTCCCGTGCCCCCTGCCGTCTGTCCGAGGATAGCCTCGGAAAAATGGCTATGAGGGAGACACGAAGTAAGACTCAGAGTGCTGCTGGGAATTCCCAATGCACCTTGGATTCGTATTTTGCCAAAGCTGGTACGTTATTAATCGAGGACATTACCACATTGGAACGACGCATCTCCCAAGAAATCGAATGGGTAAGGAGATCATCGTTGGGCCCTCTAGCCGCAGCAATAACCCCGACCCAGAGACTTGATATCACGCAACAAATGGATGGGAATGAGGGTCCAAAAGGAACGTCTGTGCCGGCTAGACTGTCATCCCCCGTCTTACCAGGCACTTTCATCTCTGAATGTACTATCTCATCCCAGGCTGACCTTAGTATACTGCCCCTCCCCCTTCCCCAACCTAAACCTCCCCACTCCAAGACTAGTTCTAGCACTTTTGTGCAACGCAGGGAGGAAAATAGCGTGGGGTCTACGTTGTCTGATCTTAACGGCGCAGGGGTGAGGGAAGGAGCCATTCCTAAAAATTGCAAGAAGCCCCAGACGTCACGGGGTAAAAAATGTAAAAACATCAAATTGCTAACTGTACCACAGACTGAGAAATCTAAGGCTACCAACAAACGCCAAACACCATCACTATCTAAAGGGCCTCTGTCATCTAATCTGCTGTCGAATAAACCAGATAATACCGGTCCAATTTTGGGGGAGGAGGACATTACACTCTCAGATATCCATAATTTGATGAAGCGACTACTTAATCCACTGGAAGTACGACTGGGGATAATTGAAACTTCCCTAAATCGTATTGTTAATGAATTGACCAAATTAACAACTGCCTGCGTTAAAGACACTATAGCCCTAGATACTGTCGCGAGTGGTGTGACGAACAAGTTACCCCCCCCAGCTCTTAACCTGAACCCTCCTACCCCTCCCTCTAAACCTCATATCCCGCCTTTTCCAAGCAAATTACCAGCTACTAATTCAACACCAAATAGAAGCCTAAAAAATAACTCGCCTGTATGCGGCGCTAAGGGTCTGAATAAGAGCATTAGTGGGGAACCAATGTTCATTAACTTACCGCCTGAGGCTAGCCCATATACTTTAATCCTAGCAGGTATCCCTGCCCTAAAAGAACCAACCCAAGAGTCAGTTGAATCGCTCAAAAATAAGGTTATCAATTGGCTCACAATTAATAGACCCCTCCCCGTAGGAATAAGAAGCCAGGTTCTGATGGTAAGAAGAGTCCAATGGTTGGGTGGCCTAAAGAAATCTATACAGGGAGATTGTGTCTTGGTCAATTTTAGGGACCCTAGGACAGTCTCCCATATATCTAACTGGCCCTACCGTGACAGGGGAACCACAATCCAAGCTCTCCCGTTATCTTTCTTTTATCCACCACTAGAACAAGTGCAGGGAGAGGGCGATTGGAAACTTGTACGCAGTAGAGGTTGTAGGCGGAGCTATGAGGATAGGGGTATCCCCTACACGAATGGCCAGTCACACCTTGACTACTTCCCCACGCAGAATAGATTTGGGAGTCTAGATTGGGTGGACTGACTGATTTGGACAAACAGTAAGGAAGACTGCGTCCCACCGGCCATAACAAAGGAACCTACCCCCCCGAAGGCTGAGGCTAGGAACTGGGTAGACCACAACTCTTTATATCCAGATATCCCGCCAGCTGAGGTGGTGATTCCCATAGCTCCTGTCTCTCCTATGAGTACATCTCCAACACATGAGATGGGTAGTATCCTAGTTACAAATGAATCCATTGGCAATACTAACCCCCCCGTTTTAAAAGTGCTATCGTGGAACGTGGCGGGCCTGGTTATTAAGTTGCATTGCCCAGAATGGAACACATTCATCAGGAGCAAAGACATCTGTATGTTCCAGGAAACCTGGGTTTGTGATGAGGTGACGTATCAAGGATACGCATCATTTACCATGAAAGCAAAATGGGGAGGAAAAGGACGTCCCTCGGGCGGATTGGCAATATGGTTAGCAGCAGACCTGGGTTGTAGTGCTGTCCTACATCCACTTTCCACAGAGGATATCCTCGTGGTATTATTGGAATGGCCCAATTCTAATAGACTCATGCTGGTAAATGTCTATTCCCGCCCAGTAATCAACGGACTTGAATCCCGTACTATAGAGGAACTCGCCCTAATTTTAAGCGAAATTCCTGTTGATACGCCCTACTTAATTGGTGGCGATTTTAACTGTCATTACGAGCCCCTTTTTGGCCTATCAGAGGGTCTAGCCGAAGAAGAGGATGCGCTTTGGTCCATACCCCCTCTGGAGGCGCCTGGACCAAAAGCATGGACACCACTTGCGGTTCAAATTACAACACTAACCTTAAAATTCGGTTTACGGGCCTGTAACGGCCGGAAAAAATCCGATATCCCACCAAAACATACATTCAATAGGGGTGCCAGGGAATCAAAATTGGACTATATTCTTGTCCCCCTAGCATCTTGGTCTTCTATTAAAGACTTTAGGGTTTTGCCAGGTGTGGATAGTGACCACCGCGCTCTTGAAGCTGAATATATTTTTCCCGATTGCGCGGCCATGAGGGAGCAGACCACGTCCCTTCGGACGGGTCTAACACTGGCTAACAATAGACGGAGAGTGAGATGGGAAAGACTACTGCTAAACCCAGACAATCTCCCCAGTCTTTATGCGCGGGCGATTCCCATATTGACTAAGGCCCTGGAAACCACTGACCGAGATGATCGCCCCGATAACTGGATTGAGTGGGGGACACTCCATATAGACCTAACCCTGGCATTATCGGATATCCTTTTCACAATACAGGAAGGACCCGCTAAACGTCTACCTATTCCCAACTGGTATAACTCTGCATGCCGCAAGGCCAAACTAAACCTCCTGGCTGCATTGAAAGAGGGTCTAGGGATTGAGGCTATAAGGGCTAGACGTACAGCCTACAAACGTATGATTGGCTTTGCACAAAAGGAATGGGAGTACAATAGGTGGGAGAAATTAAAAACGACATTAGCTAAAGGAGATTCCCGTTTATTCTGGCGCCTTGTAAACACAGGGTCAGATACATTACCTGATGCAATTGAACCAAATATTTCAGCTATTGCATGGCGCAATCATTTTAAATCCCTATACAGTACATCAAACATACCGGAGATACCCAATTTTAATATAGATGAAACCAAAGGGCATCCCTTTACCCTAAGAGAGGTACATGAGGCGATAGATAGACTAGCACCAGGTAAGGCACCTGGCCTAGATGGTTTGCCTGGTGACTTATTTAAACATGAACCAGTCGTCTGGGCACCATACCTGCTGTGCTTATTCAATTCCATTCTGGGCGGCATGGAGGTTCCTAATACTTGGTTGGGAGCAGAGATTGTCCCAATATTCAAAAAGGGGTCTCCTCTGCTCCCTTCCAACTATAGACCAATAAGCCTAATAGATGTCCCACAAAAGTTGTTTGGTAGACTGTTATTGAACCGTCTCCAAGCATGGATTACAGAGAGGGACATACTGAGCCCATACCAGGCCGGATTTAGAGAAGGCGTATCTACAATAGACCAGATTTTCCGATTTAATTATTTATATTGGAAAACTGTGACCGTGGACAGAGGCACGCTGTATACGGTCTTCGTTGACCTGCGGGCAGCATTCGACTTGGTGCCCCGTGCTAAATTATGGACAGTACTTAAAGATCTAGATGTTCCGGGCGACATCTTAACTATGCTGATGAGGCTCCATCAGGGCAATTATGCTAAAGTCAGGTGTGGCAAGGGAGGTGCTCTAACAGAGGATTTTCCTGTGGACACGGGGGTCAGACAGGGCTGTGTGCTCGTACCGACCCTGTTCTGCCTCTTCGTGAATGGTGTTATAGACTTCCTGACAGGGCTAAGTTACATCGATGCCCCAGTCTTGAATGGCAGGAGGGTACCCGCAATTATGTTTGCGGATGATACCCTCCTGCTTTCAAAATCACCAATGGGCCTCCAGAGAATCTTGGATGGATTCATCAACTTTTGTGACCTCCGCGGATTGGAGGTGAACGCGACTAAAACAAAGTTTATGACCTTCAACCCATCCCTTTCAACCCGCCCAAATCCCACGATTGGATAAGAAAGTCTGGACCGGGTCTCTACATTTGAATATCTAGGTGTCACCCTGAATCAATCTTTGACCTGGGACACGCATATTACCAGAGTAAATCTGAAACTTGCCCAACTTGCAGGTGGTATAAGTAGGATGATATCTAGGTCCACCTACAAGCCACTTGGTCCGCCTCTGCACATTTACAAAACTCAGGCTAGAGGGGCAGTAACCTACGGGGGCGAGATATGGGGACATGTAGCGTGTCAGAAGTTGCAGATAACCGAGAACAACTTCATTAGACAACTGACCGCCTTACCATCAAATACCCCGCTCCTCCCGCTGAGATTGGACCTCGGCCTAAGACCAATCACAGAAGAACTGGGACTCAGGCCCTTGTTGTACTGGCGCAGAGTCTGGAGTTCCCTAGAGCTATCTAGTTATAGAGCAGAACTAGAAGAAATTCTGCGCTTCCCCAAGGTGCTGCAAATATCCTGGTTTAAATATATCAAGAACACCTTCGAAATGATGGGGAAGCCAGAGTTGTGGCTTGACCCGCGGAGTGCCTGCCTAAGGATCTCTCGTAGATCACTGGCGGATGCATACTGCGAGTACAAGTTGCAGGCAGCAGTTGAATCTCTTTGCCAAGACTCGCTGTCCATACATTTTATTGCCCTCAAGGACCATTACCAATTGGAGCTGGTCCTCGATGATGTTGGTCCACCTCTAACACGTAAACTGTATTTGCAGTGGCGCTATGGAACACTCCCGCTGAGGGCCCACACAGAGCAATGGCACAAAACGCAGACTACACCTAATTGCCAGGCTTGCCCTCTCACGCGAGAAGACGATTTACACATGATCTTTTTTTGTCCTGCATATGATAAACCGCGTAAATACTGGCTTGTCCCACTTCTTAGGAACCTAGGCTTTAAGGAACATCGTCCTGCACACAGAATTCTGAAATCTGACCTGTCTGCCCCTATTGTATGTGCTGTAGCCAAATTTCTAACCACAGCATGGTTTATTCGTAACCGCCTTATGTCTAGATAATACTACATTTTAATGTTTTTAAGATCATTCTTATGTGTATTTTATTGTTCATGTTATGTTAGATAACATACATCTAAAATGTCTTTTTTATTATGGAATGATATGGTTCATGTTTTAATGCCAATGATATTGTATTTCTCTGCATCTTTTATGGTCCATAGTGACCGAAATAAAGACTTGATGATGATGATGATGATGATACTAAGATTGGTGTGTTTGTGTTGTAAAAACAGGGGAGGGAAAAAGAAATTAATCAAAAGAAATATTGAAAAGAAACAAAAGAGGTCAAAAAGAGATCCACAAGAAATAGAATTAGAAGAATTGAGGGAGAGTGTTTACTTAGAAACAAAGAGGGATGATGAAAGGGAGTCTGGTGTGTAACGAAAAAGACATTTCCAATTTCTCCTAGAATGGGACTAAATTTTTTTTTGGGGTTGTTTTATTTGGTGATGATATCACCAAAGGGGGGATTGCTGGAGCAGGGTTTTCTTTTTGAAAATTTATCGGGTTTTAAGCTCCAGTTTTGTCTATAAGTCATCATTAAAATTACTAATCTATAATCAATAATTTTTGGTTTTGTGAGAGACTTTAACTAATCACTATGACTAACAAGAGAAAACTACACGTGGGAATGCATATATGTTGCTTAATAATATGTGCAGTTATTTAATATAGGTGTGCTATTTGTTTTGTGTTAATGTTTTTAAATAATAACGTGTGCTAATGCTTATTTATGTTGCAGATGGCTAGCTAATTACATACACATAAGGGTATTAGTGGGAATTAACACTGTATAATCATTGCGACGATGTAGTAACGTTGTTTGTGTTTCTTTCAATTAAGATGGTTCGTTTTGGCCTAAAACAAGATGGCTGTCGTTTACAGCCTGTGCTCGAGTGAATATGAGATGACGAGAGGCCTTGTTGAAAAGTCACCTGACCATGGCTTCTGCTGGAGTTTTGAAAGTTTCCGTGAAAGTTTCCGTTCATGAAAGTATCTTTTGCAAAACTCGAGTTTCCTTCTTCCGTCTTTTTATTTTTGTGATTTTTCTGAGCGG
Source organism: Triturus cristatus (assembly GCF_964204655.1). Lineage (NCBI taxonomy): Eukaryota > Metazoa > Chordata > Amphibia > Caudata > Salamandridae > Triturus > Triturus cristatus. The sequence goes on along the minus strand of NC_140592.1, from coordinate 556,910,111 downwards.
AGGTTTTTCAAATGTAGCAATGCTACATCCTTTCCTGCTCGCTCTGCTCAGTGGCTCAACGGATATTTAGAACTTATTTTGTTGCTATCATTTTGAAAGTTTTATTATAAATATTGTTAGACTAGAGAGGGTCTAAGGCCACTTCTTCCCAAACCTGCGTTGGTGAGGATCGATGCTGTGAGGACGACGACTCGGGAGACTTTATTGAGAGACTTGTCCTGACCCATTTATGACATTTAGCTAGAATAGGTAACTATGAGAATAATGATTTTGCTATTGATTGACTTCCATTTAAACTAATTTTAGATAAAGTACCATTATTTCAAATACAGTGTTGGTGGTTATTTCTTGTCGTTTATTGAATACTCTAATGTGATTATTGTTGTTTAAATCATGACTCAGGACAATGACAATCTGATCGCATTGACCTTACTGTAGATACAGGGTGTTTCAGGAGTTTCTCTCATGTTTAGTGCTAATAGAGTAATCGAGCGTGTGTTAGTGAAATGGGCCCAAGCGTGTGATGAGTGTATGTGCGTGTATCTGTGAAATTACTCTATCCGTGGAAGTAGGGAGAATTTGTAAGCCCTGATCTGCAGCACATGTTGAGGGGGTCCCATAAGTCCCGAGGTCTGGAAGGGGTGGGGATTAATTCAGCATAGGTATTTAGTTGTTCCTACCAAAGAATCATATCACTTAACCATTCCTTTAATTTCGGCGCCCTGCCTCACCTGCAAGCCACCCTGCGTCTGGCAAGTAGTATACTAAAGGCGACAAATTTACGCTGTACAGCAGGTATCGCCGCCGTGTACCCCAGTAATGCCAGCAGTGGTGACTTCGGTATTTCCAGGATTGTCATAAGTTCCAAAGCTTCAAATACCTGCTGCCAATATAAATGTCGATTTGGGAAAAAGGGGGTGGTGATGGACAGAGTTTCTGAATGATGCAGAATACTCTTACCAAGTCAAGAGATCATGGTTTTAATCCATCACCGTTTTTTAGCTCACTGCACCATCCCAGCTCAGAACCTGGCTACATGCAAATTAGTCTGTACCTGTCCCAGTGCATGACGGGAACAGGGCAAACCAAACTACCAAGCCAATTCTTATACTGGGAAGGAAACAAGCTTCCGGGGACCGGTTTCTGGCATCACAGCCTTCGTCAGCCCGGCTTGCCTGAATCCTGATGGTGCAATGAGCAAGGGATGATCTCTTGACTTGGTAAGAGTATTCTGCATCATTCAGAAACTCTGTCCATCACCACCCCCTTTTTCCCAAATCGATTTTATCCACACTTAGTGTGGGAGGGTATGCTCAGACGTGAGTCCCTTGCTCATTGCACCATCAGGATTCAGGCAAGCCGGGTCGACGAAGGCTGTGATGCCAGAAACCGGTCCTCGGAAGCTTGTTTCCTTCCCAGTATAAGAATTGGCTTGGTAGTTTGGTTTGCCCTGTTCCCATCATGCACTGGGACAGGTACAGACTAATTTGCATGTAGCCAGGTTCTGAGCTGGGATGGTGCAGTGAGCTAAAAAACGGTGATGGATTAAAACCATGATCTCTTGACTTGGTAAGAGTATTCTGCATCATTCAGAAACTCTGTCCATCACCACCCCCTTTTTCCCAAATCGATTTTATCCACACTTAGTGTGGGAGGGTATGCTCAGACGTGAGTCCCTTGCTCATTGCACCATCAGGATTCAGGCAAGCCGGGTCGACGATGGCTGTGATGCCAGAAACCGGTCCTCGGAAGCTTGTTTCCTTCCCAGTATAAGAATTGGCTTGGTAGTTTGGTTTGCCCTGTTCCCATCATGCACTGGGACAGGTACAGACTAATTTGCATGTAGCCAGGTTCTGAGCTGGGATGTTGCAGTGAGCTAAAAAACGGTGATGGATTAAAACCATGATCTCTTGACTTGGTAAGAGTATTCTGCATCATTCAGAAACTCTGTCCATCACCACCCCCTTTTTCCCAAATCGATTTTATCCACACTTAGTGTGGGAGGGTATGCTCAGACGTGAGTCCCTTGCTCATTGCACCATCAGGATTCAGGCAAGCCGGGTCGACGAAGGCTGTGATGCCAGAAACCGGTCCTCGGAAGCTTGTTTCCTTCCCAGTATAAGAATTGGCTTGGTAGTTTGGTTTGCCCTGTTCCCATCATGCACTGGGACAGGTACAGACTAATTTGCATGTAGCCAGGTTCTGAGCTGGGATGGTGCAGTGAGCTAAAAAACGGTGATGGATTAAAACCATGATCTCTTGACTTGGTAAGAGTATTCTGCATCATTCAGAAACTCTGTCCATCACCACCCCCTTTTTCCCAAATCGATTTTATCCACACTTAGTGTGGGAGGGTATGCTCAGACGTGAGTCCCTTGCTCATTGCACCATCAGGATTCAGGCAAGCCGGGTCGACGAAGGCTGTGATGCCAGAAACCGGTCCTCGGAAGCTTGTTTCCTTCCCAGTATAAGAATTGGCTTGGTAGTTTGGTTTGCCCTGTTCCCATCATGCACTGGGACAGGTACAGACTAATTTGCATATAGCCAGGTTCTGAGCTGGGATGGTGCAGTGAGCTAAAAAACGGTGATGGATTAAAACCATGATCTCTTGACTTGGTAAGAGTATTCTGCATCATTCAGAAACTCTGTACATCACCACCCCCTTTTTCCCAAGCCAATATAAATGTACCGCCCCACAACCCCATAACAAATGTAAGAAATCAGCATTGTCTGACTTGCACCTATCGCAGCGAGCATTGTCACGCAGTCCATAGCGATGTAATCGGGCAGGGGTATAATAAATACGGTGCAGAAATTTGTAGTGTGTGATGTGTAACTGACTGCTCGAGGAGGCAAGTTCAGTCTGTTTGTAGCAATACTCCCATTGCTGGTCTGTGATATCGCATCCCAGTTCCGCACTCCATTTGGCGCGCGCCGGGCACGGAGTGTATTCCATTTCAGTGTATAGGTTATGGTACAGAGTAGACATGAGATGCGAGGCCGCCGTGGTGCGTAACATATGATGTAATGGGGCGACTGTGGGGGGCTCCTTGGGGTATGATATGTGTGTTCTTTTATACCCTGCCTCAATCGCACGTACAGGAAGATATAGGGGATTCCTGGGCTTTTTGAAAGAGTTGCACCATGTCCTTGAATTTACCATTTAGTTAGAGGTCCCCCCAGCATGTGAGTTGGAACTTAGTTTTGGTCTTGGAAAAGATTCCTTCTTGGAGTAGTGGCATTTTGGGATAGTAGGTGAGTGGTAGCAGCGGAGAGTAGAGCATCGCCGCCTTAAGTATGTGAGAGAGGCGTTGCCAGGCTTTGACAGTGCAATCGACAGAAGACGGCCCCTCTGGCCAGATCTCAGGATTTGACAGGAGATCCCGTCAAGTGGGATGGGATGTGCCAGCCAGTGCTCCGTAGCAACTTGAGGTGTATATCTGGGGGGGGGGGGGGGGTGAAACCAATAGTTTGCAAAATGTGCCTGGGCGCACATGTAATGTGGGTCAAAATTGGGCACTTCAAACCCCCCCCTGGGAATATGGGCGAGTGAGTATGTCCCATTGCAAACGTGGTTGTTTGCCGCCCCGGGTTAGTCGTATGAGCTCCGATCTGAGCATATTAAGGAAAGGTTTTCCAGGATAAAGCAGTATGTTTAGAAAGAAATATAAAAATTAGGGCAGGATGATCATTTTTATGAGCGATATACGCCCCGCAGTGGTGTGGGGAAGGGCTAACCATCTATTGATGCAGCTTATGATATTATCAAGCACGCAGCCATAATTGCCGCGTAGTAGTTCCTCACGAACATTGGTGACGTGCACCCCCAGATATTTCACCCCCTCAGCGCACCACTCGATAGGATAGTCGGTAGAGAATGGCACCGCCGCTGAAGTGAGTGGGAAGATCTGGGATTTGGCCCAGTTAATAGTAATTCCCCGAGAGCCCACCGAATCTCACGTACTCCTGCAAAAGCGGGTTAAGGTTTTGAATTGGATTTTTTACATATAGGGTGACGTCATCCACATACAGGGAAACCAATATGGGATGAAGGAAGCACCTAAGAGCTTTGTCCTGATGATGTTGCCTAAGTCTAGCCGCAAGGGGTTCTATTGCAAGGGCAAAAAGAAGCGGCGATAGAAAGCATCCCTGATGGGTGCCTCTTGTAAGCAGGATAGGGGAGGAAGTATGCCCATTTATTCTCACCCGAGTTGTAGGAGAGGCATAGAGAAGACGTACCCACGCAAAGAAACCAAAGGAAAATCCCATATTTTGGAGTATGGTGAACAGGTAATCCCATTCCACCGAGTCGAAGTCTTTCGTGGCGTCTAGAAAGACTGCCACGAGAGCCAGCTGGGGGTTGACATTGTGCATAACGGAGAATAGCATATGCAGGTTGTGGGAAGTCGCCCTCCCTGGTATAAAACCTGCCTGATCGGGTAACACTAGTGTCTTCATTAGGAGGCTTAGCCGGTTTGCTAGGAGTTTCACGAGGATCTTTGCGTCAGTGTTAATAAGAGATAGAGATCTGTACGAATCGCATTGATCCGTAGGCTTTCCAGGGTTTAGGAGGGATATGATGAGTGCTTCCCTCATTGTGTCAGAAAGAATCTGATCCTCCAGAGCTTCCTCGTAAACCTCCCGTAGTTTGGTATCAACTGCTCAATATATGCCTTGTAGAAATCGACTGGTATGCCGTCGGATCCCGGGGCTTTGCCGGATTTCATTTTCATGATCGCCTCCCGAAACTCATCGCCCTCAAAAGGCGCAACTAAAAATTCCCGCTGGGAATCTCCCTGCCATCCCAAAGTGATATCGCTAAGGAAGGAACTAAAATCCGGGGGCAGTTCGCTGGGTGGTTTATAGTTTCTCATAAAAGGAGGTGAACAATCTGAGAATATCCCGACTGTCTCTGTGGCATGTTCCCAATGTGTCTAAGACTTCTAGAATGTAGTTAGAGAATCTAGGATTTTGTACATCCATAGTGAGTGCTCTGCCCGGCCGCTCCCCTTCCCCGTATCAGTGCGCAGTAAAGTATTTTCCCCGGAAACGAATCTCCTGCTCAGCAGTATCAGTATATTCGGTAAGTTTCTCCCGTAGCACGGCTCTCTGAGTGCCCGATGTCTCGTGCCACATGTCCGCTTCTAACAGTTTGAGTTCAACCTCTAGTCGACGCAAATTGCTCCGGATGTCGCGGAGAACTCCGAAACTCTTTGCCATGTCGAAACCGAGAATCGTAACTTTAAAAGCTTCCCAGAGAGTTCGCACACTGGCTACTGAACCCTTGTTACGGCTAAAAAAATCTGAAATCTCCTCCCCTAGCTCTGCCCGAAAGACCATGTCCAAGAGTGCCTCAGGCACCATCCTCCAGCTGAAAGGGGAAGCAATATAATTCGGAGGGGTTATCTCCAAGAGCACGGGCGCATGATCTGAGAGTGTTCTGGCCATGTGGGTGGTAGTGACAATCCATGGCCCTACTCCATGAGTGACGAACCAGTAGTCGAGGCGCGACGAAGCAGCACGGGCCGTGGTGTAGTATGTGCCCTCTCTCTGTCCCGGGTGACCATACCTCCACGCATCGATAAGCCTGTGTGCTGGGAGGAGCTGTGAGAGAGTCTCTTGAGTTTTAATGTAATTGTGAGGCTGGGAATGAGAGCGGTCTAGTGTAGGACACAATGCCGTATTAAAGGCCCCCTCCCCAGAGGATATGTGTCGAGCCCACTTTTAGAATTTTCCCCCAAAGAGAAGTGTAATAGTCTGGGTCATCGACATTAGGTCTGTAACAACAGACCACGGTGACTGACTGTGTTCCCAGGACGCCTCAAAGTATGCAGTGCCTACCAGACGAATCTCCCAACGAGCCACCCAAGACGAAAGGAGTACTTTTCTTCATCAAAATCAGTGTGCCTCGTGAGTATGATGAATAAGAGGAAAAGACCCTGACCGACGCCCACTTACTTCCAAAACAAGGAAACCTGTGGGGGTCAGTATGAGTTTCCTGGAGCGCCGTTATGTGAATATGATGTCTGTCGAGGTATGCCAAAATTTGTCGACACTTGCGGGGGTCACCCAGGCCTCTGACATTCCACGTGAGCAGGTTTATGCGTAGAGGGTCAATGTTCAATGCCATAACTGTGATGTGGATGAACTACAGGTGATGCCTGTTGAAGAGATCTGTATGTACATGCGTCAATGTGTGCCGATGAATACAACTGGTGGTGTATTATGTTGGAACCACTAGACTGCAATAACAAAACCCCACTCACCCCCACCCACAACAGCACCCCAATCGTGCCGGGATTGTCCCACCCATACAAACCCCAATTTGACCATGATATTGCATGACAAGAACAAACAGATTGGCATATCAATCCAAAGAAAACCAACAAGAGATAAGGGGGAATGCCCATGCGGGGGGGTCGCCAAAGCAACACGGAAACCTCCTTTCCCACGGCCCAGTTCAGTTAGTCTCTATGTCCCAGTAGGGAAAAAACAGGCGGGGGAGAGGGAGGGGCGCTTGGCTCTACATAACGTTTTACCATCTGCTATTATGAAGTGTAGTTACATACCAAGGTAAAAAAAGGAGATCACATCACGTCTAAAACATAAATGGTCACTTATCTGTGTCCATCCGATAGCCGTCAGCACAATGACTCCGGGCATAGGCACCACTGCCAACCGTGCATAGAAGTCTGACCACAATCATATGAATAGTGAAACAAGTTAAGCAACGACAGTCCATCGAGGAGTCATGTATTTCTCAACTCTGCCCGGCAACGGGAGAGAATCATCAATCCGCTTGAGGAGAAGGCGATCTAGAAGCGGGGTCCTCCGTTGCACCGTCGAGAGAACAACGGGTAAGCGATTTTAGGAATTCTTCCACCTGGTGGGGATTCGTGAAGATGGTGCTTTTTCCCCGATGGAAGACTCTCAGACGTGCCGGATACAGAAGGGCGTACTCAATCTGGGCTTTACGGAGCTTTTGTTTGACCCCCACGAATTTACGGCGCGCCTCCTGCACCGCAACGGTGAAGTCAGGGAAAATGGTGAATTCCACTCCGTCGTATCGCAAGTTCTTATGCTCTCTTGCCAGCTTCGTGGCAGCTTCTCGATCACGATAATTGAGGCGTCGAGCCACAATTGGCCAGGGGGGCCCGCCAGGTGAGGGGCGCGGCTCCAGCGAACGGTGCGCACGTTCCACAATGAACTGGGCAGAGAAGGGGTCGTCGTCACTAGCACCAAGCAGCAGCCGCTCGACGTACTCCTCCATGTACATACATTAATTTAAAGGGGAAAGCAGATAGACTGGGTGTAGGAGAGTAGGATCTGCTTCTTATGGTTGCCCCCACTTTTTGCTGATGTTTCACTGTTTTTCGACTTAGCCAGACTGTGGCGCGGCGAATCAGGACCCCAGTCTATCTGCTTTCTACTCTAAATTGATTCCTTGTACTTTAGCTACACTCCAGATTGGATTCTGGGGTACCCTTGTGAGTCCCTATTACATGGTATACTATGTACCCAGGGCATAGGTACCCCAGAGGCCTACCAGGGGCTTCACCATGTATTATGCCACCCCTAGGAAGCCTTTTAAAATGACACAACAGGTCTGCTACAGCAGCCTGTGTAAGGTGATGTATGCACCCTTTACTGAGATATATGTTCCCTATGTCTCTCCATATCACTGCACATATATACCTATCAGTCACCCCTATGGCAGGCCTTAACAATCCTGAAGGCAGGGTGTTGGGTTTTATGTGAGAGGGTGCCCATGCATGAGCAGAGCCCCTCTGCAGCTTTCAGAATCTTTATTTCGGGGTTGGTTGTGATGCAGCCAAAATATATACTCTTAAGTGCATTATACCCTCACGGAAAATGCTAACTTTGGGATGGCTGCATGGAAACATGTTGTGTTTGGTGTCAAACATATTGGAATCATACCCCCACATCAGTAACTGGTGTGGGAGTATGATCCCACCCTTCTAGAGGGAGAAACATGGCACAACCGGTATACCCGGTACCAGCTTACAAAGCCCTGGCATCACAAAATGGATGCTGCCTGCCACAGACACGAGTCTGCCACCCTGCTGCAGGACGAAACTCCGGCAGGGGAGGCTGGATAATAGGTTTCCTGTCACAGGGAGGTGTAACCACCTCCCAGACAGGCTTTAGTGTATTGGGGCTGGGTGGGTGCACTCCAAGAGTGCTTTGAAGATTACACTGGGGGCACATTTGGTGTCCCTGTGCATAGTCCTGCTCAAACCGTTTGCAGGGGCTATCAGCCCCTACTCTGGCACGAAACTGGACAAAGGAAATGAGTGTAGCCACCACTCTTTCCTAACCCTCCCATAGGAGGGTCCCAGGAGTATGTCCAACCCCTTCTTTGGGTATAAGATAGGAACCACTGGCTACAGGACTTTAGATTACACCTGGACGAAACTCTGATACTGGGTCCTGGAACTTCGACGATCTACAACGCGTTAGATGACTGAAGGATCCCCCTTGGAGTAAAGGAGTTACTCCCCTGCTTTGCAGGCACCTATGATGCATCTGACCGGTTTGCATCTCCAAAGCTCCCGCCGGACTCCGAAGAATTTTGCAACATAGGAGGTGGGTTTCTGTGGTCTCTGAAGTTGATCTGTGCACTGACCCCGAGCAGCAATTGCAGCGAAGATTGCCAGCCTACACTCCACGAGTGTTCCATGAGCTGGTCCTTTGTGTTTTTGCTCAAGGTCCCTATTCCGTCTACTGGTGGGTCCCTGTAAAGGCAACTCTAACTCTGATTGGGCTTACCTGGTAGCTCCAGACGTGCCCTGACTCTCCATCTCTTGGGGAATCCCCTGGACCTTGCTGGTCCGCACCGAAGCCTATTTTCTGTTCCTGCGTGGGTTGCTGTTGTCATTGCTTGTTGTGTTCAATTAGAACGCCGACACCACAGCACTCGACATCCTTCATGGGACAGCTCGAATCCAGCTCCTGGTCATCGTCGACGCCTCCTGGTCCTCGTGGCTGCAGAGTCAAGCTTCACCTCTTCATCCCTGAAACACCCGACCTCGGTGGGCATTCGTCTATTGTGCCCCTGATCACTGGCAAGTGACCCAGACTCTGTCCCCTTTGCTTTCAGGTTCTTCACATCTTCGATCCAGGCTTGGATCACACCAGGCACTTTTCCTTTCTTCGACAGCAGCACTTTGCAGCAGATCGGCATTGAAATCAACAGCGATTCCCGACACCATTTGACACCTATGCACCCGGCTTCCCTGGGTGAGGTAACACGATTACTCCGGTGCTCCCATGGGTGTTGGCCCCAGAACCCCCTAAGTCTAAAGGGGTTTGCTCAAAGTCCTCTCCTAAGTGTCCTTTATCTTTAAAATTCCAGCCGTGACTTTCCCCATAGAAGCTAACGGAACTCGCGGCTGTGTTCTCACACTGCACACGTCCCCCTTGGGTCCCCTGTGTCACTACCTTGGGTGGTTCCTTGGGGTCCCGGCGATTCCACAGGCTCTAGGCCTTGTGTCTGGTCAACACGTGGTTCTTATACCACTTTCTTAATATATGGTTTGGTCCCCCCCTGGGGCCCATTGTATATTGTGCTATATTATTGTCGTTTTGGTGCTTTAACTTTGTGTATCTTGCACTCTAATCTCATAAAGATATTAGTAGTGAGTATTTAGTAATAAATACATATATTTTATATATATACCTTGTGTGGTTCTCCTTTCATTTAGTTATTCAAGAGGTTATAATCTGGTAAATCAAGCTGCTTTACACTCCTACCACTAGGATAGCTTTCAATAAAGGTTGTCTTTAAACCTATCATCAATAAGGGTTGTTTGGACTGGTGCAGGGTGCCCACTATAACTAGTGGACAGCATATGCCAGGCTAACGTCTCACATTGGTGTGCAGCGGTTGGATTCAAGCCTGCTATTGCTTTACCAGATAATCTCTTTGAATGACTAACTGAAAACCACTATAGATACATAGGTACATATAAATCAAGCCTAGAATACAGTAAGTTCTACTGAACTTAGTTGTGTGCCAAGGGCTTAGCACACCCTTTTTATAACTCAAGAGAGTTTAGTAGCTCCCAGTAGAGTAGATAGGTGCAACACCACACTACACTAGTATGTCTTCCAGGGCAGAAGCCATTGGACCTCTCCCCAATAGATATGACCATCTCTCATTCCAAGAATTGAGAAACATGTGTACTTCTAGAAAGGTGAAGACAGGGAGACACTCAACGCCTCATAGAGACCTTGCTTTTAGATGACCTCAGAAAGACACCAGGGTCTGATGAGGCAGGCAGGATGGGTGGGGGAGCTGAAGAGGAAAGGCCATGTAGTGAACACTACTATGACCCAGACTCTGAAGCTGGCCAGGATGAACAAGATGATTCAAACCTGTAAATTCCAATCTTTCCTGAATGTAAGGAAGAAGGGCCCAGAAGGACCCTATTCACGCCACCTGGAAGGGTTACCAGTGCACCCAGAAGGTCTAGATCTCCTTCTCAGGAATCTGTTCATTCTGATGCATCTGGAGGGACCTCTGTTTCTCAAAAGACCTCTTCCTCTAGGAGGAGAGAGTCTTCCTATGAGAAAAGGTGCCAACTGCTTGAGTTTGAGAAAGCTAAGCTTAGGATCAAGAGATAGCAATAGGCCTTAGACAGGGAATCCCTGGAGCTCCAGAGAGCTTCAAAAAGATTGGGGCTAGAGCCCCATAGTGGCAGCAACAGTGTCCCTAGAATTAGAGAACATACTCTTGATCATAGGAACCTGAACAAGATTGTCTCTCCCTACCGAAGTGGGGATGACATCCACAAATGGATAACTGCACTTGAGAGGGCCTGTAAAGTACAGAGGGACCCTCAGGAGCAGTGGGCAGCAATCTTGTGGCTCTCCTTTGCAGACAAAGGTAGAGACAAGCTCCTCACTGTTAGAAGGGAGGATGCTGCCAATTACTGGGTCTTGAGGAGTGCACTGATTGATGGGTTTGGCTTAACCACTGAACATTACAGGTTGAAGTTCAGAGATACCCAAAAGGTACAGACTCAAGACTGGGTTGACTTTATTGATTGTGTTACCAAGGCTTTGGAAGGCTGGTTACTTAGCAGTAAGGTGTGTGATTTTAAAGGAGTGTGCAACTTAATTATGAGGGAGCAGATCCTTAATAATTGTCAAAATCAGCTGTTGCATCAGTACCTGGTAGACTCTGATCTGACCTCTCCCGAAGAAGTGGGTCAGAAGGCAGACGAAAGGGTCAGAACCAGGCTGAGGCAGAAGGTTCAGAACCAAGGTGCTGACTCTAAGAAGCAAGATTCTAAAAACTCTGATAAGGGTGGGAGAAGGGTAAAGACCAGAAGTCTTCACAAGTCCCCCAAAAATCTGTATCTGGTGGGGAGTCCCACTCCAACAAAAAAAAGGCCAGAAGAAACCATGGTGTAAATTCTGTAAGCAGAAAACTCATCGGAGAAGTGATTGTACCAAGTCCAAAGACTCAACTCAAGCCACCATTGCCCCTAAGGCAACTGTTCCCCCTAGTTCAGCTCCAAGCGGTGGTACTCAGAATAAGGGTGTAGTAGGGTTAACCCTGGGTACTGAGATGGACTCTGGCCTAGTCAGAGTTCCAACTCAAGCTGTACTTGTCTTTGATGGAGGCATGGATATGTCCTCCTTTGTGAGTCCCAGTAATCTGGGCAAATACAGACAGCAGCCTTTGATCAATGGAAAAGAGGCTTTGGCATTCAGGGACACAGGAGCAAGTGTCACAATGGTGACAAAAGATCTTGTGGCTCCTGAGCAGATCATATTTGGTGAAATGTACCAAGTGACCAACGCTAGCAATTTCAGGACAGACCATTCCTTGGCAGTTGTTAATTTCTCCTGGGGAGGGGTAAGTGGCCCTAAGAAGGTTGTGGTGTGTGCAGACCTCTCTGTTGAATGCTTGCTTGGAAATGATTTGGAAACTTCAGCTTGGGCTGAAGTGGAGCTCAGGACCCATGCAGAAATGCTGGGCATCCCTGCAGAAGTGTTTGCCATGACCAGGTCACAGGCAAACATGTCTAAAACTGAACAGGCGGGGGGCCCTAGGTGGCACACATCCAGGATGGCCGCACACCTATGAGGCTCAGGAAGCTCGGCGATATAATCCGTAATCTCTCCACATATCTACCTGCTATTTTTGGAAACTAAATCTGTCAACCTGCTTGTCAGACCGTCCGGTCGCACTGGGTGAAAAATCGCGGCCCTTGCATGTCACGGCGCTCACCAACGTGACTTTCCATGCTACGGGGGGAGAGGCGGGCGCCATAACTGGAGACCTGGTCGGCTGCTGCACCTGCTCGAGCCCCGAGGATCCCACGTGGAACCAGGTCCGACATTTAACAGACCCGTGCCGGAGATCCCCTGTTACACGCCAGCTTCCTCTACATTGGTGTACACTCTGCCACACTGCTGGCGCATACAACCTCAGATGTTTGTGTCCTGTACTCGGCGAGAAGGAGGAGAGATATATGCCAGTTGCGGCTATTCCTCCCTGGCGCGGAGCGCGTCATTTCTTTACCTCATACTGCCGCAGTGGGACATTGCCGTTATTACATCGGGGGCCTGCTACATAACGCATCAACCCGTGGGAGATCTCAGCTGGGGTATACCTGAAGTCTGTTTTCCCCGCAGGGGCCCGACATAATCTGCCCACACAACCTCTGCCCAGCTCCGGAGCTATTACACCGGCTGCCCTCCCCATCCCTACTTCTCCTGCAAAATCACACCTAACCACCACTTCGCGGCAGGGAACTAGCGGCACTGTTGCCTACATGGAGCCCATACCATTACCTGCCTGTCTCCAGACACCGGTGAGCAGACGCTCTCCGCCTCATCACGACTGCCTCATACCGCGTGGCCTGCTTCTGGACATACGCCCGGCACTCCTGACAGTGCATTAACGTCTGGGGCATCTTTATCTTCATTTTTTAAACAGCAATAATCCATGCTGCGGCTCTGTCTGTAATGCGCTGACTGGGTAAGACATTACACACTACTGCCGATCTCCATGTGGTGAATCCCCCCCCCCTTTTTTTTTTCTTCTCTTCCCGCCATTGCGTGGCTCTACGACCTTGGGCCTCCCGGTGATATCCCTCTCCCCTGAGCCTGTTATGCTTCTGCTTTTGCCTGCAATGCCTCCATAACGCACTATTTGGAGATTGGGAGACAACTACCTACACACTCTGCTACATCGCCTGGACGTGTGGAGCTGTGCAATGGGGAAGCCTGACAGCTGCCAACCTAGACTGAACTTTTATGCCAAAAAAGCCGCAACACGGTCTGCCTCTGTGGGCACTGAACTCACTAATATGGATCAAGCGCAAGCACCCTCCCAATCTTCTGAAGATTACGTCAAGACGTTGCTTCTGGCTGTCCAGCATAGTCTATCAGTTCTGTCGGGGAAGATGGACACAATGAATAATCGTCTGGACTTTCTAGTACAAAAAGTAGACAAGCACAATGGGCAATTGAAGGATGCTGAACGCTGTATATCCGAGAATGAAGACACCACCTCTCAGATGCAAGCCCAGGTAACGCAAATGGATAAGTTACTGAAAGTCATTGCGGCTAAGAACGAAGACATTGAAGCCAGGAGCCGCCGCATCAACATCCGTATAATAAGCATACCGTAAAGTACAAATACAGGGCGCATGGAGGATTACGTTGAGCGTCTCCTAAAGGGCTCCCTTGGTGCAGATTCTTTCTCGCCCCATCTAGTGGTTGAACGTGCACACCGCTCCCTGGGGCCAAGACCCCCGCCGGGCTAAACCCCAAGACCTATCATTGCCCGACTTCTTAACTACGGAGACCGTGATGTTGCACTTCAGAAGGCCCGTGAACTGAAGGCACTGCAATTCGAAGGGAACACATTCACCATTTATCCGGATTTTACCCTGGCGGTTCAGGAGGCACGCCGGAAATTTCTTCCTGTCAAGCAGAAACTTCTGAAGGCTCAAATAGAGTATGCCCTCCTATATCCAGCGAGGCTTCGGATTGCACATGTTGGTAAACATACCCTGTGCACGAATCCGCAGCAAGTGGAAGACTTTCTAAAAACTGTTTCGAAACGTTCGCCACGCCATGACCGCACCTCCATATCCCCTTCACCTCTCAGAGGCTAAGTGGAAACAGGGAGACACCTGCAGTACTCTGCTGCCACAACCTCCACTTGTCCTTACTGAAATGCGCCATCATGTAACGAGATGCTGACATCCTATGCATCACTCACCTCTTTTTGATGGACCCTTGTCAACCTCCTCCGGATCTTCCTGTACTCCTGTAGAATGGTCACGGACAGATAAGTGCCCTTGCGGCTTTGACCATTGACTGTGATATCAATGAATGCTTACACTTGCCTCAGTGTATAATTGGTAGATTTAACTAACACACCACCGAGCACCCCTCCCCCCGCATCACTCTCCTCCCCCCTAATGGATTGATACCCAGGGGACAGCATTGCAGTTAGAGTCGGGACATGGGAAGGGACTATTGCCCTCTTGGCGCCCCCCCATGGGAGATCCCCCTTGCTATTCTTATCTTTGGGTTGTCTCTTGTTGTGTTTTCCTTCTGCTTTGCTGGCCTTATCTGGCTAAGGGAAGCGGGTTGAAACATCGGGAGATATTGGGTGGGCATCACTATGCCGGCACGATTAGGGCGCCGTTGTGGGTGGGGGAGGGATCGAAGTTAGAAGCTCGTTCTGATGCTAGTTCAATATGTTTTTTTGTAGGGGTGGGAAGAGATGGGAACGTTTTCTATTGTTCTGTTACATATCTGACAGCTGTAGCTCAGCATGCCTAATATTACTTGAATGGACATATTACCTTTCGGCAATGACATGCTCGCCAAATAACCTCCTTCTACCTACTATGACAGCACAAACTGACCATACCCGCATCAAACTGCTCACATGGAATGTCAGGGGTCTCCGTGACCCTCGTAAACGGAGACAAATACTGGCGTATTTAGATAGGTACCACATACAAATCGCTATGCTCCAAGAAACTCACATGGACCCTCGACGCCCTTCCTGCTACGGCAGTAAGTGGGCATCTGCGCGTGCGTTCTCCTCCTACTCGACATACTCATGTGGCACGCTCAGATTAGTTAAGAGAAATACTCCATCCGTACTAGGTGGCACATATAGTGATGCTGCTGGCCGCAACTGCATACACTGGGGTACATTGGGTACACAATCAGTCACCTTTGCCTGTAGCTATGGTCCTAAATTGGATGATCCCGATTATTTCACCTCTCTCTGGGGACACATACTTAAAATAGGCTCCACGCAGGTTATATGGGGGGGAGATTTTAACACAGCTCTATGCCGACCCTGGACCGTTCCAACCCCCTTTCTCATCACTATATCAACACTCAAGAGGCCCTATCTGGGATAATTACGGAGCATGGGCTGGTGGATGCGTGGCGTTACGCACACCTCACTGACAGGGAAGGCACCTTCTATACAGCAGGGCACACAACCTGGTCTCTGTTAGATTTTTGGGTTTGCTCACGTGGAGTGACCCCCTGGATTCATTCTGTCAAACACACGACTCGGACCCTTATTGAGAGCGGAACCCTTATCTACTAACTAGGTAGACTCTCATTATATTTGGCCATATATCATAGGTTATCTTTGTGAAGCCTAAAAGAGAATTATAACCACAACCTCCTGTAACAATACCCGTCAGAAGTGGAGTATTTGTGATATTTATATTTATACAAGGCAATTTTGGCCTGATTGCATATAACTCCTATGGTCTACAACACAACCAATTTCCCTTGGTCTTTCATGATCAGGGGGACAACAAAAGATCGCATTTATTCAGAACAGAAATAGAAATATACTTCTACCAGCAGCATTGTATAAGGCGACTACAGAAGCCCACGCTCCAATTAGGAAACGTGAAGTGATCCCTATGAAGGATCGTCAATATTATTCCAGGGGCGATTTTACATACCCTCTGGTTCTGGCAGACAAATTTTATGTCTTGATAAAGGTGATTATAAGAAGGAGTTATCACCGAAACGCGTCGACGCAACCTAAAGCGTATAATTCAAGTCTCCAACACCATAATAGATACGCTGATTTGGTAGTGATACTACTCTGGTGTCATTAGAACGGAGAAAGAATATACAAAACTGTATCCAACAAATGTGTGTTGTAACTGTTCTGTCTGCTTGTAATTGTGCAGGTCGCAATTATATATATTGTCTTAATTTTATTTTGTTTTAGTTCAGGGATTTAGTTTAGTTATCCCTATTGACTGTTTTTTAATATATTCAAATAAATGAACTTTTAACTTTTCCATATTTTGTTGTATGTATTTGTTAAGTCATAAGGTACATTATTTTATACCTGTTTTTATTTGTGCCTTAAGGGAACCCTTTTTCTTATCTAAACACTTGGCTCGCACATACTCTGATCATGCGCCGGTCGACCTAGAAATAATCCCCCCCCCCCCAACTCAATCACCATCCCACGTTGCTGCAGACTAGTGCCTGAAACGCTGCTGGATACTGTCTTTCAAACTGAACTAGGGGAAGAAACAAGGGCTCTGTTGACCGGGTGAGCACGCTGTGGGAGGCCTTCAAAGTCACTGTCAGGGGCATATTCATGTCCAAAAGCTCTGGGGTACTCCGTGATATAAAAAGAAACTTGCACTGTCT
Organism: Triturus cristatus; assembly: GCF_964204655.1. Classification (NCBI taxonomy): domain Eukaryota; kingdom Metazoa; phylum Chordata; class Amphibia; order Caudata; family Salamandridae; genus Triturus; species Triturus cristatus. The sequence continues at coordinate 556,893,407 of NC_140592.1, read as the reverse complement.
AGAGATCGAGATCAAACAGCTTGAAGCTGACATGTGGACTACTAATTCGGGTACCCAGCGAACTACGCTCCGCAAAAAGCTCACAGACTCTACTGCTACTGCGGACCGTGAGGTGAAGTTCAGAGGCAAATATTTTGTTGCTCGTCGCTATGGGGAGGGCGAGAGGCCCGGCCGAGCATTGGTGACTACTGTTAAGCAACCCCGCTTTTCCAGCTATGTGTTAGATGTGGTTGATGGTGCAGGGATCCGCCATTGGGATAGTCTCGACATACTAAACACGTTTACCGCTTACTATGCAGATTTATATAGTTCACGACGCACCTCTCCTCCTGACTTTACTCCCTATCTAGAAGACATAGCCCTTGGATGGCTAGGCGACTCCCAGCGTGCCTTCTTAGCAGCGCCATTTGAATATGATGAGCTGTGGGCTCATCATCTGATGGCTCCCAGTACTGAAAGAGGTCTTTCTTGAAGCCCAGGAGACACAAATCCTGCCTGCCTCGATGAGAGGGCGCTAATTACATCATTATTAAAACCGGACAAACCTGCAGACTGCTGTGAATCTTACAGGCCACTCTCTCATAAACACAGATACAAAAATACTTGCTAAATTGCTAGTGAACCGTCTCAGCCTCCTGATGGACAAGCTGGTCGTCCCAGACCAAGCTGGGTTTATTCCCGGAAGGGCGACTTCTCACAACCTTAGGTCGCTATTCTCCATCTTACAAGCAGTAGATCCCAAACTAGCGCTAGTGGCTGTATTTTTGGATGCCTCTAAGGCCTTTGATTCGGTGGAGTGGGACTATCTTTTCACCATTTTACAATGAATGGGACTCCCCACATGCTTTCTATCATGGGTCCGGCTCCTTTACACCTCACCGACTGCGAAAGTTTTGATCAATGGACACACCTCACCCTCGATTTCCCTATCCCACGGCACTCGGCAGGGGTGTCCACTCTCCCCCATTCTCTTTGCCTTAGTAATGGAACCACTGGCAGCCAAGATTTTTTGATAAACAAGTTTTTTATTTTTGCATCAACATCCGAATCAAGAAGGACATACAACAATTCGAGTAACGTGGCATCACCAAGACCTGTCAGATAAGCAATGATAAACAATTGTATAAGCAGTCCTCCCCATCCCCTCCCCTCCGCCCCCACCTCACATATACCCTCTTCTTGGCAGCCAAGATTAGGCAACACTATAATCATGTAGGCCTACGCTGCCTCCTTCGTCCAATCCTCATCTCTCTTTACGCTGATGATATTACCCTCTACATCAAGGCCCCCGCCAAAATCTTAACCCACTACTGCGCGAATTCGTTAAATTTAGCGGCCAATCAGGTATTCACATTAACTGGTCCAAATCACAGATATTTCTGTTGACCAGCTCTGCCACTCCTTTCGAACCAGATTTTCCCATTGTGTGGTGTGATGAAGACGCTAAATACTTGGGGATTCGTGTCACAGCGGACCGAGATGAGCTAATGCGACTCAACTATGGATGTGCAATGGAGCACGTCACAGGCTGCATCAATCGATGGGTTGCTCTTCCTTTAACTATGGCTGGTCGCATATCCCTCATCAAAATGGTAATTCTTTCCGAATTCTTATATTTGTTCCTTAATATTCCTTACGACCCTGGACGACATTTTTTCACTACCTTCCGATCGGAATTGATTAGATTAGTATGGGGCGGCAAACAACTGCGCATTCAGTGGGAAACGCTAATGCGGCCTTATGCACACGGAGGCTTTGACGTACCCAACTTTGAATTATACTATATAAGCGCTCAGGCACACTTTGCTCATTTTTGGTTTCACTCACCCCGCTATACTCCACACGTTGCCACTGAACATTGGCTTGCAGATCCAATCCCATTGGATGGCATCCTCCTTTCTAACGTTGAGCCCCAAGGGCATTGCCTCACTTCCGTAGACTGCACGATAAAAGCCTGGTCCCGCATTTTAGATCGCACACACGAGTCCTGCCTCTACTCCCCCCTTCTACCACTTACCTATCATCCAGAGGTGTCATTTTTACAAGAAGGTCTATTTAAGAAGGTTGCATGTGCACAAAATATTCGATGCTGGGGAGACCTATATGTCAGTGGTAACTTTCGCACTCTCCAACAACTGTGTCATGACCCCCTACCATGGAAATCTTTTTATATGCCTGCCTTCACCATGACATCCAAGCCTGTCACTCCACATACCCCTCTGAGCCTGCGACATTGGCCCCACTGCACCAAATCTTACGCACGTCCTCTGCCTCGCACTTGGTGTCCACACTGTACCACACACTGTGTTTATAGATGCTACTTATCCTCCATGCGCAGCTCGTGCTAAATGGGCAGCGGAGCTGGGTCAGGACCTCACTGACGAACAATGGTTATTCTGCTGCAAACAGACAGAACAGGTGTCCTCCAACAGCAGACTCCGAATCATCCATTATAGAATCCTAAATCGCAGCTACTACACTCCAGTTAGACTCCATAATTTTGGTTTACGAGACACAAACAGATGTGACAGGTTCAAAGCAGAACATGCTGATTTCCTACACCTTGCTTGGGAATGACTAGATGTACTTACCTTTTGGCGTCAGGTCCTCACAGCTCTGGACTCTGACTTCCGTACCTATCTCCTAATCACCACTTATAACCCTCCTTGGGTACACTGAACACATCCCTGTCAAGTATCGGAAATTTGTGTCCTTTTCTCTCGTGCTGGCTAAGCGGCGAGTGGCCTGCAGATAAGGCCGGGGTCGAGCACCCAAATTTAAAGATTGGCTGGGAGACATGATTCTTTGGCAGGACCAACTCTGCACCTATGCTGAATTACTCCCTCATTCCTCACGTCCCCGCGACATTTGGGGCACACTACAGGCGGATTTGCTGGAACATCCTGTCAATGCTATAGACGGACCATGAGACCTGCTCACATTGCCCCTGGGTTTACTCAAACCGGCGTATGTTGTGACCCTTTCTTGTAATACCCGCGTAAGATATGCCCTTCCTCTTTTGTCTTTCTTTTGAAATTTATGAACGATTCCCCTGACGTCCCAGACTTGCTGACATTCGCTATGGCGACTATGTGAATTGTCTCTTCATTCTTCTATTGGTTTTTGTTTCTTTTTTTTATTATGCCTCTTTATTGATCCCTGGTAATGTATATTTGTCCTCACTGCTTGCTGTCATTTGCTCCTATTGCTACAGATGTCATCTGGTTTATGATATTTCATTTCTGTTCACGATATGGCTGTATATCCACTGCATCTGCTGATATTTTGATTGTACACCATTGACGAAAAATTCAATAAATACATAAAAATTAAAAAAACTGAACAGGCCCTGGATCCTGGAAGAATGGACCAGTCGCCTCCCAAGAAAAGGAGCAGTAGGAATAAAGCAGTGTCTTACCCCCTGACTCAGACTCCAGACCAGTCTCTTGAGGGAGCTGATCTCTGTCCTGAAGAAGGAACTGTCCCAGAGGAGCTTGAACCTGATCAGGTTGAGTTCTTGAGGACAGGGGGCCCTTCCAGGGCAGATCTGAGCCAGGAGCAGCTGAGCTGCCCTTCTCTTGAACCCCTCAGACAGCAAGCTGCTGCTGAGGCTGCTGGGAATGCTAATGGAACCCATAAGATATATTGGGATGATGGACTCCTGTACTCAGAGAGTAGAGACCCCAAGCCTGGAGCAGCCAGGAGGTTGGTTATACCTCTGAAGTTTAGGGGCTTCCTATTGACACTAGTCCATGATATTCCCTTAGCAGGTCACCTGGGCCAAAACAAGACTTGGGACAGAATTGTCCCTCACTTTCATTGGCCCTACATGTCTGAAGACACCAAGGAGTTTTGTCGCTCCTGTGTCCCCTGTGAAGCCAGTGGTAAGGCAGGTGGTACAAAAAAGGCCCCCCTGATACCACTACCTGTGGTCAGGGTTCCCTTTGAGAGGGTGGGGATTGATATAGCTGGCCCAATGGATCCTCAGACAGCATCTGGGCACAGATTTATCCTGGTGGTGGTGGACCATGCTACTAGGTACGCAGAGGCAATTCCCCTTAGGACCACTACAGCTCCTGTGGTGGCAAGGGTCCTACTTGGAATCTTTTCCAGAGTGGGTTTTCCTAAGGAGGTGGTATCAGACAGAGGTGCAAACTTCATGTCTAGTAACTTGGCAGCAATGTGGAAGGAGTGTGGAGTAAATTATACATTTACCACCCCTTATCACCCACAATGCAATGGGTTAGTTGAAAGGTTCAACAAAACCCTCAAGGGCATGATCAAAGGTTTCCCAGAAAAACTTAGGCGCAGATGGGACATACTTTTGCCCTGCCTTTTCTTTGCCTACATAGAGGTTCCACAGTACGGGGAAGGTAACAGCCCTTTCGAACTTCTGTTTGGACATCCAGTTAGGGGTCCATTGTGTGTAGTGAAGGAGGGTTCGGAGTTACCTCTCAAACATCCTAAACAGGATATTGTGGACTATGTACTTGGTCTCCGCTCCCGGATGGCTGAGTACATGAAGAAGGCAACTAAAAACCTTGAGGCTAGCCAGGAATTGCAGAAGGCCTGGCATGACCAAAAGGCTGTGCTGACTGTTTATCAGCCAGGGCAGAAAGTATGGGTGTTGGACCCTGTGGCCCCAGCAGCCCTCCAAGACAAGTGGAGTGGCCCCCATACAATACTTAAGCAAAAGGGAGAGGTTACCTACCTGGTGGACCTTGAAACTTCCAGGAGACCCCATAGGGTGCTCCATGTAAACAGGCTCAAGCCATATGTCGACAGGGCTGACATGGGCTTGCTCATGGCAACTGATGAGGGACAGGAGGAAGAGAGTGATCCACTCCCTGACCTTGGCAGGCAGCCTCACTGTCCAACATCAAACTGACTTCAGAAAAGTTCTCAGCCAGTTTAGACATATGTTTTCACTAACTCCAAGTCAGACTACCTGGTGCACTCATGAAGTGGACACTCGGGACAGTCTGCCTGTTAAAAATAAGATTTACAGGCAACCTGATCATGTCAGGGACTGTATCAGGACTGAAGTCCAGAAGACGTTGGATTTGGGAGTTATTGAATCCTCAGATAGCCCTTGGGCTAGTCCAGTAGTCCTTGTGCCTAAACCTCACACCAAAGATGGAAAGAGAGAGATGAGGTTTTGTGTGTACAGGGGTCTCAATGCAGTCACTAGGACTAATGCCCATCCAATACCAAGGGCAGATGAGCTCATAGATACTTTGGCCTCAGCCGAGTTTCTAAGCACATTTGACTTGACAGCTGGCTACTGGCAGATAAGACTAGCTGATGATGCAAAGCCCAAGACATCATTTTCTACCCCTAGTGGGCACTATCAATTTGTGGTGATGCCCTTTGGTTTGAAAAATGCACCTGCCACTTTTCAAAGGTTGGTGAATAACGTCCCTACATGTCTGGAAGCCTATAGTGCAGCATATCTAGATGATATTGCTGTCTTTGGCTCCACCTGGGAGGATAACCTGGTCCACCTGCGAAATGTTTTGGAGGCCCTGCAGAAAGCAGGCCTAACTATCAAGGCCACCAAGTGCCAGTTAGGGCAGAGTCAGGTTGTGTACCTGGGCCACCTTGTGGTTGGAGGCTAGGTTCAACCATTGCAGAGCAAAATCCAGACCATCATGGATTGGGTTGCTCCAACCACCATACTCAAGTCAGAGCTTTCTTGGGCCTGACTGGGTACTATAGAAGATTTTTAAAAGGTTATGGATCCATAGTGACCCCTTTAAATGACCTTACTTCTAAAAGAAAGCCAAAGAAAGTTCAGTGGACAGTTAGCTGTCAAAAGGCATTTGATGACCTGAAGCAGGTCATGTGCACTGCTCCCATTCTGCAAAGTCCTGATTACTCCAAGCAATTCATTGTCCAAACAGATGCATCTGAGTTGGGGGTAGGGGCTGTGTTATCACAACTGAATGATGAGGGTCAGGTTCAGCCAGTAGCTTTTATTAGCAGAAGGCTAACCCCCAGAGAGAAACGTTGGTCAGCCATTGAGAGGGAGGCCGTTGCTCTGGTTTGGGCTCTGAAGAAGTTGAGGCCATACTTGTTTGGCACTCACTTCATTGTTCAGACAGACCATAAGCCCCTCTTATGGCTAAAACAGATGAAGGGTGAAATCCCTAAACTTTTGAGGTGGTCCATTTCCCTACAGGGGATGGACTATACAGTAGAACATAGACCTGGGAGTAACCATGCAAATGCAGGTGGACTCTCCAGATATTTCCACTTAGAACATGAAGACTCAACCGGTCAAGGTTAGTTTAATGTCCCTGCGTTTGGGGAGGGGGGTTGTGTAGGAGAGTAGGATCTGCTTCTTGTGGTTACCCCCACCTTTTGCTGATGTTTTCACTGTTAGCCAGACTGTGGTCCTGCTAATCAGGACCCCGGTCTATCTGCTTTCTACTCTAACTTGAGTCCATGTACTTTAGGTACACTCCAGATTGGATTCTGGGGTACCCTTATGAGTCCTTAGTACATGGTATACTATGTACCCAGGCCATAGGTATCCCAGAGGCCTACCAGGGGCTGCAGCATGTATTATGCCACCCCTGGGAAGCCTTTTAAAATGACACAACAGGTCTGCTACAGCAGCCTGTGTAAGGTGGTGTATGCACCCCTTACTGAGATATAGGTTCCCTATGTCTCTCCATATTACTGCACATATATACTTATCAGTCACCCCTATGGCAGGCCTTAACAATCCTGAAGACAGGGTGCTGGGTTTTATTTGAGAGGGTGCCCATGCATGAGCAGAGCCCCTCTGCAGCTTTCTGAATCTTTATTCCCGGGTTGTTTGTGATGCAGCCAAGCCATATACTCTTAAAGGCTTTTAAACCTCGCAGTAAATGCTAACTTTGGAATGGCTGCATGGAAACCGGTCGTGTTTGGTGTCAAAGACCTTGGAATTATAACCCCACATCAGTAACTGCTGTGGAAGTATGATCCCACCCTACTAGAGGGAGAAACATGGCACAACTGGTATACCTGGTACTAGCTTGCAAAGCCCTGGCATCACAAAATTCTGCCAGCCACAGAGGAGTCTGCCTCCCTGCTGCTGGACGAAACTCCGTCAGGGGAGGCTGGATAAAAGGTTTTCTGTCACAGGGAGGTGTGACCACCTCCAAGGCAGGCTTTAGTGTATTGGGGCTGGGTGGGTGCACTCCAAGAGTGCTTTGAAGTCTGCACTGGGGGCACATTTGGTGTCCCTGTGCATAGTCCAGCTCAAACCGGTTGCAGGGGCTATCAGCCTCTGCTCTGGCACGATACTGGACAAAGGAAATGGGTGTAGCCACCCTTCTTTCCTTACCCTCCCATAGGTGGGTCCCCAGAGTATGTCCAACGCCTTCCTTGGGTATAAGATAGGAACCCCTCGCTGCAGGACTTTAGATTACACCTGGACGAAACTCTGCTACTGAATCCTGGAACTTCGATGATCTACAGTGCGCTAGATGACGGAAGAATCTCCCTTGGAGCAAAGGAGTTACTCCCCTGCTTGGCAGGGACCTAAGACGCATCTGACCGGTTTGCATCTCTGAAGCTCCCGCTGGACTCCGAAGAATTTTGCCACACAGGAGGTGAGTTTCCGTGGTCTCTGAGGTCGATCTGTGCACTCAGTAATTCTGAGGCCCGTATCCCTCATGGAAGACTGTGCAACCCGAACCCCTGGACACCGCGACCATTTGCAGAAGCATCAGCTTTGAGGCAACCTCTGAGGCTGAACTTTGGGTTACTTGTAGCCCTGATGCCGAGCACCATTTGCACTGAAGATTGCCAGCCTACACTCCACGATTGTTCCGTGAGCTGGTCCTTTGTGTTTTCGCTTGAGGTCCCTTTGCGATCCCTAGTCCGTCGACTGGTGGGTCCCTGTGAAGGCAACTCTAACTCTGATTGGGCTTACCTGGTTGCTCCAGAAGTGCCCTGACCCTCCATTGCTTGGGGAGTCCCCTGGACCTTGCTGGTTCGCACCAAAGCATATTTTCTCTTCCTGCCTGGGTTGCAGTTGCCAATGATTGTTGGGTTCAATCCGAATGCCGATACCGCAGCACTCGACATCCTTCATGGGACAGCTCGAATCTAGCTTCTGGTTGTTGTTGACACCTCCTGGTCCTTGTTGCTGCAGAGTCAAGCTTCACCTCTTCATCCCTGAAACACCTGACATCGGTGGGCATTCGTCTAGCTTGCTCCTGGTCACTGGCAAGTGACCCAGACTCTGTCCCCTCTGTTTTCAGGTTCTTCACATCTTCAATCCAGGCTTGGATCACAACGGACACGTTTCCTTCCCACGGCAGCAGCACTTTGCAGCAGATCTCTATTGAAATCAACAGCGATTCCCGACACCATTTGACACCTATGCACCCGGGTTCCCTGGGTGAGGTAACATGAGTACCTCAGTGCTCCCGTGGGTGTTGGCCCTAGCACCCCCTAAGTCTAAAGGGGTTTGCTCAAAGTCTTCTCCTAAGTGTCCTTTATCTTTAAAATTCCAACCGCGACTTTCCGCATAGAAGTTAACGGAGCTCGCAGCTGTGTTTTCACACTGCTCACATCCCCGTGGGTCCCCTGTGTCACTACCTTGGGTGGTTCCTTGGGCTCCTGGCGATTCTACATGGTCTAGGCCTTGTGTCTAGTCAAGTTGTGGTTCTTATACCACTTTCCTAATATATGGTTTGGTCCCCCCCTGGGGCCCATTGTATATTGTGCTATATTATTGTCGTTTTGGTGCTTTAACTTTGTGTATCTTGCACTCTAACCTCATAAAGAGATTAGTAGTGAGTGTTTAGTAATTAATACATATATTTTATATATACCTTGTGTGGTTCTCCTTTCATTTAGTTATTCAAGAGGTTATAATCTGGTAAACCAAGCTGCTTTACACTCCTTCAAGACTTAGCCTGAAGGCTGCTCTCCATAGCTACCACTAGGATAGCTTTCAATGAAGGTTGTCTTTAAACCTATCATCAATAAGGGTTGTTTGGACTGGTGCAAAGTGCCCACTATAACTAGTGGGCAGCATATGCCAGGCCAACTTCTCACATATACCATATTGACAAACATACCTGCAATGAAAATTAAAAGTTATTAAGTTCCGACCATGAACGTACTACTTACAAACTCACAGCAAGGCGTTGTGCTCCAAACACCAGTCACTAGCATCAGCCATCTTGCCAGCACAATTACACGCACTATCAGTAAAGCTGAGTCACAGGTACTCTAGTTGGGATGGCAGGGAAGGTGGGTGTGGGCACAGGCTTGATGGGAGTTATAGTCACAGCAAACACTCCTTCTCCCACATACACACTAACAGGCCCACCTGGAACCATGCTTGCCTGACAGTGAGTGGAAATGTACTGACAAGATGGCTGACATTGCTGCATGGTGTCTGGAGCACAAGACCTCCATGGGAGTTGTAGTCTACTCAAACAGCATGCACCACTGTCAGCCATCTTGCCAGCACAGTTACACAACCTCTCGGGAAAGCTGAGTCACAGGTAGGCTGGTTGGAATGGCTGGGAAGGTGAGTGTGGGCACAGGCTTGATGGGAGTTGTAGTCATAGCAAACACTCCTCCTCCCACACACATCCCAACAGGCCCACCTGGAACCATGCCTGCCTGACTGTGAGTAGAAATGTACTGACATTATGACTAAAACTGTTGCATCGTGTTTGGTGCGCAAGACCTCCATGGGAGTTGTAGTTTACACACACAGCATGCACCACTGTCAGCCATCTTGTCAGCACAGTTACACACACTCTCGGGAAAGCTGAGTCACAGGTAGGCTGGTTGGGATGGCTGGGAAGTTGTGTATTGGCACAGGCTTGATGGGAATTGTAGTCACAGCAAACACTCCTACTCCTACACACACACCAACAGGCCCACCAGGAACCATGCTTGCCAGACAGTGAGTAGAAATGTACTGACAAGATGGCTGACACCGCTGCATGGTGTCTGGAGCACAAGGGCTCCATGGAAGTTGTAGTCTACTCAAATAGCATGCACCACTGTCAGACATCTTCCTAATACATTTCCCTTAGCTCTCAGGGACTGCATATTTCCATGTGTGCTGTTTGGGCTGCCTGGCGCGGTGTGTGGAGGACAGGGCATGATGGGACTTAAAGTCAGTGCAAACAATCCTCCTCCCACCCAGTACAAACAGACACCCAGGAAGCAGGCTTACCTGATAGAGAGAAGGAATGTACGTTCTAAATGGCTGACACTGTGGACTGGTGTCTGGACAACTTCGCCCTGTTGGGAGCTGTGGACAAATAGGCACTAGTCATTAGTGTCAGACATCTTGCAAGTACATTACCAATCACTGTCAGGGAAGCTGAGTTACAGGTAGACTTTTGGTGCTGGGTGGGAAGGTGTGTGAGGGACAAGGCCTGATAAGAGTTGTAGCCATTGCAAATACTCATTCTCCCAAACAGCCCTGATAAGTGCTCTGTGCCTATGCTTACCTCACAGTGAGGGGAAGTGTACTGGCAAGGTAGCTGACACTGGTGACTTATGTTGATCTTGAAGACCATCAAGGCACTGTGCCCCAAACATCATGCAACTGTGTCAGCCATCTTGTCAGTACACTTCCATTCACTGTCAGGTAGCCATTGGCCTATGTGAGCTGTCTGTGCTGTTTGGGAGAAGCAGTGTTTGATGTCACTACAACTACCATCAGGCTCTGTCCTCCACACAACTTCCTATGCATCCCCAATAGCTTACCTGGGACTCTGCTTTACTGACAGTGAGTGGCAATGTGCTGCCAAAGATGGCTGACACTGGGGACTGTTGTGTGGACAACAAAGTACTTTCGTGATTTGTGGCCAACTCAGACACCAGGCACAAGGGTTAGCGATCCTGATCATACATATCCAACACTGTCATGAAACCATACTGCCATGTGGTCAGTTTTTCAGGGTGGAAAGATTGTGTGTGTGAGACAGAGTCTGATTGGAGTTGGAGTAATGGCAAACACTCCTCCACCCACCCATCCCAACCACTTCTTCTGGGCCTCTTATGGCTACATGACAGTGAATGGAAGTGCACTAGCAAGATGGCTGACACTGTTGCATGGTGTTTGGGATACAAGGCCTTGTTGGCGTTTGGATTCAAGTTTAATACCATGCACCAGTGTCAGCTCCTTTGCTAGTACACTTCCCCTCACTGCCAGTTAGCCGGGCTGGGTGGGATGATAAGTACATCTAATGGCTACAACTCGCATCAGGCCCTGTCCAACATACACCTCCCACCCACCACAAACAGCACAACAGGAACTAAGCTAACCCACATTGTCTCACAATTTACTAGCTGATTGCATGACCCTGGACACTGGTCACTGACTTTTCCGCAAATAATAACAGGTCCTTGTGCTACAAACACCATGCACCAGTGTCATCCAGCTATGTCAGTACTTATCTACTCACTATCACGAAAGCATAGTTGCAGGGGGGCTGTTGTGCACGGTAGAAAGAGTGTGTGTAGTCCAGGGCCTGATGGCAGATATGGCCATTGAATACACTCCTACTCCCACCTACAGGCCCACCATGAAGCATGCTTACTTGACAGTGAGTGCAAATTTAACAACAAAATGCCTGAGAGTGGGGACTTGTGTGTGGAGCACAAGGCCATGAGTGGAGTTGTTATAAAGTCAGACACCAGTGCCCAGTGTCAGGCATCCTGCAATTATATTCTGACACACTGTGAGGTAAGCCTATGTCCTGTTGGGCTGTTTGCGCTGGGAAAGAAGCTGTATGTAGGACAAGGCCTGGGGGCTGAAGGAGTTAGTGAAAACACTCTTCCTCCTACACAAACTAAATAGCTCCTCTGGGCCTTTGGATACCTGACGGTGATGGGATGTGTAGTAGCAAGATGGCTGACACTGGGGACTGATGTCAGAACCTTTCACACCTACCACATTTGCCTCTGGGCTACAAACACCAGCCACCAGTGGAAAACAACTTGCAAGTACACTTACCAAATTTGTCTGGCCTCCTGGGGCAGGGTGAGAGGAGGAGTGTACGTTTCACAATGAGAGAACAAGCACATGAACTGCAGTTTAGCAAAGTTGATTCACACAAAATGGCAGAGAGCCGAGTTCGAGAACTCATCTGATTATGGAGTCAATATACAAAATACATAATCTGTGAAGGCAGTAAGCTACGCAGTTACACATTTTGCTACTCACAGACATTCACATGTGTAGAATGAGATGAGAACAAGAAGCACCTCACTCACACCATTCCCAAAAATATCCGGACAGATTAACAGACTGTGAGTGTGCAGGCAGCCACACCAATGTGACTGCTAAAGACATGAACCGAGCCTAGTACGCTGCCAACAAAATTAAATACATTGGGAGAGAAAGAGTATGTATGTGACCGTGAAAGTAAAGATGAGGACAACAACAACTCACATGTACCATTCATAGGGGGTTACAAACCAGTCAATGTCTTTGGACATGTAATGTGAACTAAACACAACATGCCCATTGATGCACACAGCTGGACAATGTCAATTAATCCCCATCTTGTCTGAATTTCATTGTACCCCCAAACATTTTCCTATATCATGGATGAAGGAGTCCAGTCTATGTACATTAGCTCATCACTTGATTTCAGTAGCCTATGTAATGCGAATTATTTGAGGGGCAGTGGACATTCACATCAATCATTGTCTATCATGTACCCACAGGGCGAACTGGGAACACCACTGAAAGCAACCAGGACATCTAGTCCGAGACTCTTGTTGACCAGGAGATCTCCAACGTTGATGTCTCTTAACCATCTTTGGACGACGAGGAACAACCTGAAACATCAGGTGTGGGTCACCCCACAGCACCACCAGCGGCTACCTCAGGATCCTCTGTGACCACTCCTGCATCAGCTGACAACACCCAGCAGACTATTATCCAGACGGACACAGCATCCTGAGCCACCACTGACAGCACAGCAAGACAGGGCACTACTGAGTTACTACACCACAACATCCCTGCCAACGATGAAGGAGGCTCAGTGTTGACTGGGCCAACTCCAACTGTGGGTAGGGGTGGTGGGATGGGACGTGTGGACTGGGGCCAACATGCAGCTGGTGCTGCTGATGAAGAGCACCCACACCTATCCAGAATCCGCAGCACATATGAGGGTAGCACCAGAGATTTTGGCGAGGTCGTTGGGATCCTCGGGACTATGCAACAGCAGCAGGCAGCCCCCTATGAGAAAATGGACATGTACATGACCAAAATTGATGACCTGACTTGGGTGCACAGGGACCTTCTCACCTGCCTCTGCCAGATTGCCACCAACATGTCCACACCTCCGTGGGTGCCCCCAAAATCTGTTGCATCAACAACTGTGTGAGAAGTTGGCCTGGCATATGCTGTTCCTAGTTATAGGGACACCTTGCACCAGTCCAATTCGACTCCTATTGATGATAGGTTTAAGACAACCTTTAAAGAAAGCTATCCTAGTGGTAGCTGTGGAGAGCAGCCTTCAGGCTAAGTCTTGAAGGAGTGTTAAGCTTATTGTTTTACCATAATAACCTCTTGAATAACCAAATGAAAGAGTAGCCCACACAGGTATATATATAAAATATATGTATTTATTCTAGACAGAATCCCACAGTCACTTTATGTGGCTAGTGGCAAAGTTACAATTCAAACAAGCATTTATAAACACAATAAATAGCACAGAAATCAATGGGCCCCAGGGGGGGACCAAACCATATACTAAAATAGTGGTATAAGAACCACGACAATTCTACAGGCAATGCCTAGGGCATTCAGGATCGCTTGCCCCTTCAGAATCCACCCACAGTTAAGAGGAAGGGGACCCACGGGAGACGCGTGCAGTGCAAAGAGCTGCTATCGGGATCGCAATGTTAGCCTATGGAGAATGTCGCGGTTGAATATTTAAAGTTTAAGGACACTTCTAGCAACAGTACAAAGTTAAGGCTTGAGACTTAAGGCTTTGGAGAGCCCACCACCACTGGAGTACCGAAGTACCACTGTTACCTGCCCCAGGGAAGCCGGGTGCATAGGTCGATTCTGGTGTCGGGTCGCGGGCTGATTTTCTATGGAAAAGTAGTCCAAACTGCTGCTAGCTGAAAGCGTCGTTGAAGTCGTGAAGATTAAAGTTGAAGAGAAGATAAAGATGAACCGGAAAGCAGAGGGGACAGAGTCTGGGTCACAGCAAAGTGACCAGGGAGCTCACAGCAAGGAGCTCGTGGAAGTCAGGTGCTTCAGGTGTAGAAGGTACAGCTGGGCTCTGCAGTCATGGGCTCCGGGAGGCTTCAAGGAAGGCCAGCTTCTGGAGGGCGACTGTCCCACGTCGGCTGAGGGTCGCTGCGGTGTTAGTGTCCCGATTGGATCCACTAATCATTGGCAACCGCAACCCACGCAAGATGAACAAAGCAGCTGCTGGTGCAGACCCACGAGGTCTGAGGGTGCTCTCTTTTGCAGGGAGCGTAGAGCAGGCCTGGAGCATCCAGGGGAACTCTTGGAAAGATAGATTTTCCTCCGTCAGGGCCCACAAGTCGAGGGACAAGGGACCGCAGAGGGCAGCAAAATGGAGTGCGTAAAAGGGCTCCCACGGGCCACCGGAGCGGGCTAGGGAGCTGAACTTTGGCACGGATGCTGCTGGAAGGTTGGCTCAGAAATGGGCCAAAGCGGGGGAGGAGCCAAGATGGCGACCGGGACGGCAGCGTAGACTCCCGGCTCCGTGAACCTCCGCACCCCGCACGGATATCCTGCCTGAGATCCTCAACTTGTGCTACGTGGTCGTGTTTCTGAAGGAGAGGGGCTCCCGACTGTGTGACTCCGAGGTTTCTAGCCGTGCTATCGCCGGAGAAAACTGCATCTGAACTTTGCGGCCTGTGCGGCCCTGGAGCCGGGACATCGAGTGGACGCCGTGGCCGGGTGGCAGTGCGACAACAGCGGCCGGTGGTGACTGGGTGGAGTCGGCCCACCGAAGCGGTGTTAAACTCGGCCTACATTTCGGCGTGGTCACTTCTACTGCCCAGTGTAGCTGACCGAGTGCATGACCGGGGGTGCAAATCTTAGATCCTCCGGTGACTGCCCCTGCCTTGCTGGTGAGCTGCCCGGCCGCCGTCCGTATCCTGCCCCGATCATTGCGGGCCGCCCCCGGATTTCTACGGGAGCTGGTCCGTGGTGGGGACGACTGTTGCCCGTGACCACGGATAGTTTTTTGCCTGCCCCCGGAACCCGGTCACCCGCGACGTGGACATCGCGACGCTTGTCCCGGGGTCCCGGCGAGGGTCGGGCATACTTGGCGGCCATCTTGGGTCGATGAAGCCTACCATCCTGTCCGCTGGGCCGCAGCGGGCCTGTGAGCGTACGATTCTTGGGAGTGTGGCGGCGAGATCACAGAGAGCTGAGCTGGGGTACGGCGACCTCCTCGAGGCTCTTGGTACTCTTCACTCCTCCTTGGTTCATGGTTTCGTGATCTTGGGGAGTAAGCTCGATGGTGTGGCGTCGGAGTTGGGGCAGTGGCGGCCCGCCTGTCCGCACGAACACAGAGTCTACCCACACTGCGCGCAGGAGGACGCTGTGGCGGCCCCCCCTGAGGTTAGTACACGACTGGACGCCCCGGCCAGTATGCTACAGTGTGTTCGACCTTCTGAGGGCCTGATCTGTCCCGGAGGCGTTGGACCTGAGTGGGATGTGGTGGCCTCATCCCGTGCATGCCCTCCTGCGACCCAGAGACAACTCCAGCAACTAATGTCTGTTTTGGCTGCTTCTGCCTTCCTGAGCCTTGCGTGCAGTGCAGACCCTAGGGCAGCACTGGGAAGCCTGTTTCCTCACGCGGCGGACTGTGTTGATGCTCAGAGACTTCCACCCCACCTGTGTGCGTCGCTTCTCTGTCGTTGTTGGACATTCCTCTGCCTAGGAACATTGGGTATGGTGCTGGGTCGAGGGGTTGGCATGGGCAGAATTCCACAGAGTGGTCAGGGATGAGGCTGGCCCCTCGGGGGTGGTCGCCTAGTGGACGGGCGGGCTTGGGGTGGTGTGCTCTCCTGACATGGCTACTGGCACAATAGGTGCATAATGCTCCCCATCGTGGTTTGAGAAGATTGTTTTTGTGCTGTTCCTTGTTCACTTTAGGGGAACCTTACCGTGCGGGAGGGAGAAGCCGGGGGTCTGTTATGAAGGCCCTCCTCCAGTTTATAAATGCTTTCTCAACCCCCCCGTCTGGTGGGGGTCCTTTCCTACTTCTTTTTCCCTATTCTCCTACATTTCGGGTCTGGTTCCAGGGCGACAGGCACACTGCTGGGGGGGGGGGCCGTACTCATCTGCAGAGGTGCAGGGTGGGGGGTTGGGGGAGGGGACTCTGTATTCCTTCATCTTTTTTCCATGGCCTCCTTTTTCTTCTCTGATTCTTTTTGTCTTTCTTTTTCTGGGATCAGCGTGATACACCTCCTTTTGCTATGCCTTGTTGCCGTTCCATGTGTTCACAACTTCCGGGGTGTTCTTGGGGAGTTCTGGCGGGGGACTGCGGGCGCAGCTGTAGACTATGTTTTTCTCCATCCTGATGTTCTTGTGTTTGCGCCATTGACCGAATAGATTGCTGTAAATCGCTAACGTTCATTACTCTGCATATCCGTGATCGTTGTTTTAAAATTGCTTGTCACCTGATCCTTCTGCCTTGTTTCATCATAAAATGAAAACCTCTTTCTCCTGGTGCCCTACTTACGCTGTCCACAGTATAAGCAGTACGATTTTGCTCCCCGAAGTGCTGCCTGTGTTTATACTTGTCGTTCTTGCTCTGATTGCTTAGCGGCCGGCCCTGGGGGGTTGTAGGCCCATACTTGTTCTTCTTGAACTGTCAATAAAGGTTTTAAAAAAAAAAAAACAAAAAAAAAGAAATGGGCCAAAGCACCGCTTCCCCACTGGTCGGGGTCGGGTGCTATGCAAGAGGTGGCCGGGGTCTCGGGGTATGCAGGGATCTCGGCACCCACGCGGTCCACGGTGCTCAGGCTTGCTGGGCACACTCACAGGACTCTGGGATGCACTGGAGACCCACCTCAAGGTTGATGGAAGGCGTCGAAGTTCGTGAGAGCAGCGAAGTTCCAACCGGGTATCTTGCAGTCTTTTAGGTGCCTGCCAAGCAGGGGGATAACTCCTTTATCCCAAGGGAGATTTCTTCAGTCAGCTGGGCAGCAGCTCGTCGAAGGTCAGTTCTGTGAAGTTCTGGACGAATCTAAGGCTCTAGGGCAAAGTTATTCCCATATATCCCCAAGATTAGGGGATGGTCCAAAATAGAGCCTACCAATCAGAGTAGAGGCGGGAAAGGGTGGCTACACCCACTCCCCTTTGTGTGTTTCCCGCCTGGGCGAGGGGCAGGATGCCCCTGATCCGGTTCCAGGCGGTGTATGCAGAATTGGGGCTCTGCAGCTGCCTACGTGCAACTCTGAAAGGACATTTGGTGCACCCACCCTGTTCCAATCCACATTATCCTGTCTGGGGAGGTGCTGGCACCTCCCTGCCACAGGAGCCCTATTGTCCAGCTGGCGAGGCTGGGGTTTTCCCCAGCAACAGCCAGCCAGAGTCGTGTAGGTGGCGGACAGTAGCCATTTTGTGGTACATGTGCACTTTTAAATTGGTGTCTAAATTCTACCGCTTTTCCCATATCACCCTCCTAGCAAGGGGGAATCGTGCCCCCATGCCCATGGCTGGACTGGGGGTATGATTCCTTCATGTTTGACACCAAACACAATATGGTTCTGTGTAGCCATTCTCAAGTTATCGCGATGACGCGATTCACTTATAATGCGGTTTAGAGTATATGGTATGGCTACACTACAAACAACCCAGTAACGGTTTTACGAAGGTTGCAGAGAGGTCCTACTCACGTAGGGGTCCCCCCTCACACATACCTCAGCACCCAGCCCTGTAGGATTACCAGGGCCTGCCATAGGGGTGACCTATGAGAGTATATGTGTTGTAATGGTATGGGACATAGGGTACCTACATCCCTGTAAGGGGTGCTAGCACCACCTTACCCAGACTACAGTAGTGGTCTGGTGGTGTCAGTTTGGGTGGCTGTCCCAGGGTGGCACAATAAGTGCTGCAGCCCTGGTAGGCCTACTGGGGGACCCATGCCCTGGGTACCTAGGGTACCATCTACAAGGGACTGGTAGGGCATGCCCAGCATCCAATTATGTTTGTACCTAGAGTACTCACAACAGTTTTAGGGAGAAAGCAGATAGGCTGGGGTCCTGGATAGCAGGATCCCAGCCAGACTAGTCAAAAACCACTTAAATACCAGGCAAAAAGTTGGGGGCAACCATTAGTCAGATTCCACTCTCCTACATAACCCCCCCCCCCCCCAAACGAAAGGAGATAAGGCTAACCTTGTCCAGATAAGCCTTTATTTCCTGAGTGGCCATATAAGGAAGAACCTGTACTAACATGGTTGCTCCCTGTGTCATGGTCCACTTGGGAAATCCTACCCCAAGGGGTTCTAGAGTTTCTCCAAAGTCTAGGGAAATTACCTGTATTGGTTTTTGGGTCAGAGGTGGGCTGGTGGGGTGTCTGAGTCTGGAAGTGAGACCCTACTTGGGTTGGTCTCAACCTCCTCAGATCACTGGCCACTATGGAAGCCTTTCTGCCCAGGACTGTGTCATATCTGGCCCTAAGGGTCAACCTCTGGCTGCCTACAGCTGGGGGTTGGATCCCTTTGGCTGGAATAGTGGAGGGCACTGGAAGGTTTGGGGCAGCTAGGCCCCAGGTTTCCCTGTGCTCAACAACATCCATTTGAGGGGTGCCTATACCTAGGGGTAAGGGGGATCCCTCAGTTTGTAGAGGAATATTCACCTGGCTGAAACTACTCTGCTGGGTGTCCCTAATCTGTTGATGAGGGGGTTCCTCTGGGCAGGGGCCCAATAAGGGTCCACTGACTTCCCTGACCTCTGCAGCCCTGGGCTGACGGAGGCAGAGTAGAGAGGGGCAGGATACCTGCTCCAGACTGGGTACCACCTTGGAAGGGTCCCCTGCCATCAGAGAGGTGGGCAGGCCAGGCCTGTCCACTTCTGGGGCAGTTACTTCACAAGGGGCAGGATCAGTTCCCTTAGAAACTGGACCTTTACCTGTAGTCTGGTGGGGGGAAGACTGCTCCTCCTCCCCTATGCTCTCTGTTTGGGTAGAGTGATCCATAGTTTCAGGCTTCACTCTTTCTATTTTCTCCTGGGGTGGAGGTGAGGCCCTCAGGGTTCCATCCACTCTCTCAGGGATTCCTACCATTTTCAAATGGGCCTTGTGGTCAACCTCAGCCCAGGCTGAGATTTCTAGATCATTCCCCAGTAGACAATCTACAGGCAAGTTTGGGGACACTGCCACTCTCTTGGGGCCAGTGACCCCTCCCCAGCTGAGATTTATCACTGCCATGGGATGATCTGTCCTGATTCCATCTATATTGGTCACCTGGTAGCTAAACCCAGGTAAAAGCTGATCTAGGGGCACTAGCCTCTTGGTCACCATGGTGACACTGGCCCCTGTGTCCTTATAGGCCACAGCCTTCTGACCATTGATTATTGGTTCTTGTCTGTACCTGCCCAAAATACTGGGGCTCATGGTAAAGTTGGCAAACCCCATGCCACCATCACAGACCATAGTTGCTTGAGTAGGGGGCCTGGATAGGCCAGAGTCCCCCTGAGTTCCCCAAGAAATCCCAACTAAATTTTTGGGTGCACTCCCACCGCCTGGGGGATTACTACTAGTAGTAACAGGAGGTGTTGGAGCTGGTTTTGGAGGAACATTCTCTTTATTGCCATTCTTTGGACAGCTGGAGTCAGTTTTCCAGTGGCCAGGTTGCTTACACACATGGCAATATGGTTTCTTGTTATTAGAGGAAGTATTTTGGGACCCACCCCCAGCACTGGGTTTTTGGGGCCCTTCAGAGGACTTTTCTTGTTTATCATCCCCACCTTTCTCTTTGGGCTTAGTGGAATCCTTCTTCTGGTCACCAACTTGGTTCTTAGGCCTAATCCTGGTTCTGACCCATTTGTCTGCCTTCTTTCCCAATTCTTGGGGAGAGGTCAGATCAGAGTCCACCAGGTGCTGGTGTAAAAGTTGGTTTTGACAATTATTAAGAATCTGCTCCCTCATTATGAGATTATACAATCCTTGATAATCATTAACTTTACTGCCATTTAACCAACCTTCCAGTGCCTTGGTTGCACAATCCACAAAGTCTACCCAATCTTGATTCTGTGCCTTCTGGGTGTCTCTGAACTTAAGTCTGTATTGATCAGTGGTTAAGCCAAACCCATCTATTAAAGCAGCTTTCAAGATATAATAATCATCAGCATCCTCTTCTCTTACAGAGAGGAGCTTGTCTCTACCTTTATCTGAAAAGGAGAGCCACAGGATTGCTGCCCACTGCTCTACTGGGACCCTCTGTACTCTACAGGCCCTTTCAAGAGCAGATATCCATTTGTGGGTATCATCCCCATTCTGATAGGGGGGCACAATCTTGTGGAGGTTCCTATTGTCAGGGACTTTCTCTCTAACTCTAGGGGTTTCATCACTGCCACCAGGGGTCTCTAGACCCCACTTCTTTGAAGCTTTCTGAAGCTCCAGGGCTTCCCTGTCCAATGCTAACTGTTCTCTTTTAAGCTGAAGCTTAGCCTGCTCAAATTTGATCAGTCTGCATTTCCTCTCATGGGAGGATTCTCTTCTCTGAGAAGAGGCAGAGGATCCTTTGGATCTCTGAGAATGGTTGGATCCCACTGAGGGGGATCTGTTCCTTCTTGGACCCACCACTCTCCCACTAGGGATGGAGGGAGTGCCTCTTGGGCCATCACCTCCATGTTGTGAGTGGTCTGTTTCTTCCAGGTCAGGACTTTCATCCTCTTCCTGGTCCTCATCAGAGTCCACTCTGGGAGTGTCCTCTTCTGATGGATGCCCACCCACTCTGTCTGTCCCTCTGGACCCTATGGACTCCATAAAGTCTGCTATGAGCAGGATTTCCCTGAGACGTTGGGTGTTGGCACCTTTGTTTGTCTTCAGTTTTCTAAGGGTGCACATCTCCCTGAGCTCTGCAAAGGAGAAATGATCATACTTATCTACTGGGACCCTTTGGGGTCCTTCCATAGCCTTAGTGGCACCTGCACCTGAAGACATGTCTAGTGTAGTGATAGTGGTGTATCTACCTACACTAAGTGTGGCCTACTGAACCCTCTCTTGAGTTGTAGTCAAGGTGTGCTAAACCCTCTACACACAACTCTAAGTTCAGTAGAACTTATTGTATTCTAGCTTGAATTTTATATGTACCTTTGGTACCTAGTGGCTTTCACTTTAGAAATTCAATTTGTTATCTGGTAAAACAATGGCAAGCTTGAATCCAACCGCTGCACACCAATGTGAGAAGTTGGCCTGGCATATGCTGTTCCTAGTTATAGGGACACCTTGCACCAGTCCAATTCGACTCCTATTGATGATAGGTTTAAGACAACCTTTAAAGAAAGCTATCCTAGTGGTAGCTGTGGAGAGCAGCCTTCAGGCTAAGTCTTGAAGGAGTGTTAAGCTTATTGTTTTACCATAATAACCTCTTGAATAACCAAATGAAAGAGTAGCCCACACAGGTATATATATAAAATATATGTATTTATTCTAGACAGAATCCCACAGTCACTTTATGTGGCTAGTGGCAAAGTTACAATTCAAACAAGCATTTATAAACACAATAAATAGCACAGAAATCAATGGGCCCCAGGGGGGGACCAAACCATATACTAAAATAGTGGTATAAGAACCACGACAATTCTACAGGCAATGCCTAGGGCATTCAGGATCGCTTGCCCCTTCAGAATCCACCCACAGTTAAGAGGAAGGGGACCCACGGGAGACGCGTGCAGTGCAAAGAGCTGCTATCGGGATCGCAATGTTAGCCTATGGAGAATGTCGCGGTTGAATATTTAAAGTTTAAGGACACTTCTAGCAACAGTACAAAGTTAAGGCTTGAGACTTAAGGCTTTGGAGAGCCCACCACCACTGGAGTACCGAAGTACCACTGTTACCTGCCCCAGGGAAGCCGGGTGCATAGGTCGATTCTGGTGTCGGGTCGCGGGCTGATTTTCTATGGAAAAGTAGTCCAAACTGCTGCTAGCTGAAAGCGTCGTTGAAGTCATGAAGATTAAAGTTGAAGAGAAGATAAAGATGAACCTGAAAGCAGAGGGGACAGAGTCTGGGTCACAGCAAAGTGACCAGGGAGCTCACAGCAAGGAGCTCGTGGAAGTCGGGTGCTTCAGGTGTAGAAGGTACAGCTGGGCTCTGCAGTCACGGGCTCCGGGAGGCTTCAAGGAAGGCCAGCTTCTGGAGGGCGACTGTCCCACGTCGGCTGAGGGTCGCTGCGGTGTTAGTGTCCCGATTGGATCCACTAAGCATTGGCAACCGCAACCCACGCAAGATGAACAAAGCAGCTGCTGGTGCAGACCCACAAGGTCTGAGGGTGCTCTCTTTTGCAGGGAGCGTAGAGCAGGCCTGGAGCATCCAGGGGAACTCTTGGAAAGATAGGTTTTCCTCCGTCAGGGCCCACAAGTCGAGAGACAAGGGACCGCGGAGGGCAGCAAAATGGAGTGCGTAAAAGGGCTCCCACGGGCCACCGGAGCGGGCTAGGGAGCTGAACTTTGGCACGGATGCTGCTGGAAGGTTGGCTCAGAAATGGGCCAAAGCACCACTTCCCCACTGGTCGGGGTCGGGTGCTATGCAAGAAGTGGCCGGGGTCTCGGGGTATGCAGGGATCTCGGCACCCACGCGGTCCATGGTGCTCAGGCTTGCTGGGCACACTCACAGGACTCTGGGATGCACTGGAGACCCACCTCAAGGTTGATGGAAGGCGTCGAAGTTCGTGAGAGCAGCGAAGTTCCAACCGGGTATCTTGCAGTCTTTTAGGTGCCTGCCAAGCAGGGGGATAACTCCTTTATCCCAAGGGAGATTTCTTCAGTCAGCTAGGCAGCAGCTCGTCGAAGGTCAGTTCTGTGAAGTTCTGGGCGAATCTAAGGCTCTAGGGCAAAGTTATTCCCATATATCCCCAAGATTAGGGGATGGTCCAAAATAGAGCCTACCAATCAGAGTAGAGGCGGGAAAGGGTGGCTACACCCACTCCCCTTTGTGTGTTTCCCGCCTGGGCGAGGGGCAGGATGCCCCTGAACCAGTTCCAGGCGGTGTATGCAGAATTGGGGCTCTGCAGCTGCCTACGTGCAACTCTGAAAGGACATTTGGTGCACCCACCCTGTTCCAATCCACATTATCCTGTCTGGGGAGGTGCTGGCACCTCCCTGCCACAGGAGCCCTATTGTCCAGCTGGCGAGGCTGGGGTTTTCCCCAGCAACAGCCAGCCAGAGTCGTGTAGGTGGCGGACAGTAGCCATTTTGTGGTACATGTGCACTTTTAAATTGGTGTCTAAATTCTACCGCTTTTCCCATATCACCCTCCTAGCAAGGGGAAATCGTGCCCCCATGCCCATGGCTGGACTGGGGGTATGATTCCTTCATGCTTGACACCAAACACGATATGGTTCTGTGTAGCCATTCTCAAGTTATCGCGATGACGCAATTCACTTATAATGCGGTTTAGAGTATATGGTATGGCTACACTACAAACAACCCAGTAACGGTTTTACGAAGGTTGCAGAGAGGTCCTACTCACGTAGGGGTCCCCCCTCACACATACCTCAGCACCCAGCCCTGTAGGATTACCAGGGCCTGCCATAGGGGTGACCTATGAGAGTATATGTGTTGTAATGGTATGGGACATAGGGTACCTACATCCCTGTAAGGGGTGCTAGCACCACCTTACCCAGACTACAGTAGTGGTCTGGTGGTGTCAGTTTGGGTGGCTGTCCCAGGGTGGCACAATAAGTGCTGCAGCCCTGGTAGGCCTACTGGGGGACCCATGCCCTGGGTACCTAGGGTACCATCTACAAGGGACTGGTAGGGCATGCCCAGCATCCAATTATGTTTGTACCTAGAGTACTCACAACAGTTTTAGGGAGAAAGCAGATAGGCTGGGGTCCTGGATAGCAGGATCCCAGCCAGACTAGTCAAAAACCACTTAAATACCAGGCAAAAAGTTGGGGGCAACCATTAGTCAGATTCCACTCTCCTACAAACTGCACCAGCCAGATGGAGGGATATGGATTCTGGCGGAGAGCTCCCAGCACCACAGCTGCCTGCATCTGAGGGTCCCCCCGAAAAATGTAAAAAGGGTCGCCCGAAGAAGAATCCTTGAGAGACAGATGGCTATGCATCACCCCCCGGAACTGACAACCTGATCCTGATATCTTCTATTGTGTACCGAGCGTTGACTTCGTTGACTGTCATTGAACTGTCCCACATTGGCTGGAGGGTCTAATTTGGACCAATACTCAAATAACTGTGGATCTACTTTGGAATACTTCTTCTATAAACACTACCAACTCATATCTGAAATTTTAGTTATAGTTTTTGTTGAGCACTCCACCATGGTGTGGTATGATTTTATCACGTCATGCACGAAAATAAATCCCTTTGCACAAAATACTAGCTCATGTTGCGACTTTTCATCGCAAATGCACAAATTGAAATGACGCACTAAATCACAAAGAATGAAGTGTCATCAACATTGGTAACAAATCACTTCATAAATGGTATCACTGTCTTGTGAGTAAATGTACCTTCTCGCAGCATGATAGCTAGAAACAACCAGGTTATCACACAACCCATATGACATGGTACAGATGCAACAGAAGTCTATTGCCTTAGAAAACTAACAACATTTGCAAGAACAATTAACAATCATTGTCAGCAAACCAGATCATCATGGAACATGCTTTGTATTTTAACTAATATTTGGATGTGTGAAAACAGACAACGCATATCTCAATGTGTAGCACAGGCTTATTCTCCAGATACAACTTGGCGCCTTCACACAAAATAAGATCACATCATACTGTGTCCATAAGCACAAAAGAACAAACGATGACCATAAGGTCTGAAGTAAGTGTCTGTCAGGGAATTCCAATCCAGTTTAATCTTGGAACATGTTACTGCATTATGAGTCTGGGAGGTCACAAGTCAGCAGATGACAAGGCAAAGTACCCTGGTAAGGAGAAACATTGAACAGAGACAGGAACTCATGAATCAGTTGGCCAGATTTACCAGCGATTTACATCAAAAGCACAAAATTGACTCTGTGAACATTAGCTAGGATTCATATTAGCACTGTACATGTTAACCTACAAACTTAATAGAACCATATTTTTCTTTAAAAAGATCATGTAAAGTATCATACACTCACACGCATACATACACATTGTACACCAGCAACACACAAACCAACAATTGAGCTTTGTCACCTCCTCTGATTGCATACTTACACTCATGTGAAAAAGTTGTTGATAAGCTGTCTTCGAAAATCAAGTCCTCCTCCTCATCTCCACTGGTAACATGTCCCAGTCCTGGATCCTCCCTCGCTGGCGGCTGCTGATCTCTGTCACACTGTAGGAGTGGTATCTAATTTCTTATAGCCAGGTTGTGCAGCATGCAGCAAGCTGTGATGATTTTACACACATTCAATGGTGCATATTGGAGGGCTCCTCCTGTACAATCTAGGCAGCGGAATCGGCTCTTCAGTAGGCCAAAAGTCCATTCCACCACTCTTGGTCCTATCATTTGCATCATTAAGTCGAACCTCTGCAGGGGTGACAGGGTTACGGAGTGGTGTCAGCAACCAAGGTTTGTTGGGGTATCCAGAGTCTCCTACATTGGACACAGAAAAGATTTCAGTTGTCTGACAACAGACCACTACCTGACATACAATCAGCACACACCACAACATAAACCTACAACATCACCTACCAACAAGCCAGGCACGCTCAGGTTGCAGCTGAGACATGAACTGGGGATGACACTGTTCCTCATGATGTAGTCATGTGCAGAACCAGGGTAAAGAGCACAGGCATGGGAGATCATCATGTCAGCCAGACATACCACCTGGGCATTGATTGAGTGGTAATGTTTGCGGTTTCTGTATGTCTGCTCATTGGCTTGTGGTGGTATCAAAGCTACGTGTGTGCCATCAATTGAGCCTATGACATGTGGTATCCATACCAAGTCATAGAACTCCCCCTTGATGTCTGTCAACTATCCAGGTGTTGGGAACTTAATGTTGAGTTCCCCGAAATGTAGCAATGCCTCTTAACACATCCCGAAGAAAATGGCTAAACATGGTTTGGGACATGTCACCAGATGTTGTCACCGTATATTGATATGACCCTGTGGCAAAGAAATGTAGGGCTGCCATCACCTTCACCTTGGGGGTCAGCGCAGTAGGATATGGGCGTCTAGGCTGCTAATGCGGGGCCAGCTGCTGAGACAACTCCACAAAAATTGGTCTGGTTAAACAGTATCTTCTGATGGTATCCCGTTCTTCGATGGTCTGGAGGTCAGGTAAGGGCCTGTAGACTGGAGGTCATCTGCGATACCTATGTGCAGAGTGTAAACACGGTTGGTGTCAGTTTACAATGTACGAACCAACATGCATTGAAACAAATTGAACATGAAATATGAACATAATAAATGTACAGAACATTGGAAATACACATTTCTAGGAGGAAGGCTGACCCTAGATACATATCACAGCATTAGTACCCTTCCCAGATATGTTACCAAGGTATGGTGACAGAGCAATTAGTGTTGTACTGTAATAGGTCTCTAATGTCTGTCACTGTTCAAGCATCACATACTCCACAACCCCTAACAAATAAGCCAAGAGATAGGTTTGTGACATCAATTACATGGTTGAAAGGTACCCACAATAGGATCATGTTATGCCATATATGTGGGACACATGAAACACACAGCGTCCCACAATGAGAATCATGCACACCACTGTCACAGGGTGGACACTGTCATGTTGTCATGTCTGCCAAACACATACAATCACATTCACAGAACATGAACAATGTAGGTGTTCCATATATTACGCCATCATCCACTTAAGTCTGGGACACAAAGATACACTAGTAAGTCACATAACAAACGCAAGCTGATGTGGCCGCTTAATGCCACGATCTAATCATTCAAAGGTAAATGCATTATCCATGACTTAGACACAAAAGGCTTACAGTCAGAAATCTCACAGACTGCACACTGGGTCACATAGTCCACAAAAGCAGTGAATATATATAGAAACATGCATTTGCAATGCAATCGGTCTCACCTTCGGGACCTTATAAGTATTTATGCATGCAACACATTTTCCTGGGTGCTGCAACAGCTGCTCTTCAACATGGAAGTGTTGACACTAATAGCACTGATTTGAGAAGTAGTTGTCATTAAACAATTATGTTAATTTGTTTGTGTAATGAAAGTGGTTGCTAAATATGTACCAAAGCATCTGAACCACTGAAACACAGGTGTACAGCTCATGAGTATGAATTCTTGAAAGGTCCAATCAGCCTTCCATTCTTTCAAGGTCGGTAAAATGAGTCCCATTAAATTGATTAACAGCAACACCCATAATTTACAGCAAATATAAATTGTATATGTGCAGCAAGAGGGGCAAAATTAAAAACTGAAATCCAACTGCTTCTTTTGAACAAGTGTTGTCTGTTAAGACCGGACTGGTGCTCATGCGCAGTAGGTGCACCTGGTTAATTATTCCTTCTGTATGCGCAGCATTCCAGGAGTTCAATGCAAAATAAGCTTGACTCCTTTACCCATTCTCACCTCTCTTCTCAGGGGGACCAACAGCATGCCGACCACCAATGAAGGGGCATTGTTCTGGCAACCTCCTGCTCAACATACCCAACACTGTTTTAACTGTTAAAGTAATGACTGTCGACAGAGCAGTGGAAACTACCATCACAAAAGCAGGGAACAAGTTTACAGTGTGTAGTGTTTTAACCTCACGAGCCACCCGCGCGAGGTCATTGCGCGCTAGTTGTCTTGCGCTGCCCGTTGGTGCGCGAGCTTGTTCCATGAGTGACAGTTGGTGGAACAACAGTTGCAGGGGTGACAGTTGTGGACAGCGTTCCTGGTGCTTACACGCACGACTCAGCTCGTCTGTGGGAACTTTACTATTTATAGAACTTACGTTTTTACCTCTCTTCGACTCCTGAGTCACTACATTTATCGTGGCGACGAGGAGTAACGTGAAGTTCCCACACACCACCCACGCGGAAGACATCGTGGCGCACACAACATCGGCAATCGAAGCATTCTTCCTCTTCAAGCGTCGTGATCAGATTTAATCAGAAAAGTGCTGTGTGGTATCTGGAAGCAGTAAGGTGTTGAAGTTTATCTGCAGATCCCTGCCTGCACTTGATGTAGTGCACGCTGGTAGGAGAGCAGCAAAAGAGGAGGAGGCTTGGAGGCTTTCCGTATCATTTCTTCCGGGAAAACATTCTTCGTCGAGAGTATTTTGTAGCCATGGAGATAACAACAAAAAAAGCCTAGTGAAGTCTCGGCAAGTTTTATCTGGGAGTCGTGTAACGAAGTATGTGCTGATTTTCAAAGTCTTGTCATCGCAAGGAGATAGCAGGTACTGTTTTTATTTGCACTACTTCACTCGGCAGTGTGGGGAAGTACTAAGTGTGACACACGCATCGCTGTCTGATTTTGCCTATAAAACAAAATAGCGTGCACTGGCTAACACGGTGACAAACACACCTATTACATCGCGGCCAATTTACAGCGTGCACTTCCATTCACGGTGACACGCGCACCATTTTCACAATTAATTCCATTAGAATTAAAGCATACTTCTTCGAAGTTCAACAATTGTTGCTATGTCATAGCGTGCACTGACTACATGGTGACACGCACACCATATCAGTTTAAGGTATCTTTGCCTTATAGATTTACTATGAGACTCACACCTTTTATTTTTATTATTGATCAATTTTAATTGTTCAATTTTAGGCGTGCACTTACAGCCATGGTGACACTCACACCAGTAAAAGTATTAGTTACACTATTTATCGTACATACTTTGAGTTCCTCTATTATTCTGAAAAATCCTGTCTTTGTTATTTGCATATTACAAAATGAATATGGCTGTATATAACTAATATCACCATGCAGGCAGTCCAGCCTCCACCTCCATTTTTAGACTCTCCTGGAGAACCACCTGTGAAATAGAGGCAATGGTTCGACGCATTTGAGACCTATTTATGTGCAATTTGTGCACACAGGTTCAGACCTGAAAGGAAAAATGTTTTACTCTTACACTCCTTGGGCTTTAAAGGGAAGGCTACACTTAAACATTTGCCTAAGTCAGAAGTTGTAGAAGGTGAAGAACCAGACGAATATCAAAGCACCATAAGGAAATTAGCTAAAAGATATGATGTACAGCCTAGTGTAGTTGTTTTGAGACACAAATTCTTTAAACGTGTCCAAAAGAATGATGAAGACGTTGACACCTACATTACTGCACTAAGGAAAATGATTGCTGATTGCGAATTTGAAAACTTTAGTGAACAGTTAGTGCGCGATCAGTTCATAAGTCAATGTTCTGACAGAGCTATCAGACAAAAGTTACTGTCGCTGGAAAACCCAACTTTGGAAGAGTCCATTTGCATTGCTAAGAGTATAGAAACTTCCCAGGTTTCTGTGAAGGAACTTGAAAGCAAGTCTACAGAAGTTGTTACGCCAGTACGCCTTAATAATTACAAGAAAAACAAAGATGCACCACAAACTAGTTTCTTCAGAAGAACTGACATTTGTTTTAGGTGTGGTGATTCTGTTCATACAAAAAATGGAAGACCATGTCCTGCAAAATAGGTGGTGTGTCGGTCGTGTGGTAAAGTAGGCCACTTTGATAAGGTATGCCAGAGTCATAAGAGAGAAAATGCAAAGATAAGATGTGTTAAAGACAACAATGACACCAAGGATGAAGATCCTTTAGAAGAGTTGAAAGAAATGATTCTAGTAGTACAAGATAGTGATATCAGAACAGGAGATCCTAATGACTGTGTAGACCCCTACGTTGACGTAACTCCAGGAGAAAAAAAATGTTTTTTAGTTGACTCAGGTTCACGCATCACCATGATTACTGGGTCCCTTTTTAAAGCTAAATGGGGGAACAGGGCGTTACTTCCCCCGGATCGTGCCCCTGTGTCCTATGAAGGATGTAAAATAGACCTTCATGGTTATTTTGAAGATGTTGTGGAATTCAAAAACAGACACATTCATGGCAAAATATATGTGGCCATACATGGGTTGAATATCCTTGGGTGGTTTCACCAGGGGTTGTTTGACATGATGCTATGTCCTGGCGCTAAGGAACAAGTCTTGGCCATTCGTGATTCTACACAAGTGGAAGAGCTTCTGAATAAATATCTCAAGGTCTTCTCTGGGAAACTGGGTAAAATCAAAGGTTACCAACATAGAATAAAAGTAAAAGAAGATGCTATACCTATAAAACATAAATTGAGAAGTGTTCCTTTTAGTATAAGAGAAGAATTGGAAAAAGAGCTGGTGTCCATGCACAAGAGAGGAGTGATTGAGCCTATAGACTCTTCTGATTGGTCTTCTCCTTTAGTAGTAGCATGGGAAAAAAACAATGAGCTGAGGATGTGCATTGATTTGCACAGTTTGAACAAAGTCATTTGGGTTGACTCCCACCCTCTTCCAAACATATCCGAAATGCTGGGCATGGTAGCAGGAGCAAAAAACTTCTCAAAACTCGATCTGGCGTCAGCATATCACCAGGTCGAACCGGAAAAGGAATCATGTCATCTCACAGCGTTTAATTCTCCCGCAGGCATGTTTCAATTCTGCTGCATGCCGTTTGGCCTTGCATCGGCAGCTTCAGTTTTCCAGCGCCTGATGGTAAATCTCCTCAAAGGAATCAAAAAAGTGGCAATCTTCCAAGCCGATGTACTTGTATACGGTGGAGACCAGTCTGAACATGATGCAACGTTGGGTCAGGTACTTTCAACATTCCAAAACCATGGACTTGTGCTTAAGAGTGACAGATGTGTGTTCTCTAAAGACTCTGTAGAATATTTGGGTCACATAATCTCTAGCAACGGTGTCATGCCAAAACCCAGCCTTGTGCAAGCAATAGTGGATGCCTCAGCCCCAAAGGATAAAACAGGAGTAAAATCTCTGCTGGGTGTGACCGAGTTCTATTCACGTTTCATACATGATTATGCCACCAGAATACGCCCCATATCTAATTTTCTAAAACATCAGACAGTATTTCTATGGGATGAAGAATGTAAGCACGAATTTGAATGGCTCAAAACAGAACTCACCTCCGTCAAAGCTCTAAAACCATTTGATCCCTCGTTACGCTGCACAGTAACTGTAGATGCAAGCTGTTATGGTCTGGGTGCTGTCCTGACCCAGGATGTGGGTACTCAAGAACACACCATTGGTTTCGCATTTAGGGTACTGACGGAGACGGACTCTGAATCACATTATTCGGTTATAGAAAAGGAACTTCTTGCATGTTGGTAGGCAATTGAAAAGTTCAAGTGCTACCTATGGGGAAGAAAGTTTACCCTACAAACAGACCACAAACCATTGCTGTTGCCACTTTGGGGGTCAACAACCATCGCAACACCACACCACGTATAGCCCGCCTTGCATCCAAACTGCTCCAATTCAACTTTGATGTTGTACACATCCCTGGAGGAAGGAGCGTGCGAGCTGATACACTCTCACGCTTACCTTCTATTCCTAATGAGTCTGTAGTTGACGAAATGCACATTGACGATGATGAGCATGAAGACTGCATAATTGCAAGTGTAGAATTACAAAATGTGTGTTCTGTGGGTGAAAGCAGTTGGCGTTCTGCCATGGATTGTGATGGAATTTTGAATGATGTAAAAAAATACATTATTAATGGTTGGCCAGAAGAGAGAAATTTTAATGTTGACATTCAGTCATTTGTTAAAGTCAAGGATGAGCTGTCACTTGAAGATGGTCTTATTTTCAGATTAGACAAATTAGTTCCCCCTGACAGTATTAGGAAGACTCTTCCATATAAAGCCCATGAGGGTCACCTGGGAGCCACTCTCACTAAACGCAGAATTCGTGGATACTTCTGGTGGCCTCAAATGGACAGGGACATTGATGATCTAGTCAGGGAATGCACTATTTGTGCGAGTTGTGATAAGACACTACGCGCATCCAATCTACCTCCTCACTCCCATACCACTTCCTGAGAATCCCTGGGATAAAGTGGGTATTGATGATATGGGTCCTTTCCACACTCTACCCCATCAGACTCAGTTTGCTATAGTGCTAGTTGACTACTACTCTAAATGGCCCGAAGTCAAATTTGTACCTAAAGCAGATTCCATAGAGAATTTAGAATTCATGAAAGATCTTCATGAGGGAGGGTTTTCCCAAAACAGTTATCTCCGACAACGGAGTACAATTAGTCTTGGCTGATGTTGAAGAATTCCTTAATGAAACCCCTATAACCCATCTAAAAAGCTTACTTTATCATCCTCAGAGTAATGGGCTGGTGGAGAGGCTCAACAGAGTAATTGGGGATTGTATAAGGTGGGCCATTGATCATAACAAAGCTATTCCTGCTGCCGTAAGAACTATGCTGTGGTTCTACATGACCACACCCCACTCACCCACAGGTGTCTCTCCTTTTGAACTTCTCAAAGGCAGGAAGCCTAGCACAGACTTTAGGCCAGCATGGATGTCTAAGTGGTTCAAATGCAGTACATCTGCAGTAGCACTTGATGTTATGGTTAGAACCAAAGTTGGTGACGTCCAAAATAAACAAAAGACATACTTTGATACTAGGAAACATGTCTCCAACAGGGAATTTGCAGTAGGTGACTTTGTCAAAATAAAGAGGCAGGGTTTTGTTAAAAAGGGTGAATCGAAGTTCAGCGAACCTGTCTCCATTGATGAGATATGTGGTAGTGCAGTACGTGTCAACAAGCGTAGTTGGTGGAATATGAACAAAATTGTAAAAGTCTGTGATAATGCAAATGATCGGTCAAGAGTAAGTTCTGAATGAGGTGGCACATTCACACTATCCTGTTGGCAGACACTGTAATGTTGATGTTCTCAATAACCCTCTTATGTTTCTCAGGAGGAGTTTCAGAGTTGTCAGATTACCCTCGAGGTACAGGTGATTTCTCTTCGGTCTCTTTTTTTCTCTCTCTCTCTCTCTCCCTATCGCTCTCTCTCTCCGCTATTCCTTTGTTTTCTTCCCTTAAGAAAAGGAGATATATATAGTGTTTTAACCTCACACGCCATCCGCGCTAGGCCAGTACGCGCTAGTTGTCTCGCGCTGCCTGTTGGCGCGCCAGCTCTCTCCATGAGTGACAGTTGGTGAAATGACAGTTGCAGGGGTGACAGTTGTGGACAGCGTTCCTGGTGCACAACTCATCCCGTCTGTGGGAACTTTACTATTTATAGAAATCAACTTACGTTATTACCTCTCTTCGACTCCTGAGTCACTACACAGTGGCAAAACAATCGAAATAAAAAGCTTGCTTGTTGAAAAAAACCCACATAAAAACAGTAATTCTGTTTTTGAAATGACACAAAACCCAAGTGCATTCATTATTAAAGGGAAGGGGCCGTATTGACAGAAATCACTAGCTGCCTGGTAACCACTCCTCTTGTGCACAGCATCTGCAAGCTGACTGTGCAGCCCATTTCAGCCAGTTTCTCTCGATCTCTGAAAGCCCATCCCCAGCAGCCTCGCTACCCCTCCTAAGTTAGAGAGATTTCACCAGCCCAGTAAATCACTAATTGCTCGATAGTGTCGTCACTTGATTTACTCCCCTGCCTTATCAACTACTAGGCCATTGCTAATTGAAACAAGAGCAGTAGTGCGCAAAGTACAGCTGCAGGCCGTCTGACTGGAGGCATTAACATGAAGCTGCCCAAAAAACAACAAAGGCACTACAGCACGGCGGCAGTGATGCTGAGCATTTAGAACATAACGTGGACTTGAGGCCTCGTAATCGACAGCCATGATCAAAGATGAAGCTTGTGCCGTGCTTTTAAAGAGGAACGGCTGTTCTGAGCAAAGATGGAAAGGTAAACAAACTGCGATGAGTGAGGAGGTGGGGGGATAGTGCGGGGCAGGCTGGAGCCACTTGAGTGATTGGAAGGGATTAGTAAAGGGATGGAGAACAAAGAGAGTGGGGTGGGTTGGCAAATACAGACCAGTGAAAGCAAAACCAGTGTGGCGCTTGTAAAACGGGCGACACGCTGATCAACAGAGCTCATAGGAAGAGCTCATACCTGAAGTTCTCACCGGAGGGCAGAGAGACCAGTGCCAGTCCAGTGCCGGAGGAGCTGTGAGGAGAAGGCAGGTTGCAGCATACTCCGCCTTCTCCGTCCACCTGGCTCCTCTGCTCTGCTGGAGCCTACTGACTGACTGGGAGGAGGAGGGTGAGGGGGTGCTAAAAAAGTATATACAATTATACAATTAAGAACGTGAAACCAGCGCAGCGCTCGCGAAATGGGTGCAGCGCTGATAAAGTATGCTTTATTCATCACTAAGTCAAAACAAGTTTAATGTCACTGGTGCTCATGTAAAGCACTCCAATACCTTCCGGTCGAATTTGCGCTGGATAAAACTGCAAAAAAGAAAAAAATGGCTTCTATGGAACAGCCAGCTGGGAGGTGAGAGGCCATTACACGCTGTACTGTGCAATGGCCAACGAAAATGCTCTCTGAGTGAAATCACCGTAAAGAGAGCTAAACATACAGAGGAGGGACTCTTACAGAAATGCACCAATAAGAAGGCAGCATTTTTGTGTGCCCAGATAGTAACCAGTGGCAATGGGTGGGTGTGCCAAACCCCACAGAACAGATATAACAGGTCGATCAGAGCTCGACCTAAAAACATGTGTAATGCCCACAACTCATTAGCACTGTGACCAAGCCTTGGAGGGTAAAGTAGTGGGTTTGTCTTAATGTTGGTGTTAGACTCAAAAGATCTGGGTTAAATCCATGGTTCTTTTGTCCACTACACCACCCCAGTTTGGACCCAGCCATATGCAAATGAGTCTTGACCCTGTGCCCCATGGGAACAGTCCAGACCGAACTGCCAGGCCAGGTCCTCCCTGGACCGGAAAAAAGCATCCTGGGACCGGTTTCAGGATATGTCACCCTTCTTCAGCCAGGCTAGCTTGAATCCAGTGGCACAGTGAGCAAGGGACCCACGTCTGGGCATACCCATCCCTCTTAGGGCAAAAAGTGTTACAGCAAACAAATGATGGATGGAATGCAGACAATGCAAACATTCTCCCCCAGTCAAAAGATGTGGGTTAAATCCATTGTTCTTTTGTCCACTACACCACCCCAGTTTGGACCCAGCCATATGCAAATCAGTCTTGACCCTGTGCCCCATGGGAACAGGCCAGACCGAACTGCCAGGCCAGGTCCTCCCTGGACCGGAAACAAGCATCCTGGGACCGGTTTCAGGATATGTCACCCTTCTTCAGCCAGGCTAGCTTGAATCCAGTGGCACAGTGAGCAAAGGACCCGCGTCTGGGCATACCCATCCCACTTAGGGCGAAAAGTGCTACTACAAACAAATGATGGACGGAATGCTGACAATGTAAACATTCTCCCCCAGTCAAAAGATCTTGGTTAAATCTATTGTTCTTTTGCCCACTACGCCACCCCAGTTTGGACCTAGCCACATGCAAATCAGTCTTGACCCTGTTTCCCATGGGAACAGTCCAGACCGAACTGCCAGGCCAGGTCCTCCCTGGACCGGAAACAAGCATCCTGGGACCAGTTTCAGGGTATGTCACCCTTCTTCAGCCAGGCTAGCTTGAATCCAGTGGCACAGTGAGCAAAGGGACCCACGTCTGGGCATACCCATCCCACTTAGGGCGAGAAGTGTTACAGCAAACAAGTGATGGACGGAATGCTGACAATGCAAACATTCTCCCCCAGTCAAAAGATCTGGGTTAAATCCATCGTTCTTTTGCCCACTACGCCACCCCAGTTTGGACCCAGCCATATGCAAATCAGTCTTGACCCTGTGCCCCATGGGAACAGGCCAGACCGAACTGCCAGGTCTGGTCCTCCCTGGACCGGAAACAAGTATCCTGGGACTGGTTTCAGGGACTGGCAATTCGGGCTGGACTGTTCCCATTGGGCGCAGGGTCAAGACTGATTTGATTATGGCTGGGTCCAAACTGGAATGGCATGGTGAGCAAAAAAATTATGGATTTAGGCCCAGATCTCAGTACTGGGGTGAATGTATGACATTTTTCTGCATTCTGTCCATCAATTGTTCTTTTTGCAGGTGTTAGCCACACAAACAGTGTAATGTGCCCCTCAAGGTTAGCTCCTCATTGGAGCGTTGAGCTATTAATTCAAATGTACAATTTTGCATGAATAAACTGTCTCCACACATGTAATGCACAAAAATATCATCAATTACAGGAGTGGCTGCCCTGCTTTCCGATAATTGGAAGGACGCAGTAGTAGCATCCTAACAGATTCTGACTGAGCCATAGGCTGCAAGTTGTAATGCTGAACGACACAGGTGACTATTCAAAGGACGCGGTAGTCGCATCCGAACCGATTTGGTCACAGCCATTGGCTGTTGGTTGATAAGCTGACCGTCGAAAGTAAGTATTCAAAGGACGCGGTAGCCGCATCCAAACCGCATCGGTCACAGCCATTGTCTGTTGGTTGTTATGGTGACCGATGCGGGTCAGTTCAAAGGACACGTCAGCCGCTTCCAAAACGATTCGGACACAGCCATTAGATGTTGGTTGTTATGGTGGCAGACGCCGGTTTCGATTCCTATGGTCATTGCGTGGAAACTGACTCAGTAACTTCCCATCAACAATGTATCAAAATCACTCACGGTCTGATGCTGAGTATTTGAGTGTCGTAGTAGGCGTGTCGTTTGTAAGCAATGTTATGCATTGAA
Source organism: Triturus cristatus (assembly GCF_964204655.1). NCBI lineage: Eukaryota > Metazoa > Chordata > Amphibia > Caudata > Salamandridae > Triturus > Triturus cristatus. The sequence goes on along the minus strand of NC_140592.1, from coordinate 556,856,500 downwards.
CCGAATCGGAAAAAGCGACTGGTGCAAACCTATCACTTTGACTGCAGGATTTAGGATCGCCTCTGCTGTTTAGATATGTCTGTCTGTTCCCAGGAGACTTCACTTGCCTGCACTACCTGCATCATTCCTGCACCTCCCATCTCTCTGCTATTGTCAACACATCCTCTGGGAGCTAAAATGGCTCGTACAGTGCCCAGGGCCCCAGCTTTTAGTGAGGAGGAGAACCAAGCCCTGCTGGACACACTCCTGCCACTGAACAGCCAGCTGTATGGCAAACTAGAGGATGAGGTGAGTGATGATTACAGTGCATTACCATTGAGCATGTACAATTACCATGCACTACAAGCATTAGGAATCTCATTAGAAAGCACCTAAAATCTGTTTTCGTAAGTTTAACAGTGTGCTGGAAACTGTTCTGGGCAAGTACACTGCTGTAGAAGTGTGTGTACTGGGGTAAATTTACAATCACTGTTCTCATGGGTGGGAGTTGACATTGAACACAGGACAACTGGGCATGATGCCATATGCCTACCCCATAGACCTTGTTGCCAATCTGACCATGGCCTCTGTATAAAAGTGTCTGACTCAGAAACATGTAGCATGTGAACTAAGGGTCTGTCACCATGTGATCCTTACAGGTCAACCCCCATGAGAAGGCCAAGATGTGGAGGACCATCGCCCGGAAGGTGCGCAACGTGGGGTTGGACACTTGGCGGGGTGGCAGGACCTTCATGGCTGGACCAAGAAGATCGCTGAGGTCCAGCCGGGCCAGTCACAACTGGGCAAGAGAGGTGGGCACCAAACCCTGACCCCCCACATGCTCAGCATCGTAGAGGTGGTCTTCCTTGACCTGGATCGGCCGTTGAAAGCCAAACAGCAGCAAGGAGGGGTGAATTTGTTCCTTTTTGCACATCTTTCTTTAACCATGCATGTTGTAACATGTTAGCCTGCAGGCCCTATTACGGTTGTAAGTCATCCAAATCCACTGTTAATTTTTAAAAGATACATATGCAGCAGGATCATTATATGCGTGGTTATGCCCCTTTCCTCAGGGACATGTGAGTAAGTTATGTTCGGGCTAGTGAAAGTAGTGCCATGCTCATGTTAACAACACTAAACCAGAAAAGATGTTCATGGGGATAGCCTACCGCAGTATTGTGATAACTCTACATGTGTCTGCACATTGGCCAGTGTACGACCTATTCTCAGTGTTGTTTCAACAAATCTGTGAAGTATGTTGTTATTGGAGCACTCAAATGTGAAATGCACATGCTATACATCCCAACAGCAGGTGACGTCAATGTTGAGGCCTTGGTGAGTTTTGCTTGCTCAGTGTGTTAATGTTAGGTCCCAAGTGTAGTGCTCAGTTTAATTAAATATATCCCATGGGCCAATTACAGGTGTGCTAACTCAAGTCACCTGTCACACTGGCCTTTCACATGATCAGGTGTGATATTCCATTCTCTCCATTCAAAAGAGTGAGTCCATGTAAATGACTCTGTAACATTGACAACACATGCCATTTACTGCCAATCACATATGGTCACTGGTAAAAACATGGCTGTAATAGTAAGCTATGATGTTTGATACACATTGACAACAGTTGACATGTGTAAATGCTCTTGACTATCCATACTTGATGGCTTTGTAAACATTGTTTGATGCATCACTGTCAGAATCAGATATGTTAAATGTGCTTCAGTTTGGAGTGAGTTAACAAAATGAGATGCTAAACTAGAGCAATGTAAGCTGTACGAAGTATGCAGTATGTTTAAAATGAGGGACATTCAGATATGGCCCATACAAATGTGGACTTGAGCAGTCTAGACAGGATTGGTACACAGTGTTGACTGGACTTATGACAAATATAGGTGCTGTTTAATAGTCTGTACAGTCAATGCAGCCAGACGTGTCAAGATGTAAAGATGCAGTTATCATACTTGGAAGTGTGTACACCATTTTTCACATCTGACAATGGTGAGCAGTTCACAATGTGCACAACATTCTGATACTTCTACATGACACTGTGCATAGATGACACAAGACAGTGTGCCATGTGCCTCTCACCCTAGCTATGCCTACTACCTTGGTGTCTCTGCAACAAGAGTCAGATGTGTGAACTAAGTTACCGCACAAATGTGCACAATCACTGTTATCTGTGTGACATGATTCATGCAATTATTAAGCAATGTGAATGTTTGACAAGGAAGACATTTGAGCTGTGACATTTGAGCCAATGGTTGTTAATTTGATGACTGAGGATTACAGAATGGATACCATGTCTCAAATCAAATCTGTGAATCAAATTCCCATTGTGATGGCTAGACTCCCTTGCAGGAGATGAGACAGGTATGTCAGGACACATGACCGCCAGGAGCAAAAGCCAATACATTCCCTGCTACATAGTGAAGTGGTTGACCTTGTGGTTGTGTCATTTGATGTTCATACACCCAATGTTGCAGATAACATCATGTGTGACGAAGCAACGGTTAACTGGCAGACTAACTAGTGCCATGTATGTCAATGTAGCTAGAGCTAATAACCCTAGTTAATATGATGGTTTTTTTTGGTCTGTGAAGATTTGTGATGTTAGCTATGTGTCAATGGATGACTTATGTGAATCTTTTTCATTCTTATTCACAGCATCATCAGCGGCCAGTGGAGGAGACAGTGCCACAGATGTGGTGGGAGCAGTTTGTCAGTCTGGGTCCCATGCTGAGTCGGAGGAGGAGGGACCCAGTGGCAGAGAGGGTGAGGGGAGCCTCACTGAGGGCAGCTCTGCAACTACATCAGCAGGCTCAGAAGCAGATTACAGCTCCAGTGAAGACTCCCATGTGGTGGTGAGAGGACAGTGACTGGATCATCAAGCTCAGAGTCCACTGACACCACCACTCCCATCCCCACCTTCCCAGCTGCTCCCCATCCCAATGTCCGTGGCCGCTCGACTAGAAGGGGACCCGTATCCTTTGTGCCAGGCATCTCAACTCCTGCCCCTGTCTCCCCTGCTGCCCTCAGCATGGAGGCCATTGACATCCTGAGGCAGATCTCGGTGGAGCAGTCAACGGTGCTGAATGTCCTCCAGGTGCATACCACTCAATTGACCCAAATGGTATAATTCCTGGAGGAAATTCATTCGGACATATCTGCCCAACAAAGATCCAATTAGGCTCTGGCCCCAACACTGATGGCAGAAATGTCCCAGCTCCAGCAGTCCTTCCCCCTCCTGCCTCTTCCCCATCCAAACACCCAACTACCCACATCAACAGCCACACACAGCACACAAACACACATCCACAAAGCCAAACACACACACACGCACACTCTTGAGACAGACAGGACACTCAACTCCAGGGATATACCAGCAGAGGACACACACGCATCCACAGAACTCCACAGACATCAGAATCCTCTGTCTCCACAACCACTATCCTTGCCTTTCTTGTTCTCCTATCTGCCCAGAAACTCTTCCTATGTGAACTTTGCCTCTTCCCTACTGACCCATCCACACCCCCTCCCAAGAAGAAGAGCCAATCCACCCCCCGGCTCAGACATCTAAGCCACTGCCCCTTGAAGAAGAAAAGTACTAAAATACCCACCTGCAAATCACCCCCCCCCGGTCTCCCAATTCCAAAACCCCTCCACCATCACATACGTACACAGCCCAGACCACTATCTCCCACACCATAAAACCACCTCCCAAACAGTCAGAGTCCATCCCTATTGCTGTACATTCCATCAAGGGTTATACCATCCCCAGAAAGGTCAAACCAAGCCCATTCCCCCCTCCATCAAGCCCTCACACTACACCTGTCCAACCCCCCCCCTCAATCTGACCCAAACACTGAGGTGGAACCACCTCCACCTTAATCAGGCCCAAGCACTGCAATGGACCCACACACCCCTCCTGATCCCATCCCTCCCAAAACCCAACCAAGTCCTCCCTAGTTTAGACCCTTTGGTGCCTAGCATGCCCCCTAGATGCCCCTCCCAGGGAAGGTGATCCCTTGCTGTTTCAGTGCAGGCAAGACTCAATGGGCAACTTGTGTGTGCCCATTGGGCATATGAACATTTATGGACTGGCCATTGGCCTTATGTTACACAAAGTCTCTGCCTTGTTATGCAGATTAAAGGCTGTTTGGAGTTTTTTATTGCTGATGTCTTGGCCCCACATTTTATATTTATAGTTAACTGTGAATCATGTACAATTAGAGATGTAAGGATATGATGTCAGTAAGGCAGTATTGCATATGGTTGATGGAATATGTACCATTTGACAGTCTGTATTCAAGATTTTGGTGTCTACATTTGCTGGGTGTCATCGTCCACATCAGTTTTGGAAATTAGGGTGATATGAAGTCACAGACATTTACACTTTTACATCACAATTGCACATAGGTCATCCTTTGATATGTCAACATAGTGCAAGTGTTTCAAAATGCAACAGTTTAGGAGGAGCATGCTGCATATGTTTGTGATGTATAGAAAGACAACTGTCTAATCGATACACCGGAGTACATATTGATTTTGACTACATGGTAGTGACTTTGGACACACCCATGTACATGAAGTAATGATACAAATGTTGTTAGTGACTTGATGGTGGTGGACACAGGTCTGTGTCTTCTTCACGTCTGGTAGACCAGCGGCATAGACATGCTTGCCACAGGGGGCATGCCACTTAGGCAATTTCCCTACATGGCTGTGTACTCATTTGATATATTTCCTGAGCCCATGGTCTGTGTAAGGTGAGCAGTATTCTCACAGTCTTCTGACCTTGTTGCCTCCAAGGACTACACTTTCTGTAGATATTCCAGTTCTGCAAGGTGTCTGTCCTCTTTATGGTCCAATGCTTTCTTAATCATATGTGAGTCATGCCATCCTGCTTTAGTTTGGGTACATCATGTTGATAATGTTTTTTGTCTGTCCAACCTTCAATTTCATTTTAACAACCACACATCTGTCATGGTTGAGCTTTTGATTTGTGTATAGGTTGTCATGTGTGCATGAGTGAACATGGTGTCCATTTGAGCTATGCTTCATGCTGTTCCAGATCTGACAGAGCAGAACTAGGAGTGCTCTTGTGTCTGTTGGATTGTCCTATACTACATGTGGTAAGGTAAGTTGACAGTGAGCGTACAGAAGTATTGTGTGTCCATCTGCTGTGAAGATGCTACTGGAACCAGTGTCCCATCCATGCTCTTAGTTGCCACACAGGGGAGAATGTGGAGTTTAGAATGTGAGGCCGATCAAGGGGGCGCGAGCCTGACATTCCTCCCGACGCCGTGAGGGCAACGGCAGCTACCAGCTAGGGGAACGTACCTGCAATCAGACCTCCAGGTCCGCCGTGAGGGCAACGGCTTGGCGCAATACTTCATTTCCCAGGTCCCCCGGAGCGGCGCAGCAGGTGACGTCAGTGGCAGGCGTCACCTGCCTACTTCTTCGCTGCACACCTCCCGCAGCGCGGGACGCAGATCAAGGGGGCGCGAGCCTGACATTCCTCCCGACACCGTGAGGGCAACGGCAGCTACCAGCTAGGGGAACGTACCTGCAATCAGACCTTCAGGTCCGCCGTGAGGGCAACGGCTTGGTGCAATACTTCATTTCCCAGGTCCCCCGGAGCGGCGCAGCAGGTGACGTCAGTGGCAGGCGTCACCTGCCTACTTCTTCGCTGCACGCCTCCCGGAGCGCGGGACGCGCGCGGGCAGCGCCCGGGCCAAGGGCGGGCCCGTCCTTGCCCGTCATCGCCAGGAAGAGGCAGGGCTGGGCCACCCCCCTCACATAGTTCTCGTGACGAGGAAGACTGACAATCAAAGCACGATCATCGCGCAGAGTGTAAGCTGAGAACTGTAAGTACTGTGGCGGCAGAACAGTCTCAGTTGGAATTACCCCTGTTTGGAGACTCAATACTGTTTTCTGTTTACTGGGGTCAACACGGTGGCAGTGTACTCCAGAGGCAAGGTGGCTGGATTGACATTACGGACGCATTAAGCCCCCGAGGGCCCATTTGTCCTTTCTAGTACTGTGGGATTGTCTTGAAGGGGTTAAAGATATTAAGTAAAGGAGCTGGTGACTCCTTGGGGCATAGAAGGTTTTAATGGTTGGGGTAGGCAAGGGGTAGGGTGAAGTAAGTTGTGGGTGTCAAGTTGATTTGGTCACCTGGCAGTTTCACCAAAGGATAGCAGAGGTATGGCAGGTACAGTTAGAACAACCAAATCTAGGTTGAGGCAACCTACCCAGCCAGATCCGCCCCTTACGGTAGAGGGTCTATTGCCAAAGCAGATTCATCCAACGGCAATTGACCGAATGCTGCAAAAAGCTATAGGGGCGGTTTCTAGCGAGATTGAACGCACGGAGAGACGCTTATCCCTTACACCACTAATAAACACACCAACCTCGGCCCAAATAACAGTGAGTGATAATCTGGATTCTTCCCCTCCCCCACCTCCAGAAATGAACGCTTCGGATCTCCCTTGTGCCCAGCGGTCTGTGGAGAGGGATAGTGGGGCCCATATCAGGAGTTTACCACCAGAGACAGGTAGGAAACGTAAAGCCGGCCCAGCGAAAGGTAGGCCCATCAAATCAAAAAGCCGCAATGCCCCCCCAAAGACGATAACCAACAAAGGGCCAGGGAGGGATGATGAGCCTAAACAATACTCAATCCCACCATTATGGTTATCTCAAATAATGGCAGACTTCCAATCTCAATTAGAAACTTTTATAGTTAATCAGATTAGACCACTTACCAGTAGACTGGACAAGATAATTAATGAAATAAAAAGCAGGGAAAGGGTATTTAGGTCAGTTCCAGAAACAGTCTCTATCCCTAGTGCAAGTGGCATCAGTTGTGTCCCTGCGAATGAGGGACAATTCAATAACTCAGAGGTGAACCAAGCCCAAGTCACGCAGATTCTAGCACGTGAGACTCACACATTGCCGCAGACTAAGCCCACAAATTTTAAGGGGAAGGTTCAACAAGAGGAAGTGCCAGGGCAAGTTTCTAATGTGCCATCCAGGAACTACCCAAACCCTTTAAGCACAGCTCACATGAATCAGATCAGTCAACAATCAACGAGCGTACTAAGGTCAGCTGACACAGTTTCCCTCCCAACGTTAAATCTACCACCAGAAGCATGCCCACTAGTTGTTATCCTGGCTGGGGCACCAGAACTTAAAGTCGACCAGAAGGAGTCCCATCAGGAATTAAAAAATAAGGTTATCCACTGGTTGGGCTGCCATAAACCCCTGCCACACGGTAAAGATGGAGAGATTCTTCTAGTGAGAAGGGTGAACTGGCTCGGAAATAGGAATAAAGATATCCCAGGAAACTGTATAATTATCAATTTTAGGGATAGTAGTGTAGTCAAACATATTCTCAGAGAGGATATAGGGGTTACCAGTAGAATCATAAAACCATTACCCTTAGACTACTTCTATCCCCACCCAAATGTCCAACATATAGGAAGTCAACATGAGGGTGGCCAAGGGGAGTTAACCCGTTTAAACCCCCAGGAACCTCGGGATTGTCAGGGAGAAAGGCTGAGGCTGTGGGAAGCTGACCAGGTCAGGTGGGAAAACAGGTATGCCCCCCTTATGTCATTAGAAGCTAATGACTGACTAACCCACTCCGAGTCGACAATGTTACACAGATGCATGGAGGGTAAGGTCAACAAGCTGGGAGATAGGGTGGACAAACTGATCATTGCACAGGTTGCACCCACAGAAGGTAACTCCCAAATGATCCACTCAGATCCACTGGTATTGCCCCAAGAAAGAAGAGAGGCTGACCCAGCCGATCAGTTAATTGCTACCAGTGGTGATTCACTGGGAATTAACAAAGTGGCAAGGGAGTTAGATGATGGTGGGACACCTCAGGGTCAGGAGGGCATAAGCGAGGAGTTAAGGGTGACAGGAGACTTTGACAGGTTACAAGTCACTCCCCAACAAATGGACCAGGCAAGGAAGCCAGAGGGTGGTTTAAATGTTATTTCCTGGAACACGGCTGGCTTGGCAAGCAAGTTTCATATCCTGGAGTGGAGAGAATATATCACCGAATTCGAGATAATAGGCCTCCAGGAACCCTGGGTAACCGAAAATAGCCCTTACCATATACAGGGCTTTAAATGTTTTTTTACCCCAGCCTTAAAATCAAGATCTGGCAGAGCCATTGGGGGTTTATCCCTATACGTGGATTTAAGGATAAAAGGCAAGTGGACAAATATATTAAGCCCATCTCGCAATATACAGGCCGTAAGGTTTGAGGGGCAAGGTCTTGGCCTGATACTACTCAACATATATAACCCGGGTGAAACAAACGAGGAAGAGGATATTGTGGGAATATTAGACACCTTATTGAGCAAGGATTACTCACAAGCAAATGGAGTAATGTATCCACATTATATAATTATGGGTGACCTAAATACCCACTTATGCTCCTTCCTGGTTCCCATAAATCCAGACTGGTCGCGCTGCCCCTCGGTTAAGGGGCCTCATTTTGCCCACACAACAGCAGGTAGAGAATTGAGCAACCTTCTGATTAGCCACAACATGGAGCATACCATGGATATGATGGCTATGGGAAGTGATGGCTCCCTTCCCCCTACCTTTAAAGGCAGAGGGTGTTCGTCAATTATTCACTATTTTTTGGTGTCTAGATCCCTTAAGCGCATGGTCATAGCGGTTGGAATAGAGTGGAATCCATTCAGTGACCACAATCCCCTAATAATGAAATTACAGTATCAGGCAGTAGCCAAGATAGGCACAGTGGTTGGAGTTCATGAGAGGGCAACAGACCAAGGAAGGCGGCTCATGTGGGCCAAGATTGAGGGTGTAGCATTCTATAGAGATCTGATTGACCAAGGGAAACAACCAATTGAAGATTGTCTTGATTTAGCAATTGAGGGTTCTCAATTATTGTGTGCATTCGGGAAGATCACCAGCCTGGTGGATAAGCTTTTGACCACTCGATCTGTAAAAAGAACCCCAATTCAACCGAAATGGTTTGATAATGATTGCTCTCGTGCACTCAGAGAGCTAAAAAGCTGTTTAAAACAAAGGCCCAGGAATAACAACCGGGTTACTGAGTGTAGAGCAAAATACAAGGCTGCAATAAAAAGAAGGAAATTGGTTTTACAGGGAGAAGAGTGGGCTGATTTAAGGGAAGCGGCTGAATCTAGGGATCTTTCTAAATTTTGGAGTATTATTAACAAACCCTGCTTTCATGAAAGCAACACACCCGAAATCAGTGCAAACATCCTCCCGGAGCAGTGGGTCGCACACTTTAAGAGTCTGTACAATCACGAGAAGACGGCCACTGTCATTGTGGAGGATGTCACATTAGAGACCCAGATAGTTGAGTTCACCCTAGCTGAAATCACCATAGGAATCGAGGGCCTATCAAAAAATAAGGCTCCAGGCCCCGATGGGGTCCCCCCTGACTTGTTTATCAGCAATGTGGAGTTGTGGGCCCCCTTGATGACCAGGGTAATAAATGCAGCAGTCATGTTTGGTCTGCCGCGATCATGGTCAACTGCTACCATTATTACCATCTTTAAGAAGGGTAATAGGGATAACCCCCAGTGCTACCGGCCTATTTCTCTCATTGATGTCTCCGCAAAGATCTTGGGAAGGGTAATCCTTAATCGATTAATTGAATGGACCGAGGACAATGATATTGTCTCGGACATTCAATATGGATTTAGATCTGGGAGATCCACTAGTGATCAATGTCTTAATTTATACATGCTAGTCGCCAAGTATACCATAACAAGTAACGAATCCATTTATTTAGGATTCATGGATTTGGCGGCTGCCTTTGATCATGTAAATAGGGAGAAATTGTGGCTAACGATGACCCAACTTGGTATCGATCAGGGATTGATCACCATTCTCAGGGAGCTACACAGAGATACCACAGCTAGGGTACGCTATAACAATGAAGGGGGCCTTACTGAAGCTTTTGGGTGCTCAAGCGGGGTAAGACAAGGATGCATTCTTGCGCCCTTTTTATTTTCCCTTTATATTAATAAGCTAGAGCAGACCCTGATTGCTTTAAACACTGACTGCCCGAGAATTGGAACGCGCCAAATACCAGTTTTACTATACGCTGATGACGCCGTATTGTTAGCCCGTACCCCGAAAAGCTTACAGATTTTAATCGATGGCTTCGTGAAGTTCATGGGATCCCTAGACCTCTCAGTAAATTTGGGCAAATCATTCGTGATGAGGGCAGGGAAAAAATCTTGGACTACATTTATACACAGAATTGGGTCTCACACACTGGAAAGTGTACAACTCTTCTCTTACCTAGGGATATTGTTTGATGAGAGATTAAAATGTACACCCCTGGTAGAAGAGAGATGTGGGAAACTGATATCTTCATATGTTGCAGTGACCAGCTATGGGCGCAGACTAGGTAGATGGTCCCCAGAACAAGTATTGCATTTGTATAATTCCATCTGTTGTTCTAAAGTTCTGTATGGAGCTGAAGTCTGGGGCTTTGTTAACACCACACAACTACAGCGGGAGGAAAATAAAATACTGCGGTCCTTACTTAAAATCCCGCAGAGTACCCCAGCGATCATCGCCCATAGAGAGCTAGGGAGACCATATATCGAAGACACGGTCAAGCTCAGACCGATCCTGGCGTGGCTCAATATTTGGTTAAACACAGAAGCGAAGTTAAGTAGACTAATATTGAGCGACTGTCTAGGAAGAGAGAAATGTATGAAGATACCCTGGTTTAAATATGTAATGGTTACCTTAGAGAAGCTGGATCACTCAGAACTTTTCACCAATCATTCAGTGATTAGAGCCCAGGACAAACTAATGGTAAAAAGTCTGTTTGTGGCCCAAAGGAACTCAGCCAGAATGATGGAAGAAGGGTCCAAGAGGTCAGTGAATTTGCACAGTCAGATCAAGAGCACATTGGGAATGGAACCCTATCTCTGTTTATTGTATAATGCACAGGATAGATTTTTAATATCCCGTTTTAGGCTCAATCTTTTACCTTATTTATTGGCGGACCCACAAGGGTACACGGTACCGATTGAGCAGAAGGGTGCCTGCGGCTGCGACAATCGGTCTCTGCAGGACACCCTTCATTTTGTATTTTTCTGTTCTTATTACTCCACACCCAGGCGAAGTTTTTTAATTGATATACTGAAAAGGGCTAAATTGACTCAGGCGAATTCAGCATTATTGTTTTTACAAAGGGCAGCTGACCCATTGACTCTGTGTTGTATATTGAACTTTATCAAAGTAGCACTATTGTTAAATGGTAGCGGCAGTTTCAGTCGATAACCTTTCAAGTATTTGCCCGACGGTAATCGCCTCTCACACCACTCGATAATTTACCAATGAAAGAGGCAGGCGCCGGAGACTGGAAGGCAGGAAACAAAGTTTTATTCCGTCGGAGCAGAACACATCAGATCAGACAGCAAGGTATCGTCACGAGGTGCTCTAACTGCATCTCTGAGACCTGGTCTCTTATACACCGGTTTATTGCTTTATTACACATAGTACATTCTTGAGATTCCCTTGATGCATGAGAGAACATCCCCTGAAGCCCCGGCTCAGATCCGATCCCACACATAGTTACAGTAGAAGTTCCCACCTTACCCGCAGTAGGAGATGGCTATCGCGCAGCAGGGAATTCCGCCAATTCCCGGGGGTGTGTGCGACCGGCCGGGTCTCAGGGGGTAGGGGCTTTGATCCACTGTAATCCCTTTGATGTGGGGTGTTTCCCTTACAGTAGGGGCAATAAACTGCATCCGCAGGGCTAGGTGGTGGCCTGGGACCAGTTCGGACAATGGGGCGCAGAGGAAGGGGGTTATCAAAGGAGCGGCATGACCATGTATGGGATGTCGGTCGGATGTGGTTCCGTAGCAGGTTCGCGCAGAAGGAGAGGGTTTATGGCCCGTGTATGAGAGAGCGGGGGCGGCCGGCGCGCGGGGGATGCTCGCAGCGCCAGGGGAAAGCGCTGGCGATCGAGAATGAGCGGGGAGAGAGTGGGGTGCCAAAAATGGCGGCCGTGCATTCGCTGTGCGTGGCGCTGGGGAGAGGCAAGATGGCGCAGATAATGTTCAGTTTGCAAGCTAAATTTCCACAGTCCTCCCTTTTAACATATCTCGCCAGCTTGCCTGGCCGTCATTTATCTTCGTTAACCTTCAGCTATAATATCGTTAATGTCTTTCGTACATTCCTTAAAGATACAGAGTTTTTAGGGCAGGCAGGAGTAATCTGACACATTTGCTTATAGTTACATACAGGTGATAAAGTAGGCGAGGAGGTAGTACATACAGAGTTACATCAGCTGTGCCGCATGTCAGGCCCAGGGACAGGAGGAGGGGAGTTTGTTTGAGCACAAATAGGATACTGTAAAGCAAACAGGATGTTTCTGGCAAAACAAGGGATATGTCATACATTACTTAAGGCCCAGACTTCGTGTGGATCGAAAATAGTCAGTATAGTCGTGTACATGGCTGGTGTTGTATGAATGTTACTACACAAAGTTACATTTTCTTAACTTCTCAGTGTACAGTCGGAAGTGATTGATGCAACATCATGAAAACTTGATAAGAAGATAGTTAATATAAAAAGGTGGTTGGGAGAGGATTTTCAACTTTGACATGGGTTCTTCTTTCCAGTGTCCTTTTTTATAAAGAGCCATCACTGGTAAGCTCTTATTGTTGTTCTTCTTTCGTTGGCACTGTTGAGCACCGGCGGTGGAGCTAAGGTCCAGCTCAAATCCAATTTCTCACGTTGCAGGGTGTGATCATTCACTGTTCTTCGATCACAGCCCTGTTCCTTAACACAGTTCACCATAGGTACTTTGAGACAGGGTACCTGCTTTTTGTTCTTCTGTGGGTAAGCCAGATTTATAATCCATATAAAAGAGGATGAGAGAGAGTGGGGTGTGACGTGCTTCGGGATGCCGAGGGAAGAGGGGGTGGAGTGGGGTCGGATCAAAAATGTGGACCAAAGGGGAGCAGAATCTTCCAGCACTGGGCCCATCAATCGGGCCCGACGGGTTGAGACTTCAGGCACGCTGGTCGGTGAGCAGGGAGGCCTCGATGTAGCCCTTCGCGCTTATCATCCTGAAAATGGTGTCTCGTCTCACGCCCTTTTTGCTTCGTAGCTTTCCCCTTGGTCGATGTCGTAGATGTTCCATGGTCTGCAGCCAGGCTGTGCGTCACGTCCGACCCCTCCCTTCCGATGGCAGCACGTTATCTTTAAATGGGTACAAGAAACAAAAATCTTAGAGAGTTGGCAGGGAAGACATTTACATACTTCATCCTCTCTCCCAACCACCGAGTAGTTGCGGACATGTTTTTATCGGTTGCTGCATGATTGGTGTCTTTTAACTCTGATGTTAGTGTGTGCGTTACTAATCTATTAATCATTGCTGTGGTGCAAGTTTCTGTGGGTGTCCCTGTCCATCGTCTGGCCCCCTAGGTGCCGATTCCTGCGCCCGATACTGGTTGCAGGAAGCCTGACATCTGTCAACCTTCTAGTCTATTAAAAATTCGAACCGGCTTCTCCGGCAGAGGCTCGTTCGTCTCAACACAAGTTTTGTTACTACATATTTCCTTCCGAGGACTGCTAAGTTTATAAAAAGAAAGTGCGAGGTGCTACTGTCACGGGTTCACGAGTATCCATTTCGGGGAGGAACATAAGCTAAGCATTATTTTTGCTGGCGACAATAGATAACCCTTTATCAGTTTAGGCGATGTATTATTAGTGAATAAGGTCATCAGCTGTTTCGTTCGAAATACTCTGAGGCGGCTAGTATAGGGCTGGGGTTATCTTGGGAGAACGGGGTGCTTTTAGACATTCTATTTCGGGGTAATTGGGCGGGGGTAATTCTGGGCGGTGGAGATGGTGTTGTTAAAGCTCTGAAAAAACGGAAACCCCTGACATATAGTCCCCGTGATGAGGGCCAAATTGGGAGACATCAGTCGTCTTACCTGTCCCTTCTTTTCTCAGCCAATTAAGCTCAATATTTGTAGAAAGGAGAGGTAGTAACGTGGCAAAGTACGGTCGTTTTGTTTCAGTCAATTTGTTCGAACACCACCGTGCTCCAGGCCAATTATACACTTACCGAAGAGGTATGTGTCGTTAATTTATTCAAACAGAAAAGAGGGTAAGAAGGCTTTTTAGTGAGGGAGGGAGTGAGAGAGAGAGAGAGAGAGAGAGAGAGAGGGAGAGAGAGAGAGAGAGAGAGAGAGAGAGAGAGAGAGAGAGAGAGAGAGAGGGAGAGAGAGAGAGAGAGAGAGAGAGAGAGAGAGAGAGAGAGAGAGAGAGAGAGAGAGAGAGAGAGAGAGAGAGAGAGAGAGAGATAGAGAGAGAGAGAGAGAGAGGTGTGCATCAAGTAGGCTATTTGGCATACATACGATACAAAACGAGAGAGACATGGGTAAGATAATAGGCCACTTGGTGCACACACAACATGGAGTAGCATGGGTCTGTTCCATGTAAGAAAACACAAGCGGGGAAAAGACATAAATTCGGTGATCACGTACACACAAATGCCGGATAGGGTGTGACAGTACATGCATCAAGCGCAGAAACTTAAGATGGAGACTCAGGGCTACGTTGAGCATCGGGACCTCTCCTTTCCTGTCCTCCTTTCCTATGCATGCTGCGTACTTTCAGTATTTTGTAGTTTATCCTAGGGGGTGTCGGACCCTTTATTCTCCTCCCTTTGATCGATGGTGAGCATTTCAATCATACAGTGACGCTCTCTCCAAGTGACCTAAGCATGAGATGCACACACATTCATACCGTGTAATCATAGCACACACGCACAATCATGCCATACAGTTTCTTATGTTCTCAATGGTGGTCTGCACTTCACGCACTATCTCACAACGTTTGTCTAAATTTTCCCTGATATTGAACTCGGTGCGGTCCATGTCCACTTCATTCTTCAGTCGGAGCTTCGTTGTGACCTATAGAGGGGAAAAAGAGGGGAGGGGATGTGCAGTATTCAAAGTACCCCAGCGCGCGCAGACACGAAAAAGTTCTACTTACCACGTACCAGGCTAGTCGCAGGAATGGGTGATACCACAGACCTATTATTCTTTTTGTCCGAGACAAAGATGCTCTAATTTATTTCATTTCCTAAATTCGGGTTCCCTTGTCATACATGCATTTCTCAATCGGTCGTGTATTAAGGTGCAAGATACCATACCTTGCGTTCGGCATATACCCTGAGCTATGGTTGACCATTGTTTAACAACTCTTGGGAAAAGATAGGTGTGATGGGTACAAATTCCGTTAATCAAAAAAAAAGATTCAGGCAAATGGGGACTGCATTATCTGTTTTCTATTGCTTGGGAGTAACAATCATTTATTCAAATGAAGAAATCTTTATCAACCTATGTGATTAGTCATGGCACTGATTCCGTAATTCTTTCAAGAGACCCTTTATTTAAAACAATGTCAGCATACAAGATACGGGCCTACAACCGTTCAGGCCGGCCACGTGGTGGGAGGCGTCGAGTGTCATGAGCAACGCAACTACGGCATAAAATCGGTTCCCTTCCCGCCCCTCCCCGACCATCATGTGTGGAAGCATCGCATATATATATATATATATATCTCTTTTTAACACAAATGTCACGTGACTGGGACGCTACAAGGGTTGGTAGGCCTCTCCTACATCAGCGCCATCTTGGGGCGAGGTCGGGCCAGAGTACAGTCTAAGTCTTTCCATGAATTAGCTGTTGGACCAGAATTCCTTTCAGTAGTTCGAGAACTTTCGTTAGCGTCAACTTTGCGTCAGCATGGCGTCACTGCGACCCCGTGGAAATGCCATGGTTCGTTCTTGGGGCGGGGCAGCAGGCGGGTTCTTCCGCCGACGCTTCGAACCAGTCTTTCTCACTGCACCAAGCGGAGGCAAGGTGGCTGCCGTCCGGGGCAAAGAGCAGTGGCAGCGGTTTGTCCTTACCGGAAGTCCGCGGGAGTCGAGTGTCAAATGACTCCAGCCGATTCTGCAAGGCTGAGGGGAGCATCTTGTCAAGGGTGGGGCCCAAGCAGACAAGCTTTCGAGTCCAGAATTGTCTCACGGTGGGCTTTAGGCCTGGATCCGGAGGAGCCGACCGCCGGAGTTCAAGGGCAGCAGTAGCAGCAGCTCTTCGGTACAGCCACCGGAGAGGAGCCAACAGCAGTAACAACGGCAGTTCGGATGGTACTACCACCGGGGTGATTCCAGTAGCAGCGACGACAGCAGTTTGGATGGTATCACCACCGGGGTGGGTCCCCGATTACTTGGCTGCGGGGGCCCACTCCCCGCGTCGGGAGCTAGTGGCGATCCTGGTGAACCCGTGCTTGGGCTGTTGTCCGGTGGTCGCGTGCAGCGGCAGGGTGCAGCTCAGCTGGCCGGTGAGTCAAAGACTGTTGGGTGCAGCTTAGCTGGCCGGCGAGTCAAAGACGGTTGCGGTGCCCTCATCTGCTGGCGAGCCTCCACCTGGGGAGGTGGGGGAGGCCCGTCTGCGTCGCCTCCCCCCGTCAGGGCATCAGCCCTTATTGAAGAAAGAAGAAAGAAAACGGGAAGGCCCGCACAGCGTGGCGGACTCCGCCTTGGTGTTGCCAGAACTTCGGCGCTTCGTATAGCCTCCGGCCTATTCGCACAGTCGTCCGCCACTGATGTCAATGGATTTTTGCATGGCTTTTATAGCCCAAAGCCGACAAAAAGAACCGCCCAAAACAGGCTAATGTTGCAATTTCGAGGAAGGAGAGGCGAGGACGGTGTCACGTGGACGTTAAGGCTTTGGGATGGAGGTTGCAGCAGACTGTCATGTAAATAGTTGTTTTAAAACGTGTTTTAACCTGTTTACCCTGTTGGTGTGTTTGTTATATCTTATAAGTTATTAAAATGTTATAACTATACTACTTCGTTGGAGTGTTTGTACATATTTGCAATCTGATGATGAGCACAAGGAGGTTACTGTGCAATCGGAAAAATAACATAGCCCAATTGTGTGCGATCTAGCCCTAGTTTGGTGACGTTGATGGTGGGTGTCAGCAGGCTTCCGTTTGTGCGGGATTTTGTCATGCTTATTGGGCGGGGTGGGCAGTAGGGCAGACATGTTTAGGTAGCGAGAGTAATGGAGTCGGGCTACCTCGTGGTCGTCTCGACCGTGAGCTTGACTCCTTCCCTTGGTTTCATATGTCCCACAAAGGGCTAACTCCTAGCGTTACTTTAGTTTTTGTAAGGCCAAAAAGGATCCCACCAGTGCCTTTACTATTTTGTCGATTCCTGTTTGTTCATCCTTCGTTTAGTCGATTCATTCTGGTGGAATCTTTCTTTCTCATCTCAGGGTCATCCAACGTTATTGCCGACGTTGTGTTCAGTACAGGACGCTCGGCCGGCGCGGAGGCCGTGAGGACCGAGGCCCCTGTACTGCTTTCGCTCGTGTTTGGGGGTGGTGGGTGTTGCACTACTGATTGGGAGGGTGCGTATGGAGGGGGCATGTAAATGATCGGGGGACCTAATAGTAATTCATCATTCGTTCGCTGTTTAGAGGATAACTCAGGGTAGAGCAAAGAAGGGGTCCTAACAGCGTACTGGCCTGATGTTTCGGGCTCCTGTCTTAGTTTAGTTTCCCTTCTCTCCTTTATTTCTTCTTCTAACTTTCTAGCGGCAAGGTGAGCTGCCTTTCGTAATTCCTTTTCTGCTTTTACTTCTTCCCTCTTTTTCCATTGCGTTGCTTCTTTGCGCCACATGTCAATACTGTCAAGCATAGAAGGCGTTGTCTTATTGCTACGCAGAGCTATTTCTAGCACTTCTATCTTATGGTCGTCGAAGGATCCCATCAGTGGCCACTGACTCTCAGGGTCCTTCTTTGTATATTTATGCCATAGCTTGGTATAAGCTACGGCGACTAGTCCATATTTAGTGAACATGTCCTTATTAGGGGTGCCCTCCAGTCGAGCCGGATGGTTCACCTCTAATAAGCGGTCCGGGCAGAACCAACTACCAATCAGTGGGGAGAAGATAGGCAATCAATCAATCAATCAATGGGGAGATAAAGATAGGCATGACGGGTTTCAACGGGGACAAAAGTCAGCATTACCTACCCTTCACTATTTGCAAAGACTAGACAGAATATTTCTATTCTACGTTATTTGCAAACAGAGAATATCTCAAAGAGCACTATTCTTCAAAACAATCAATGTTCGGACAATCAATCAGTGGGGAGATAAAGATAGGCACGACGGGTTTCAACGGGGACAAAAGTCTGCGTTACCTACCCTTCACTATCTGCAAAGGGAGAGAGAGAGAGTATTTCTACTCCTCCCCGTTTGTAGACAGCGAATATCTCAAAGAGAACAATCAATGAGCACAATCAATGAGCAATACTAGTATTCCAAAGCTTCAGACAATCAATCAATTATTTCGCAATTTGTCGTGTATCACGACCTTACCCGGACCGCGTGGACAGTTTCTCGTCTTCCGCCTCCAGCGCCCGATCGTCCTCTACTCTCCGTATTTGCCGCGGCACTCCTGATGGTTCCCAGTCAGGACCGTAGATCACTCGAGAGAGGTCTGCTCAGAACCAGTGAAGTTCGGATGATCGGCTGCCAGACGAGGGTCTATTGGGCAGGAGCTCTCCCGATCGTTGCAGTCGTTCACTCTGTCGTCGGGACCTCTCCCACTGGATCCACGTGTCGCTGATGGGCCCCACGTTTGGGACGCCAATTGTTA
Organism: Triturus cristatus; assembly: GCF_964204655.1. Lineage (NCBI taxonomy): Eukaryota > Metazoa > Chordata > Amphibia > Caudata > Salamandridae > Triturus > Triturus cristatus. The sequence goes on along the minus strand of NC_140592.1, from coordinate 556,837,791 downwards.
AATGGTAGCGGCAGTTTCAGTCGATAACCTTTCAAGTATTTGCCCGGCGGTAATCGCCTCTCATACCACTCGATAATTTACCAATGAAAGAAGCAGGCGCCGGAGACTGGAAGGCAGGAAACAAAGTTTTATTCCGTCGGAGCAGAACACATCAGATCAGACAGCAAGGTATCGTCACGAGGTGCTCTAACTGCATCTCTGAGACCTGGTCTCTTATACACCGGTTTATTGCTTTATTACACATAGTACATTCTTGAGATTCCCTTGATGCATGAGAGATCATCCCCTGAAGCCCCGGCTCAGATCCGATCCCACACATAGTTACAGTAGAAGTTCCCACCTTACCCGCAGTAGCAGATGGCTATCGCGCAGCAGGGAATTCCGCCAATTCCCGGGGGTGTGTGCGACCGGCCGGGTCTCAGGGGGTAGGGGCTTTGATCCACTGTAATCCCTTTGATGTGGGGTGTTTCCCTTACAGTAGGGGCAATAAACTGCATCCGCAGGGCTAGGTGGTGGCCTGGGACCAGTTCGGACAATGGGGCGCAGAGGAAGGGGGTTATCAAAGGAGCGGCATAACCATGTATGGGATGTCGGTCGGATGTGGTTCCGTAGCAGGGTCGCGCAGAAGGAGAGGGTTTATGGCCCGTGTATGAGAGAGCGGGGGCGGCCGGCGCGCGGGGGATGCTCGCAGCGCCAGGGGAAAGCGCTGGCGATCGAGAATGAGCGGGGAGAGAGTGGGGTGCCAAAAATGGCGGCCGTGCATTCGCTGTGCGTGGCGCTGGAGAGAGGCAAGATGGCGCAGATAATGTTCAGTTTGCAAGCTAAATTTCCACACTGAGACTAAGATTAACTAAAGATCAGGTTTAAACCGCGTCCGTTTAGAAGTGATGTATCTGTTAGGTGATATGACTTTTTTATTCTGTTTTATCTCTATCAAATGTTCTTTCTGATTGATTTAATTGCTTTTAAAAAAAAAAAAAAATGAATGAGACTCTGTATTGTGTCCATGTGCTTTTATGGTGTTTTTAACATCCGAATAAAGAACTATTGATTGATTGATTGAATGTGAGTCCTACCTGCAGATGTGTTTTGCAAGATTAATGTTGCATGTGCTAAGCTATCTCAAACAAAGTTAGGGTTCAAAGAGAGTAGTGTTTACAAAATTGAAATGGAGTGGAAAGTCATACGTAATGGGTGTTGTATAAATTTGTAGTTTGACAGAGAGTGTAAGGTATAAGCTAAGTTCATAGGCAGTTCTTGTGTAGGAGACGTGGAGTATCCACATTGTCACTATGTGAGTGGTTTTACTTGTAGGTGTGTGATTCAGAGTGTGCAACCTTGTGAGAATGGTTATATCCTGTCCAAGGTATGGTTGGAATAGGTAGATGCGATATAGGTATGACAAGCTAGACAACATTTGATTTGGGCATGAGATGGGAGCTGTAATCTGTGGCACTATTGTGATAGATGTCTGTAACAGGACAGTTTCACTGTTGAGGATAGTTGTTGATGTGCATTAGTCAATGGGGATATGGAGCATGGTAATCAGATGTGGATGTGACAGGGCCACAGTGAGACTAGGTTAAACGTATCATATTTTACAAAGTGGATAAGTGTATTTACAGTGTATACACCTGTTATGTAATTTAGTGTCCTGAACGGTGAAATGTGAGGTTTGTATAGTTGAGATATGTTGTTTTACATCAATGTTTGCATCTATTTTAGAAATGACTGTAGGAAGGTGGAATCTGACTACATGGTGGCCCCCACTTTTTTCCTGGTGTTTTGCTGGTTTTTGACTTAGTTGACTAGGATCCGGCTAATCAGGACCCTAGTCTATCTGCTTTCCCCTTTAAATTGATGTATGTACTTTAGTTACACTCCAGATTGGATTCTGGGGTACCCTTGTGAGCCCCTAGTATATGGTATACTATAGACCCAGGGCATAGGTACCCCAGAGGCCTACCAGGGTATTATGCCACCCCTGGGAAGCCTTTTAAAATTACACACCAGGTCTGTTACTGCAGCCTGTGTAAGGTGGTGTATGCACCCCTTACTGAGATACAGGTTTCCTATGTCTCTCCATATCACTGCACATGTAAACCTATAAGTCACCCCTATGGCAGGCCTTAACAATCCTGAAGGCAGGGTGCCTGGTTTCATGTGAGAGGGTGCCCATGCATGAGCAGAGCCCCTCTGCAGCATTCAGAATCTTTATTCCGGGGTTGTTTGTGATACAGCCAAACCATATACTCTTAAGTGCATTATAACCTTGCGGTAAATGCTAACTTTGGAATGGCTGCATGGAAACATGTTGTGTTTGGTGTCAAACTCCTTTATATATTTGAGTTTTATATAGCGCTGGCTACACCCAGAGGTATCAGAGCGCTTTACATAAGGTTCAACAAAATTACATCAATTACAAGTTACATCAGTTACAAGAGAACATTTCAAGAGCTTAGAAGGGTAAGGGGTGGGGTAAGGTGTAGGAGGGAGAAAGGATGGAGATAGGATGGATGGAGAGACGAAGGAGAGTCTGCTCAAAGTCCGGCTGGGTAGTAGACGGCCGAGGGGGAAGTCCACAGCCCATCTCCTCTATAGCTAACTGGTAGCTCCATTGGGCATCAGTCAAGCGGCTAGGTCTCAATGAGAAAACAATTAGAGAGCAAAGAGGAGGGATAAATGGAGCATAAAGGAGAAAGTGGGTGGAGTAAAGGTGTATGAGGGAGAGTACGACAGAGAGACGAAGTAAGGTCTGCCCAATGTCCGGCTGGGTAGGTGACGGCCGAAGGGGTAGTCCACAGCCCATCTCCTCTATAGCAATCAAGTAGCTCCACTGGGAATCGGCCAAAAAGCTAGGTCTCCACGGTCAGAGGCAGGTTCACAGATTCGGTATCCTGAAGAGTAGGCCGGATGGGGGATGTGTTCGAGGTCTGGACGAAGTCCGTTTTTTTCTCAAGGAGGAGCACGATGTGGTAGGGAACACTGTGGCAGTCATCTTGGTCAGGTAGTTCCAATGATTTTAAACAAATGATCCAAGCTCCCACAGGAAGGAGATCAGCTCCGCTACTGCCCGAGAGGATGACACCTCATTAGAGACGCGCCCCCGGATATCAACTAATCTGGGCTGTTAGTAAAGAAGGATCACCTTTTTCGGTGGCATAAGGGCACTTCAGAGGACTCCCCCTGCCATCACAGGTCGATTCCCCTCAATGAATTGCTGCAATGCACGGTGTAGTTTTACGTTGCCGACCATCCCCTGAGCTAAGGTTTGGGCTATAGAGTCCTGAAATGACTGCAGGCTCCGCACGTCCTCGAGTTGGCACACTCACTGGGGGGGGGGGGGGGGGTGGGGAGGGGTGCTCACCCAGCCAAGAGATAGCGTAGAAGTTAAGGACACTAAATGATTGTGCGTCCGCCTTCATTCCCAATATGTTGCTGTGCCTCTTCAACTGGAGCTCTGGTTTTTCACTGTATCTCGGTGTTATTCCCAGATGCCATCTTGGAGTCAGGCAAAGGTTCCCATCAGACGGTCACCTTAGAATCATACCTCAATACCAGTAACTGGTGTGAGAGGTATGATTCCACCCTACTAGAGGGAGAAACATGGCACAACCGGTATACCCAGTACCAGCTTTGCAAAGCCCTGGCATCACAAAATGGATGCTGCCAGTCACAGACACGGGTCTGCCTTCCTGCTGCTGGACGAAACTCCGGCAGGGGAGGCTGTACAATAGGTTTCCTGTCACAGGGAAGTGTGACCACCTCCCAGAAAGGCTTTAGTGTATTGGGGCTGGGTGGGTGCCCTACAAGAGTGCTTAGAAGTCAGCACTGAGGGCACATTTGGTGTCCCTGTGCATAGTCCAGCTCAAACCGGTTGCAGGGGCTACCAGCCCATGCTCTGGCGTGAAACTGGACAAAGGAAATGGGTGTAGCCACCCCTCTTTCCGAACCTTCCCATAGGTGGGTCCCCAGAGTTTGTCCCACCCCTTCCTTGGGTATTAAGAAGAAACCCCTGCCTACAGGACTTTAGATATACCTGGACGAAACTCTGACACATAATCCTGGAACTTCAATGATCTACAAGGCGCTAGATGACTGAAGAATCTCCCTTGGAGCAAAGCAGTTACTCCCCTGCTTTGGAGTCACCTAAGACGCATCTGACTGGTTTGCATCTCCGAAGCTCCGCCCGGACTCCGAAGGATTTTGCAACACAGGAGGTGGGTTTCCGTGGTCTCTGAGGTTGATCTGTGCACTCAACATTTCTGAGGCCCATATCACTTTTCCTTTCTTCGGCAGCAGCACTTTTCAGCAGATCGCCATTGAAATCAACAGCGATTACCGACATCATTTGACACCTATGCACCCGGCTTCCCTGGGTGAGGTAACACGAGTACTCTGGTGCTCCTGTGGGTGTTGGCCCTAGAACCCTCCAAGTCTAAAGGGGTTTGCTTAAAGTCCTGTCCTAAGTGTCCTTTTGCTTTAACATTCCAACCACGACTTTCCCCATAGAAGCTAACGAGGCTCGCGGCTGTGTTCTCACACTGCACACATCCCCGTGGGTCCCCTGTGTCACTACCTTGGGTGGTTCCTTGGGGTCCCAGCAATTTTACAGGCTCGAGGCCTTGTGTCTAGTCAAGTCGTGGTTCTTATACCACTTTCTTAATATATGGTTTGGTCCCCCCTGGGGCCCATTGTATATTGTGCTAATATTATTGTCGTTTTGGTGCTTTAACTTTGTGTATCTTGCTCTGTAATCTCATAAAGAGATTACTAGAGAATGTTTAGTAATAAATACATATATTATATATATATACCTTGTGTGGTTCTCCTATCATTTAGTTATTCAAGAGGTTATAATCTGGTAAACCAAGCTGCTTTACACTCCTTCAAGACTTAGCCTGAAGGCTGCTCTCCATACAACCACTAGGATAGCTTTCAATAAAGGTTGTCTTTAAACCTATCATCAATAAGGGTTGTTTGGACTGGTGCAAGATGCCCACTAGAACTAGTGGACAGCATATACCAGGCCAACTTCTCACATTAGTGTGCAGCGGTTGGATTCAAGCTTGCTATTGCTTTACCAGATAATCTCTTTGAGCGACTAACTGAAAACCACTATAGGTACATAGGTACATATAAATCAAGCCTAGAATACAATAAGTTCTACTGAACTCAGAGTTGTGTGTGAAGGGCTTAGCACACCCTTTCTACAATCCAAGAGTGTTTAGTAGCTCCCACTAGAGTGGATAGGTGCAACACCGCACCACACTAGTATGTCTTCCAGGGCAGAAGCCATTGGGCCTCTCCCTAATAGATATGACCATCTCTCATTCCAAGAATTGAGAAACATGTGTACTTCTAGGAAGGTGAAGATAGGTGTTGGAAATGGCCCTTTTTGCAGGGTCATCCCTAAACTTTTTGCCTTCCTCCTGTATTTTTTCTGACCTGTTTGTGTTGATTTTATGACTCTGGGCACTTTACCACTGCTGATCAGTGCTAAAGTGCATATGCTCTCCCTTTGTAAATATGACATGTGAATTGGTATATCCATGATTGGCTAATTTGGTCTACCTGTTAGTCCCAAGTAATGTGGCCTGTGTGTGCCCAGGGCTGGTAAACCAAATGCTGCTGGTGGGCCTGCAGCGCTGGTTTGCGCCACCCACAGAAGCAGCTTGTAAAGTGTTTCTCAGACCTGCCACTTCAGTGTCTGTGTGCAGTCTAGAACTGCCATCTTGGCTGTGAAGTGCACCCACTTCGCAGCCCCTGAACCTTCCCTTGGCATCATGTAAGTCACCCCTATGGTAGGGTGCATTGTATGTGTAAGGTAGGACATGCTCTGATGTGTGTAGCATGTCCTGGTAGTGAATTACACCCAATTTCGTTTTTCACTACTGCAAGGCTACCTGTTCTCCATAGACCAGAATGGGCAGTTTGACTATTACACTCTATAGTCCTAACTGACCCCAGGAACATGGTAGAAAAACGAATTTAGTATGCCTGAGCTCAAAATATTAAAATACATCTTTTAGTGAAGGTTATTTTAATATTCTGTGTTTGAAAATACCACTTTTAGAAAGTAGGTATTTTCTTGCCTAAGCCTTCCAGTGTGCTCTGCTGTTATGTGTTTTGGCTGTCTGGGTTTGGAGTGACAGGGCTGGGGAATTCCAGGAGACAGGGTGAGGTGTCCCAGTGGTGAATGGAGAGATCTGCATCTAGATGGGTGGGAGGAGTTGCACCTGGGACCTGAACAGGGATGTGCCTTCCCTCCACAATACTGGCTCCACCTCCTGTGGTGCGTCTGATGTCTCTGCCCTGCACCCTGAAAGGAAAGAAGCAGCCTGGTAAACAAAGTGCTCCAGGGCTGAGCAGAACTGGTTCTGGCTGGGTTCAGTGACTTGTGACTCTTTAGAACAAAGACTTTTGGGGTATAAATATCTGTGCTGAAACCCCTACAATTTGTATTGCCCCTGGACAGTGGCGGACGGTGACATTTGAAAGTGGTGAGGCGTAAAATGTTTGGCATACTTCAGCATAGTGAGCGAGCGTAGCGAGCGAGCCCGAACAACCTAAGGGGGGTTCGGGGGGGCTCTCCCCCCAAGTAAATTTTGAAAAAAGAGTGGAAAAATGGTGCATATGCAAGCAAATTTGAGAAAGCAGAAAGGTTAATAAAGCAATGAAGAAAGTGCAGTTATTACAGTAATAAAGAGATCATGTCATATAACATAGGTAGCTGCTTATTCAGTATAACCACAGAGCTTCATAACAGACTTTTAGATATAATGCATTTCTGAGTACCTCACAGGTGTTTTTTATTTAACAAACAACTAAACAGGTGGTCGGAAACTAGCAGCATTGAACATACATATGTTTACTTTTTGTATCTAAACTCAGCACGTCTGTCTTTAAGAGCAGCAAACTTTTCAATTACTTGAACGTTAAAATCAGAGATATTTTGAACTAACTTGCTCTCTATAGAGAGCATTGTCAAAGCATTCAGTCTTTCCTGAAGCATGGTGTTTCTTAGGAATGTCTTAATCCTCTTTAAGGCGGAAAAAGATCGTTCTGCCTCTGCTGTTGTCATAGGAGTGGTTATGACAATTTTAAGTAAATTCACTGTCTCTGTAAATGTCTTTTCCATATTAAGTTTATGAATTAAAGTCAGCAAAGCCCTGGCATCTCTGGCATTTCGGTACACAGGCATTGAGTACAGTACAGTCAGCTCACTTTTGAGGTCCTCTTGGTTGAGCATAGGATAAGCTTCCACAGCCTCATGCAGAGCATGCTCAGGGAAGGATTCACCATATTTTGCAAAGTTTTGACTTTCCAATAATGCGGCACTCACCAAATGTTTTGTGAAAGCAAAACGTTCTTGTGCATGCACAATTACAATGTCACATATCTCCTTTGCATTTCGGACCAGAGTGGTGATGTTTTTCCTGTGGTTTCCAAAAATTGAAGCCTCTGGCAGTTTGCTGTCTAAATTGTCAACCTCATTTCTCACTATGCTTATGCGCTCGACAAACATAGCGGTATTTCTTTTCACAGAGACAGTATCGATCTCTCGTGCTTGTAACTGATTGTATAAATTTTTGACAGCTGACATTATGTCTTGAAATAAAAACAGAAAGAACTGAAACTCTCTATCTTCTAGTGTTCTAGCAAAGCCACGGGCTTCACTTTGAGTTTTGAAATCAAAGGTTTCATTGACTTCTATATTATGAAAACATTTCACAAGGTCCTCCCTATATTGATATATTAGTTGGACTGTACGTATGTTAAAGTTCCAACGAGTTGAGGATCCCCTTGGAACCCTTTTGTCCACAATCTCCTGAAGTGCTTCCGTTCTTTTTGGGGAACGTGAGAAGAATGCTGCCATGCCTCCTACATCCAGAAAGAAAATTCGTGTCTCGGAGATCTTTGATACTGCCTGCTGCATAATAAGATTAAGTTGGTGGGCGTAACAGTGCACGTAATGAGCATAAGGGTACACATCTCTAATTCTTTTCTGTACTCCACCAAGGCTTCCACTCATTACGGACGCACCATCATAGCTTTGTGCAATAAGTTTTTCTTTTTGGTGCACCTCTGGAAAAATGAAGTTCAGTTGACGCAGTATAGCTGCAGTAATGGTTTCTGCAGTTGAGTCTCTTAAATGAGTGAAACCATAGAACCTCTCCACAACATTATTGTCATTGTCCAGGTACCGAAAGACTAATACAGACTGTGTTTGTGTGGCCACATCAGTGGTGTCATCAGCCTGAATAGCCACAAAGTCTGTGTTTTGCAACTCTTGGACAATATGGCTTCTCATAATTTCGAGCATACACTCAAGGAGTTCATTTTGTATAGTTTTAGAGGTGCCCTTAAAGACTGTAGCAGTTGCTAAATGTGCTTCCATTTCTTTGTCTATGCTTGCTATTAAATCCACAAGGCCTTTGAATATTCCTGGATTTGTGGAATCTTCTGATTCATCATGGCCTCGCAATGCCAGTTCGAAAGCACCACAGAAACGAATGCAATCAATTATTTTTGATAGTATGTGCCTATTCCTATCAACTGTTTCATTGTGTTTCTGTATTGTTTGGCGGTATGCACTGTTTATGTGCTGCTCAATCGGTGTGTCTCCCAACATTCCCAGTCTTGTCACGTTTTCCATATGCTTTCTTGTGTGTGCATGCTTCTTGATTTTTTCAGACAGATGCTTCAAGTCTATCACTCCTTCTCTTGTCCAAGGAAAATCACCATTAAACAGCAAGCAGGGGAAGCAGAACAGTTTGTTTCTTGACGGACACCCTGTAAGCCATTCAGCTTTTGTGTACCAGGTGTTTGAGAATGTACGTGTGTAAGATTTTCCTCTGTCCTGGGTAACTTGTTGTAGTTGTAGGTCTGGCCGATCAGGTCCTAATCTCTTTATCTGTAGTTTCTCTTCTAGTTGCCGTGCATGGAATGACCGTGTAATTAATTGTTCTACCGTATTCATCATGTTGATGTTGTCCTTACCAATATGAAAGAAGCCTGTCAATAGTCAAAGTACAACGTATAAGATTTGGTGCAATAATATCAAATTTCAGTATAAATACATCTATCTTGTGCATTTTCGCAATATATCTCCAACAGCTCCCCTTTGCGCAACAGGACTGCTAAAAATACAGAAAGGAAAACAAGGAAAGGAGTAGAGAGGTACCACTCAGCGAGTGGTGGAGGTGGATACTTCCTCCCAGTCAATTGTACATAAACAAAGGGATCCACCCACGAGTATAAGAGATCACCCGATTACTCAATATGTATCCCACGGTCGTGGAGAATACACATTAGTTGTTTAAATACCCCTCACACACCAAAAGGGCCCTTGGTGTCATGCTTCATCATAGGGGTCTTCCTGCCCCTCTACGGGACAGGGCGTGCTACGACCTACGTTTGCAAAGGGAGCACTGTTGTTGGTGAGACAGCTATGTGTGATGCGGGGGTGTGAGAGGAAGGGTCAGGAGTGAATAAGGAGTGAATTAAAAAATACCTGGCTCTCAGGTCTAGGAAAATTTATTCTGCCGTTCGAGCTGGTATTATTAAAAGGTGGGGTGAGGAGGGTGTATGCCTCAATGAGCTATGTCTCCTAGTGGTGTCGACATGTTTCGAAGCTTCCCCATGCTTCTTCGTCAGGACCTTAAGGATCCCTTCCTGCCACTAACTGTGTTGTGTTAATAACAAAAATTGTGAGAAAATGATATAAAAAAGGAAGTAAATAGCCTCCAAGATGTCGTAATGCCTTGATAGGTCTTACATAATCCTATTAACTTGCTAAAAGGAGATAAGTAACCTCATGAGCTCGTGGACCGAGTGGTGGGCCTGCCAAGTAGGCTATGACTCCAGGGATCAATGTCCCGCCAAATGAACCACCCCGGTCAGCTCAGTCTGCTAAAAATATAGCCTTACCGCTGCTCGCTGCCTCTGTGTGCCATAGTGGTTGCTGAAGGCACTGAAACAGACACTGTTTGAGGGCCTTGAAGAAGGCAAGGAATAGATAGTGCCTTTCACAACCGTTAGTGCCCAAACCACAGGGCTAAGGCTCAGTATTAGTAAATTCCATCCACTGAGGGAGGGTACAATGTACAGAATGTGCACCCACCCCAACCACCATGTAGAGTGACCACAAACATAGCCCTAACTCCAATCTAAATAAAAATATCATCAGTTTCCTTACCTTTAACACTGGTGTTTGCTGGGTCGTAGCTGGGATGAAAGAGCAGCAAAGGAGGTTGGGGCCTCTTGTTCTTTGTCCAAAAATTGCCCAAAAATTAGGTAAAGGTTCCAGTTGCAACTTGTCAGGCTTTACCAGGTGCTGAAAATAAAAATGTAACCATTTATTTTTGAAAGATTAGGGTAATCAAACAAAGACTGGGGGCAAAAAACATAACGCTACAATTTTTACCTTGCAGTTTGCATGCAGCTCTTAGATGACAGTTAATAGCTCACTGTTGTATGTTAGGATTTTTACTTACAAACTGCAATTAACAAAATGATCTCTCTGACAAATGCAGTGACTCACTGACCTCATGTGCATTTTGTGACCTGCATCAGGTACATGAACTCTCCTGAAGCCTAATGCTAACACTGGGGGTTTCCAGCTCAGAGGGTGATTAAAAAGCATTGGTTCGTTCTGTCCACAGGGGCAAAATGAAGTTTCCTGACCCCATTTAGGTGGTCAAGCACAGTCGTAATTTCAATGACTATTTGATACAGGCTTATAGACCATCTACTGCTAATCAGACCCTCAATGCCCAATGGGGATTAGGACAGCACACATGTGGTAATTGTGCATCTTGTGACATTTAACAGCAAATTCATAAGTCATGGTTCTCAGTCATGTTTATTGAAATTCTATTCAAACTGTACAAACAACAATTGCTGTATTTTGTGTCCTGGCCAACTAGTAGATATATCAAGCAACAGTGAGCACATTGATCATACTCGAGTAAAGTGGGTAGAATAAAGTGACCCATGTGCCTTGTTTTGATTTAAACCTTTAGTGTTCTGTGGTGTCCGTGAAGAGGCACCCATGTAACTAACAATGGTGTAGGTGCAGTAAAACTTCCAGCTACCAGTCAGTTTACACAAGTTCCTGATGGGACCTCGCAGCGTTTCCTACGCACCAGATCAGCACGATCAGATGGAGAGCTCCTCTTGAGGTTCTCCTTTACATTTTAATAGACAAGCTGGCCTCAAACACTGCTAATTGGAAGACCACTCCCATAGTACTTTAAAATGTTTTCAGACATACACCAATATCAGCTATCCAGCATCTTCTCTTCTACTACAGAAATTGTTGAGATGCGTGGGTAAACACATTACAGAAGTTGTACGTATATGTGGTAAGTATAAAAACTGCGCAGCAACTCCACTCCTGTTACAGAGTTGTGTAAGGGGACGTGGCGCATGTTACAACTGCCATGCTTGCCTTGGCAGCAACTTTACTCCTGCTAGAGACACAACAAATGCCGTACTTTGTACCTAGCACCATTGATAGCAACGGCATAAACTAGGTTCATTGTGGCTGCTCCTAGTCAACTTTGGGAGTTGAGCATTACTCTCAGTGAATTGATGCCCTCTACATTGTGCCCATGTTCCTAGGGCTCAGTAAGCAGAACTATCAGCAGTGCCCGGGGCCCAGTCCTCGATGTTCTCGTATCCATGGAGCATGAACTTTGACCATACCCAGCAAAATATGTGCACCCAAACAGAGCATTGAACCAATAGCTCATTAGATATGGCCTTCATCTGTGTCTGTAACTCTCTAAGCATAAAGCATTGATTTCATTTGACCATGCCCTGCGCACAGCTCAATGGCACTATCGCCCGCTTGTCAATGTCATGACACCGGGGGGTCATGCACAGTTAGTTCTAGATGCAGGGCATAAAGGGATTCCAAAGAGAGCTCCAAATAAATATAAAGGACAGGGAAAAAGTCTATCACACGTACGTTTGATTTTTTACCGCCATACTTGCAACTCCATAAATGGGAATAAGAGCTACATCATTCTCCCATCGTTGTCTACTCTGACGAAGACATGAAACACCCCCAAATGTCTCATGCCAACAATTCAAACAAAGAGCAAACACCTTACTTGGAAACGGAGAAAGCATTCAAAAATCACCAGCCATCACGTTTATTTTTATTAGTTTCAAGAGAGAGACACAAGAGCAATTCCGTCGGCTGCGCTGCGCCTCTGGTGCAGGAAACCAGGATTCGAGCCCCGAGGTCGTGTCCACACATCATGTGATCATTCTGGGCAAATCACTTAATCTCCCCGTGCCTGAATGTGTAATGTAAATACGGTGCTCAGTACTGACGGTGCTATGTATTGTAAAGCGCTCCAATACCTTCGGGTCGTGTTCGCGCTATATAAATATGCAAAAAAAAAAAAAAAAAAAATGTGCAGCGTAGCCGACGGACCACATCCTCTCCCCATTCACATTTATTCGACGGCACGGCGGCCTTGAATGTCGCAGGTCTGTCGTGCAGTAAAAAAACCCAAGTTAAAGAACAGTACTACTAGTGATGTCACCTCGGAGCACCAGGTTGAGGAGCTCCACTGAGTGATGGATGCTCGCGTTTCCAGAAAAAGGAACTTCTGCGCATCCTCTGAATGCTCATCACTTGTGAGGCCGGCACTCATAGTCATTACATGGTGAATGGATGTGGATCAGGAATTGAACATCTGGCAGTGGACACACTGGACAGGGGAGCTTGGCGGTGCAAAAGCTGTACGTCATCCTGGCCATTATTGTCGCATGACGGCTGGCAATGGGTGACACTCAGATGGAAGTGAAGAAGAGGAAGGTCAAATGATGACTGTGAGAGAAGGGGCTCGTGAGTGAATGAATGGTTGGTTGCTGGATTCATGAACATACTGATAGATGGACACACAAAGGAAAGACCAATTTGCCGAAGGATGGAATAAATGAAAGGATGAATGGTTAGACGAATAATCGATTGAATGATCAAATGAAAGGATGAACAAATACTGAAAGAAAGAAGGAACTCATGGAAAAACGGATGAGCAGACACATGCACTGTCGAAGAAAGGATTGAATATATGGATGGACAAACAATTGAATGGTTGAAGGAAGGATGTAACGAATGAAAAACTAATGACTGAGTGAACGAATTAATTAATACATTGGCAAACATTTATGAATAACTTAATGGAAAACGCTACGTGAATGGTTTAATGAACGAATGAGTTATTAAATAAACAGATGAACGAATGAAGTGGCACACATGCATTGAACCCCTCTACAAGACAGGGCACCCTAATTCTGCTGTGTTGTTCACCACCCCTGGCATGTCAGAGCTAGACACTGGTCAGCGTGTTATTTATTTATTTTGCGGTTTTATAGATGGCGCGCTCGAGCCGGTGGGCGAAGCAAACAAGCAAAGAAAGGTGCTGGGTAAACAAGCAACGAGCTCGAGGCATCCTGCACGTGCGCCGCGAGATAAGAGGGCAATAAATCGGCAAAGTGGACAAGGTGAGGCTGGCGCCTTCTACGTTTGAAGCAGCCTCGGCCGTGGTACCAGTAGCGCCTGGAAACCCCTTCAGTGGCACAATGTGAGCATCCATCCATTAGATGACATTATGCAGAGAGGAGAGTTTTCCGTGTATATCAGAGCCTCGTAGAAGAGGCGCTCTCAGCTCCCCCCATCCGGAAGCGAGACAGATAGGCAGCGAGGCAGCGACTGGATATTTATTTACCCTGCAGAAATGGCGGCCTTGGAGTTTATTAGTCGCTGCTGCCCGGGCCATACTTTGAGAACCCCTGGACTTTAAACAGAAGTTTCATTCAAATGGGACATTTAGTTTTGTAAGATTGATTGTGATAATCCAGCAGCGGGAAGGAAGGCATTTTTCTGAAAATGAGGGGGCACCGCCGGGCCCTTATTAATGTGACAGAGGGAAGCTGGCCAAGCGAGCGTGGCACGAGGCTGCGGGACAATTAATGACGGCGGAGTAGGCTGTTTCTTTAGTTTACGTGCGTGTTGCAAAGTTGAAAGTGGAGATCTTGAAATACAGTGAATACACACTCGAATTTTCTCTATTATTATCACGTTTTACATTGCAAATAATTTGCTTTTTGCCCATTGCATAACGCATCAAGGATTCAAGGCAGAATGGCAAAAAAGCTGACCACCAGTATCGTCACGTCAATCAATCACAATAGGAAAAGGTCACGTTCTTGTCGTTCTAGGGCCCGAGTGAGTCGGGAGTCACAATGCAATATTGTAAATCTATGCACCCAGATCTTGCCAGATGCTAGCTTACGCCGTCGCCTAGTCCGCCTACACATAAGTTATCTGGATCAGCCATGATTGTGGACGCGAGTCACGCGACCTCGAGGCTCGAACTCTGGAAACTGGAAAGTGAAACAAAGCGCACCAAAGTCAGCAGCGTAGCCGACGGACGGACCACATCCTCTCCCCAGTCCCCATTCACATTCGGGCCTCGGCCACTTACCACTAGCAGCACTAGACAAATATAGACATACACCCGGCAGCATGAGGTCTGTGTCACTGTCTACCGTGGTACGACGACGACGACTCGTGACTGACTCCGTGAGTGACTCGAGTCATGTGGCAGCACAGGCGCGGGGACGAGCGACACGTGCCGACAGCGAGCGTATCAGCCTAGAGGTCGGGAAATCAATGGCCAATCACTACTGCATGGCTTGGCTTCACATAAGCCAGCCACAGTGTGATTGGCCATACAAGTGCGGCACTGGGCAGTTGCCACCACCCACGCGCGGCACCATGCAGGCTGCGGTGTCTTAGCCAATCCTGGTGCTGCATTAGCAGCGCACTGCAACAGGATTGGCTAAGAGCAGGGTTACTCCCTGCCCATAATGAGACCCGGGGGCTGCGGTATGAAGAAGCACCCTCGGGTCCCTCGCCTCGCCACACTGTCTGAGTCGCTAGGGGAGGAGGGAAGGTCAAGGTATTGTGTGCGTGTGCGCATGTTCGGGCCAGTCATAAAAATGACTAGCCCAAAAATTGACATGCGCACACTGCTGCTGCTGGCCTGCTGCGCTATTTTCGCGCTGTGTCACTCACTGCAGAAGCCCCGCCCCCACACCCTCAGCGCCGTCCAGATTGAGTCGGGCTTGTCCCGGGAGCTAGAGCGTGCCGTTGACACCAGTAGAGTGCGAGTCAGTGCGATCGATTTTCAAAATATTTTTTTTCATAATGTTAGCTTGACTGTGACGGTCGTCCATGTGCTTAGTGGGGCAACGCCCCAACGCACCCAATGGACGCACCGCCACTGCCCCTGGATTTCAAGACCAACCTCTGTCCGTGGAACTGAAGAAAGCTGCAGGAGAAGACTGTCCTGGTGTTGTGTGCTGTTCCCTGGATTGGCCTGCTGTAGTTTTCATTGGACTGGAAAAAGGAGGGAAAAGGAGCTGTAAGAGAACTTTTTAATCTTGAACCTGCAATCACCCAAGGCTAGAGAGAAAGCTAGCCCCCTGACTGAAATCTCAGGACCAGTAGACTTCATTTTATCGCTAAAGCCTCAAAATTATCGCTAAAGCCTATAAATCATCGCTACACCTAGAGAGCGTAAAGAAAATCGTCGCATCGCTACCGCTGAAGGCTCGCTGGCCTGATCATCGCCCCGCACGTTTGCGGCCAGAAAATCATCGCTGCAACTGCTGAGCGTGAAGAAAATCATCGCTGCACCTGCTGAGCGTGAAGAAAATCGTTGCATCGCTGCCGCTGAAGGCTCGCTGGCCTGATCATCGCCCCGCACGTTTGCGGCCAGAAAATTATCGCTGCAACTGCTGAGCGTGAAGAAAATCATCGCTGCTGTTAAAGGGAGATATTTGATGCCCTTTAGGGTGTGGTCACCATACTTGTAGGCACAGGCCACTGGCGCAACCCTTCACTGAGAAACAAGGAAGAAAGATGTAAGATGACGAATAATTTGATTGGAGTGGCACTTTTATTCTATAAGCCAAGCATATATCAATAAATGCATGTCAATTCATTATCTATTCAAAACCATTAAGAAATCTGACTTCACTCCGTCAGGGATATATCGCATGATCATTACAATGCTCAGAAGTCTAGAAACCTGGCTGGAATCAGGACCTGCAAAATGGCATAATTGAAGTCAATACAGAATTAAGGATACAGAATACATTTCAATGAAGATATAGCCCTAGAGGCAAGCTTTTCTAAAGAGAGCTACACATGCTAGATTAACATTTCAAGAGACCTTAAATGCAAGGAATTGGGTGTAGATGGAAAGTACCGAGAACAACCAAATCATAAATGGCCGGCCGGAGAACCCACGCATGTGATGGACACAGCAGAGAGAGTTCTGGCTTCTAATTAGGGTGCTGGATCTCATATACCCAAAAATGCAGAACAATGAAATTGTTCTGACGCACTTTCTGACGTAGGTTGCTTGACCATATGTCTTAAGACACGGAACTGGTCAAAGAACATTTTGTCTTGCACATTTTGTTTTGTACATTTTGTTTTGTACATGTCTCTAAAAATATGTAAGAGCGGAACTTAAGACAGGTGCTCCTATTGCAAAGCTGCAACTGTGGTTTCACTTGGCCAAGCTAAGTTTAGAAAATAATAATGTAGCAAGAAGTACCAACTGGTTCCAGCTGGTTTTTGTGTACGTGCATGTATGGGTGTCTTGCAAGTGTGTTGTGGAAAGTTACTGTACTATACGTGGTTGCCCAAGCTACCTCGTTGTACTCAGCGCAAGCAGAAGCATGTTTTGAAAATCATTTAGGTCCTAGTAGATTTTATTAGCATGAGGCAGTAGCCTTTGCCCTTTGGCACAGGCCTGTATGCAGGGGGTTCAAGAGACCTGTGGGCCTTCATTTACTGATTGTGTATGGCAAAAATGGGCACTTTAGCATACTTCCAGATTTTCTCTGGCAGGGCCTATATAGAGACCTTCATGCTGCCAAGGTCGATAAAATGCTCTATTTGGTAATCAGATGGTGGAATGTGATCCTCCATCATTTCCCTGCTCTTGTTCATTTATGAACACATCTTTAACAGAGTATTTCGGAGACCCTTCCGCTAGTGGGGGGATCCAGGGCATGTCGTTAACATAAGACTTAAAGCTGCCCTGGGGCTGTTCTCTTGACCCGACAGTGTCTTCATCTGGCTTAACAAGTATTTCAGCATAATCTGCACCTGATTTATCGAGCAGACATTCATATTGGGCAACCATAGGGCCTTTGCTCAGGGTATCTCTACCTGGGGGGAGTGGAGGAGCTGATGGTATGTCATGGCTAGTGTCAGGTGCTGCCAGCTCGCTCATCACTAGTTGCATCCCAGTCCCATCCCCAGGAACCCGATCCATGTCCTCATATGTTGCTACCTTGTAGTTCCTTTTGCTAGAGTAGTTCATCCCTACTATCTTAGTGCTAAACTTTTTGACGGAATGGTTACCTATCTGAAAGACGCAACATAATCCCAACTATGGGTATCACTAATTTCAGGATTGCTGTCAGCCATGAGGGCATCCAGCCAAAATCGAACCAGTCCGTTGGAAGAATGTCCGCAGGGGCACCTCCCTCCTCCTTCATTTCTTTTCCCAAGTTTGTCAACTCCTCAATGGCCCTTGATATTGATCCGTTATCCTCGTCGTTTCCTGGTATGAAGGTGCAGCAGGATTTTCCGATCTGATGGCACAGACCACCATCTTTAGCTGTTAGCATGTCGAGAAAGTAGCGATGTTCCAGAACCATCAGCCTTAAGGGACGCAGTTCTTCCCTGATTGCATTTAGTCCATCCCTGGTGCTGTTGATGGCTTTCATCACCTCATAGCGGGTTACCTCGAGCCACCTGGCATTCACTTTAGTTTGGAAAAGAGGAACAGTCCCTCCAAAGAAGACCTGGGCGTCGTTAAAGAGGCGGAATTCTTGAGGGATGGCGTCATGGGCATCGTTTGCAAAGTATTGAGCTGTTCGCCGGTGGCGGTGGAGGAATGTAACATCACCTGTCGTTGGCTGTGACAGTATGCTGGAGGCGTTTGATGCCGGCACAACCAGGTGTACTTCATGCACAGTCACAAGGGAGCATAGTCCGAGCCACTGAGTAGGTAGCTGGAGATAGAGGCCTTCTCCGCAAGCCCAGTAGTAGTCCATCAACGCGGAGGTGCCAAACTGCACATCAGAATTGAAGATAGTTTTGTTGCAATCTGTGTTACGTCCGACATGTACCTATGAAACAAAAAGAAGGGTTTTTTAGTTTAAATGCTCTTTTAGGTTCCGACATCCCTTCCCTGCCCCAGGTGTACCTGCCACTTTCCTGGTCCCATATTTGTTTACACTTCGCCTCTTCACCCCAGGCAATGTTACCTGTTTTGTCTGTTAGTTTCACCCAAGGGAGGCCTAAGGAGGCTGCTCTACACACTAGGCCCTCGACAGGGATCCATTTGTTCTTTACGTAAACCTGTGCTACTAGGCTCAGCACAGGTCTTTGGACACATGGACCCGTGGGGTCACCGCGACGGTGTATGGATCTATCACAACTAGCGTCGGGCACTGACACTGAGGTATATCCGTCCTCCAGGATCATTGGCCCATAAATGTCCATGTTTGGTCTAGCCTTTTTTCGCATGTTTTCCACCTCTGTCCTCAAAGCACCTGTCTCGGTGATAACCTCGTGTACCACGGGGGTATAGTCTCATACTGTGGTATTTACATTCACCCCATCCATTACAACTTTGCTGATCTGGGTCTGTCCCTGCGCGCGGCAAAGATATAAGTGCAGAAGGCACCTGGTAATGGGATATGGGACTTCTTTGGGAAAAGTTAGTCTGTCAGCTCCTACGGCATGGGGGATGTACGAACATACATAGCAAGAATCACTCGTTATTGATTTCCCTACTGCTGTCATGTCCCGGTACTATGAGTTGTCTAATAGGGAGGAGTGGACCGAATGTTCTCTTACTGACTGCTGTAGGTCTAGTAGAGGCCCGAAACCCTTTTGTATTTCAACAAGATGTTGGAATGTTTTGTGGTGCTTAGGCTTATAGCGGACCAGGGGTTTTGTTCTGTAGGGGGAGATAGCAAATCGGCGGGCTCTGTGGTGAGGAGAAGGGCGTTTGCAGGAAAGTTGTCGTTCTGTGATACTGGCAGCTCTTTTCCCTGTAATATTTCTATCCCCTGGGGCGGGAGCTGAGAATTTGAGATGCCCACTGGTGTGTGTGTGGCTAGTGCTGCTGTCGCGGAGCTTGGGACCTAACATGCTATGCGTTGTTTTCTTCTGGTTGTGGGTGACCGCTGGTAGAGTAGATAGAACAGTGGATGGTACAGTTTTTATGCTACCTATAGTAGGATAACTCCTTACGGCAAGAAAACAGATATACCAATTAAACGTTACTAGTGCCACTCCAACAAGGATACATAACATAAATATTGAGAAAATACATAGCTTTGCATCACGGCTGCTATATTCATGGAGCAGCACGTGGGTGTCTTCGTCTTCATCATCCGTGGAAGGGAAGCCGCTGTCTTCGTTCAGGGGGACCATGGGTATGTCGCTTCCTTCTTTTAGTCCATTGTCTAGTGCTGTGAAAGTGCAGTATCGAGGCGGACGTCCTTCCTGTGTATCCATGCTTTACGCTCAGCTATCCGGACGGCAGTTGGAGAAGAATCTGTCACCTCAAAAGGTCCTTCGAACTTGGGTTCTTCCCAGCGCCTGACGTGCTTCCAGATGAAGATCAGGGTCCCAGGACGGATCGGGGGGAGCTCAGGATCGGTGGGGCCCTTGTCGTTCCTCTTGGATACCTGGGCAGAATGGAACTGCGCAGCGCGGGTTAGTGTGCACAAGAAATCATAGAGCTCTGCTTTAACAATCTCAGAGGATGACTCACTATCAGTTTTGGGCCTGGTGGAAGGGACAGTTACATTTATGGATCGTCCAGTGACAAGCTGGTGGGGTGTGAAGTGGTGATCCGAACTTGGAGAATTTCTTAGTGAGAAGAGGGCAAGTGGGAGGCAGTAGAGCCACTTTTTACCGATGGTGGCGCTTATTTTACTTATTTTGTTCTTGAGCAGGCCGTTGAGACGCTCACAAATACCATTACTTTGGGGGTGGTAAGCGGATGTCAGTTTGTGTCTGATGCCTAGCATTGTGGTCAGGGAGGAAAAGATGGCGTTTGAAAAATGTGTTCCGTTATCTGCCCTAATGGCATCCGGGATTCCCCAGCGAGAAATGACGTCGCGGAGTAGGAATGTGGCTGCTGCTTTGGCATCGCAGTGAACGCATGGTCCAGCTTCGATCCAGCGCGAGAATGGGCATACTACCACAATGAGATATCGGTAATTTTGGCATCGGTCAATCATATCGACATAGTCAAAGTGGGGTTCCTTGAAGGGACCAGAGGATTTGGGGATGGTGGAAGCGACTGTTTTGAGAGTTGGGTTTGGTGAATATTGTTGACAGATGAGGCATTTGTTAACAAAGAGCTGTATTAATTCGTGAGCATTGGGGATGAACCAGTCTTTTTGTAATGTCGTGGACATGGTATCTCGGGAAACATGTGCGGGAAGATGTAGTTGGTCTAATGCCACTTGTAGTAAGGCTTGTGGCATGACAGGTTTCCTGGACATGGTCTGTCTATAAATAAAATCAGCAGGGTCCTGCTGTACTCCCCTCCTCTTCCATAACTCTTTCTCTTGAGGTGTTGCACTTTCTTGTATTTCTCTTAGATGTCGTTGGGCAATGTGATCATATTGTTGCGTGTTGTCCATGTGATAAGGAGTATTTGTGTCATGAGTTTCATTATTTATGTCTGTGTGCCGTGCTGGGGCTACACTATCCTCATGCATTTTTGTCTGCACTGTTGGAGCTATGCTTCCTTCTGTCTGCTTTGCTGGAGCTACTGCTTGGGCAACTAAGATAGGAATGTTTTGAGGATCTGGCTCAATCGCCGGTAGGGGGCCTCTGGCTGCAGCTTTGGCAGCCCAATCTGCCAGCGCGTTACCTCTGGAGACAAAATCTTGTCCATTAGTGTGCGCTACACATTTAACAACCGCTACCTCAGTTGGAAGCGTGAGTGCCTCAATTAATTCTTCCAGCAATTGTTTGTGACATACAGGTGCCCCATCTGATTTGAGAAACCCGCGCCTTTTCCAGCGCAAGATGCTCGAGTGTGTTGTTGTTGTGACATATGCAGAGTCTGAGTAAATGGTGATGCGGTCGTCAGCCCCATTGTTCAAGGCGGCAATTAGTGCCACTAGCTCAGCAACTTGGGCTGAGTAGTGTGGGGGCAATGCAATTTGCTGTACAATATCTAGGGAATCGGAGGACTCGTGTTGTTGGACCCTAACTACTGCGGCTCCTGTGTACCTGATCCCTGTCTCCTGATCAATAGTGGAGGATCCATCAACAAAATAGACAGTGCTGTCTGGTAAGGGGTCCTCTCTTGCTGCTCCTGACTCATCTGGAGAATATGTGGCACAGTCATGGGTGCCATCATCTGGGGCTGCAATTGGATGAGCAAAGAACATGGCAGGATTGACTGTGTGGCATTTGACTACTTTCAGAGAGGGTAATGACAGTATGACTTCGTACCCTGACACTCTTTGTGTTGTTAATATTGTCTTGGCTTTCTGAATTATAGCAAAGACGGCGTGCTCCGTGTACAGTGTCAACGGGGACCCCATGACAATGGGGTGCTTTTCTCTACGGCAAATGCTGCAGTGGCGAGAGCTTGTTCACAGGGGTAATGACCTCTCATGACCGAATCTAGCATGCCGCTGAAGTAGGCAATGGGCTTATGGCCCATATGATATTTTTGCGTACGTACAGCAGTCATAACCTGACCATTGCAGTGAGTGAACAGGTAGAATTCTTTAGTGTAGTCAGGTGAGCCTAACACTGGTGCGTTAGTGATTTTTTCTTTTAACTGTTTGAAGGATGCTGACATTTCAGGTGTCCAATCTATTTTATTATGTCTGTCTTTAGCTGCTTTAACTGCTTTCAGCAAAGGGGCAGTTATCGTGGAGAAATCAAAGACCCACTGACGGACATAGTTGATTAGACCAAGGAATTTTTGCATGTCTTTTACAGTTTGGGGCTCTGGGGTACTTTTTATGGCCTCAACTCTATCCGGCGTGACTCGCCTCCCTGATGCTGATAGTAATTGGCCTAGGTAGTGTACCTCTGTTTGGCAGTACTGCAGTTTGTTGTTGTTCACTTTGTAACCTCTGTGTGCTAGTGTAGTAAGCAGAGAAGTGGTGTCTTTCCTACATTGTTGTTCTGTGGTGCTACAGAGCAAAATGTCATCGACATATTGCAGCAAGGTGCTGTCACATTGGAAATTTGATAAGTCCTCTTCGACAACTCTGTTAAAGACGCTAGGGGACTCACAGTACCCCTGGGCTAACCTTGTATATGTCATCTGCACCCCCCTGAATGTGAAAGCCAATAGGTATTGACTGTCTGGTTGGAGGGGGACGCTAAAAAACGCATTTTTCAGGTCTATCACGGAAAAGTACTGTGCTTCTGGGGGAATATTTGTGAGGATGACAGAAGGGTCTTGGACAATGGGAAACTCTGGTACTACTATGTTGTTTACGGAACGAAAATCGTATACTAGACGCCATTGATTGGTCTTGCGGACAGGAAAAAGACAGGTGTGACAGGAAGAGGTACAGGGGTATATGACTCCCTGATCCAGCAAGGCCTGTATGGTAGGGGCAATACCCTCCTCTGCTTCCCTAGATTTTCCAACTGAAAACGATGAGACTAGGCGATACGGGCCACCATGCCAGAATCAATACTTAACTGTTGGATCTTATGATCTTGATAAATATTCATCACTAAAGAAACTTTTTGCCAATTTGGAATTCATGGTTTCTGGTTCGATTCACATAACCATTACTTTGAAAAATCTTTTTACTATTTTGAGAAGCCCTGAAGAAGTCTCTTTCTAGAGACGAAACGCGCCAGCTATGATTCTTCATGTCTATGTGGCTATGATTCTTCATGTTTATGTGAATATGTAATAAAGAAAAGGATTTTTTCAAGAAAAGTATATCGACGTTTTGGACATCCTTTTATATACTTTATTGACTTCTTTGAATAGTGCTGAAACCCTTTTGTGTATAAGTGGGTATTGTTTTATCCTGGGTAATATTGCGCCTTGTTTCAATTTTATTTTAAATGGGGTGGCGGAGTGGATGAGGCCCACATCATTAGGGCCGGTGGTCCACAATTGTGGCGGGACTTGGGCTAAGTCTGCCTCACGCACGGAGTCATATTTGGGTGTGACCGTGGGTGTCCTTTTTTCCACTATCACTGAGAGGGGTACCTCATTCATGTGGATAATCTCTGTTTTGGAAAACTCATCAGGATCGCCAAAGAGTTGGTCATCTGAAATGCTTCTTACTAATTGTCCAGGCTCAATAAAAATGGCACAGGCCCAGGTATGCATATTGTCGTCACCTGCCAGAAATGCCCCGTATGTAGGTGTTATTTCAAAAGCATGTATGCCTAAGATCATGTTCCTGTCTAGTATTTGGGAGTCTTGGGACTGTGGGCGAAAGAGGAACTCTTTTGGGAGCTGGACAATGCGGTGGTGCAGTTCTGGTGTGTTAGCTACAATGATATGTACCGCAGTGGAGAACGCTTGCTCATCCACAGGGCGAGCTCTTATTTGATCCTTCAAGGAGGAATCAACTGTGAGCGCCATCATCCTTGTCAAGGGTGTACCTGGTATAGAGAAAATCATTGTTCCGTTCTCATGGAAATGAATAGTCATGTTTAATTTTGCCATGAGGTTGCGCCCTAAAAGCTTAACCGGAGAGTGTGGTGAATAGAGCAGCCGCTGTTCCAACACAAGGTCTCCTATTTGTATGGGCACTGGCTTGGTGAAAGGGACCCTTGCTATTGCCCCAGAGAATCCCTGTGTGTCCGCTAACTGATCTGAGATGGGCAATGGTCCGCCCGTAATACAAGAGTACGTAGCACCTGTGTCAATGAGAAAGCTATATGTTTTATTGTTTATCGTGACCAGGACGGTGAGGTCATCTTCACCGCTCATGGTGCATGATAAAACCGAGCACGCAAGAGTTGTCTGTGGGCTGTCCTATCTAGTATATCCTCCAGCATGGTATTGTTGGATGGTGCCTTGTGCGAACGGATTGTTGGAGGCAATCACCACTCCACTTTGGGGTGGTGCATTTTGTTCTTGGGGTACCACTTGGTATGTGGGTGGCTGCTGAAGTGGCTGCATGGGAGCTTGCATCTGCGGGGGCGACTGTTGGCCTTGGGCAATGACTGGTGCTTGGAGTTGCACTTGTTGCGGGGCAGGTTGGGCGTAAGCATACAGCATCAGGGGTTGCTGTGGGTACATTTGCTGTGGCTGGTGTCGTGGTGGGGCTCTTTGAGTGGGACCCATAGACTGCTGGCCTTGGTCTCAAAGTCTAGTACGGCACTCTCTCTGTATGTGGCCCACCTTATGGGAATAATAACAAGTGAGTTGCCCTGGCTGCACTTGGAGTCTTTGCTGTTCCATTCCATTACCTCTTCCCTGCAAGCCTGCGTTTCTGTTGGCAGTATTCCTATTATTGCTGTAATACTGTTGTTGGTCTGTACTGTAGACAGGTTGTGCTGCTATGTATTGTACTGGGGGCTGCGGCTGTATGTACAGCATGACAGGTTGTGGCTGCGCCTGCACATATTGCATGGGCGGCTGTTGCATTAGTTGCAGGGCAGGCTGTGTGTTGGCAGTGAGCACATTCTGGGCAGCCTGTGGGAATGTGGTGACTGCTGTCATCTGACTGACAGGTGCAGCCAACATGACGGTGTCTGGGGTGTCCTTCTTTTTATTAAGCTTCTATTGTACTAATTTAGCAGCGGCATTCTCTATGGCTAACTGTCTACTCTTCTCCTGGTCCTGTCTCTTTTTGCAAAAATGTATAATGTGGTCCTGAATCTCAGGCCATGGTTTTGCCTCCATAGCCACTACTCTGTCTAACTTTTCTTGTACATCCTCTGGCAGTCCCCTTTTAACCATGTGGTAGAAGAGCCTGCTATTTCCTCCTGTTGCATTCCATTTGTCTCCTAGTTCCTGATGCCACTTTTCCTTCATTCTAGAGATAATGTTAATTGGATCCTCGTTCGCTTGCATTGTCAGCGACATGAGGGACCCGATATCCGGGACATCCGGAAATTTTATCCGTAGTTTAGCCCAGACTTGTGGTTTTATTTTGTCGAATGGTTCCCCATCATACTTCGTGTCATTCAAAGTTATTAGGCGGTACAAAAGGGGGTGGTGATGGACGGAGCATCAGAAGCAATCAAACACTCACACCCAGTCAACAGATCTGGGTTTGATCCATCACCGTTCTTTAGCCCACTCTGCCACCCCAGTTCAGACATGGCCATATGCAAATCAGTCTGACCCTGTGCCTCATGGGAACAGTCCAGCCCGAACTGCCAAGCCATGCCTTCCCTGGACCGGAAACAAGCTTCCTAGGACCGGTTTCTGGCATTTCAGCCGTCTTCAGCCAGGCTTGCTTGAATCCAGTGGCAAAGTGAGCAAGGGACTCACGTCTGAGCATACCCTGCCAACTTATGGCGAACAAAGCGGTACAAAAGGGGGTGGTGATGGACGGAGCATCAGAAGCAATCAAACACTCACACCCAGTCAACAGATCTGGGTTTGATCCATCACCGTTCTTTAGCCCACTCTGCCACCCCAGTTCAGACATGGCCATATGCAAATCAGTCTGACCCTGTGCCTCATGGGAACAGTCCAGCCCGAACTGCCAAGCCATGCCTTCCCTGGACCGGAAACAAGCTTCCTAGGACCGGTTTCTGACATTTCAGCCGTCTTCAGCCAGGCTTGCTTGAATCCAGTGGCAAAGTGAGCAAGGGACTCACGTCTGAGCATACCCTGCCAACTTATGGCGAACAAAGCAGTACAAAAGGGGGCGGGGATGGACAGAGCATCAGAAGCAATCAAACACTCACACCCAGTCAACAGATCTGGGATTGATCCATCACCGTTCTTTAGCTCACTCTGCCACCCCAGTTCAGACATGGCCATATGCCATCACCACCCCCTTTTGTACCCATTCATAGTTATTAAGCCGCGACTGACACTTTTGAAAATGTCCTCCGCTTCTCCGCCCTTAATTGATACGAGCAAACTTTTCATATCTCCTATCGCTAAGATTTTACCTGTAGTGTTCCTTTCTAGGGCGGCTATCCATTTGCCAGCACCCTCCGCAAGGGAGGTGAGTTGCTTCTTGAGGTTTTTCTTGTCTGCATAGGACCATGACACATAAACAGGTGGGTGGCCATTTTTTTTGTACATTAGTGGCATCTGGTGTCTCACTCCTGTGTCTAGTGCCTTGGGCCGTGTAAGATCATGTTGTCTGGCATATTTCTGCCAAATCTTTAGACTAGCCCTCATGTAGCCGTAGTCCCAATCTTCATCTCCTGCACCCTGGAGGATGCATTCTAAAGCTGTTGCCATATGCTGGGGCTCGAAGGACCCCTCTCTTGGCCATGGGAGCATCTGCGGGGCTAGGGACTCAGTCCAACCTGCCAAATTGTCTGTGAAGGGGTTGACAGCATAATCTGAGCCTTCCCCTAGTATCACTATCTCGTTGGGTGTTAGACCGCTGTCTCGCAGGGCGCATGGTCTGCAGAGAAACATGCTGGCACGCTGGCTAGCTCGGGTGTTGCGCATGGAGGCAGAGCCAGAGACATCATACATGATGTCATCTGGACATCCGTGCGTCCCCAGTACCCTAAGGCTCTCTAATTCTGTTGTCCTAGGCTTTCTCCTTCCCCCGGTACCGCCTGAATTGTGGAATTCCTGGTGTTGTGGGAGGAATGTATTTGTCGTTGTTTGGGCTTGGGGTGCGGGAAGTAGTGGATCAAATAGATCCCTCATGGCAGTGCTCAGTGGGGGTGTCCCTTGTTCTGCGAAGCGGACCTGAGCTGCTGGGGCAGTTGTATATGTTTGTCTCGGTAAAGGGCAGTGCCCATTATGGCACAGTCCTCCATTTTCCTCCATGTCTCTAAAGAGTTCTGCGCGTAATGTGGGTGGGGTTGGGGTATGTACCGCTGCTTGGCCGCTTGCAGGTCCAAGGGCCACTCTCCTGAGGGTATCAGTAATGTGGTCATTGAGTTGCTCCAGCTTTAGTGATGTGCGTCGGATCGAGTGAAGGACATCCCCGGGTGGGGGGCTGGATGATGTTGCTCTATTAAATACGGGTGCAGGGATTTTTTCATTCAGGCTATACTCCAGATCTTTGCACAATTCTGTAGTTGTTCTCCAATTGTCATAGTGGACTGGGGTACTCGCCGGGGGGGCCTGTTGTTCCCTATCCCTATACTCTGGGGGGACATTGGAGAATGTGATCAGGGAGGTATCAGTGTTTGCACAAAAAAATGGCAACTGGTCTCGAGGGGCAACCTCCGGCTCCTGGAGCCGGGGGATCCTTGCATTGAGGTCGGGGAGCAAATGGTGAGATGAAGCAGGTGAATGAGATGATGCGTGTGAGCGGTGAGATGATGTGTGGGAGTCAGCGTCCGAATCATCGCTTTCATCGTCACCTAATGGGGCAGTCATGGAAGTGGGAGTGAGTTTTAGGGTAAATTGCGCATCTATCTGTCTAGGTAATCCTGGCACTGTGGCATGTATTGTTGGGCTGCTACCGATGGTGGGTGGTGCGGGCATGGAGACGGCATATGCTGGTAATGTTGGAGTGGTGCTAGTGTCGGGTTGTGCCGGGCAGTCTGTACTATTTATAAGGACACTGATATATATATACAATACACTGGGAACCTCAAACACTAGTATTTGCACGGAGGGGTGGGCTCGCCCTGTTTATGTATTTCTACCCTAAATGTGGGGGGAGTTGGGATACCGATCTCTTATAAGTTCATCTCCTATCTCATGAAGAATAATAATGGCGAGTAGTAGCTTTAAATCCAACCCCTCAGGTCCCCTGTATACACCCTTGGGGGAAAAGTCAGGTAATTCAAGATTATTTATTTTTTTTAAACAATTTTTATTAGTTTTTCCTCAACTATAGCATCCTGAAATCCGCGTTACATACAATTAGCTTGTGTAGGAGAACCAGGCAAGTGATGACAGTACAAAAGAGAGCAGTTCCGCAACAGTGCCAGTCCTAACCCCCCACCCCGCTCCCTCTCTACCCCCACCCCCCCCGTCGGTGTGCCCGCCTCGGTCTCCCCCCCTCGGTGAGGCTTAAAGCGCCCCACGCAGCCAGGGAGCCGAACTAGGTAATTCAAGATTATATTGGGCAAGGGCAAGAATGATTTTACTCTGTAATGGGTTTCGTGGCCAGGAGGAAGTGAAGTTGGTGGGTATTTCTAAGCCTGGGGATAGTAGGCGGATGCGTATGTAGATCCACTCTGGTGTTTTGTGCACCGAAGTGCCCAATATTCTTTTCTCATATATTGCATGAAGCGCCTGCATGGGGTTTTGTGGCGGTGAAGGGTAGGTGGTGCAGAATGTATATATATATATAGCAGTACGGCAGGGAATACTATTTTTGTTTGTGTTTCAAGATGCTCGTTGATGACTCAGGGGGGTGTAAAAATGCTGGGGCGATAGATAGCATGATCTGCCTGGTATGACTGTCGTCAATGTAAGAATAAACACCTAGGCAGTCTAAGCACAAAGCAATATAATGTTCAATAGAAAGACATTAAACAATGTAATATTCAATAGAAGAACATGAATATTATAGAAGGAGACACAACATACGATATATTATAAAAAATATATTAAATTTATTATATTTGAATATAGCAATGATAGAAATAAATTGATGATACAGGACTATATAATTAGAAGATGTGATTTAAACAGAGATTGAATGAAATGGACAATGCATTAAACAATATGCAACAAATCGCATCTGTAGTCGATCAAATAACAGAATATAAATACAGAAAAATAAAAATAGGAGTGGCGAAGACCGAGATGTTCTCAACGCGTGTTTCGACGCTAACACAGCGTCTTCATCAGGAGAGCCACAGTATCTTTAAATCTGTATCGATAATAGAGCAAGACGGTGAGTAAGCCCATGAGGTCCAACTGAAAATTACGGGCGTGTGGAATGCTACCTAATAATTAAAGGCGTCGCTTGTGGCCAAGGATGAGCCAAAATAGTGACAATCCGCGAAGGGAGAAAGTTCAGAACCGTCCAATTACAGGCGTCGCTTGTGGCGAAGGATGAGCCAAAATAGTAAAAATCCGCGAAGGAGGAAGTTCAGAGCCGTCCAATTACAGGTTTTAAACTACCAAAGGGTACTGCCATGCAGATCCGGTTGATATATATAATCACGATAACCATCCAGAGATAAGCGGAGGTTCTCTTTTAAGCGAATGTAGTTAAATGAAGCTGGCAGCTTTCGTAATGGGTCATGGATAGACGCGTAAGGTATGCAGGTGACCATTAATAGAGTCACGCATCAAAGAGCTCCGCGTCGATGGACCGATGGACCGATGGACCCTTGACGGTGGTCCATCGACGCGGAGCTCTTTGATGCGTGACTCTATTAATGGTCACCTGCATACCTTACGCGTCTATCCATGACCCATTACGAAAGCTGCCAGCTTCATTTAACTACATCCGCTTAAAAGAGAACCTCCGCTTATCTCTGGATGGTTATCGTGATTATATATATCAACCGGATCTGCATGGCAGTACCCTTCGGTAGTTTAAAACCTGTAATTGGACGGCTCTGAACTTCCTCCTTCGCGGATTTTTACTATTTTGGCTCATCCTTCGCCACAAGCGACGCCTGTAATTGGACGGTTCTGAACTTTCTCCCTTCGCGGATTGTCACTATTTTGGCTCATCCTTGGCCACAAGCGACGCCTTTAATTATTAGGTAGTATTCCACACGCCCGTGATTTTCAGTTGGACCTCATGGGCTTACTCACCGTCTTGCTCTATTATCGATACAGATTTAAAGATACTGTGGCTCTCCTGATGAAGACGCTGTGCTAGCGTCGAAACGCGCGTTGAGAACATCTCGGTCTTCGCCACTCCTATTTTTATTTTTCTGTATTTATATTCTGTTATTTGATCGACTACAGATGCGATTTGTTGCATATTGTTTAATGCATTGTCCATTTCATTCAATCTCTGTTTAAATCACATCTTCTAATTATATAGTCCTGTGTCATCAATTTATTTCTATCATTGCTATATTCAAATATAATAAATTTAATATATTTTTTATAATATATCGTATGTTGTGTCTCCTTCTATAACATTCATGTTCTTCTATTGAATATTACATTGTTTAATGTCTTTCTATTGAACATTATATTGCTTAGACTGCCTAGGTGTTTATTCTTACAATGTCATTTACCCTGCCCTAGGAGTACTGCTAGTCCCTGCAGGGGGTCCCTATTTTTGAACATTAATGACTGTCGTCAATGCCAAGTGTCTGAAATATTGTGAGAAGAACTGTGCTAGTGAGGGGTGTCACGTGAAGGAAGCAAGACGGGTGACCGTCAGAGAGATCCACTACGTGATTGTTGATCAGGTATATCGTGATATTATTGTGGAGATTACTGTTCATTCCCAAAAATTGAGGTGGAACAATTGGAAGGGCGTGCAAGATCAGGCAGGGAGACAGGATCTACGGGTCTTGTAAATAATCACTCAACAGTGCTCTCAAAAGGGGTGCTGTGTCGTTCTGAGACTGTGGGTGTACAGAAAGTGAAGGTGTGGGGGAATTGGGAACTTCAAGGGCTTGGGAGAGAGGCTGTCTCAGATGAAGCCACTGACACTACGGAATCCAATGAGGATTCCCTGTCGGTAATAGAAATAGGGGAGGAAGCAAGATAGGTAGGGTAACCTGGGTGGTCAGAAGAAGGTAAATGAGGAACAGACAGGGTGGAGGAATTGGATTGTTCTTCAGAGTAAAGTAGGTGGGCGCAAACCGTGTCTGGAGATGGCAGGGTGAGAGACATATGGGGGAGGGCGTCAGATAGGTCTGTCAGGGAAGTTGCAGAGATGTGAACTTGGGTGTTGGGGGTGAGGGTGACCCCCAAAATCATCCAGACATCGGATAATTTGTTCCTGAGTTCATCAGTAAGGGGAGTGAATTCGCTAGAAGTTATATTGTGGACAACCTGAGGAGAGGCGTGCACAAATTGAATAGAGCAGTTGATAATTCGTGGGGAGGGGTTGGACATCACGAACGTGGGGGAGAGCTAAACATGACTGGAGGTGCGAAAAGGAAGACAAGGGGGTAGGAGAAATGCTTGTTATCCCCTCCTTTTTGGCAATCAGTTGCAGGAGCAAATGATAGACAAAATTTGGAGGAAGTGAGAGGCGCAATGAGGGGCAAAGGAAAAGAGGGTGTGATAAGAGGGGAACCTATCTACCTAGCAGGGGTGCAAGAAGGAAAGGGAAATGCTGTGCAGTACGCACACCAGACAACAGTGACAAGGTGTGAGGTTGAGAAGGGCAGAAGGTGGGGGGCTAACGGGGAAGAAGGCGCTAATGTTAGCAAAAAGCACAAGGAGGCAACTTCAAAGCACAATGGTGCACAAACCAAAACAAATGACAAGGAACATGAAGCAAACAAATATTAATGAAGACCAAATATTGTACAATAAAGAATGATGAAATACGCAGAATGCATCGTGGAAGAAGAACAAAAGCCTAGATATGAAATCTCACTAACCACGAGAGGCACGGTGGGGCACCGTGCAACAGGGGAAGAGACAGTCGAGAGGCAAAGTGCACAAGGAAGGACCCGGAGGGGCAGAGGTGGGAGGGGAGCGGGGATTACAAGCTATGGGCTGGATACAGAGAAGGGGAGGGGAGAAAAAGAGGTGGAAAAGAAAAGAAAAAAGGAGAGAAAGAGCACCGAGAGATAGTGTAAGTCAGACAGCAGAGCTGTAGATCAGGAAGGGGAGGAGGGACGGGGGAACTGAGCCTTCGTGGCAGGGAGAGAAAGAGAGCAGCAGCTCCAGGCGATGGTGTTTAGCCAAAATATCGAGTTTTAAATTTCGACCTACAATAATATCGTGTTTTTAATATCGTAGGTACAGAATATCGAAGTCAAGAATATCGATGGACAGAATATCGATCCCAAGGTAAGTAATATCGAAGTTAATAATATCGAAGTAATTAATATCGATGTAAGTAATATCGTAAGTAAAAATTTCGATGTCAATAATATCGATATTTATTTAGTGTAATGTCATTTAATATGTATTTTATTTGTATGTTAAAGATTATTGTAATGTATTTTAATACATTTAAAAATAAATGTTTAGAGATTTATAATTATTTTACATTTAATTTAGCGTTTTAGTATCAGAGCGGGTTGTGGGTTTATAGGGGAATAGGGTGGGAAGTAATTTAATTATAATTAATGAATTAATATGTATTGTTTAATTGGTATTTATGAATAATTAATTGGTAATTAATTAATAATTGGTAATTAATTGATTAATTAATTGTTAATTAATTATTAATTGTACAATTATTTTATTAATTGGTTAATTATATACATAATAATTAGTTTATTATTAATATTTATTTATTGTTATTGTTAATTACTTAATTGTTAATTAGTAATTAATTGGTGATTTAATTTTATTAAGTGATTAATTGATAATTAAATTAATTATGTGAATTTTTATGTGTAGTGGGTTGTGGGTTTATAGGGGAATAGGGTGGGAAGTAATGTAATTATAATTAATGAATTAATATGTATTGTTTCATTGGTATTTATGATTAATTAATTGGTAATCAATTAATAATTGGTAATTAATTTGATTAATAGAATAATTAATTTTTAATTAATTATTAATTGTAAAATTACTTTATTATTTGGTTAATTATATAAATTATAATTAGTTTATTAATAATATTTCTTTATTGTTATAGTTAATTAATTGTTAATTAGTAATTAATTGGTGATTTAATTTTATTAAGTGATTAATTGATAATTAAATTAATTATGTGAATTTTTATGTGTAGTGTGTTGTGTGTTAAAGGGGGAATAGTGTGGGATGTAATTTAAATTTATTTATTTAAATATTTATTTTACATAATTGGTATTTAATAATATTTTTTTTTTAAAAACATTGTTAACATGCAATTTTTTTATAAGAAATTATTGAATTGGTTATCATGTTAATAGAATCACTATGCTATCTAGTGGTTTCCCAACTGTTTTACTATCTGGAGTGGG
This sequence comes from Triturus cristatus, assembly GCF_964204655.1. Lineage (NCBI taxonomy): Eukaryota > Metazoa > Chordata > Amphibia > Caudata > Salamandridae > Triturus > Triturus cristatus. The sequence continues at coordinate 556,804,538 of NC_140592.1, read as the reverse complement.
AATAGTAATTTTTACCCCTACGCTATCCAACCTTTTCTCTACTGTTGCACTGTCTGGAGTGGGAATAGTGCATTTTACCCTTACGCTATCCAACACTTTCCCTACTATTGCACTCTCTGGAGTTGGAATAGTAATTTTTACCCTTACGCTATCCAACACTTTCCCTACTATTGCATTCTCTGGAGTGGGAATAGTAAATTTTACCCTTACGCTATCCAACACTTTCCCTACTATTGCACTCTCTGGAGTTGGAATAGTAATTTTTACCCCTACGCTATCCAATGTTTTCCCTACTGTTGCACTCTTTGGAGTTGGAATAGTTATTTTTACCCCTACGCTATCCAACGTTTTCTATACTGTTGCACTCTCTGGAGTGGGAATAGTAAATTTTACCCTTACGCTATCCAACACTTTCCCTACTATTGCACTCTCTGGAGTGGGAATAGTAAATTTTATGCTTACGCTATCCAACACTTTCCCTACTATTGCACTCTCTGGAGTTGGAATAGTAATTTTTACCCCTACGCTATCCAACGTTTTCCCTACTGTTGCACTCTTTGGAGTTGGAATAGTTATTTGTACCCCTACGCTATCCAACGTTTTCCCTACTGTTGCACTGTCTGGAGTTGGAATAGTAATTTTTACCCTTACGCTATCCAACACTTTCCCTACTATTGCACTCTCTGGAGTTGGAATAGTAATTTTTACCCTTACGCTATCCAACACTTTCCCTACTATTGCACTCTCTGGAGTTGGAATAGTAATTTTTACCCCTACGCTATCCAATGTTTTCCCTACTGTTGCACTCTTTGGAGTTGGAATAGTTATTTTTACCCCTACGCTATCCAACGTTTTCTATACTGTTGCACTCTCTGGAGTGGGAATAGTAAATTTTACCCTTACGCTATCCAACACTTTCCCTACTATTGCACTCTCTGGAGTGGGAATAGTAAATTTTATGCTTACGCTATCCAACAGTTTCCCTACTATTGCACTCTCTGGAGTTGGAATAGTAATTTTTACCCCTACGCTATCCAACGTTTTCCCTACTGTTGCACTCTTTGGAGTTGGAATAGTTATTTGTACCCCTACGCTATCCAACGTTTTCCCTACTGTTGCACTGTCTGGAGTGGGAATAGTAATTTTTACCCTTACGCTATCCAACACTTTCCCTACTATTGCACTCTCTGGAGTGGGAATAGTAATTTTTACCATTACGCTATCCAACACTTTCCCTACTATTGCACTCTCTGGAGTTGGAATAGTAATTTTTACCCCTACGCTATCCAACGCTTTCCCTACTGTTGCACTCTTTGGAGTTGGAATAGTAATTTTTACTCTTACGCTATCCAATGTTTTCCCTACTGTTGCACTCTCGGGAGTTGGAATAGATATTTTTACCCCTACGCTATCCAACATTTTCCTTACTGTTGTTTTTGTTGAAGTTGGACTAGTAGTTTTATTGTGTCTGATATTAAATATGTTTTGTAATATTTTAGCTATTGTAATATATAATTAATAATAAAAAAAATTCAAATTAAAATTAATGATTATTATTTGCTATATGTAATTATTTAATATTTATTAATGTTATTGTTTTATGTGTATAGATGTATTGGTAATTTAAATAAATATTTAATAATTTATATGTTACAGAAATTATTATTAAAAGTAATTATTAAGTAAGTGTATATATTATATATTATATATATGTTTAATTAAAGTTTCATTTAATTATATATATTTGTTATAAATTTTACATATTATACAATATATTTAATTATGTTTCTTTGATTTATAAGTATTATTTGGTTTATTTTACATATATTTTTAAACTAAAAAAAAAACGATATTTTTGAATTACGATATTTTTGACATCGATATTAAATTATCGATATTTTTGTACTTACCATGTTGTAGATAGGATGTCGATATTCTTGACCACGATATTTTTGTTGCGATATTTTTGTAGGTCGAATTTTTGTCTTTCGAAATTATGTCATACAATCCCAGGCGATGTAGTGCGCAGGCGGTGGAAGGGGAAGTGTAGTTCTGCAAATAGCACAAGTCACTTCCTCCTTCTGTGCTGGCGCAGACCGAGCTGACAAAGCCCGTCAGTAAGAGAGGAAACAGAGTTGAACTAAAGAAAGAATAGTGACACCCAATCCTCGCAAGAAAATGTAGTGTGAAGAACAAAGGAAAGAGAAGGAGTGAGGGCCAGATGAAAAAGGCCGTAGGGGCAACGGAAGGCAGCCCACATAGGAGAAAAATACAACAGAATGGAGAGCAAGCAAACCTTAGAACCGTCCCCGGACTGGAACCGGAGGGAAATCAACAATCATCAATACACCCAAATGAACATCTCCGTCATTAAAGCGGAGGCTGACCATCCCTGAACTGGGCAGGGGCTAACCATCCCTGGACCGGCCAGGGGATTTCAACAAATCATCGCCGGGCTGAACCCAGGGGCAAACCATCCCTGGGCTAGCCAGGAGCTAACCAATAGAATTCAAAATCCTCTACGGAATAGAACCGGAGGCTAACCATCTCCGGAGTAGCCGGAGGAAAAGCAATAAACAAAACACTCCACAAAAATATGTCCACACAAGGTGTGGAAGAGGAATCAGCTCTGAGAAAAAGACAATAATCGTAACCACACAAAGAAAGAGAGAGAGTTGTTTTAATTGAGACCAGAGATACTGCAACAGGGTGGGAGGAGCGCAGCCAGAGACAGCTCAGAAGAGTCTGTCACACACCCTGGGAACAAAGACCAAGGAAAGGCAAGGGAAAAGTAAAAATGGCCTTGGCTTACCCGTGGTCTGTAATGGGTGGAGGCCACACTCTCAGAGACAGCTCGTGGAAGCGCTGCAGTCCACCACAGGCAAGAAGAATCGTGGTACGATGAAGTTCGTGGTCGCCAGCTGTTAAAGGGAGATATTTGATGCCCTTTAGGGTGTGGTCACCATACTTGTGGGCACAGGCCACCAGCGCAACCCTTCACTGAGAAACAAGGAAGAAAGATGTAAGATGACCAATAATTTGATTGGAGTGGCACTTTTATTCTATAAGCCAAGCATATATCAATAAATGCATGTCAATTCATTATCTATTCAAAACCATTAAGAAACCTGACTTCACTCCGTCAGGGATATATCGCATGATCATTACAATGCTCAGAAGTGTAGAAACCTGGCTGGAATCAGGACCTGCAAAATGGCATAATTGAAGTCAATACAGAATACATTTCAATGAAGATATAGCCCTAGAGGCAAGCTTTTCTAAAGAGAGCTACACATGCTAGATTAACATTTCAAGAGACCTTAAATGCAAGGAATTGGGTGTAGATGGAAAGTATCGAGAACAACCAAAGATTAAAAAGGCAAAAAGGTTATCTAGATTGGGATGTACCACCTGAGCAAGAGGCTTTAAGCTCCCAAATCAGATAAACGGCTGGCCGGAGAACCCATGCATGTGATGAACACAGCAGACAGAGTTCTGGCTTCTAATTAGGGTGCTAGATCTCATTATACCCAAAAATGCAGAACAATGACATTGTTCTGATGCACTTTCTGACGTAGGTGGCTTGACCGCATGTCTTAAGACACGGAACTGGTTAAAGAACATTTTGTCTTGTACATTTTGTTTTGTACATTTTGTTTTGTACATGTCTCTAAAAATATGTAAGAGCGGAACTTAAGACAGGTGCTGCTATTGCAAAGCTGCAACTGTGGTTTCACTTGGCCAAGCTAAGTTTCGAAAATAATAATGTAGCAAGAAGTACCAACTGGTTCCAGCTGGTCTTTGTGTACGTGCATGTATGGGTGTCTTGCAAGTGTGTTGTGGAAAGTTACTGTACTATACGTGGTTGCCCAAGCTACCTCGTTGTACTCAGCGCAAGCAGAAGGATGTTTTGAAAATCATTTAGGGCCTAGTAGATTTTATTAGTATGAGGCGGTGACCTTTGCCCTTTGGCACAGGCCTGTATGCAGGGGGTTCAAGAGACCTGTGGGCCTTCATTTACTGATTGTGTATGGCAAAAATGGGCACTTTAGCATACATCCAGATTTTATCTGGCAGGGCCTATGTAGAGACCTTCATGCTGCCAAGGTTGATAAAATGCTCTATTTGGTAATCAGATGGTGGAACGTGATCCTCCATCACTGCAACTGCTGAGCGTGAAGAAAATTGTTGCATCGCTTCCACTGAAGACTCGCTGGCTTGATCATCGCCCCGCACGTTTGCGGCCAGAAAATCATCGCTGCGACTGCTGAGCATGAAGAAAATCGTCGCATCGTTGCCGCGGATGGCTCGCTGGCCTGATCATCGCCCCGCATGTTTGCGGCCAGAAAATCATCGCTACAGCGGCAGAGCGTAAAGAAAATCGTCGCTAACCCCTGTTAGCGAGCGGCCGTGACCAGAGCGTGAGGAAAAACATCGCTAACCCGCCGGAGCGACATTTCTTGTGGATTATTTGTCAACATCTCAGAACTGTGAGTTGAAGGGCCGCAGACACCATTTCCCTGAACTGAGCTTTTCCTTCCCCATTGGAACTATATTTGCAGCATCCAGAGAGCACTATTTTGTTGTACAGTATTGTGATTTCCTCGTTATTTGGTCTTGTGATAAGCCTCTATATAAAGATAACTATTTTTTTATAACTACCTGTGTTGTGTCCCTTTGTAGTGTTCCTCACTGTATTTGCTGTGTATGATCATCAATGCTTTACACACTGTCTCTGAGATTAGCCTAACTGCTCGTGCTACGTTACCACAGGGTGGAGCAGGGGTTGTCAAGGGGGTGCAGCCCTTCACTCTGACTTAGAAAGAAGGGTCCCTGCTTGGGCAGTGGCCATCCACTGCCAACCAGAGACCCCCATTGCTAACATTGGTGGTCAGCGGTGGGGAACTGGACTTGCGTTGGTGACCGCATATAGTAATTATATTGTACACTACTAGTGAGTGCAGACCATGACGTGCCACATACGTATTTGAGGATTTTTTTGTAAATTTTTTGTTTGAAGAGTGCCAGTTGTTGTCACAATGGCCAAGCCCAGAATTGTTGACCCAGAAGAGTTTTCCTGGGAAGAGGAGAAGATAGATACCTACACGTCCAAGGAGCTAAAATTATTTTGTAAGAAATTTACAGTCCCTACCACAGGGTTCACCAGGAAAGAAGAATTCTGCGAGGCACTGAAGCCATGGATAGCAGCCAGGGATGCCCCAAGGAATATGGGAGAGCCTGTGGTGGAGGGAGAGAATGTGGATGAAGTGATTGAGGTAGTAGGTAGTAAAGCGCTTTCCAGCCCGGGCACAAGTGTGTCGGCGTGGGGTCTGTCCCCAGAGGAGATGGAGGACAGGGAAAGAGAGAGACGCCATAATAGGGAGATGGCTAAGATGCAAATAGAAGGTCAGAAGGAGAGAGACCGTGAGATCAGGAAGATAGAGCTTGAAATGATGAAAATGAAGCTTGAGCCTTAGAGAGCATTGAGGGAGCTGGAGATTAAGGCAAAGAATGGAGAGACCTCCAGTCCCTCTGGTGGCAGCATACCAGTAGTACAGACAGAGAGCAGAGTATACATTCCTAAATAGGTTGTTAGGGATTTCCACAAGAGAGCGCAGATAGCAGTAGAGGAGAAGTTAGCTTGGGAGGGTAGATTGTCCCCCGAGCGCAGTTTTAATTGTCTGGACTCACCAGTGAGGGTGAGGTCCAGTGGTGGCAGCAAAATTGAGTTATGTAATAATGACAGTGTAGTACGCCCACCCAGAGATGTGGTACCTGACTCGAAGAAGTGGGTTGATCTACACCAGGTGATTCAAGGATATGAGGTAGGTCCATTAGTGTGCAGTGTCACTGAGGTGGATTGGGGAACTAGCGCAGGAACCCATAGTCCTAGAGAGGGCAAGGACACCCTACCGACTCTAGATGTGAGGTGCAGGGAGAGGGGTCCCCCCGTGGTTGAAGTCCTGGTGTATGAGTGTGAGAATCGCCCAGAAGAGTGTGGGTTGAGTGATAGAGACAGTCATGTAATGTCTCGCCCATTTCAGGAGAATGGTGTGGGGTACGTATGTGAGGCACTGGATTGTGAGGTGAAGGTTAGCACCTGCGTGGAACTGTGTAATCCAATTGTGGGAGACCATATTGTAAGTTCCTGTTTTCCAGAACTTAACCAACACCTGTTAGAGCGCGAGTTCCCTGATCCTTGGGAGATGGCACAGGAGGCAGACCTCTGGGTGAGTTCCAGAGGCTCTGTAGAGGCATTAGGGAATGACCCTAATAGGAGTGGTTCAAAGGTCTTCCCACCCAGAGGGGTGGGAGAGGTCAAGAGTGATGCAGCTAGGTCCCCTTGTTGTGAGGAGGTTGTAGGGCCTCACATCCTGTCTCATGGGAGCAGGAGTGAGACTGGGATAGGTCCCGAAGTGCCCCCACCTCAGTCTCCAGTACTGGATGGTTCCATGAGGGAACACCAGGTAGAGAAGATAGTCTGTCCGGATGGACTGTCAGTTGTGGGGAGTCTCCCCGTGTTAGGTGAGCTGGGAGTGCCCGTAGTCAGGCCTCCGTAAGATCTTGTGTCTGGCCGTGCCACTCCTAGGGGGAGGTTGCAGAAGTCCAGTTTGAGGGGTGAGTGGGGGAAGGAGCCCCCAGTGGGAGAACCAGTGGGTCAGGGGCCAGTCAGGAGGGCTGAGCTCCAGAGGAATGACCATGGTGACACCACTTCTGTCCTGGGAGATCTTCGCTCCCTGTCAGGGGGACAGGGACCGGGAGATCTGCGCCAGGCAGACTGTCACGCAACACAGGAGTTCTGTGTTACCCTCGGGGAGGGTGTTTGTACTCCCCAGGAAGTCCTGGTTCGCCAGGCAGTTGTTCAACCGTGGGGGTTGGTCCCTGAGTTGGGTAGTCAGGTCCAGGTGTTGTCTGACCTGAAGGGAGGGACAACTGTAAGCAGTGTCCCGACCATTGTTTTTTGTAAGGGCACCACTCCAGGTGGGAGGGTGCAGTATGCTGGAAGGGGGTGCAGAGGGAGGAAGTCCTCGCCTCTGACCCCGGTGCCACCTGAGGGGTTTTCCAGGTTGGTAGATCGTTTGCAGGGTCCAGGCCCTGAACTGGTAGAGGGGTATGTTTCCCTCAAGGGGGGCCTGTGTGCTCCCCAGGAAGTCTTGGTGTGCCAGGCAGTCTGTTGCCCAACTCTAGAGGAGTGTGTTGTCTACGGGGGGAATGGGTGTACTCCCCCAGAAGTCCTGGGTTGCCAGGCACAGGTCCAGCCTAAGGGTACAGACCCTGGGTTGGATGGCCAGGTCCAGGGTGTCGCCCCTGACCTGGTGGAAGGGGTAACTGCTAACAGTGCCCCTACCGGTTTGTGTTATGGAGATGCCTCTCTAGGTGGGAGGGTGCAGGGCCCCAGTAAAGGGGGCGGGGAGAGGGCAGCCTCACCCCTGACCTCCGCCCAGTCTCCGGCCTGCCGCTGGGTACAGGCCCAGGGCTGGTGGGTCAGTGTCAGGGTATGCCTGACCTGATGAGAGGGAGAGTAAACAAAAGGTGCCAGTCACCTGGGGCTACTGCCCCCCGCTTTCTGATGCTGCTGAGATTTGAGAGCCCTGAGAGGTATAGGGTCTGGGTCTCACCGCTGACTACTGTCAGTGGTAGATGTTGCTTGCTGTTTCTCTGTTGGGACACCCCTGTGAGCAAGTTTGGGTTAGGTGCTGCACAGGTGGTGACCACAGGTGAGGGGAAGAGTTCCCTATTGGTTGTCGTAGTGGGCCCTGAGAGTGTGGACCAGGGGATCCCACAGGGTTCGGAGTGGCGTAAAACTGGAGTATGCACCTGCAGTCGCGGGCCAGATCCATGTTCTATCGCCCAAAGCAGGGAAGCCCATTAAGGTAGTGATTGGTCTCCCCTGCGTTTTGGCTGGAAGGGGGCTGTGTTGGAAATGGCCCTTTTTGCGGGGTCATCTGGGTTTAATCCATCGTTTTTTTGCTCACCATGCCACCCCAGTTCAGACTTGGCCATATGCAAATCAGTCTTGACCCTGTGCCTCATGGGAACAGTGCAGCCGAACTGCCAAGTCATGTCTTCCCTGGACCGGAATCAAGCATCCTAGGACCGGTTTCGGGGTTTCACCCCTCTTCAGCCAGGATAGATTGACTCCAGTGGCGTAGTGAGCACGGGACCCACGTCTGGGCATACCCTTCCCACATAGGGCAAACAGCAAAACACACAAGATGATGGACGGAATGTTTCACATTGGCAAAACATTCACCCTCAGTCACAGATCTGGGTTTAATCTATCGTTATTTCGCTCACCATGCCACCCCAGTTCAGACTTGGCCATATGCAAATCAGTCTTGACCATGTGCCTCATGGGAACAGTCTAGCCCGAACTGCTAAGCCATGTCTCCCTGGACCGGAATCAAGCATCCTAGGACCGGTTTCGGGGTTTCCCCCCTCTTCAGCCAGGATAGCTTGACTCCAGTGGTGTAGTGAGCACGGGACCCACGTCTGGGCATACCCTTCCCACATAGGGCGAACAGCAAAACACACAAGATGATGGACGGAATGTTGCACATTGGCAAAACATTCACCCCGAGTCACAGATCTGGGTTTAATCCATCGTTATTTTGCTCACCACACCACCCCAGTTCAGAGTTGGCCATATGCAAATCAGTCTTGACCCTGTGCCTCATGGGAACAGTCCAGCCCGAACTGCCAAGTCATATCTTCCCTGTACCGGAATCAAGCATCCTAGGACCGGTTTCGGGGTTTCACCCCTCTTCAGCCAGGATAGCTGGACTCCAGTGGCGTAGTGAGCACGGGACCCACGTCTGGGCATACCCTTCCCACATAGGGCGAACAGCAAAACACACAAGATGATGGACGGAATGTTGCACATTAGCAAAACATTCACCCCCAGACACAGATCTGGGTTTAATCCATCGTTATTTTGCTCACCACGCCACCCCAGTTCAGACTTGGCCATATGCAAATCAGTCTTGACCCTGTGCCTCATGGGAACAGTCCAGCCCGAACTGCCAAGTCATGTCTTCCCTGGACCGGAATCAAGCATCCTAGGACCGGTTTCGGGGTTTCACCCCTCTTCAGCCAGGATAGTTTGACTCCAGTGGCGTAGTGAGCACGGGACCCACGTCTGGGCATACCCTTCCTACAGGGCGAACAGCAAAACACACAAGATGATGGACAGAATGTTGCACATTGGCAAAACATCCACCCCCAGTCACAGATCTGGGTTTAATCCATTGTTATTTTGCTCACCACGCCACCCCAGTTCAGACTTGGCCATATGCAAATCAGTCTTGACCCTGTGTCTCATGGAACAGTCCAGCCCGAACTGCCAAGTCATGTCTTCCCTGGACCGGAATCAAGCATCCTAGGACCGGTTTCGGGGTTTCACCCCTCTTCAGTCAGGATAGCTTGACTCCAGTGGCGTAGTGAGCACGGGACCCACGTCTGGGCATACCCTTCCCACATAGGGCGAACAGCAAAACACACAAGATGATGGACGGAATGTTGCACATTGGCAAAACATTCACCCCCACTCACAGATCTGGGTTTAATCCATCGTTATTTTTCTCACCACGCCACCCCAGTTCAGACTTGGCCATATGCAAATCAGTCTTGACCCTGTGCCTCATGGGAACAGTCCAGCCCAAACTGCCAAGTCATATCTTCCTTGTACCGGACTCAAGCATCCTAGGACCGGTTTCGGGGTTTCAACCCTCTTCAGCCAGGATAGCTTGACTCCAGTGGCGTAGTGAGCACGGGACCCACGTCTGGGCATACCCTTCCCACATAAGGCATACAGCAAAACACACAAGATGATGGACGGAATGTTGCACATTGGCAAAACATTCACCCCCAGACACAGATCTGGGTTTAATCCATCGTTATTTTGCTCACCACGTCACCCCAGTTCAGAGTTGGCCATATGCAAATCAGTCTTGACCCTGTGCCTCATGGGAACAGTCCAGCCCGAACTGCCAAGCCATGTCTTTCCTGGACCGGAATTAAGCATCCTAGGACTGGTTTCGGGGTTTCACTCCTCTTCAGCCAGGATAGCTTGACTCCAGTGGCGTAGTGAGCATGGGACCCACGTCTGGGCATACCCTTCCCACATAGGGCGAACAGCAAAACACACAAGATGATGGACGGAATGTTGCACATTGGCAAAACATTCACCCCCAGTCACAGATCTGGGTTTAATCCATCATTATTTTGCTCACCACGCCACCCCAGTTCAGACTTGGCCATATGCAAATCAGTCTTGACCCTGTGCCTCATGGAACAGTCCAGCCCGAATTCCCAAGTCATGTCTTCCCTGGACCGGAATCAAGCATCCTAGGACCGGTTTCGGGGTTTCACCCCTCTTCAGCCAGGATAGCTTGACTCCAGTGGTGTAGTGAGCACGGGACCCACGTCTGGGCATACCCTTCCCACATAGGGCGAACAGCAAAACACACAAGATGATGGACGGAATGTTGCACATTTGCAAAACATTCACCCCCAGTCACAGATCTGGGTTTAATCCATCGTTATTTTGCTCACCACGTGACCCCAGTTCAGACTTGGCCATATGCAAATCGGTCTTGACCCTGTGCCTCATGGGAACAGTCCAGCCCGACTTGTGTGTCTTCTGTTTATAGAAGAGCATAACATCATGATGGCGTTCATAACAGAGTCCTGGACGGATAACGCCTCAGGACCAGATATTGTTAAAGCCTCACCTCCAGACTTTCTCTGCCATACATTGGACAGACCTCTAAGGAGGGGAGGAGGGCTAGCGGTTATCTATCATAATAGCCTAGAGCCCTCTTTTCTGACAGCCTCTACTCCAGCCTGTGAAGCGCTGTCAATTAGTGTGCGGTTCTCCCCTCAAGACACTTTCAAAGCTATGCTTATTTACTGTGCCCCTGGCCCTAGAGGTGGATTTCTTGATTCCATTGGGACTTTATTGGAGGAAGGGCTATGTGCCAAATCATTTACAATTCTGGGGAACTTTAATTTTCATCTTGAGGATTCCACGGATTTAGACACCTCAAGACTGACGCAAATTATGATGGGAGGGGGATCTCGAGCAGCGGGTAGAAGGCCCCACACATGTGGCCGGGCACACCCTGGATGGAATTTTTAAGAATTCCACCAGTCTGTCCCTGTTGGAGATCCTGCCTCTCCCATGGACAGATCATGCCGCTATAATTTTTTCTATCTCTCAGACCCCACCTAATCCACCCAAACCAAAGTCAGGGAGAAGATGGCTATTCGAGCTAGGAAAAATATTGATAGCTCTAACTTAGAGAAGGTCCTGAAAGATACGGCCCAAATCTTCCCAATAATGTTGAGGAGGCCACGGTGACCTATGGGAATTGGATTGAGGCCACCTGTAGCAAACTGGCCACGGTCAAATTATATACCCCTAGGCGAGGACTCCCCTCAGCGCCCTGGTTCTCCAACAACATGCAGAAGCATTAAACAGACTGTAAGGGGTTGGAACGAGTCTGGAGGAAAGGGTATAGCACTGACAATAAGGAAGCATACAAAGCAAGCCTTGCAATCTACAAAAAACTACTCCAGGAAGCAAAAAAAGCATAGTTTGCTGAACAGATCACCGAAGCCAAATCCTCTTCTAGGGAGCTCTTCAGAACCGTACCTAAACTTGTGTAGCCCCCCCAAACCTTCCACTCACAGTAGCCCATCACTCTGTGACACACTAGCCTCTTTTCTTCTGAATAAGGTGGAAGTCATCTTTTCTTCTTTTAGTAATCAGCAGGGCGAGGTCAGGGAGTTGGCAGTTGGGTTAAAGCCGGAGGCAGTCAACAATGTGCCCATTTTAGAGAGTTATACACCATTGGAGATCAAGGCGGTTACCAACCTGCTGATGGGGTGTCGCTCCGGATCCTCCCTGGTCCCCTGTCTGGCAGCAGTAATTTAAAACACCCCTGAGGCCATTGCTGCTACACTGACACCGTTGCTGAATCTCATATTGGAGTTAGGTCAGTATCCTACAGCATGGAAAATAGCCTCAATTCTGCTATTGATTAAAAAAACTAATCTGGATCCTAGCGATCCGAACAGCTACAGACCCATCTCCCGACTTCAATTACCGTCAAAAATAATGGAGAAGGCTATTAATGTGTACCTTAACTTGTTTTTTAAAAACAGCAACGCGTTGGATCCCTCTCAGTATAGTTTCCGAGCGGTACATAGTACAGAGCTGGCACTGAGGAGGTTCGAGAGGCGGTGGACGAGGGAGGCTCATCAATCCTGATCCTGCTAGATCTGTCAGAAGCCTTCGATTCGGTCCATCACGATTTGTTGATGGGCCGATTATCAAAAGCGGGGTCCAGGGCAAGGCCTGGAACCTATTGAAATCATTTTTGGCTGACAGATTACAAATGGTGGATCTGGGGAGGGATAGGTCAGAGCCTTTCTCCCTTCCCTGTGGGGTGCCACAGGGGTCTTCTCTCAGTCCCACGCTTTTTTTTTTTTTTTTTTTTTTTTTTTTTAAAAACCTTTATTGATGTTTCAATCATTTACACGTATGGGCCTACAACCCCCCGGGGCCGGCCGCTAAGTAACCAGGATAATAATAGCAAATGTCAACACAGGCGGCACCTCGGAGAGCAAAGTCTTCAATCCAATATAGTCCGGCCAATGAGCCGCGCAGGTAGGACACCAGGAGAGAAAGGGTTTTTCATTTTATGATAAGACAAAACAGTAGGATCAGGTGCCAAACAATTTCCCAACAGCGAGAAGGGGCAAGGATAAGAGACATAAACAATAAGCAGCACTACATTAAATCAATGGCGCAGGCGCGGGAAAGTACGGATGAGGAGAAATATCAAAGATAGTTGCGCCTACAGGTCCCCGTACCTAAAGCCCAGCGAACCCCCCGGAAACTGTGGCACACATGAAGAGCAAACGATTCACAATCAGGGTGGTGTATCGCACTGATCCCAGAAAAAGAAAGCAAAAAGAAACAGAGAAAAAAACGGAGGCCATGGAAAAAGAGATAAAGACTAAAGAGTCCCCTCCCCCATCCCCCCACCCTGCACCTCTGCGAATGAGTATGGCCCCACCCCCCAGCAGTGTGCCTGTCGCCCTGGAACTAGACCCGAAATATAGAAGAGACAGGGAAAAAAGAGAGTGAGAAAGAGCCCCCCCAGACGGGGGGGCGGAAAGAATATAATAAACTGGAGGAGGGCCTTAAAAACATACCCCCGGCTTCTCCCTCCCGCACGGTGAAGTCTCCCCCCAGCAAACGATTAGCAGCACCAAGTCGACCATATCAAAAAAGGGGGGGGGGAATGGGGAGCATTATACACCAACTATGCGAATAACCACGAGAGCGCGCAACCATGAGTCCGCCTGTCTACTAGGTGACCACCCCCGAAGGATCAGCCTCAGCCTTGACCGCTTTTTGCGATTCTGCCCATGCCTGTCCCTCGACCCAGCACCATGTCCGATGTCCCAAGGTACAGGAGTGTCCAAAAACAGTCGGGAAGCGCCGCACACAGGTGGGGTGGAAGTCTCTGAGCATCCGCACAGACCGCTTCATGGAGGGGCGTCTTTTCCAGTGCCGCCCCAGGATCTGCACTGCACACAAGGTCCAGACAGGCTGAATCAGCCAAATGAGACACACGTTGCTGGAATTGTCCCTGGGCCGCCGGAGACCGCGCACGGGACAAGGCCACCATTTTCCGCTCAGGTCCGATACCTCCGGAACAGATCAAGTCCACAGTTAGCCGACCACACGGTAGCATATTGTCCGGAGTGTCCGGCTGTACACTAATCGCGGGGGGGGCCGCAACATCTTCCTCTTGTGTGCAGTGTGGAAAGCCACTGTGTACCTGTGGACCAGCATGCCGCCACTGTCCCAACGCTGTTACCACACCATCTAGCTTCCCCTCCAGGACCCCGGCGCCATGAGCCAAGGAGTAATGAAGGGCACCAAGGGCCTCCAGGAGGTCGCCGTATCCCAGAGCAGCTCCCTCCGATCGCTCCGCCACACTCCCGAAAGGCACACACCCCCAGTCTCGTTGCGTCCCAGCGGACAGGATGGTAGGCTGCATCGCGACAAAATGGCCGCTGGGAAGGCCCGACTCGTAGTGGGGCCAGGACCCCGGGAACAACTCCTCAAGGTCCACGTCGCTGAAGACAGGGATCCTGGGGCAGGCACAGATTCAGCCGTTGCGCGGTCACGGGCAACAGTCGTCTCCGCCACGGACCAGCTCCCGCGAAAAGCCGGGAGCAGCCCGCAAGGATCAGGGCGAGCCAGGGACGGCGTCCGGGCAGCTCACCGTCAAAGGCAAGGGCAAACGCCACGGAATCCGAGAATTGCACACCCGGGCATGTCCTCAGTCCGCAACGTTCAGCAGGGGGGAGCGGCCGCAGCAAAATGCAGGCCGAGGGGAGCTCCACTTCGGTGGACCGACTCCACCCAGTCACCACAGGCCGCTGTTGTTCAACTGCCACCCGGCCAAGGCGTCCACTCGAGGTCCCGGCTTCGGGACCGCACGGGCCGCAAAGTTCAACCGCTGATTTCTCCGGTTGTACGGCAGTCAGAGACCTCGGAGTCACACGATCGGTTGCCACTTTCGTTTACGAACACGATCTCGTAGCGCAGAATAAGGATCTCATGCAGGATATCCGTGCGGGATGCGGAGGTTCACGGAGCCGGGAATCTACGCTGCCGTCCCGGTCGCCATCTTGGCTCCTCCCCAGTCCCACGCTTTTTAATATATATGTGAGCCTGCTGGCTGCCCTCATAAGATCTTTTGGGCTACAATTAACATCCTATGCGGACGACACACAAATTGTGCTGTCCATTCAGCGGGGTAAATGAGCCGAAACAGCCTCAAGATGTCACGACAGTATGAAAGCAGTAACCGGCTGGATGTCTGCGAATTGCTTGAAGCTTAATGCAGGAAAAACAGAGGTGATTATCTTTGGGAACAACCCCAACCTCTGGTCACCAGACTGGTGGCCCAATGATATGGGCAACCCCCCATCACCTACACTGAAAACCAAGAACTTGGGGGTGATTATGGACAACACACTGACGTTTGGAGACCAGGTCAGCGGGTGGTCTCGACAAGTTTTTTTCTCCTTAGAACCCTGAGGAAAATAAATTTCTTCCTATCAGAGGAATGTTTTAGGACAGCTGTCTCAGCCCTCATTCTGTCCCGTCTGGACTATTGCAATAGCCTGTACCTGAATATTCAAAAGAAACATTTCAACAGACTCCAGATGGTGCAGAATGCCGCAGCAAGGCTGCTTACAGGCACACCAAGGTTCGCATCGGTTAAAAATGGCCTGCGACACCTTCATTGGCTCCCTATAAAACAACGGGCTCAATTTAAAGCACTATGCACGTTTTTTAAGTCCCTGATGGGCAGTGGCCCGGAATACCTAAGAAAGCGCATTCAATGGTATGTTCCTGGAAGAGTGCTGCGTTCCATGGAAAAAAAGCGAGTGATTGTTCCAAGAGCACATACGGCCAATTGGGGTGGAAGGAGTTTTATCCTAGGTGCTACTGATGCCTGGAACAAGCTTCCAATGCATCTCAGGAACTCCACGGAACTCCTCTCTTTTAGGAAGGGGTTGAAAACGTGGTTGTTCACCGATTAGTTCAGATGCAGAGGGATACCAGTTAGATAGTGCTCAGCGCCAGGACACCCTTGGGTAAAAGTGCGCTTTAGAAGCCTAAATAACATAACATAACAAAATGAATGCTGCCAGCCACAGACACAAGTCTGCCTCCCTGCTGCTGGACGAATCTTTGGCAAGGGGAGGCTGGAAAATAGGTTTCCTGTCACAGGGAGGTGTGACCACCTCTCAGACAGGCTTAAGTATATTGGAGCTGGGTGGGTGCACTCTGAGAGTGCTTTGAAGTCTGCACTGGGGGCACATTTGGTGTCCCTGTGCATAGTCCAGCTCAAACCGGTTGCAGGGGCTATCAGCCCCTGCTCTGTATCGAAACTGGACAAAGGAAATGGGTGTAGCCACCCCTCTTTCCTGACCCTCCCATAGGTGGGTTCCCAGAGTTTGTCCAACGCCTTCCTTGGGTATAAGAAAGGAACCCCTGGCAACAGGACTTTAGATTACACCTGGCCAAAACTCTGATGCTGAATCCTGGAACTTTGATGATCTACAACGCGCTAGATGACTAAAGGATCTCCCTTGGAGTAAAGGAGTTACTCCCCTGCTTGGCAGGCACCTAAAACGCATCTGACCGGTTTGCATCTCCGAAGCTTCCGCCGTACTCTGAAGAATTTTGAAACACAGGAGGTGGGTTTCCGTGGTCTCTGAGGTCGATCTGCGCACTCAGCTATTCTGAGGTCCGTATCCCTCGTGGAAGACCGTGCAACCCGAACCCCTGGACACCATGACCATTTGCAGAAGCATCAGCTTTGAGGCGACCTCTGAGGCTGAGCTTTGGGTTACTTGTAGCCCAGACCCCGAGCACCTTTTCCACTGAAGATCGCCAGCCTACACTCCACGAGTGTTCCGTGAGCTGGCCCTTTGTGTTTTCGCTTGAGGTCCCTTCGCGATCCTTAGTCCGTTGACTGGTGGGTCCCTGCGAGGCAAGACTAACTCTGATTTGGCTTCCCTGGTTGCTCCAGACATGCCCTGACTCTCAATTGCTTGGGGAGTCCCCTGGATCTTGCTGGTCCGCACCAAAGCCTATTTTCTCTTCCCGTGTAGGTTGCTGTTGCAAAGGCTTGTTGGGTTCAATCGGAACGCCGATACCGCAGCACTTGACATCCTTCGTGGGACAGTTCGAATCCAGCTCCTGGTCATCGTCGACGCCTCCTGGTCCTCGTGGCTGCAGAGTCAAGCTTAACATCTTCATCCCTGAAACACCCGACATTGGTGGGCATTCGTCTATCATGCCCCTGATCACTGGCAAGTGACCCAGACTCTGTCCCCTCTGCTTTCAGGTTCTTCACATCTTCGATCCAGGCTCGAATCACACCGGACACTTTTCCTTTCTTCGGCAGCAGCACTTTACAGCAGATCGCCATTGAAATCAACAGCGATTCCCGACACCACATTTGACACCTATGCACCCGGCGTCCCTGGGTGAGGTAACACGAGTACTCTGGTGCTCCCGTGGGTGTTGGCCCTAGAACCCCCCAAGTCTAAAGGGGTTTGCTTAAAGTCCTGTCCTAAGTGTCCTTTTGCTTTAAAATTCCAACCACGACTTTCCCCATAGAAGCTAACGAGGCTCGCAGCTGTGTTCTCACACTGCACACATCCCCCGTGGGTCCCCTGTGTCACTACCTTGGGTGGTTCCTTGGGGTCCCAGCGATTCTACTGGCTCTAGGCCTTGTGTCTAATCAAATCGTGGTTCTTATATCACTTTCTTAATGTATGGTTTGATCCCCCCTGGGGCCCATTGTATATTGTGCTAATATTATTGTCATTTTGGTGCTTTAACTTTGTGTATCTTGCTCTGTAATCTCATAAAGAGATTACTAGAGAGTGTTTAGTAATAAATACATATATTTTATATATATACCTTGTGTGGTTCGCCTTTCATTTAGTTATTCAAGAGGTTATAATCTGGAAAGCCAAGCTGCTTTAGACTCCTTCAAGACTTAGCCTGAAGGCTGCTCTCCATAGCTACCACTAGGATAGCTTTCAATAAAGGTTGTCTTTAAACCTATCATCAATAAGGGTTGTTTGGACTGGTGCAAGGTGCCCACTAGAACTAGTAGACAGCATATACCAGGTCAACATCTCACATCGAGCAATTCCCAATTGCCAGCAGGGCCGATACAAGGGTATGCAGAACACTTTCTGATCGAACTCAATGCATATAGGGTTCTATGTGCTTCGGCCTCCCATCATGTGTGTCAGCCCAGGCTGAGACAGCTTCCCTACACACACATACAGTCCTTGAGCTGCTGTAGGTGGCTGGTCTGTCTTGTTTGCACATCCGCCCCCCAGTAGTTCACAGGTTTTTTTTTTTTTTTTTTTCTTTTTTTTTTTTTTGAAACCGTTTATTACATGTTAAAAAAAGGTTACAGGTATGGGCCTACAACCATCCGGCCGGCCGCTAGAGTGGCAGAAGCATATGACATACCTACAGTAAAAGTCTCTTGGCGGTGCAGATCGGTAAATCAGGAGATATCAATGGCGCAGGCCACATAGCTCCAAGCCCACAATACGGTTTCCTTTTTTTCAAAACAGAACAACACAAAAAACCACACCCGCAAGGCAACCCGCAATCCAAAGTGACAGTTCACAGGTTTTTAAGGGAACATTTAGTAGATAATGATGCTTTGTTTGATTTCCTACGGTCCCTAAATCACTTGCATCTCCACTCTGCCTATTCCTCAAAGTTGCCCGTTACTTTTGCTGCAACAGTGTGGAAATGCATTTCATGAAAAATGCCCTCTGTGTTTGTTTACTTAGACATTCCTGCAGCATGTACTCCACCTGTAGGTAATGGGGCACTTTGCATTAGCACCAGTTACATTGTTCACGTACACATTACTGGGGCTA
Organism: Triturus cristatus; assembly: GCF_964204655.1. Classification (NCBI taxonomy): domain Eukaryota; kingdom Metazoa; phylum Chordata; class Amphibia; order Caudata; family Salamandridae; genus Triturus; species Triturus cristatus. Next base: position 556,786,019 of record NC_140592.1, on the reverse strand, counting down.
TTTGGCCCACAATCCCCCCCATAGGTTCAACATTGCTGGGGGTATTAGCCCCCCACCTCCACATTGGTTAAACATTGCTGTGGGTATTACCCCCCAACCCCAATTTGTATATACATTGTTGGGCGTATTTCCCCACCAAACCCCAGATTTGCATCTACAGTACTGGGGGCATTTGCCCCCCTCCCCAAACCCAGTTAGCATCTACATTACAGGAGGTATTTGCCCCCAAAACCCCAAATTGGCTCAACATTACTGTTGGTATTTGTGAACCAAACCCCAGATTTTCATCTACATTACAGGGGGTATTTGCCCACAACCCCCAAATTGCCTCAACATTTCTAGGGGTATTTGTCCCACAGCACACATTTTGCCTATACATTGCTGGGGGTTTTTGCCACCCCCCCCTCACATTGTGAAACATTGTTGGGAATATTTGCCACCCAAAGCCCCAACTGGTTCAACATTGCTGGGGGCATTTGCCCCTCCACCCCCACATTGAATAACCATTGCAGGGAGTATTAGCCCCAGCCCCAGTCTTTACTGTACATTGCTGGTGGTGTTAGACTTCCACCTTCCAATTTTGCATGGACATTGATGGGGGCATTAGCCCCCCAGGCCCCCCTTTGTGTATGATTTGCTGGAACTATTGCTCCCCTGAAAATTGCCTCTACATTGCTGCTAGTATTCCCACAACCGCCAATGTAACTGTACATTTGCCCCTGCTTTCTCTTATGTTTCCTATCGCGGGGTAGTGGCGTTCTTGTGTAGAGGTAGGTGTCTGACTTACCATCTGCGACAACCACATCGGTTGGGGTTGAAGTATTGCTCGTAGGCGTACAGTATGGGGATTATGTGAGTGATGGGATACATGGCAGCACAGTCTTGGCCGCTGGAATCATGTTGTGGCACTATCGGAGCTGAGATACTCCCCTTATGGAAGCTCTGATGTGTTGGTTGTTGCGACTGATATGGAGCATCGGAAGTGCGCATCGTACTTGACTGTTCAGAATCGGCATGGAAAATCCCTCAGGACAACTCCATTCTGCGTATACGGAGGCTTCTCGTTCGGAAAATGAAGAGACGGAATCTGAGTATTATTATCAAACGAGAGAGAGAGGAATAATGTGGACTAGTTCACTTGCCCTGTTATACTTGGTAAGCATCAATAAAAACTAGTTAGTGGGTGCAAGCTAGATGTCCGTGCCTGGGAGAAACCCCTTTTTTTTTTTTCTATGAAGACCCCACCTACTTGAAGGCATGCTTCATCACCGAGTCCCACCTAAGGTTCCGAGTGCACCTCGGGTGTGCTCCGACACCTGACTACAGCGGAGCTGGTTTTATGTTTGTGAGAGTGCAGTAATGTGAATGAGTGTGAGTTTAAAAACTTTCCAATGGGTCCCGTTTGACTAAAGGATTTAATGTTGGGCCCTTGGCAGTATTAAAAACAGCTAGGGGGATATACGGGGAGATGTGATTAAGTCTCCAATATCCTGTAAAAATGATGAGGTCTACATGTTTCAGCCAGACTACTATGTATGCTGGCTTTCATCAGGACCTATGTGTGGGGTGAATTAGTGATGGTCAGGTGTAGTTTGTATGACCACCAATGTGTTGCACTCACTAAGGTGTGTTTAGTGGGGGAGGTTGTATTCCTCTATTCGCTCAGAACCTGTTGGGACACAAATTGGACAAACAAGACAGACAAACATGGACATTTAGTAGCTTCACATCTTTGCGCACTGGAAATGTGACTTGATGATCGGTAGTGAGACAGGTGGGGCCTGTGAAAAGAGCTGATTTTTATGCACTATTGTGCCTTTAAAAATAGCGTTGAGTCACATCACTGCACTCTCACAAACATAAAACCAGCTCCGCTGTAGTCAGGCGTCAAAGCACACCCGAGGTGCACTCGGAATCTTGGGTGTGACCCGATAAAGAAGCATGCCACCAAGTAGGTTGGTGGGTGGGGGGTCTTCATAGAAAAAAAAAGGTTTCTCTCCCAGGCATGGATATCTAGCTTCCACACGATGGAATCAGAGTGACAGAGCTATTCGGTAAGTGAAGGGTTTTTGGCATCATACTGAGTCGTTTAATAGAACTGGATCCCAGCACGAGTCAGTTAGAAGATCCATCTCCAGACTGCCCTGGGATGGACTTCCTAACATCATCATAATCGGGCCCTCTGTCAACACAGACAGTGGATCAGCAAGCCCTCATTTAAATATGGCAGGCAGGAATCCATCAGCTCAACAGAGTACTTGTAAACACCGCCACAGAGGTACAACAGGAGTCGGGTCAAGATCTAAATTAGGCTCAAAATCTCATTTGGACTGAGAGGATGTGAGGCAGCCATGTTGTACTCAGGCATCAAAACAGAAACATGGTGCACTGACCCTAAGGAAAAAAAGTATTTAAACACGTAAAATGTGACTTCTAACTGAAAGTATAGCACACTCTCCAGCAAAGTGAGACTGCTCAGCAAGTCTAATTTACATGGGAATATTAGTCCCGTCTCCTCTGCCGTCGATCAGATCATACCTAAAATATAATAAGAAGTTGCAATAGCGGGCCATTGATAAATAAGTGAAAGTGTTATTAAAGGAATACAGGCTAAATGTAAGTAAAGAAAATGTACCTTACCTAGGGCTGGGAAGGTGTCATACCTGTTTCACAGGAAAAAAACAGGAGGTAGTCATAGGTGGCTCCTTTTTTATGGCGTGAAGGGATAAGGGCAGTGTGAGAAAAGTTTCATCCCTGGGTAGCTGTGGGACAGAGCAGTCAGGCTTGAATCAACATAAAAGATGTGTAAAGCATTTATCTGTACCAAAACAGTCAATAAGTAAAAAACACAATACAATAAAAATACCATTCCAACTTATAACAAGCATTTGCAATACAATAGGTCTTGCATTTTCAAAACTATGACCTATTGATATTTTAAATGACAATGAATATTATTATTTCAGGTTTTTTAAACACATAAATAAAAGGCATTGACAATGCCAATAGCTCAATATATCGCAAATGTGATACCTATTGCATTGTAATTGCTTGTTTTCTGCTGATGTTGCGCAGCATCGGCACAAAGCATTGATCAAGACAATAGGACCAAAAGGTGAAACCTATTGGCTTTGAAAATTATTGTTTTCTTTGCTGGAGCTCAGCTTTGGCTGGTGTCTTCTCACTTCTACCCCTGCCATTCTGCTATTTATTACCCATTTCTGGATACATATACATAGAAATGCACTGTGGAAAATCTTACATTTGTTTTTAGTAACTACTACGGTTTATGTGGCTGCTCCCACAATTTGATGAGTGTAATGAATGTGCCATTTATGTGGATAAATAGCCTGATAATGACCGTCGCCCATCACCATCTCAGTCTTTTTTAGCATATTATAACATAATATAGTGATGTGTAGGCCTGCCTAGTAAGAATAAGCTACGAAGTAGGGCTTGATTTTTTCTCTTTCAGATTCTGACTTTATCTTGCTTAACGGCAGTGCTTGCTATTGGCTTTGTCCTGATCTTATGTCATCTTGCATACTAATTTTGCTTTTTTGGGTGAATAGAGGCTTATGCTTGAGTGACTCCATTTTCTGAGCTGTTGCCATTTTCTGAGCTTCACTAGGTGAGAAGGGCATGTTTTCCTTTTCACTTGTTTTCGCACTTTACTGACCAGAAAGAACTGGATCTTGTCAGAGGAATGTGCTCGCTCTGCTCTGAAGCCATAAGAGACGCCTGGCCAGCTGAAGCTGTGGCCTTGGTGCGGACCCTGATGGGAAAAGGGGGCGAGGCTCACCAGGAGCTTCGTCTTACGTCTCCACTTGCACTAAAGGAGGTGTCTGGGTTCTGTTCGGTGGAAGTTCATCACAGGGCAGACGTGCAGCTGTGGCGGTGGGGCGTATAGTTTCACTACTGTCTCCTGTTTCGGCCAAAGAACCGGACTCCCCTTTGGCGAAGTGGAAACAGGATGGACAGACAGTTGGTGAGGTGTTCCACTAATTTCTAGTTTTCCTACTGTTCTTACTTACTATAACTTTATTTTCAGGTCCCATACATTTATATACATATATATATTTCTACATATATGTTTGCCTTGATTGTGTTTCAATCATACTATTGATATGTTAGAGTCTGCTATGATAGGTGCATTTGGCTTACCGTGTGGTGCTATTTACTAATAAATATATCCCAGATATACCAATTCGTCTTTTCCTTGTAGCAGGATGTGTGGACTCTTCTTGGCCAAGTATTCTGTTGTAGAAGGATGGGTGAATTCCCTTCTAGCAGGTAATTGTGTTATAGGAAGTTGTTCTACTCCTGGCAAGTGATGTGCAAACTATATGTGGAGAAGTGTGGCTCAATGGTTAGAGTGGCAGACCTCGATGCAGAGCACTGGTCCGGGACCAGGGTTCGATTCCCGTCGCGGCAGGGTCTCGGGCTATAAATTCCGCGGACTGGATATTCTCGCCTCAGTGCCTATTCTAATCATGGGTCCCACGCTGCAACTCTGGGCAATAGCTTGCTTAATCTCCACAATGGCCCCAACAGCGCTGGGATGCCTGGCCTTCACCATGGGGGTGCCCAGCAGTGTGAGGTTCTGGACTTTTAAGAGTCCAGAGGTGTCAGGGAAACAACACCCGAAGACCCCTGAGTTCCTTCCTGTCTCGGTGCACAAATAAACAGAGACGCGGGTTTCTCGATGGTGGCGTCAGAGACCAAGATTTATTCACTGCAGGGACACAGAAGTCATAGGAACCACACAGAGGCAGAATCTACGAGACTGTTCAAATTGCATTAAGTGGGTTGTTCCTTAAATACACGAAAAATGTCTTTAGGCAACATTACACGAATATTTCTCATGCCCAACCCGGTATCCCAAACAAACAGTAAATAGATATCAAACAATAACTAAGCGTAGGTTTTCGGTATTCGATCAGGTCCCCTTGTCAGTTTTCCATTCTTTGCCCGATCCTCCCCATCGTAAAAATCGTTACCTCCCCATTGTAAAAGCCCAGAAGGAGAGGAGCAGAGCCAGGTGCAAAGGATTGAAAGAGTAGGATAAGAGGTGTTTATGGGTCATAAACGGGCATGGCTACCGTCTTCGGCCTTTCAGTAAGGACAACGGACACGAGAACCAGTATAGCAGGACTGGCCTCAGGCAAGGGAGGCAGCTTGATTCTGCCTAGTCATGCAGCGTCAGCCTTTTTCGGGGCTCGAGCTTACGTGTCCTTAACAAGGTGACTCTGCCGGGGTCATCACCCGTTCATTGACTATGTGAGGGCAAGAAACAAAATGGATGCCGTAACTAAAATGGATGCCATGACTTACAACAGAATGCCCTATTTCTCAGTGAATTCATGCTAGTTGCGTAGCGAAAACACTGTCATGCATATAATGGATCATTTGCGGTTCATTGGTACCGAAATCGTGTCAGTACTATGATACCGAAATCACGGGTTCGGATCGCTACAGAACCTCAGACCGTCCTTTTGCCCTTACATAGGCAATAACTTACTCTATGTCAGAGTCCATTTCTATGTTCATCAGGTCACTGATATGTTGTTGAAGCATTACTCTATCCCGTGGCGTATCTCTAAAGACAGGTGGTCTTCTTACGCATGTTGAAACGCAGAGATTACATAAGGCAGGACCACACTGAACAATGAGACAGCACGAAAATAAAAATACCAACGCAACACCAGTGACTATTAGAACCTTCCATCCCCACGCAGATAACAGGCTCCAGAACCATCTCATTAATGACCAGTCACCTTCCTCTACGTGAATAGAGTCAGAGATTTTGTGTAACTTAGAGATGGCCTTGTATACCGTTGGCGCATTATCTGGGATAAAAACACAGCAACTCGATTGGATCATCTTACATACTCCACCTCGATCTGCAAGTAACACGTCAAGGACCATACGGTTCTGTAACGTCATGAGGCGATCCGCTTGAAGCTCCGCTGTCAGGTTACTAAGGGCACCCGCAGTTTCAGTGATAGTGGATTCAACTACCCGTGTTAGTTGGCGTAAGTTTCTACTGTTGGCCATAGGCCCCCAGAATGGAAGGAAACCTTTGAAAAAGTCTCCTGCTTCTTGGCCAGCAGTATCTTCTTTACTGAAAACGCCTCTCACAACTCTAGTTTTGTGATAATCCGGTGCAGCAGTGTATGTCGGAGGCAACAGTTGAGCGATATAACATGAGCCTGAAAAGTCAGCAGGCAGCCATGTATATGCTCTGTCTTGGCAAACAAAATAGGTACCCTTAGCAGCTAAGAATGCAGGGGAAGATTGTGACGGGAAAACATATGTTTCGATACAGTCACTCTTCCCTAGTCGAGCTTTCGGATTCCTCCCATTTCCTTGCAAACAGACCTGACCTTGGTGGGGTACGACCCAGATCGGAGTCGAGCTTTTACGTTTGTTCTCACCCAAAGTAATGCCATATTCCGTAACATTCCAACCCATGTAAACTCGCAATTCATCCTTGGGAATGAACGGAGTGTTATTGACATCTCTAACCATGTCGGTGATTCCTTTTACCAAGGCTCTATTAGCAGAGTTATACCTAGTGGAACGCGGAGGTCGTGGAGGATAGGTCTCTAGGGCATAAGCGAACATGGTCTGAAATGCCCAGAATGATCCATTATAACTAAAGGGCAGAACCAGATAAGGGATGCCCTTGTCCATGGTATGTGGTATCAAGCCACACACCCAGCAGTTTGTTGTGTTAACCACTAGTTGATGTTGGTGCAAGAGCTGAATGAAAGTGTTATTTATAAACTCAGAGCGTCGAGCTTGCTCGTGGGCAGGAAAAGGATGGAAGGAATGAAGAGAAGCAACAGTCGGAGAAACAGGAGCATGGGGAGATACTGTAGATGTAACAGGTGTAAAGATCAACTGAATACCAAAAATAATTCCGCCTACCAAAGTTATAAAAACAATTAGAAGTGTCAGAGTACATTGCATTAGAAAACATTTGCTATACAATATGTCATATAGTTTTGTCTTATGCACATTTATGACGTTAACCCGTCGCAGTTCAGGAAGCTCTATCTTCTACAACCGTTCGCAACGGATGGTTTGTACCTGTTAAAAACTTGCCTCTGTTTACCCTGGGAGTTCCCAAAATAAACAGAAGAAACCGACCTTGTGTCTGGTTCCCTGCAAATTAAAACAAGGCACACGTTAGGACCCTACGGTAACCCAGACGGCAAGGCGAGAGAAAAAACAAAAAATAAAATTTAGAGCAAACTTCCTGACTGAATGGAATGCAATAAGATCAAAACAGTTTTCAAACAGAAAGGTAATTATGCAATGTGATTAGTTCATAACATGAGAACGTAGATTATATCTGTACTTTCCGGGTCTTGTCTGATCTTGAAATAGCTGGTCTACAGGTGCGGAAATGTTCGACTCCACAGGTGACAAATGTTCACTTTGTACAACACTCGGTCCAGGATTCAAAAGAGCGGTTCCTGCTGAGGTGTCAAAGTTCTGCGTTTCAGTTCGTGGGTCCGTCATGTACTCTGCATCACTGAAAGGGATGTGCCTAGGAACAGGTTCTGTCTCGGATACACCAAATCCCTGTCTAACCCAGTTGTCATAGGGGAGTGGGAGAGGGACACGCTTCGTATGGCTAGCGTGCACCCAATTCTTCCTTCCAGCTAGGCGTACAGCAGTTCTCGTTGTTAGGAGTACCTGGAACGGACCCACGAATCTTGGCTGGAGGTTCCGAGTTCGCTCAAAATTCCGCACCACAACTTGGTCGCCTGGTTTCAACGTGTGACCTGGACTCTCTGGCAGTTTAGGCAAGGATTCGAATACCTGTTGATGAATAAGGCTTAGTTTAGCAGTCAGGTCATAAAGGTAATCAATCAACATTGGGTATTCGATCTGTTTGAATTCCTTTGGCCTAGGGACTCCCCAAACATTAGCAGGACGACCGAACACAATCTCATATGGGCTAAGCCCTACTCGAGAGTGTACAGTCGCTCTGGTGGACAATAGAGCTAAAGGCAGTGCATCTGGCCAAGATAGACCAGTGGAAGCTTGAATTTTAGCAAGTTTCAGCTTCAGGGTGCCATTGTACCCTTCAACCAAACCCGCTGACTGTGGGTGGTTCGCACTGTGAAATTTCTGGGTAATACCCAGACCCGTACACACACTCTTCATGACTTTCCCTACAAACTCACTTCCATTGTCCGACCAAACAATCCGTGGCATACCATACCTGGGGAAATATTCTTTGAGGAGGATTTTGGCAGTGGACATAGCAGTGTTATCCTTTAACGGATATGCCTCAATCCATCTTGAAAAGGCACAGACTACCACTAGGACATATTTAAGATTATTACACCTGTCCATGTGGATAAAATCCAACTGAATCACTTCAAAGGGACAAGAAGGGGGAGAAAAATGACCAGTTGGGGTTGGGGTTCCCTTGCCAGGATTATGCATCAGGCATATCATGCAGTTTTTCACCACTCTTTCCGCACACTTAGTAATTCCATCATTCTTCCATACTAGAGCTAACATTTTACAGATCCCTTTCGAACTGATGTGCGCCGCTCCATGCGCCATCGTGACTACTGCGAGCACATACGCATCAGGTAACATCCAACGCTGCTGCTCAGACAAATCAACCCAACATCCACTTGAATCCATTTTACCCGTCTTCTCCTTCCATTCATTCTTCTCATTTTCAGTTGCTTCATTCTGGATTGCCTTCACACTTTCAATAGTATTCTCACACATCCCTGTTTCAGCAATCCATCTCGCAGACGTTGCAACGTATATTCGGCTCGTCATGTTCTTGGCCGTTTCTTTAGCGACCTCATCAACAAACGCATTCCCTCGGCCAACATCATCCGTAATCTTTCGATGTGCACTGCATTTCACAATCGCAACTTCATTCGGTAGGGTCAGGGATTCCAATAGATCGCTGACTAACTGTCCATGTTGGATCCTAGTCCCATGGGACGTGAGAAAACCTCTTTCTTTCCAGAGACGTCCAAAACTATATGCTACGCCGAAGGCGTATAGGCTATCAGTAAACACATTCACTCTCTTTCCCTCCGCTAAAACACACGCTCTTGTTAATGCAATTAATTCTGCAGCTTGGGCAGAATTCTGACTCACTCTTGCAGTCTCAACAATCGTACTCAAAGTCGTAACTGCATACGCGGCCGTCACATCACCATTCTGTAGTTTGAAACACGACCCATCGACATATAAAGTGCCGTCTGGATCTAGTAACGGAGTATATTTTAAATCAATCCTACCTTTTGTCTCTTCCTCAGTTCTGAAACAACAGTCATGGGGCTCTAAATCACTCGACTCCTGAGTAGTCGGCAACAGCGTTGCTGGATTCAATATGTTGCATCGCTTGATCTGAATGTGACTTGCCAAAAGCGTCAGCTCATAGCCTGATAGTCTAGCACTGGTGAGGTGCTGAGTTTTTGTCAGATTCATGAGTGTATCCACAGCATGTGGAACCATGACTACTAACATGTTGTTCATGACTAGTCCAGCAGACTGTCGAATAGACACTGCAGCTGCTGCTGTAGCTCTCAAACAACTTGGCAATGCTCTGGCTACCGGGTCTAATGTGGATGAGAAATATGCACAAGGCCGCTGTTTGTCACCAAATTGTTGCGTTAATACACTCAGCGCACAACCTTCTCTTTCATGGACATATAAAGTAAACGGCTTACTGTAGTCAGGAGTACCCAACACAGGAGCTGAACACAGCGTATTACGTAAGTCGGAGAAGCTCTGTTGACATTCATCAGACCATGGCAAAGGGCTCGGAACACCTTTTCCAGTCAGGGCTACCAATGGTTTCGCCATGAGAGAAAAATTTGGGATCCATTGCCTGCAGTATGACGTAATACCCAAAAACGCACGTACTTCTCTCTGTGTGCTTGGTACAGTCATCTGCGAAATTGCTTTGATTCTCTCTGGGGTCAACCTTCTTCCCTCCTTTGACAAAAGATGACCTAAGTAGGTCACTTCTTGGCAACAATATTGCAGTTTGGAAGGTGAAACCTTGTGATGTAAGTCTGACAAATGACGTAATAAAGAAATTGTAGCTATTTTGCAGGTTTCCTTGTCATCAGCAGCCAGTAAAAGATCGTCTACGTATTGGATCAGAGCAACACCAGGAGGAAGCACAAGAGCGTCTAATTGACTCTTCAATGCTTGGCTGTAAATTGAAGGGCTCTCACAATAACCTTGTGGAGCGCGTTTGAATCTGAAACTGCGACCTCCTAAGGAGAAACCAAAAATGTCTCTACTTTCCTCAGCTATCGGAATGCTGAAAAAGGCATTCTTCAAATCGATCACTGTGAACCATGAGGCTGAGGCAGGAATCAACGTCAATAATGCAGTGATATCTGGTACCACAGGAAACTGCGGAATCACTATTTTGTTAACTTCTCTGAGGTCAATCACAAATCTGTAGATTGGAGGTTTGGACGGGTCAGTGCGTTTCAAAATCGGCAGAACAGGACTATTGCAGACATTTCCTCTAGTTTCCTCTATCACATCTTTCTGTATTAAGTCTTTCACAATCAGTAAGAGTGCACGTTCACCTTCATTCGAAATCCGATACTGTGGGATTCGTGGGAATTTAACGTTTGCTTTCAGACTTACCACATAAGGGGGAATTTCCAAGAGGCCTACATCGTTAGGACCAGTCGCCCAAAGAGTATCAGGGAGAGAACGCAGCTCCGGTGGGAGCTTATCCATCGACATATACATTGGAGAGATGACTCTTTTGCCTAATGTGAGCTGTACTCCTGAAGGAGAACAGTACAGTGTCGCATGCAGGCGTTTCAACAGATCTAAACCAAGCAGATTCTCATTACAACCGGTTGTTAGAATAAGGGGTGCTTCTAGTTCGCATGGCCCAACAGATATTGATAAAGGACTAGAAACAGGATTGTGAACAGGGGCGCCTGAGAAACCTACTGAAGTGTTCGTTAAGCCAGACAAAGGTGTGCCAGGGAGTTTCGCATGCATAATTGAACTTTTTGCCGCACCAGTATCCAACAGAAACGGTTCGACCACACCTGATGTAACTACTGCGACATAAGGTCCATTCTGATCAACTGGAACTGATACTACTCCCTCTCTTTGCCTGTGGCTGTCCTAGTACTCGCTTCTCCGAATCTCTTCATTATGATCATAATAATCTTCAACATGATACTGTGGAGATCTACCTGGTTGCGCAGGTTGTACATTTCGCTGATCGAAATAATTTGAAGGGCGATCAGCCTGTGGTGTCATTGTACCACGTCCTCTACCTCTAGGAGCTTGCATAAACCCAACATTACCTCTCTGAGCTGGGACACCACTAGTCTGTGCGTGCAATACCGGACACTCATTCTTATAATGACCCTCCTTTTTACAATAGGCACACTGATTCCATGCTAACTGTTGTCGGGAAAAACCATAATTAAATCTTTGGGACGTCCCTTGCTGGAATTGTGGCTGTTGCTGAAACTGGGGTCGCTGCTGTGAATCTGACTGATTCGAGCGAGGCGGATACGCCTGTTGCAATAGAACTTTAGTCTTTAAATCTTTCGTTTTCTTTTCTGACTTTAACCTTCTCTTCTTTCTCTCTATTCTCGTAATACTGAGCAGTTGCAAGTATCTGTGCTGTCGTCGACACTGCCCATGCACTTTCAGAATCCTTTAACTTGTTACTAAGCTCAGGTAGTAAATTAAACACGAACTTGTCGACAAATAACCTCTGGCCTCCCTCAGTACTCATATCTTGCCCACTGTGGTCCACGAAGGTCTCTTCAAATCTAGTGAAAAAATCAGAGACGCTTTCGTCCTTCTTCTGCTTGCATGCCGATAGTTTATCCCAATTTACTCGTAACGCTGGCATCAGCGTTTTCATCAGATTAATTATTCTGCCAGGTAAGGCAGCAATCAGAGGTTCAGGTTTAGCACCGCCAACTTGTTGCGCATCTGCTGCTACAATAGCTGGCCAATCACCTCCTAAGGCGACTGGGTGGTTCTCTTGCCGAATCTTGGCCCATATAGGCTGTGGCACTACATTGCCAAATAGCATTTCAATGTCTGCCAGATTCATGACACATGCTTGAACTGTCTGCGTTAACTCTTTATAATAACCAGCAGGATTTTTACGCGGGTCCGGCAACGCCTGTTTTACTGCTAATACTTCGGCCTGCTTCCAAGGGATGTGTATCCACACTCTCTGGAATTGTGCCGGAGCAGCTAAAATACCCTGAGCCGCATCAGCTTGAACTGCATCACGCCATATCGGTGGAACTTCCCTCATCAGATATTGACCTCGTCTTTTTCTAGTAAACGATGAACCATCAGGGTCCCTTAGCGTTCGAAGAGGGGAATCATCCCTATAAGCTAAAATCAGTTCTATCGCTCCTCTTACTTCTGAACCTATCACCATTCCTGCGGCGAATTTCTGCTGAACATTTATCAGATCAGAGGGGACGGAATCTAAGTCATCATCTTCCCATTCTTCACGCACAAGAGAACACATCACGTCAAAAACGTAACGTTGAGTTGGTTCATTCCATTGCATAAAGGTATCTAACACTCTTCGTGCATCATACTTTACAGCTTTCGACATCCACCTAAGAGCTATCGAATCTAACATTTCTCGTTCCTGGGGACCAGGAAGCTGGCTACGTCTCTGTATAGAGTCAGAAACGGGGGTCCCAATTAAAGACCTGTAGAGAGGAGTTAAGATATTAGTTACAGAGTCGGTTATTTTCCGACGAACGGAAAGCGGAGTCAGAATGTTCACAGGGTTCGGGGACAGGGCAGCTGAAGCAGATGAAGTAGTAAGGGTGGGAGTAGCAGGTAAAGCAGTTTGCGAAACGACAGGCAAAGGCGGAACAGGCGACCCAGGAAGAGGGGGTGCCGAAGGAACATTAACCACGGGAAGGACAGGAGCTGGAATCAAAGGAAGTGAAGCAACTATTCCAGGCTGACCAGCAGCTGGCTGTACAACAGGTAGTAACTGTGGTGTTGTAATACCCTGTGCATACGGTGGAGGTGAATTCAACAGGTAAGACAACAGAGGATCCTTTTCATGATCCTCCTTCGGCTTAGTAGGACAAGATGGCAATACGGGGTAACATTTATCAATTGCCAAATTATATTTTCTATTCGCCATCTCTATTGCTTTCTCAGTCTCGTTGACATGCAACTGCCTAGCAGACTCCATTAAAGTAAACCCTTTCTCTTTCCGTTCTTTCTTCGTCTTCCTAATTTCTCTCTGTTTGGCTTCTTTACGCCATACGCGAAAAGAATCAAACATTGCCGGCCGGGCTTTTTTCTTAAACAACTTCATTTCTAGATTGTCTAGTATTTCGGTTTCGAAGCTACCATGCGGTGGCCAACTAAGGACACCATCTTTCCTGGTATAACGGACCCATACTTCATTATACGTAATAGGACCCACACCATGTTTACAATAGAGCTCATATGTAGGAGTTCCAATCGGAGGAACCGAACACGAATCCTCCAACCGGGAATCCCCGTTGCAACGTAACCAGGACAGGAAACAATTACTACTGGTAGTCATGACAAACAAAGAAAAATTACAACAAAATGCGCAGAGAACTGAGGCCTATCAAAATAAACTAATACCAAAACAAAAATTATCTAAACAAGAGCAACCAATGATAATCTACGAATTAAACCAGAGCAACAAAGAACAACCAAACTGAGCGTAACCCACTTAATACTTAACTGAAATGTGGAAGACGTCACCAAGGAGAACCCGTCTACGTCTCGCCGTACTAAGGTCTGCACCTCGGGTCCAAGACAGGGCGACAGTCAGGGCAGCGGTCCTCTGTAGCCGTCTGGGAACGGGAACCCTCGTGGAAGAGATCGTCGGGCCACTTTTACGACATGCAGGGATCGATGAAGCGGGGTACCTCCCTCCGGAATCTTCACACGAAACTTCTCGAACTCTTCAGGCTTTGGACCGGTACCGGATGACGTCGCCCCACGTTGGGCGCCAATTTGAGGTTCTGGACTTTTAAGAGTCCAGAGGTGTCAGGGAAACAACACCCGAAGACCCCTGAGTTCCTTCCTGTCTCGGTGCACAAATAAACAGAGACGCGGGTTTCTCGATGGTGGCGTCAGAGACCAAGATTTATTCACTGCAGGGACACAGAAGTCATAGGAACCACACAGAGGCAGAATCTACGAGACTGTTCAAATTGCATTAAGTGGGTTGTTCCTTAAATACACGAAAAATGTCTTTAGGCAACATTACACGAATATTTCTCATGCCCAACCCGGTATCCCAAACAAACAGTAAATAGATATCAAACAATAACTAATCGTAGGTTTTCGGTATTCGATCAGGTCCCCTTGTCAGTTTTCCATTCTTTGCCCGATCCTCCCCATCGTAAATATCGTTACCTCCCCATTGTAAAAGCCCAGAAGGAGAGGAGCAGAGCCAGGAGCAAAGGATTGAAAGAGTAGGATAAGAGGTGTTTATGGATCATAAACGGGCATGGCTACCGTCTTCGGCCTTTCAGTAAGGACAACGGACACGAGAACCAGTATAGCAGGACTGGCCTCAGGCAAGGGAGGCAGCTTGATTCTGCCTAGTCATGCAGCGTCAGCCTTTTTCGGGGCTCGAGCTTACGTGTCCTTAACAAGGTGACTCTGCCGGGGTCATCACCCGTTCATTGACTATGTGAGGGCAAGAAACAAAATGGATGCCGTAACTAAAATGGATGCCATGACTTACAACAAAATGCCCTATTTCTCAGTGAATTCATGCTAGTTGCGTAGCGAAAACACTGTCATGCATATAATGGATCATTTGCGGTTCATTGGTACCGAAATCGTGTCAGTACTACGATACCGAAATCACGGGTTCGGATCGCTACAGAACCTCAAGTGGACACCTCACATGGAAAGCCAGGAAGGGTTCCTTCAGCGGTATGAATACAGTGCTGAGATACCCGTAGTGGTGATCAGTGCTATATAAAAAACCATACATTTACATTTACATTTTACATATCTCGCTCTAGAGAAGTGTTGTGTGTTACCTTGGTCTAGAGGAGACTCGTGTGATATTGTTTTCTTGCCTTGCCTTTGGGGGAGTGTTGAAAGTTTGCCCACCTTAGGAAGTGATGTGTATATGTCATGTTCCATAAGTTTGGAACTGATATTCTCTCCCTGGGAAAGAGACGGTACACACCTTGGTCCAGGGGAGATCTGAGACCTTTCATTACAATGAGAAGCATAGCAAAGGCGAACTTTATTTCACTGATTATTACTTTGGCCAAAAAGATGGGTGTCAAAAAGAGTTTCCAAATGTGGCGTGAAGAAACCGTTTAGTATTAAACAGGCTTTTAAAGAAAAAAGGCAGCAGCTCAACACATGGTAAACACTTGGTAAACAAGCCAAGCCAGATAAAAAGCCTGCACGTGCTTTTCCCCAACCTATTAAAGTGTCATACATTGGCAGACACATGTAAATTAAATTACTCGTGGAGTTTACTTTCGGAATAACACAAAGATGATACATGAGAGCTGCTCTCCTGCAAGCCACCTTCCGTGCCAGATATTAATCCATACATGCCAATAGACCTGATTCAGGCGGGAGACTACCGATTTTTCAAGCCAAAAATGGCTTTATTTTAACTGTCTCCCGCCGGAAATTGCATTTTCTACCATAAAAGTCAATGGGGAATTTTCATTCTCCCGATTTTTTATTTTAAATCTCCCACGTCCCTGTCCTAAAATGTTGGCATGTATGTTAATAGTGCTCACATTTCAGGTCAGCAAACATTTTTTTCTTGTAAGAGACAATAGCGTGATGTCCAGGGCTGGATGTACTACGGTGGCTTTTTGTTTTACCGAGGAGCAGAGCGGGAGAGGGAGAACAAAAGGATGAAGATGAAACCTGGGGCTTCTCCT
The DNA here is from genome assembly GCF_964204655.1 of Triturus cristatus. NCBI lineage: Eukaryota > Metazoa > Chordata > Amphibia > Caudata > Salamandridae > Triturus > Triturus cristatus. The sequence continues at coordinate 556,770,066 of NC_140592.1, read as the reverse complement.
CATGCAGAGGATAAGATCCATTTGCACAGGCTGGGATAAAGAACTACAGAGCAAAGAGTGCACCAGAAACAAAGTGGGCAAGCCAAGTGGAAAACTGGGAACAAATTAATCATGAGAGCTATTGATGCGCTGTATTGATAGAAGCGGGCCCCTTCGGACTGGAGGGAAATGGAAGTGAGAATGGAAAACAGCTCAGGCCGAAGATGGCAAATGAAATTGGCATGGGGCGGGCTAGGGGGCATGTCATAGGTCATGAGTGAGTAAAGCGCACGCTGTTCTTCTCTGTGGGCAAAGAAAGCGGCCATCTTGAAAGTACATCCAATGTCATTGTTTTAAAAAAAGGCTGTACCAGCAGAGAGAAAATAAAATCCATGGAAATCCATGTAATGTTTAGCCAAAAAGGCTTCATTTAGAAGCATACATGCCAACATTTCTAACTGGGAAATGTAATATTTTGAAACAAAAATAGGGGAACTGTAGTTCACCCTAATATGCTAATATTGAAACCGGGGAAACTTTGAACGGGAGACAACTTAAACAAAAAGGTTTTTGGTTTCAGAAATCGCGGGTGTCCTGCCTGAATCCTGTGTAATGTAAAAAGGGTCACGTCATAAGTCTAAATAAGTTGAGTTCCTGAGCAGTGTGAGCAAAGTGTGTGCCGTCGTGCACCCCTGCTGCTCCTTCCCACTCCCATCTTAAGAGGAAGCCCAAACCAAACTATCCTACCAAAAAAAGCCCAACTGACAGGGAACATCAACAAGTGAATAAAGCCTGAATAAACCTAAATAAAATAGAAGCAACAGAGCGGGAGGCATAGCAGGGGAGACAGCAGTAAGGTATCTGCTGCATTAAGAGGGGATGGGAGTAAAAATGATATATTAAAATGTAAGCAGGTAGGGAGCTTAAGTTGAACACAGACAAACAGTAGCAGAGCAGGGATCCAAGCAAAAAAGTAGTCCCACAAAGAACACATAAAGCACCATAGTGGAATGAGACAGTACTAAGTCCCTGCTCTGTGGGAGGAACAGAAGAGAGAAAGGTGGAGCAAAGAGGCAGGACTGACCTCTAGCAAGCAGGGATTTTTGAAGGACACTGACATAGACAAATCAAAAGCAATGGCATGAAATGGGATGAACTTGAAGTCCACTGATTGATTACAGCAGGTCTCGAAGAGACAGTACATGCATTGTTTAGCTCAACCTAAAAATTGTATATATTTTTATGTTTAAATAGACACCAAAATGACCAAAACTCTGATGAAGGGAACTGGAATTATAATATGTGCAATGCTTTAATAAGTCAATGCAATTCACTCCAAAAATGTTTGTAAAGTACTACTTTTCACTGTTAGTGGTGGTCTAGGAGTATCAAACGCAAGGGTCTGTGGGCAATGTCAAAGTTTTAGGCCGACCACAACGAAGCGCAAGTCGAATATAGGAGCTGAGTTGGTCCCTTTCAGGATTTTACCTTCACACTTAGAAACTTTTCAGATTATTTTTCTTGCCCACAGACAGGTCAGCAGCTTGAGTCCAGCAGTGAGCTCGATGTTGATGGGCAGGCGAAGTCCAGCGAGGAGCTTTGGTTCTCACAGTGTTGGAGGCTACCTAAGAGTCGGTAGTCTAAGAGCCTTGAACTATGTGCCCAAAAATCGTTATCTTTTGCAAGTTGCAGTGCCGTAGGGAGAATAATTACACTGTAGCACTAGGCAAGGGTCCACTACTTGTGGGCACCTCTTGGGGGGTAGGACTCGGTCTCACTGGCTACACTAGCGGAGTCCAGGGCGAGTTCAGAGTGAATGGGTCAGCTGGGCACTTTGCAGGTGCAGGCTTCCAAAGCATTTGTATGCCTTAACCTTAATAGGAGGCTAGCCTATAAGCCCTTGGAGTGGGAGCAGGTCACCCCTTGGGATCACTCTTCAACAGGTTCAACAGCCGGAGCAGCCTTTCTCTTTTGTAAAGTCCTGTCTTGGTTCAGCAGGTGCAGCCTTCCTTGGTGAAACCTTTCTTTTCTGAGATCCACATGTTCAGCAGGTTCAGTTCTTTCTGAGTCCAGTAGTGTTCTGAGGCTGGCATCCAGGGCTGCTACTTTTATTTCCATTTAAAGTTTGTGGGTGGGGAGGACTCCTTAGCCAATGGGGCTACTATTCCCATGGTGTAACCCTACCCACTCTTACATCGTGTCTCGGCAGACTGGCACTAAACAATCCCACAGGTCATCCTCTGCCCAAATCAAAGATGTCGAGACTCTTTGTCCCTGGGTCAGAGCTATGGGAACTCCCCTGACATATGTCCAGTATAATCAGCCACCTCTCCTGGAAAACCAGTTCTGCACTGGGTATTCCCCCTCTGGAATAAATACCTGCTTTTCTACCTACACAAAGAAAAAACAGATCCTTTTCCTTACAAGTGGCCATTTTAGAGTTATTTTGGGCTGGCTAGGTAAACAATATCTGTGAGGAAAGACCACTCACCGAGTAATAAGTGTGCAAAGAAGACAGATGACGAGATAATGAAACGCTTCTACCCATAAGGCAACATTCTTTTTCCATCACGCTTTCCACACTCTTACCTATGCAAAGGACATTAACATGTGGTTAATGTCGCTGTGGTAAATGGCGACATTTACCACAGCAGTTGGTGAAAGTCTGAGTTAAACCCCCACTAATCCGGAATATTGAGTGTAATGTGGTACAGTAATTCATGGTCAGCAGTTATTCTCCATGCAGGAGGCTCCAACTCATACTTGAATTCTATGTGGAGATTTCGGCCAGCATTGGTAACTCTGACTGCCTGCAAACACCACACAATATTCCTTACAACTCATAATCAAGCCCATAGGAAACCTTTTTAATACTATGCAATGTCTTTTCTATTTCCTAATCCACATTTCGTATTATCTTAACCTTTCTGTATGTATCATTGCTCTCCACATTAACTTTCTATTGTTTTCTTCATTCACCTGTTTTCTTTTACGTGCTTTCCTCTTTGTTTGCTTGTCTTCAGGTGTTCTTGTTTGTATTTTCCTTCCCTTTCTATCACTGCTTTTACTATTTTATTTCTAGTTTCCACCTATTACTTTTTACCTCCGTTTATAATTTGGATAGTCACAGAATCATGTTCTTCTCCCTCTGTCTCTTATTGCTCCCATTCTTTTTACATTCCATTTAAATGTACTTATATGTCTCTCTTTTCAATTTTCTTCGTTTATTTCCATTTCTTCATTCTTTTCATCCTTTGTTCTCATTCTATATTTCTGGCCTACATTCGGTTCGTCTTTTTTTGTTTCCTTTTAATCCCATTCTGTGTTATCTTTCTAGCTAGATATCCCTTGCCTTTTCAGTCTTATGCCTTCTTTTTACACAGAATACTTATATATTACATTTAATGCACATTGTTTAAACAACGAACCCACAACAACGCATTCAAGTCATCATTATAATTGTGCATACATCCATTTATTGTAAACGTTCTCAATTTTCCATTAAAAAAAGTTGAATGTAAAAAAAAACCGGCTTCCTATGATGCTCTCTAGAGGATAGGCTCACTCTGGCAAATTGTTGTAATCATAAAACACTTGAAAACGAGACTTAGCTGCATTTCCCCAGTTCCCAAAGCAACAGAGATTATGTTGCCAACAATACACCAGATGCGTGTTTTGTGAAATACAGTGATCCTGTTAATGCTTTAATGGTAGCTCAACAGTAAGTAGAGTTTTTGTTACAACAGGATCACTGCCTCCTATCAGCCAGCATCTCCAATTACACGCCTGCGTTTCACCCACCTCACACCCAGCAACAGTTTTTGTGTGCTTCAGTTATTTTTCGTGTGTCCTATACAGAAGTACAAATGAGAAAGAACAATGGACAGTTCCTTTTTGGTGGCCCCACATCCGAGGACATTAAAGAAACTCTCAGGTTACGGGAATGATAAATGAGAACATAAGCATTTTCCTTGATTACATACGATGTATGCAGGGGAAACGAAGAAGTAAACGTTTTACCATGATGAATGGAGAGTCTTATTTTCAAGTATGCTAACTGACACACTATTGTATTTCTGAATACCCAACCCATTGAATCTGCTAATTACTATTTGGGAATAGTAAAGCCACATCTAACCCTCCCCCCAAAAAACAGATCTAAGCATACTCAAAAAACTATCCTTGACCCAAAATAAACCCTTCAATTTCCATCTCGTGTCCCACTTTTTCTTGGCTAGGAAAACGTAAAAAGATATGTTACCAAACCATTTGAAGCAGTGATTGCCAAGAAACTAGGGTTGGATAAATATCATTTCAGCTTCAGTGCTGGTCTCGGTACTGAAACCCCTCCCCTGAGAATGATGGGTGGGTGGATTGCTTCTTAGGCAAAACAGACTCCTGTTTACTAGTCCTTCAAGGGGACTTTCATGCATTTGACCATAGAGATTAACACTCCCACGTGGGCTTTCGTGGCGAGATTCTGATATGATTTACCTCCTTCCTCATGAGCAGATTTTAAATAGTAAGGAGGACTGTGGATTGCAACTCAGATGAGAGCGCAATGTCATTAGAAACCACCAGGATTAAATTTTGGCCCATACTATATGCAATCTATCAGTGAAGCTCCTACGTTTAGTCACGAATGATACGGCCGTACATAGTGCCATTATCGGCAACTTACCTCCACCCACCGTCTGAGCATGCATGAACAAATAAATAAATACACAAGACAACTTTTGTTCTGGGAAAATATTGCTGCAGGTTTATTCCATACAAAGTATGCAATATAGTGGGTTATCTTACGGGCGATCCAAGGGCAGGCAGCTGTACCAACCTATGCTGCCCCCGCTCGCCTGATGAGCCAGCACTGTGAGATACCCAGTCACTGCTACATCTTTGGTGATCCTCTTCCGGATCACGTGACACGTTGGTCTTGTATTACTCACGCCCTTTCCGTGACGGAGCGTGGCAGGGCAAACCCCCAGTTGGTCAGGCCCCCAACCGCCCGAAGGACTAACAGGGCGCCGTTGCGGTTTTCCAGTAACCTGCACTGAGGCTCCTGCTCTTTGGCTCTGGCACCCTTACTGTGCCGCGCAGAGGTACCCTTACTGGACACGTCTGCCGCAGAGGTACCCTTACGGTACCCGTCTGCTTCCAGATCGCCCTGTAACTCCGCCTGCAATGAAAAAGAAAACATTACAACGTTCTACGTACATTGTCTGCCAACCCCACGCTGGGTAAGCGGTAGGGTGGGAGACGGTGTGTCTGCTGCAAAGAGGACACCAGAGAGGTGGGGGGATGTATAAGTACCCTCCCATGACCTCTGTCCGCCGGAAGTGACGCGCCTAGCGCGCCAAGGCAAAGGACTCAATCCGGAGTCCAACCCTTGGCCAGTGGGTGGAGTGTGCCAAATGACACTAAAGGGCCACCCGTTGTGATGGCCCCCTGCGGGGTCCGCGGACAGCCGCGTAGTGCCATTATCGGGAACTTACCTCCACCCACCGTCTGAGCATGCATGAACAAATAAATACACAAGACAACTTTTGTTCTGGGAAAATATTGCTGCAGGTTTATTCCCTACAAAGTATGCAATATGGTGGGTTATCTTACAGGCGATCCAAGGGTGGGCAGCTGCACCAACCTATGCTGCCCCCGCCCGCCTGATGAGCCAGCACTGTGGGTTACCCAGACAGTGCTACATCTTTGGTGATCCTCTTCCGGATCACGTGACACGTTGGTCTCGTATTACTAACGCCCTTTCCAGGGTGGAGCGTGGTAGGGCAAACCCCCGGTTGGTGAGGCCCCCAACCGCCCGAAGGACTAACGTTTTTCCAGTTACCTGCCCTGTTGCTCCTGGTCTTTGGCTCTGGCACCCTTACTGTGCTGCGCAGAGGTACCCTTACTGTACCCATCTTCTTCCAGATCGCCCTGCAACTCCGCCACAGCTCTGGAGGCGGCCCCCGTTGCCACCAGAGCCCCCCCACCAAAACCGCTCATTTCTGACCTGCAACCTGCTTTCTAGGGCCTCGTGCATGTCCAGTGGAAAGTGTCCATGCTCACCTGTGACAAATACACCCCATGCATTTCTACCTAACCTAGGCGTACGCCTGGATGGTAATGGTGACAATGGACCCCATCTTTAGCAAAGTAGCCTTTAACATTAGCCTGAATCAGCTTGTGTCTGATGAAACCCAGGCCCCTCTGGTCTGTGAACTTAGGCCATGAACAGTTCCTTCTTACAGGGATGTTCAACGGCCTCCTCTGACTTAGCTCCGACCTCTGAGGGGGGTCATCTCAGACCACCAGAGCTCACCTTGCCCATGTAGTTGCTGAGCTCACCAAAACAGCGCATTTCTCACCTACAAACACTCATTCCCAGGCATCCTGCAAATCTGAGGGAAGAGATCCCTCCCTACTGGTGATGGATGAACTCCATCTATCACAATAGTCCTTGCCGTTGGCTTGGTTCAGCTGGCCTGTGAACCTGTGGCAAGAACTGGTCACCCTCCTGCAGGAAAGTTCCACTGCCTCACATGACCTAGCCCCCGTGCCAACTCTGAGCTGAACGGTTTCAGACACCAAGGCTCACATTGCCCCATCTATTTGCCTATCTCACCTAGTTGCCGTCCTTTCAGCACCGTGTGTGCCTGAACACCTGTGTCTCCCTTCTCTGGGACTGCAGCCCACTTGTTAGGAGACTGCTTCTTCACCTGCCTGCCTACTTTGGCTATTAAGGCGAGAAGGATTATACTTAACATTTACGCAGTCCTTTTGCTGTCTAAATCATGACGCCCAGGAATCTTCCTAACTAGAAGTGTGTGACAATGAGCAAGGGTAGTAGTAGTATAATACTTCATTGCATTAATCATATGATTACAATAATAGAGCATTGAGCAAGGGTGCCCTCCTGCCCTTGCCATGCATCCCTTATTCTTTATGTGAATTCTGCCAGGTCAGCTCCCTCTGTGGTGAAACCCCCTAGGCATACCCGTTAAGAGAATCTGCGTGGTTTAATACAGTGCGCAATGTTTGCGATATGGTGCCTAACATTAAGGATTGACTAAGTTTTACTTACACCCATCCTAGCATGTTCCCGGAAAGGGGGGCAGGGGCGTACAACTGCCCACCCTTGGGCAACCCCATGGTGGAAAGATACCTGCTCTGTTAAATTCTAATTATTGTTGATCACTGGATGTGCCAAATGTTCTTTTACATAGTAGCCTTAAGTGCTTGACACCTTGTTTCCCCATTTCTTGGGACGGCAGCACACTATGTTGGCTGACAGCGTCACCACCCAGCAAGGCTACCATAGCTAACTGGGCGGGCTTTTGAGCTTAACTGCAGGAACAACCTTTGGTTCTGGGGTGCACTTACTTCCACCGTTGACCAGACGTTTGCACAACCCCCTTTGGTTGCTAAAGCCTTGTGAACACCTTAATGGTATCAAAGCTGGTTTGAAACACTATATGTCTTGTGCCCACTATTGGAGACACCTCACCCATTCGTGCAATTATAACTTACGCAGCGCACCCCGCTTGCTTAACTGCCATCGGATCACAGATGCCCAGTACCTACTGTCCATCTCCGATCCTGGATGCTGTACCTGCCAAAGTGTTGTGAACCAAGATTCCCAGTTCCCTGTTTAGCTGCAGTACACCTTCAGTGGACCAGCTAGGAGATACGACAAACCGCATCCGTCATGTGAACCTTAAGTTCACAATTTTCACCTGGGCGTACCTCAAATGAGACACGCTCCACAGCTGTAAGGCCAGAGACACAAATATATTTAACCTATTCACTGTTTTTTTTCACTTGGCACCCTTCTGGTTGGTGATGCGGAACCTCCTACCCAGCATAAGCTGACCATCTAGCGTTGACGCCACACCACCCATGTCCCTGGAATCATCCTCCATCCCCCTGTACAATAGTACAAATGCTAAGTGGGCAATCAATTCAACATTCCTCCTTTCCTGCCGGACTGTGGCCTGTTCAGTTTGCTCTGTGGTGGCTGCACCCAGACTTCACAGTCCGCTTTATTGCTGATAATTTGACCAGTTGACCTTGGAGGAATCTCACGCTTGCAACTTGTAACTACAGCGATTGTTTAAATGAAATGATCCTGCGTGTCTGAATGAACTATGCACAGGTAATTGGACTCCCATATGCGCAGTTGTGCACAGCAAAGTGGATGGCCAGGATGAGTTGGGGGGCCTCCCCATACCAGTCTCTGCTGTAGACCGGTGAAATTGTATCCCAAGCCTTCTTATGTGTAGTTCACACGGTGGAAACTGGAGCTACTTTTAATAACACTGGTGGAGGAGAACAGGGGAAGTGCTGGGCCTGCTGCCAGCATCTCCGCTGCTCTGTCATGGTTTCCTAAGCACCAGTCCCGTACCCTCCTAGTCTCCCTAGGATTTAACAGGGTTGACCCCCCAACCTGGGATGCGATGGCCTTGTAGCCACTGGACCAGTATGTGAGTACTATCGGGGACCTAAGCTATCCAATGCTGCATCCATCTCATCTCTGAATCGACCATGATGGGAAACAGAAGATCTTCGCAACATCAAGGGCAGCTGAGGACTTCTTTAAAATGTTCACTGCCTCAGCTGCGGCTCGCTGAGTTCCCCGTCTACCTTCCATGGCAAATAAATCCACAATTGCTAAGCTCAGGTGCTGATGGTGGGATGTGAACACAGCCACAAACAGATATGTGCAATGCTGTGGGCACTTGGGACCCTAAATGGCACAGAGACTCCCTGAACCAATACCTTATAGACACTCACCGAGACTTGTCCACACCTGTGCCACTGATATACCTGGTAACACAATGATATGGCTGTATAGGTGTTAGCACTGCTTTCCAAAACTGTGACGTACTGCTGGTTTTTATAGACAGCTAGCATGCAGCGAACCCATTGAGACACTGTGACACTTGTTGCATAGTTGCCTTGCCTCCAGCCCCCCCGTCTACCAGGTGGGATTTCCAGCCTCTTGCTGTCCCATGAGGCGTATGCCATCTGGGTGTTGTAGAGATGATAGGTACAAGATGTTTTGATAACTTTATTGTGTGTTTGAGTTATGAAAGGGATGTCTTTGGCATAAAATTGGGATGCTGAAGTGGGTGGGGAAGGGTAAAGTTTATTGCATGTCATCATGCCAACACTAGTAGCTACTTCATACTTATCCTACTCCAGGGGTGTCCTGATACTGGTCAAAAAAGGCCTCCAATTTACACTTACTCATTTAGAGACATGATGCATGGTGCTATATACTCATACAGGGCAATCTATGTGGCACCACAGTGACTGTAGTTAACACTTATGGAACCAATGTAGATGCCCCAGACTTTTATCAACAATTTCTGACTCGCCTCTACGCTTTGCAACCAATAACTATTAATTGTGGAGAGGACCTAAATACATACCTGGATCCCTTGCTGGACCGCAATGCCATGACAGACTGGCAGGGCAAACACTCTGCTAAGTCTGTATGGGACATAATGGAGGTACATGACCTGATCGATGAGTGGAGGACGTAACACCCCTCTACTATGGCGGGAACGCACCTTTCATCAGCCCACAAAACATGCTCGAGACTGGACTACTGGCTGGTCTCAGGGGAGACAGGCACATGGCTTGGCTTTGTGTCACACTAAACTAGGATACTGTTGGAGCATTCCCCTGTGTTGTTAGAAATTAGCATACCCACGCACCGGCCCCTACCATTCCAGTGGAGGCTCCATGCCTCCTCTCTATTGGACCCGGTTTTCAGAATCAGCATATGGGAGGCAATTGTGCATTATGTTTCTGAGAATAGTGGCTCAGTTGAAAGTATAGGCATCCTATGGGAGACATTTAAGACCATCAATAGAGGGGTGTGTATGGGCTGGACTGCTGAGGGCACTTCACTCCAGAATGACAACTATTGAGAATAGACTTAAAGACCTTGAGAGGCAATATGAGGTGAAACCCTTGTCCAGCACTGTAGCAGAAATAAGAGTACAGATCACTGAATATAATGACACTGCTTCACAGGAGGTGAAACATACATCTAGATGCTGGGTGGCAAGAGCATATGGGGAGTACGGCCGGCCTGGAAGCAGTCCAGCCTCTAAAATCAATAAAAAACGGATGCAGACTTATATAGTGGAAATAGAATCCGAAGAGGGGGTGCTGCTCCTTGATACCCCAGATATTAAAACACAATTCATGATGTACTCCTCCCATTTATATGGGGCTCGAGATGCTGTAACTACTGCATAAACTTGCATAGCTCGATGAGATGACCATGGCATAACTCTGCCCAGGCCAGAGGAAATTCTTGGTGCAACCCATAACCCTAGACGAAGTACAAAAAGCTATAGCTGCTATGCCAAATGGTGAGGAGTTGGGTAGTGATGGGATTCCTAGCGAATTCTATAAAGGGTTTGTGGACCTATTAGCGCCACAACTACATGCAGTATATATAGAGGCATATGAAAAGCGAATGTTGCCCCAAACCCTGCGTGAAGCACTCATAATAAACCTCTTAAAGCCATGCAAATCACCTACACAATGTGGATCCTACAGACCACTATTTTTATTAAATATTGGCAAAAATGATTTCCACCAGGCTGCAACCACTACTTCCAGGATTGGTGTTGCCGGATCAATCTGGTTTTGTGCCAGACTGCTCCACCTCACACAATCTCCGTACATTGTTCGCGGTCCTTCATCAGTTCGACCACACGGTAAAAGCGGCAGTTATCTTATTAGATGCTGCTAAAGCTTTTGATTCTATTCATTGGGAGTATATGTTCGCTATCCTGCATCGGATGGGGATACCCAAAGGCTTTTCACACTGTTATACACAGATCCAGTGGCTAGATTAGGAATTAACAACAATATCACGCATTGCTGTAGATTAGTAGTTCAACGCAACAGGGTTGCCCGCTGTCTCTCATACTTTTTGCTATGGCACTAGAACCACTGGTGTGTATGATGTGCCAAAAATACTCAGACGACGTTCTGGGATTTTGCAGATGCCCCCTCGCCATCTTCCTCTGCGAAGATGACATGGTGCTGTATGTCCAGGACCCCCCCGAGAGGCTAGCTACTCTCATACAGGAATACAGAAAAAATTAAAGTTATTCTGGGGTAACTATAAATTGGGATACATTTGCCATATTTCCCCTCATGCCAAACACTGAGCCACACACCCTGGATTTCCCCTTTTAATGGAGCACGAAACCTGTCTAATATCTTAGAATATGGGTGTTGGACTTGGCCCTTCTGGCAGGTTCACCCCTGAAACTTTTTGCTTTTTATTGTGACCTGGTGTTAGTGATTTTTGGCTCCTGTGCACTTTACCACTGTGTCCCAGGGTAAAGTGCGTGCGTGTAGTGAGGTTGGCCTGCCCTCCCATAGGAATGCATGGGGGAATGTATGTGTCCCTGGTAGTTCCTGATGCGTGGGGAGTGCAGGTGTGAGTTTGGTATGTGCGAACTCGTGAGATTGAATGCTGCGAGATGATGTGTGCGGCGTCACTGTGGCTAGTGTAGAAGTGCCACTTCTAGACACTGGGGTAAATGTGCAGTGACTGTCTGGCGCGTGATTGGCCGGTGTGCCTGGCTCCAGGAGCCAGGTTGGGTCTGCCCCAGTGGTGGGTGGAGAGCTCTGCCTGTTGATGAGTGGGAGGAGTACACCTGGGACCTGAATAGGGCTGGGCTTTCCCCACACAATGCTGGCTCCGCCCCCTGTGGTGCGACTGATGACCCTGGCCTGTTCTGTGAATAGGGAGAGGGGCTGAGCAAAACAAAGTGCTCAAGAACCAGTTGCATCTAGTTCGCCCCTTCCCTGCACCTAGAAAGAAAGGAAACCTGTGTATAAAAAGGGGCTGTGACCCCATGTAAAATGTTCTCTGCTGATCCTAACTGGGGGGGCCTGCTGCTGCTGCTGGGCGCCAGGAGAGACCGCCACTGGGGACTGCCTCCCTGCCTGGAGTGCCCTGTGAGCTGGCCCCTGGGCCCAGCCCTTGCCCCCCCTTTTTCATCCTAGAAAGGGCTCCCTTTGGACTACAGCGCTGGGGAGCGCTTTACTTTGCCTTTCTGAAGAGCGCTTTACTTTTTGTCCTTGGGAGCGCTGTGTTCTGCCCCAGGAGGACTACTGGTGGCCTGCAGCCCAGGTTGCTTTGGGTGGGATTCCCCTGATTGGCGTGGGAAGGGCAGGAGCCCACCCCGCATCTATGTTGTGTTGTGTGGCAGACTTATTTCTAAAGCGGGTGCCCACCCCGCATTGCGGTGCCGTTGGCGGGTGCCCACCCCGCTTATTTCCTCATCTTTAACGTTAAAACGAAGGCGGGAGCCCACCCCGCGCTTCGGTGTAAGGAGAAGAAAGAAGATCACCGCCGCGGCCGGGCGAACCAGGAAGTCAGGTGCCTGGTGTTGGGACGTAGGCGGGGCTTAACCAGGAAGCGGACGGGAGCCTACCCGCGCTCCTGTGATCACCACCGCGAAGAAGCGACCTCGGGATTCACCGCGGCAACCCGGGTGAGGAAGACCAGGCCGTAGCCGACGGGAGCCCACCCCGCACTCCGGGGAACTGAGGAAGGCCGTCCAGAGGGGGAGCGAGAGAGCCCCCGAGGAGCGGGAGCTCTCTTGTGATTCGTACTGCCCCAGAAGAGTCCGGTGTGCCTGGAGCCTCGGAGGCTCCCCAGGAGAAGTACAGACCTGCAAGAGAAGGCGGAGGGGGCACAAGGCACCTTGTCGGGTGCCTGGCCACGCCGCATATCAGCCCCGTGCCGGCCGCCACCAAGAAGCGAGACGCCACCGCGGGAGACCAGAGGGAGCACCCTGGAGTACAGGTGAGGCGCCCTGTTGTGCCCAAAGTCCCCGTGCGTCTGGGGACATTTCCTGGCACCCCCAGCCTGTTCAGTGCCAGTGAAGAAACAGTGCAGTTCTGCCTCGCTGTTCTGCTGCGTGCGCAGCCCAACCCCGGGGGCATTATTTGTTTAGAGTCCAGAGGGAACTCCACCGAGGGGGGCATACTCGTTTAGAGCCCAGAGAGGCTCCAACAGTTGGGGCACATTTTCCTTTGAGGGCTCACAAGTCCCCCGAGCGGGACTCCAACCTTTTGGGGGGCATTCTTCTTTTAGAGCCTAGGTGGCTCCAGCGCAGCATAGTGTGTTTTAGAGCTTGCATGCTCCAACGTGTGGCATACTAACTTCCAGAGCCTAGGTGGCTCCCGTGCTGCATATTTGTTGTGAAAGGCACAGTGGTGCCCCGGCTCATTGTCCACAGCTGCCCAGCACTTCGTGGGCAGCTGCAACGTTTAGGTGGTGCCCCTGTGCGCTTTTGCTTGCGCAGTCCAGCCCTGACATTTGGACAAAGGGCGTTTGAACCCCTGGGAGGCCAGGTTGGCCTAGGGGACAGGTCTAGGTGATCTGTGCGCTATTTGTAATTATTGCCTAATGTGATTTATGCAATGCCTTGTGTATCCCTCTAGATGTATTTTTATACCTAGGCGGTTGTGTTACCTAGTATAGTGATACTAGTGAGTTCATGGGTCCCTGCGTAATATTTTCCTAAGGTGGTTAGGGTTGCGTAGGTGGTACTTACCTGTTACCAGTGGTTACTGGTTGTGCGCTACATTTTCTAATTGGTGCTACAGTGATTATATGTGCTATGTTCTAAAGTTTTATTCCTACAAAGTGCTTGTTCTATAAGTGCTTATTCCTGACAGTGGTCCATGAGGCCATGAGGTCCTGTCCCATGTCGATAATTCCCCTGTAAACTCTGCCCGTGTCAGTGGCACATTGTAAAGTGTGTATTTATTATCTAATGTGTTTGGTATAATACAAAGGCTATTTTCATATATAACCTTGTGTGGAGTTTCTTTTGTGGTGGGCCTTGGGTGTTGTTGCTGGGTGCGCGCGCAAACGCTTTACACATTGCCTCCGGGATAAGCCTGACTGCTCGTGCCAAGCTACCAAGGGGGTGAGCAGGGGTTATCTTTGGCGTGTAACTCCCCAGCCCTGACTAGAGTGGTGGTTTCTGCCTGGCTTTGGCGCAAGCCCTAGCCAACCAGAAATCCCATTTCTAACATTGGTGATCAGCGGTGGGATAGGACTTGCGTTTGCGCTGTACCGCAGCAGCAACTGGCTGCACTACAAAACTCTGCATTTTAGATAATCACGTATTTGTTCCATTATTTCTTCTCCTAAAGGTGTCCTTTGTGAATTGTGTACTCCTGTTTTAGCTCAGACACCTAGGTTCCTTGTGTTGAACTTTTCTCGAGAACGTCCGCCAAAATGGAGCCTGCTTTTAATTTCTGTGGTCTGTTTAGATACAGTATGTTAGAGTTGGTCAGATTCTGTGAAGAGAGAGACATAGAGGTGGGTGAGTCAGACACCCAGTCCAAACTGAGGGACAACCTGATCCTATGGCAAAAGGATGAAAGGGAACGTGAGCGCAGTGAGGAGGAGAGGGCCCGGGCCGCACGCCAAGAGGGTGGTGGGTCTGAGGGGAGCCCTGAGGAGTCGGAAGAGGAGGAAGAAAGTGACAGGACAGGGACGCCAGTAGATAGTGAAGACCCCATAGATAGGCAGTCCCTTGCTGGGTCCAGTGTCAGGGGCAGCGCCCCATCCCTTTTCCTGTCCCCAGAGGAGTGGGTAGATAGGAGGGAAGAAAGAGAGCATTAGCTGGCTTTGGAAACGCTCAGGTTAGAGCATGCCAAGGAGATAGCGCAGCTGAATGTGGAGGAGAAAAAGTTTGAGACCGAGAGGGTCTTAGCTCAGAAACAGATGGCGGAGAGGGCATTTGCCAGAGAGAAACTAGCTCTGGAGGGTAAGTTGTCCCCTGAGCGCAGTTGTAGTTGTCTGGATTCCCCAGGGAGGGTAGAGTCCAGTGGTGGCAGCGATATAGAGTCCAGTGCAGGACGCCCCATTCCCAGTTCCCCGAGTATGGTACCTTGTCCCCGAGAGGAGGAGTACAGGTTGAAGTTCAGGGACAGTAAGAAGCAGCTGTCTCACCAGGATTGGGGGGAGTTTGCGGATGAATGTAATGATGCACTGGTTGATTGGATAAGGGTTAACACGAAACAGGATTTTGAAGGACTGTTCAATCTGGTTATCAAAGAGCAGATGCTCAGTTGTTGTTTTCCCGGGTTGCGCCAACACCTGTTGGAGTGTGGGTTCACTAGTCCAAGGAGACTTGCAGAAGAAGTTGACCGCTGGGGAAGTGCCCAAGGTTCTGATGAGGTATGGGAGAGTACTTCCAACAGTAGTGGCTCAGGTATCTTCCCGTCCAGTATGGGGGAAGAGGCTCAGAGTAGCCCAGCTAGTTCCCAGAGTAGTGAGAGGGTTGTAGGGGCTCACGACCTATCTCAGTGGAGTAGGAGTGAGTGGGTGACTTCGAGTCCCCAGAGGCCCGAAACCCAGTCTCAGAGCCTGGATGGTTTCTTCAGGGAACACCAGGTTGGGGGCCTAGGCTGTCCTGTTAGTCCATTTGAGGAAGATCACCTAGTGTATGGAGAACCTGGAGCATCTGTAAGTAGAGCTCCAGTGCTTCTGGTGTCTGGCAGTGCCGCTCCAGTAGGGAGGGTACAGAAGTCCAGCGAGAGGGGTGGCATGGGGCTGTGTTCCCCAGTGGAGAAGCCAGTGGGTCAGGGACCAGCCGGGAGGGCTGAGTCTCCTAGAGGTGACCATGGTGACCACACGTCTGTCCTGGGGGATCTTCGCGCACTGTCAGGTGGACAGGGGACGGGAGATCTGCGCCAGGCAGACTGTCACGCAATATATGAGGCATATATTACCCTTGGGGGGATGGTGTGTAAGTCCCCAGAAGTCATATTCGCTATCCTGCATCGGATGGGGATACCCAAAGGCTTTTCACACTGTTATACACAGACCCAGTGGCTAGATTAGGAATTAACAACAATATCACGCATTGCTGTAGAATGGTAGTTCAACGCAACAGGGTTGCCCGCTGTCTCTCATACTTTTTGCTATGGCACTAGAACCACTGGTGTGTATGATGTGCCAAAAATACTCAGACGAGGTTCTGGGATTTTGCAGATGCCCCCTCGCCATCTTCCTCTGCGAAGATGACATGGTGCTGTATGTCCAGGACCCCCCCGAGAGGCTAGCTACTCTCATACAGGAATACATAAAAAATTTAAGTTATTCTGGGGTAACTATAAATTGGGATACATTTGCCATATTTCCCCTCATGCCAAACACTGAGCCACACACCCTGGATTTCCCCTTTTAATGGAGCACGAAACCTGTCTAATATCTTAGAATATGGGTCTACAGCGACCCTGAGGTTGGTATTAAACAGAATTATGGCCTAGCAATCTCCAGACTGGAAGACAGGGCCGGACTGGCCGTAGCGGGCACCGGGCAATCCCCCGGTGTGCCGCACGGGTGGGGACCGGTTTTGGGCCCCTGGGGGCTGTTTTTGTTACAGGGCCGTTTTTGCAGCATAACTGCAAAATCGGCCCTGTAACAAAATCGGCAGAAAACCGGCCCTGGCAAAGAGCTCGGTGGCTCCCCCAAGCCCCGGGGAGGGAGGGGGGCCGCCGTGCACTTTGCCAGGACCGGTTTTGGTTCCCAGTCCGGCCCTGCTCCTCATCTGAAAAAAACAGGGAGTCTGCATCTGAGAGTTCACCTTACTGGGGGGAAGACTGGCTGGGCTTGTCCATGTCACGGGCGCCTGCTGTTGCTAGCGAGTCACCTGTTGAACAGAGGTTATATTGTCAGCATGTTCAGTACATGGCACAACTTTGATGTTCATGTTTAGCACATTTCATTTGAGATTACGTGACTTTTGAGCTTGGCATTACTTGGAATTCATAACAGTTTGTCAGCAATCGGACATGATGTGGATGTAAATACATTGCTCATTAGCGATGTGACATGGCTGAAGCAACAATTTCATATGTGCAGATATTGTATTTCCGAAGACATGTCCTCAGGTACCAACTTGTTGCTCACCCACTTCACTTCATGCTTGGACATTTGATACTTTTCTATGAGTATCTGTCTAGTATGCCGCAACTTCTTGATTTGTGTCCCGTGGTTTGTGAGGTTTGACTGAGTCTCCATGCATGTGTTGTGTTGACCTGAGTCTTCCTGCTTTGAGGCACATTGGATTTTTGTGATTTCGTTCTTGTGTTTTGCCTGGTAGTTACATGTAACTTCATCAATGACACTGTGAAACATGTGACCTCTGGATGGGATTAGCTATATGTGCACTGCCTACAACTTATGGGGGTTTACAGAGTTGGTTACCAAGTGTGGGATGTGGTGGTTATATGGCTCCATGTTGTTTGGGAGTGAGGCCTGAGTGTTTGAGCTGGCTACCTACCTGTTAAGTGAAGCAGAGTAGGGTGATGGCTGCCACATAGCTGTGGGGTGGGGAGGGTGTTCCATGCTGTTTGGGAGGGAGGACAGAGGGCCTTGTGGGAGTAGTGGTCTTGCTGGCAGGTCCCAAAAACCCCCTCCCCAGTAAGATGGCTACCTGCCTGTTAGAAGGCAATGTCGACGGTGATGGCTGCCACATGGCTGTGGGGTGGGCAGGGTTCTCCATGCTGTTTGGGAGGGAAGACAGAGGGCCTTGTTGGAGTTGTGGTCTTGCTGTCAGGTCCCAAAAACCCCCTCCCCAGTAAGATGGCTACCTGCCTGTTAGAAGGCACTGTCGACGGTGATGGCTGCCACATGGCTGTGGGGTGGGGAGGGTGCTCTATGCTGTTTGGGAGGTAGGCCAGGGCGCATGAGCTGACTACCTACCTGTGAGGTAAAGCAGAGGAAGGAAATGCTAGCCTGTGAGACATTCCTATTGACAGCGTGCATTCTACATGAGTTTGATTTGCTCTGGCAATTAAGGCTCACTTGTTGTGTCCCTGCCCTAGTCCCAATTCATCAGATTGTTCTCCTGTTCTACCCACCGATCCTGTTTTAAATTTGTACATCACCTGTTGTTCACTGAGACTACCCTCGCTCTCCCTCGCAGCTTGGATAGGGCGTTTAATTCCTCACTCTCGCCCCCAATATACCTATGAGGTCTTCTGTGCCGCCACTTTAACTATCCCTAGTCTTCCTCTTGCACCCGGACAGCCAGTAGCCCCCTTGGATTCCTATTTGGACTATAACAGTCGGTTGTTGTCTGTTCTATACATACAGGTGCCCGTTGAGACGCTATAGAAGCGCACACGCAACTAGCGCTTGGACGCAACACTCATCTCTTGGACATCCATGAACCTGAGCATTGTGAGGTTCGTTTGCAACTCCTGCGCACCTCCTGGCGCGGCGTCTCTGTGACTGACAAGTATGTTGCCGTTTGTTGATATATACCCCCCTTGCCCATTCCTCTAGATGATATTGATCCATGGTGAAGTGAGGATAAAGTGCTGGCATTCTCTTTTATCTAACCTGTGCCCATCCTATATTTTTCCTTTAGATATGTCATCAGCCGTATTCTCATATCCTTTGAATACCCGTCCCTTGATCTGATCGGGCCGAGAATCTTTTCACGAATACGCCTGGCCACTATCTCTGACGTATAGCAGTTTCTTTGAATATCAGCATCATATTGATAATGTTCCCCTTGACCCCTATCTTGTGTTTCGAATTTTAAGTACGTATAGCGATAGATATTTTCTCACTCCTTTTACATGTTTATCTGCTGCATGATCTGCACGGGGATTTGGTTTGGTATTGGTGGCGTTTATTTGCTTTCGTCTGTGACTTAGCCTATATCTAGCTGCACATTTTTCTTCCTAAGTTCCCCTTTCTGTTCTCAGATATATCTTTTTCACTCCGTGTTGATCTTTTTACTCGGGGGTGTGCCCCTTTCCATGCTAACTTGGTACCTGTTGGACCTTTGTTAATTCTGATTTTTCCATACCCTTTGCCAACTGGAACTGATTCGGACAGACAGATGTATATTTCTATTTTGTATCACAATGCATCAAATTATATGTATATGTTTTTTAACTCACTTTGTTTGATTGTTCATTTATATCTGTTCGATTGATTCTAGGTATTGCTCATGTCCCCTACTATCTATTGGTCTAGGCCCTGATGAAGGTGGGGCCCTTGTGTGGGTCTTATACCGAAACGCGCGTTGGCGCCTGAATTGTCGGCCTTCCGTTTCCCATAGTATCGCCTATGTCCATCTGGATGACACAGTAGTCCACCACCTACTCGAGCACCACTGGATAGCTTTACCATCTTGACCGGAATTGTTGTTTTGAATGTTGTTTGGAATGAATGTCTGTGTACATGATTTATATTCACGTGTGGGACATTGAACAATGTATTGATTTACATATATATGTGTTGTCTTTATTTATTCTTGAATGTATGTGTATCCGTCGACTAAAAAGTATTTGGAAAAAAGGAAAAAATTCTATGTTTAAAAACAAAATAAACAAGAGATATATATTTTTGTATCCATAATCTTTGTCTGGCGCATTATGTTATCTGTTCTGTCTGCTCTGTCCCAGTTTAGTCTTATGTGGATTTAGGGACCTATATTTTAGGCCCACGTATATACCTTTTGGACAGGTACTTTTTCTGATTTATTCACTTGTTGTGCACAACAGTACATTACAGTGGGATGTGATCATTTTGTTTGTACTTACCAGCCTCCACTCCCCCCTCGATTCCTGTGAGACTCTCAGGATGCAGTATGGCAAGCACCTTCTCCTCCCATTCAGTGAAGGTTAGTGGTGGTATGGGAGGGCCGACACCAGTACTTTGGGCCGCCTAGTGGTTCCTCTGGGCCCGAGCCTTGACTTGGGCCTTGAGGTCGACCCACCGCCTTTTGATGTCACGCAGTGTGCGTAGGGTGGTCCCTACAGCAGTGACTTTGTTGTAGATCCTTGCCCACATCTGGTTTTTGCGCACAAGTGGGGTCTGTTGAACCAGTTTCCCATACAAATGAGGTTCTACCCTTATTATCTCGTCTACCATCACTTTCAACTCTGTGTAGGAGAATTTGGGCATTTTTTGTTTGGCCATAGTGCAAAGGTAAGAAAAGTGCAGGTTGCGAGGTGGTGGTGGAGATATGTGAAGTTTGTCAGGTGTGTGGGTGGGAAGTGGTGTTGTGTGGAGATGGGTGTATGTGATGTTGTGCAGTGTGAGTAAATGGTATCCTGTCTCTGTGTGTGTCTCTGTGCCAGCTTCTTCTGAGCAAAGGATGCTGGTCCAGGAAGTGGTTGGTTTTATACTGTGGTATGTGGGTGTGTCCATATGAGTGATGTCCTCCAGGTGTTTCTTCCATGCTGGGTATGGCTTTCATTGCCAATAGGCAGTTGGGGTGTATCATTGGGGCGTGTGTGATGTGATTGAGGGTATCGTAGAGTATAGGCACACTTTTAGCATTGTTGCTAAGTTTGTTCTGACCGCCATTCATTTTGCCTATGCGCGATCACAGCGATCGGAATGCAATGCTGGGTCTGCGAGCTCCGCAAACTCATCGTAATTAGCCGTGCGGTCATAGCGCACAAGGAGCGGACTTTTCAGTCTGTTGAACTGCTTTCCCCATCCGCCGTGGTCAGATTTGCAGCTTTTCTGACCATGGCAGACGGTCTTTTGTGAGTTCTGTCCACCGTGGTCGGATTTTCCGTGCATTGCATCATAATTTGACAGACGGAGATGCCGAGGGTCATGCGGGCGGATTTTTGCCGCGAGCATGGCGGACGGAAGCCTTTTACGTCCGGCATTGTAATGAGCCCCTAAGTTAAGTAGCTAGCCAGAAAATGTACAGCTCAGCTTCACACAATTTAAATGAGGCGTCACCTTTGGCCTGATGGGGAGGCAGATGATATTACACGAAAATCTTTGGTACACACAATGAAGGACCTTCATGGTGTTCCAACAAACACATCTGTCCACATCAATCCTACATGTCACTCACTAAGGCATGTTGTCTGTCACTCTATACACCTTCGGAGTACTAGTTTAATCTTCTTACACATAAACACAAAAATACTATCGAGAACCGGTGTGTGACACAGAAAACAAACTTGATTAACAAAGCCTAACATTGCCTCAGCAGTAGAACAGGAACTACAAGAGAGACCAATGTAACTAGCATTTACATGCAAAAACACCCATGTCTACACACTCCTGTGTGTAGGTACTGATGGAGTGGAAGTTTCATACTGCATTTAGTCATTTGTAGGGGAACATCATAATCATGTATAGAGTGCACCCACATATATTCGTGTGTTGTGTAAATGTGAGTTTTGAAATTGTGGACCGTTTTAATGTATCTATTTGACATATTTTAGTTTATTGATGAGTAGTATGAAGAGTTAACACAGGAAATAAATGTAACTAGCAGAAACCGTATTGTATAGTTTGACATTATTCATGTACAAGATGTGTTAATTTATTTTTTTTCTACGGAGTTTTATATAGCGCGAACTTGACCCGAAGGTATCGGGTATCAGAGCGTTTTACAGAGCACCAGATGTGTTACATGAGGACACATTAATTTTTGTTAGGCACGGGGAGATTAAGTGATTTGCCCAGAACCACCGGATGTTCAGCGTCATTGCCGAGACTCAAACCCAGTTCCCTAAGGACTCATTAGGATGGCGGGTGGAGGCACATCCGCGGTGCTGGCGGAAAATGTCATTTTCCGCACTCCAGCAGTGGTCCCCGCACCCGCCATATTACAATGGGTAAACATAGCCCATTTCCAATCTGCCGGGGTGCGACATAAACAGCCAAAAATTTGCCCCCGCCACCACGGCGGTGGGAGCCAATAGAGATCCACCGCTGTGCGGAATGACGTCCCGTCCGCCGTACAAATCAAGATGCTCCATACAGCCCGGCACACGGCAGCGGAAAAACCACCCAACTGGAGATGGCGGAAGCACAACAGCGGAGCGTGAAACCAAGCCTCCCGGTCCCCTCCACCTGGTCCCAACCACAATGGACCCAGCTCTACAAGCCTTTACGGTGCAGTACCTGATACACTACCAGCAAATAATGGACCGTTGTGGACAACGCCGCAGGTACGCAATCACACAACTCCGCACACAACCACAATACACAATTCCAGGGCTGAAATACGGTTCCTGTCCACATCAGACACTCTAGTGGGGACAGGAACACATCCCCAAGTGTACCCACACAAGCCCTACCTTTAAGAAAATCACCCCTCCTCATCCGTCAACCCATCAACTGCAAAATCACTGCACTGTTGCATTGTGCAGACGTGGGATAAACCTGTGCACAATGTAGTAGGTAGGGCCAGCACCAGGCATGGGCAGTCCACAAATATTTACAGGGCCCCACCTCTACCCTTCACACACTACGCCCCCCACACCCAGTTGGGGACATGTTGTGTGCTCCTCCTGTGCTCCCTGCACAATCGTCTGCCAGGTGTACCCAGACCCTGCACCACACACACCAAACAACCAGGGAACCTGTCTTAGAAGGTGGGGGTGAAGAGGAACACCCTGCACATAAGCTCAGGGGCAGGGCATCCCTCCTCACACCTACCTTCCACTCTTTTTCAAGCAAACTGAGTTGAATCACAAAATGAAGACTCACGCTGCATATGAACATCCACTGAACTGTCCACACTGCCTGTCAAGTCACTCAGACACACCCCAAACTGACACACAGCCACATACACATACCAGATGTCAGCAGCAATGGAGGACAATAAATTGGCTAGCCAAAAGTGAAGTGGACAGTGATGGAAAGCCATGGAGCAAGCCACAAAGCATGAGTACATCACATGCAAGAGAAGGAACATATCACACCACCCTTAGGCCATCAAATCAGACATTAGTGGCACAGTGAGTGACATCAAACCAAAGTGACCCCCATGCAACAACTCAGGGAGACATCAAGGCAAGCCATGCATCGGAACAGGAATGATAGGAAGTGTCTGAATTCAAACAGTGATCAGCCACACATCTGTTTCAACTTACTTGACATGTGTATGTCATCAGCACAACACACATGGCTCATTGTCACACTCCATGACTGTCAAGCCCAAGTTGGACCTTCACACATACGCGTCCTCTACCCACCTCACACCTGCAGCACTCAACACCAGTGTTAAACAAACAGAATGGTGCAAATGATGTCCTGTGAGTACACTGACAACCAATCACACTCCCTGGGGTGCATTCACAAACATCACACCCACACTCAGGGATACCTGAGCCGATGCAGACACAAAAACAATAGCCAAACACAAACCTCACAAACAACATACACAGAAGTCCAACAAGCCCACATATGGCCACCCAAACATTGGAAAGACAATGGGACCCCAGACAGAACAGGAGTACACAACATTGTCACTCAGGACCAATGCACAGACACCATACCCCAACAGAAACAAGAAGTGCATCATCTCAAATCAATCATGAACACAAACTGGGATCAATGGGACAATAAGCTAACAGAGACAGAGAAACCACACCACCCATCAAGTCAACATGGTGTCATAGTGTACCACAAGCATGCACATGCACAATTCTGACAATTGACAGGTCAAATATAGGAGGACACAACACTAGTGTGCACTCAAAAGAAGCCCAGTAACAAGAATACACCTTGCTGCATGTGACTGACACACAAGTAATGCACATTATATTTGCAACACATCAGAATGTATCACAATGCAAAACCTACTCACACACAATGTCATGCAAATAGAACATCACACACACAGAGCCTCTGTCAGCAGAAAGAACCAACACAGCCCAAACACTGCATACATCCACAACAAAAACACAACTGATGTACATGCCAATCCATCACATTGCAAACTCCGATGGACATCAGGGGGATGCACACCAGGCAAGTACAAGGCAACGTACACTGACAGCACTGCATGCAGGCCAAGCAGTGTGTGCACACCAACCAAATCAGTAGCACACACATCTCAGTGCCACAACATGTACACCCACAACACAAATCAGCACAGCACACAGACAATGTCACACTCAGGAATGGTAGCAGTACCTCAGCAAACACACATACAGCTTACCCAACACCCACAAAACAGTTGCACTGCACATGAGCAACCATGACTGCAAACCAGTACAAGAAAATCACACATAACTAATTGGGAAACTGTTCTGAGTGGCACATTGGTCCTGTGCACAGATCAGCATCACAAAGCATAGTGTAACAAATGAAGTGGTGGGGAGGCTCACACACTGGCAACCCAAGGGGTAGGTAACATGAGATTGAGGTGGTGTGTATGTCAGTATTCCACAGGTCAGGAATGTACTGTACACAAACACATAGAGGAGTCACTCACAATGGGTAGGCATCAGAAGCGCAGATAGAGGATGGTAGGACTCCACATCCCACATACCATACTGGAGCCAAAAATGCCTCAAGTGACAGCAACGCATGGGAAAACTCACCAACAATGTCAGTGTGGCTGAGCAGGTCTGCATAGTGAGCACACACAGTAACAAGACACTTGGCTGATCCACAAAACACAACACAGACTTGGCAGTCACACACTCTGCATACTCACAACTGGCAGCAACATCAAGTAGGTGTCCCCCAGGATTGCAAGGACACACCAACACACTGCACAGTGCACAACCTGCAACTCCTACATGTGCCCACAATCACAATCACAAGCACAGGGCTGACAATTCAAACACACAGGCACTCTGCTCCTAGGTCATACATGTGTGCAGTGGCATTGCAGGGGCACACACACATCAACATCACTGACCAAGTCACCTCTTCACACTTTATGACCACTCAAGTGCACACATTCAAATGTACCCATGTGACTAGAAAGACAGGCCATCACAAGATGACCATACATCAACACTGCTGTTCACATATCAAGAAAGATCAAACAGAAAATATGGACCCTGGCCAGCCTGCATGTAATCCTGTGGATAGAATTCCCTTCTGTGCTGGTAGTGCATCCTAACTAACATGCCATGTGTACAAATTAGCAAACCTGACCACAGAATGATTAGGATAACCGTAGATCATCACAAACAACCATCAATGCACCCTCAAGCTTCAGAGTCAAGAAGACCTGAAGTGCCTTGTCAGCTCTAGCAAACTCTGAAAAAGTGAAACACGCCATTGGCAATGTTAAAGTGGCATACAGAGCATGTGTCACATGAAACCATACCCATACAGAAAAGGTTTTATCAAGAAAAGACACTGCCAAAGCAGAGAACAGGAGTAACTGTCTTTATTACATATTACCCAGATAGGCAATAAAAGTAGACAACATCAAGGCCAGTGGCCAGTCCATAGTTCAAAGGAGGTACATGTGTGCATGACAACCTGCACAGGGAATGAGCATCCACATTACAAACAGCAAGGTCAGTGGCCAGTCCATAGTGCAAAGGAGGTACATGTGTGCATGAGAACATGCACAGGGAATGGGCATCCAAATTACAAACAGCAAGGCCAGTGGCCAGTCCATAGTGAAAAGGAGGTACATGTGTGCATGAGAACCTGCACAGGGAATGGGCATCCAAATTACAAACAGCAAGGCCAGTGGCCAGTCCATAGTGCAAAGGAAGTAAATGTGTGCATGAGAAGCAGCACAAGGGATGGGCATCCAAATTACAAAGATTAAGGCCAGTGGCCAGTCCATAGTGCAAAGGAGGGACATGTGTGCATGAGATCCTGCACAGGGAATGGGTGACACTGTATACTGCCATGGTCACCAACACAGCTAGGGCGATAACAATGTGCAGTCCAGGCACCGCTGTGGGAGAGATAGGTTTGGGAGGGGGACTTTTCCTCAGACTTGGCTGTCAGTCGAACTGGGAGGTGGCTGATTGTCGGGGCAAGTGACCTGGGAGAGAGAGGACCAACTGAGGCAGAGGCATCAGTGGCTTTGGGAGCGGGAGGCCTGCTTGAACCTGGCAGTGTGGTGGCAGGTGGAGGCGGAGACGTGCTGCCGTGAGACACAGTGTGTGAGGGAGAATGTGGAGGGCTGCCTTTTCACTTCTTGGGGATTTGATAGGTAAGGATTGTCTTGGTAGGAGTGGGAAGTGGGGCGGGCACAACTGCCTCACTCTCCATCACAGGTGCATCAGGTACAGGTGGTGCCCTCCCTCTGGGGACCTGCTGGATCTGGTGGTACGCTTGGTCTGGCCTTGCCTTTTCCCCTCCATCCCCTGTTGACCAGGTGAACCCCCCACAGTGCCCTCCTGTCCCAGCTTCACAGGGGTGTGGGGGGGAGTTGAGGTTGTGGGTGAATCTGCCTTAGAGGCCTTTTTCTGTGGATTCTTAGCAGGCACCAGCTTCACAGCAGGCACGGCAACTGTTTGCCTGTCTTTGGGAGATGCTTTTGGGATGGGAGTGTCCTTGGATGGGGCTGATTTTGAGGCATGTGAGCCTGAGGCCTGCTTCTTGGCTTGATGCCCCTGAGTGTCACCTGAAGGGCTTTTGCCTTTGCGCTTCTATGTGACTTTAGTTTGTTTGGGGGATGGTGTCTGCGCTCTGGCCTGCTTGGGGTGCTGCTGTTGTGTGCTGCGTGTGGTGTACCTGGAGCCTGTGGGCAGTAGTGTGTAGTCACTCTCGTCAGATGTAGCTACTGGCAGGGGAGTTGTCGAATGGACTGGAGCTGGACTCTGAGCCTGTGACAGCTGAATGGCTGCCATCACTGTGGAGGACAAAGACTGGACAGTCCTGTGTAGCCCACCCACGTCAGAATGAATGCCCTCCATAAAGACAACTACCTGTGCCAACTTCTTGTCATGGTCTTGGAAGGCATTCAGGAGAGTTGTCTGACCCACACATAGCTGACACAAAAGGTCCACAGCCTCAACACTGAGGGCAGCAGGGGAGACAGGGGCAGGGGCAGCGGTGCCGGGGAGAAGGACACTCTTACCTTCTTACTGATGCGAACACATGCAGCACTAGTGGAAGTAGCTGGGAGTGTGGGCACTGGACGATGTGTGGTAGAAGAGGAGGCAGATTTCCCACTCCCTGTTCCCGCCAACATCAAGGAGTCACCACTGGCGTCAGATGACGTTGAGGTTGGTGTTTCTGGGTGTGATTCCTCAAGGGCACTCCTGTCCCCCTCTGAGGTGCTGGTCCCATCAGTGTCAGTGAGCTCATGTGTAGCAGTTGTGCCCGAAGCTTCACCACTGGTGTCCATCCCATGTCCTTCTGTGCCCTCGGTAGATGCTGCAAGAGACAGAGACGTAGGTACAGTTTAGTACCACACACACAAACATCATAAGCAAGCAAAGCACAAAACAAGATCATGATAACCCCATGTTGCACACCACCCTGTGCAGTCTGCATGTGCAACCTTAATGCAAAAAGCAAAAGATGCACGGTAACCTGCATACTTGCCATTAATGACCCATGTGATGTTCACACAGCCAAAATAGCTTGCCCGTGCTTCCATGTAACCTGACATACAGATTCCTGTGAGCATACCTACATCCCTGTAGGTGAAAAAGATGTACATCAACATGTTGTCACAGTCACATATGGAGTCACCTTAAGGGGACAACACAGATACAGACTCCCAAATGTCCTTTTGCAATGGCCATAAACTCCTTCTATCCACCATGTTTTGCTTTGGGGCACAACTACAGTTGCATATTGATGTCAGATGAGTAGTTCTCACAATTTTGAGGTCAGTCACTGCACCCATCGACGAAAGCACACTAAGATGAGGCACACTGCCGTTCACTGCCAGGGGATGTCCATGACTCCCCTAATGCAGCCGATGCCATAAGGCCACATCTCAGCATGCAATGTCAAGCGCCATTACATTAAAGACATGAGACAGTACATGTAGCGTAAATGCATGACAGCTGGACTCAACACAAAGGCCACTTACAAGCCATAGCATCACACTAGAAACATCACAGAGCTCCGCACTGGCTCAGGGTTGGGATACATGCAGTCACTCACACCCAAAGTCACCCTTCGCAGAATACTCACCTGCAACTTGCTGTTGATGAGCCCTCAAGCGTCCATCCAGCTCTGGCTGTGTCACTGCCAAGATACGGGCCATTAGTGGTGTCATGTGAAACAGGGTGTGCTTCAGGATACCTTTGTCTTGTCGTCATAACATGCCGTTTCATCACCTGATAGCACCCCAATATAAGGACAAAAATTGAGAAGGAAAAGCAAACAGCGTGCTTCACGTCAAAGGAAGTTTACCTCGCTCGGATTACGGAAAAGTCACTAATAAGGACTGTTAATTTCTAATTATGTTCATTTGACATGCAAACACGTTTATGTTTATTACACTTGTATTTATACAACAAAGGGTGATTGTAGCTAAGGTTTCATTTGAAAAGGGTTGTGGTTAATGTAGTCAACACTTAAAGGGATTACACGGATTGGGAGGAGTAGCTGGTGAGAATACACGTGATGTTTTACACCAATGACCTCAGAGGTGGGGTGAGTAATATCTATTTAAAGTTTGGGAGAGTTAGCATGGTTGCAAAATAAGATCCAACAAGCGCGTTTGAGGAAGGCAAAGCACTGCGCGTTTTACATCAGGTATGCACGGGGAATGGGCATGGTGTTTGAATCTGTGATGGGTAGTGGTTTATATTCTCGGGGGTAGTTAAGCAGGATAGAGGTAATTAGAGGTTGATAGGGGTTAAGAGGTTAGAATGTCAGGGGGTCCGTTGATTTAGGGCGCACAGGTTAGAGGATATGTTTTTTTTAAAATTAGCATGTAATGTTCACCATTGGGGTTTGATGGAGGGTCACATGTTAAGATTTGGAGTTCGTTGTTGAGAAGGGTGATATGTTTAGGGGAATGAGATTTGGTTTGATAGGCACTTTTAGTAGAAACTGGATGGGATAAAATAAGTATGGGAAGTCAGGCAAACAACATCTTGATATCACGGGGGTTGTAAATGCAATGTGACTGACACACGTATTTTTAACTTGTAGATACTCCTGATGAAGGTTTTTTTCAAACCGAAATGTATTGAGTAAGTTGTGTATCGAACTGAGTGGAGGATTTGAAAATTCAGGACAAGTTCATGTATAGGCCTGGATGGGCAATACATAGAATATTAATACGCTAAAAGTAAACTGACAAATTTTATATCTTTTGACGTGATGAAAAATAAGGAAAAATGTTGAAAAAGAAGTAGAAAATAAAACGGATAAAAAACGGATTACTTTGGTGGATGTGTACTACTTTGACAACAATGTATATACGGCTGTGCAACCTGATTGTGACCTACTAGACGTTGGCCACTACTTTCAAATGAATTATGCTCAGGTGCGTAGGAACAGCGCACTATTTCAGGTGGTGCACGCTAAATGGGAATAAAATGAAAGGAAACACGAACTACACAAGAAGAAACAGGGTGT
Source organism: Triturus cristatus (assembly GCF_964204655.1). Classification (NCBI taxonomy): domain Eukaryota; kingdom Metazoa; phylum Chordata; class Amphibia; order Caudata; family Salamandridae; genus Triturus; species Triturus cristatus. The sequence continues at coordinate 556,740,770 of NC_140592.1, read as the reverse complement.
GCTTCAGGATACCTTGTCTTGTCGTCATGCTCCTGCACGCCAACTTGCCATTCCGAGGGAGCAACCCCAGCATCATCTCTGCCATGTTTTTGCTCAGCCAGCAGATGTCATCCCACCTCTTGTGAAAGTGTGTGTGCCGTCGGTTGGAGACACCCAGTGCCTGCACCTTGCGTGCAATGGCCCTCCATTCGGCCTTACGCTGGTGGACTTTAAGCTGCAGGCATGGGAGACAAGAGGAGGAAATGGATGTATGACGTTACAACGCGTGCTGTTACAACGCATGCTGTTACAACGAAACTGTTACAACGCAAGTGGATTTACAACGCATGCCATTACAACGCAAGTCTTTACATCGACTTGCGCTAGATGGCGTGCTAACATTAGAAAAGTGTAATTTACTATTCCAACTCCAGTCCACTTAACAGTAGGGAAGGTGTTGGGATAGTAAACTACACTATTTGTAATGTTAGCACGCCATCTAGCGCAAGTCGATGTAAAGACTTGCGTTGTAATGGCATGCGTTGTAAATCCACTTGCGTTGTAACAGTTTCGTTGTAATGGTAGTGCGTTGTAAAAGTTGCGTTGTAAAGGTTGTTCCCCAGGTATGAGGATAGACACAGTACCTGGCCATCTCATACACATGCAGAATGCCAACACGGAAAGCAAGGTGAAGATGGCCCAAATCTGCAATGCGGTATTTGAGGGAGCAAGACATACATTGGATTGCAAATGATGTTTTGGGGCAGACTCACTGTGTCCAACAGTGCACACCCCTCAATGTCTTTGGCCTGTGAATGGCTAACTGTGTCATGGAGGTCACATATAGGGACATGATCTTACAATCTCACACCCTAACACAGGGTCTGTCTTGTGCAATCCACAGGCCTAAGATAGCTCATTGAGGAATAGGGTAGCAGGCAACACATATGTCTCACTCTGTCCATTCAGTGATGGGTCCCTGACAAATTGGGCAGTAAATGTGCAGGCCAGGGGGGCTCATACTGTGGTCTAACGTGGGCCATCAGAACTGTCACATGCATGTACAATATGAGAGGGCAAACAGTGCCTACACATGCGAGTCAGTACACATTATGAAGAAAATGGAAGGGGGATGTTTCATAAGTACAACAATCTAACGTATCATAGGTGAATTTCCACCAAGAGTGTCACCCTCAGGCATTTCACTCTTGTGCATAATGCTGACATATCCATGGTGACAATATAAAGTCAAACACACTTCCATCAGTACCCTCTGGATGGAAAGTCTTTGTAATGTCACAGATGAGCCTGTGAAGAACCTCATGGACCCAAACATCCATTAGCACCTGCAATTTCTGTCCTGACTCCCACTTACCAAACTTGCAGTGTCACTGTATGGCTGCAAAAACACTGCATGTCCCTCCCATCATGGTATGCAGCCCGGGAAATGTGTAAATTAGGCTACAAGCCCCTTTCCCCTGAAGTCAGCATGCTATGCAGTGTATCACACAAACCCTCACTCTCAGGCACATACTGCAGCAGATCTACTTCATGTGTGCGGTCCCTGCACTCCCCTACTTTCACTCTGAAACACTTACCATGACATCAGGAGCACCATATAGCCTCTCATACTGTGTGAACACCTCGTCCACCAGGAACTCCAACTCTTCTGTGATGAAGGGACGGGCCCTGATGTTCCCAGTCCTCGACATCACTGGGTCCAGGAGACAGGAACAAAAGCAGTTGGTGGTGAAGGGTGTCAGTCAGCAGTGTCTGGAAGCAGTGGCTCTCTCCCACACATATATCACCCCCTGGGGTTGTTTCAGTGGCACTAAGCTGCTGCAATTGGTGTTCCAGCTCAGCTTTTTTCAAATGCATCCAATGACCGGCTCTGCGATTTTCAAAATTGCATTTGTTTACCGCTATTCCAGTTCCCATTGGCTGTATGGGTATGGGCATTGGCGGTGACACACTGCAGGGGCCAGGCAGTTGCTACCGCTATCGTTCATCTTACAATTGCATCCAATGACCAGCCTCACGGTAGCGGAGCACACCCACCGTGATCTTCAAAATTGCATTTGGCTACGATTGCGGTTCCCATTGGCTGTATGGGCATGGGCATTGGCGTAGACACACCGCAGGGGCAAGGCAGTCGCTGCTGCGATTTGGCCATTTGGTATTGGTGCCTATGGCCGTGATTGTGGTGGCGGAGCACTCCAACCGCCATTTCTCAATGTGTATATCACTACCGCGATTGGGGTTCACATTGGTTTGAGGGCATGGGCATTGGCGGTGACACACCGCAGGCCCAGGCAGTTGCTACCGTGATTTGGCCGCTTGATATTGGTGCCTATGGCCGTGATTGTGGTGTCGGAGCACGCCAACTGCCATTTCTCAATGTGATATCCCTACCGCGATTGCGGTCCACATTGGCTGTGAGGGCATGGGTATTGGTGCTGACACACCGCAGGGGCCAGGCGGTCGCTACCGCAATTTGGCTGCTTGATATTGGTGCCTACGGGCGTGATTGTGGTGGCGGTGCACGCTTATGGCACCTATGGACACATCATGCTGTGGCAATGTCAATGGCCAGTTCTCAACATTGTACAGTAGACACATGAATCCTGCCACCAGATAGTGCAAACCAATGCTAGTGTGATATTTGGCCCACTGATGACCACACATGCCATGTCAGTACACAGGATTACATGCACGGGCATGTACTCGCTCACATGTCACTTATGAAATAGTTGTGCATGTACACAGGTCTGTGGTGTGATGGACTCTCACATGTGTACACATTTCAATGTGTGAGATGGCTCAGCAACACGCAGTAATGAAGGTCTAGCCACATAATGTGCCTATTTCACTGTGTAGATTGCTGTACTCATGTTAATACGGTAAAAAGACATAATATCGAATTCAAAATATCGAGAGGACAGAACATCGAGTTTTTAATATAGAATGGACAGAATATCGAATTGCCAAAATATAGTGGTGAAGAATATCGAAAATCAGGTAAGAAATAAAATATCGATTTAAATAATATAGAAGTAAGTAATATCGACAGTTATAATATAGTTGTTAAAAATATCGATTTTTTTTATAGTGTTTTAAGTGTTAGTATATGTGTTAAAAGTATGTATAAATTTTTGAATGTATGTTTGAATATTTTTAAAGTAATGAATTTTGTTATTTAATTTTTGTGTAATTTAATTCCGTAGCGGGTTGTGGGTTTATAGGGGATTAGGGTGGGAAGTAATTTAATTATAGTACATTAAATAATAATTTTTAGGATTTATTAATTATTTGTAATATAATTTTGCGTTTTACTTCTGTAGCAGGTTGTGGGTTTATAGGGGAATAGGGTGGAAAGTAATTTAATTGTTATTAGCTAATTATTAATTGGTATTGAAAATTAATTGGTTGTTGATTAATTATTAATTGGTAAATAATTTGTATTAATTGGTAATAAATTAGTATTAATTGTTTAATTGATAATTATGTTAATTGTATTAATTGATTATTTGTAGCGGTTTGTGGGTTTATAGGGGAATATGGTGGGAATTAATTTAATTGGAAATAATTAATTATTGAAATAATTTTTGTATATTGCTAATTAATTTATTCCTAATTAATTATTAATTGGTATACATTTTATTTATTAATTTTTGGTATTGAAAATTAATTGGTTGTTAATTAATTATTAATTGGTAAATAATTTGTATTAATTGGTAATTAATTAGTATTAATTGTTAAATTGATAATTATGTTAATTGTATTAATTGATTATTTGTAGCGGTTTGTGGGTTTATAGGGGAATATGGTGGGAATTAATTTAATTGTAAATAATTAATTATTGAAATAATTTTTGTATATTGCTAATTAATGTATTCTTAATTAATTATTAATTGGTATTAATTTTATTTATTAATTTTTGGTATTGAAAATTAATTGGTTGTTAATTAATTATTAATAGGTTATTAATAAAAAACATTGGCATTTATAAAAAATTAATTTTTAAATATTGAGTGATTGGTAATTAATTTTAATATTTTTATTTGGTATTAATAATTTATTTATTTGTAATAAAATATTAAATTAGTATTTTCCCTACTATTGCACTCACTGGAGTGGGAATAGTAATTTTTTCCCCTACGCTATCCAACGCTTTCCCTACTGTTACACTCTTTGGAGTCGGAATAGTAATTTTTACCCCTACGCTATCCAACGCTTTCCCTACTGTTGCACTCTCTGGAGTGGGAATAGTAATTTTTACCCCTACGCTATCCAACGCTTTCCCTACTATTGCACTCTTTGGAGTGGGAATAGTAATTTTTACCCCTACGCTATCCAATGCTTTCTCTACTGTTGCACTCTTTGGAGTGGGAATAGTAATTTTTACCCCTACGCCATCTGACGTTTTCACTACTGTTGCACTCACTGGAGTGGAATAGTAATTTTTCCCCCTACGCTATCCAACGCTTTCCCTACTGTTACACTCTTTGGAGTGGGAATAGTAATTTTTACCCCTACACTATCCAACGCTTTCCCTACTGTTGCATTCTCTGGAGTGGGAATAGTAATTTTTACCCCTACGCTATCCAACGCTTTCCCTACTATTGCACTCTTTGGAGTGGGAATAGTAATTTTTACCCCTACGCTATCCAACGCTTTCTCTACTGTTGCACTCTTTGGAGTGGGAATAGTAATTTTTACCCCTACGCCATCTGACGTTTTCCCTACTGTTGCACTCACTGGAGTGGGAATAGTAATTTTTACCCCTACGCTATCCAACGCTTACCCTAGAGTTGCACTCACTGGAGTGGGAATAGTAAATTTTACCCTCCCGCTATCCAACGCTTTCCCTACTGTTGCACTCTTTGGAGTGGGAATTGTAATTTTTACCCCTACGCCATCTGACGTTTTCCCTACTGTTGCACTCACTGGAGTGGGAATAGTAAATTTTGCCCTCCCGCTATCCAACGCTTTCCCTACTGTTGCACTCTCTGAAGTGGGAATAGTAATTTTTACCCCTACGCTATCCAACGCTTTCCCTACTGTTGCACTCTCTGGAGTGGGAATAGTAATTTTTAGCCCTACTCTATCCACGCTTTCCCTACTGTTGCACTCTTTGGAGTGGGAATAGTCATTTTTACCCCTACGCTATCCAATGCTTTCCCTACTGTTGAACTCACTGGAGTGGGAATAGTACATTTTACCCTCCCGCTATCCAACGCTTTCGCTACTGTTGCACTCTCTGGAGTGTGAATATTAATTTTTACCCCTACGCTATCCAATGCTTTCCCTATTATTACACTGTCTGGAGTGGGAATACTAATTTTTACCCTCCCGCTATCCAGCGCTTTCCCTACTGTTGCACTCTCTGGAGTGGGAATAGTAATTTTTACCCTACCGCTATCCAACGTTTTCCGTACTATTGCACTTACTGGAGTGGTAATAGTAAATTTTACCCGCCCGCTATCCTACGCAAAAAATATAGCATTTTTGTAATAAATATTACGTTAATATATATGTATTATTATTATTTTTTTACTTACATTAATTCTTTATTAATTTTAAACTAATTTAAGTATTTTTAAGTATGTTTCAGTTAATTATATGTTTTATTTCATTAATTTCACATTAATTTTAAGACATTAAATTTTTTTCGATATTGTGACTAACTATATTTTTTACAACGATATTTAGGATTCTATATATTTGTACTTACCTGTTTGGAGATAGGGCTTCGATATTTTGGCATTCTATATTTTTCCTTCAATATTTTGGCAATTCGATATTCTTCTTCTCGATATTTCGTCAGTGATCCGTTAATACTTGCTCTTTATGCACACACTGTGCACATTGTGTGGTTAATGTGTGCCCTGTCTGACTTACGCAAGAAGATGTGGCAGGTACAGCAGCTACGTAGAAGATGGCAGTGTTGCTGTCTCACACATGTGCTGTGTCAACTACTCTCAGGGCTGGTGACACAAGGGGGCCGATTCCGATCCTGGAAAAATGTTCCCCGTACGAATCGTATCCGGATTTTTTACCGTACGAATCGTACAAGTAGCGTACAAACTGCCAAGGACGATTCGCATGGGAAAAAGTCCATACGAATCGCATTGGGAAAATTTCCCCACACGTCCTCAGGTCGGAAAATGTGTCCGACACATCCCCGGACGATTTACCGTACGATTCAGAAAAATGAAGTCCGACCGCGCAAGTACGATCACTCCCGTCCTTTCGATTTTACAACTGTATGGAGAAAACACCATACGGACCGAACTCCTATAGCAACCATGGAGACATGTGCCCGCATACGCGCCGAACACCCCACCCCAGACCCCGTATGTACGCGCAGAACACCCCCCCAGCCCTCGTATGTACGCGCCAAACCCCCCCATCCCCCGCATGTACGCGCCAAACGCGCCCCGGCCGCGGATGTACGTGTCGAACCCCCACCAGTGTATGTATGGAATGTACTCCCACCCGTGTATGTACGGACCGCACCCCCACCCGTGTATGCATGGAGCGTACCATCTTCCCACCCATGTATGTACGGACCGTACCCCCACCTGTGTATGTACGGACCGTACCCTCACCCGTGTATGCATGGAGCGTACCAACACCCCACCAGTGTATGTACGGACCGTACCCCCACCCGTGTATGTACGGACCGTACCCCCACCCGTGTATGCATGGAGCGTACCAACTCCCCACCCGTGTATGTATGGAGCGTACCCCCACCCGTGTATGTACGGACCGTACCCACACCCTACCAGTGTATGTACGGACCGTACCCCCACCCGTGTATGTAAGGACCGTACCCTCACCCGTGTATGTACGGACCGTACCCCCACCCGTGTATGCATGGAGCGTACCAACACCCCACCAGTGTATGTATGGACCGTACCCCCACCCGTGTATGTACGGACCGTACCCCCACCCGTGTATGCATGGAGCTTACCAACTCCCCACCCGTGTATATATGGAGCGTACCCCCACCCGTGTATGTACGGACCGTACCCACACCCCACCAGTGTATGTACAGACCATACCCCCACCCATGTATGCATGGAGCGTACCAACACCCCACCAGTGTATGTATGGACCGTACCCCCACCCGTGTATGTACGGACCGTACCCCCACCCGTGTATGCATGGAGCGTACCAACTCCCCACCCGTGTATGTATGGTGCGTACCCCCACCCGTGTATGTACAGACCGTACCCACACCCCACCAGTGTATGTACGGAGCGTACACCCAGCCCCCCTGTATGTACGGTGGGAAACACCACCACCGATGGACGGTGCGGACCAACACCCTGCCTGTGTCTGTACGCACCCTACCCCAGGCCCACACACCAGCACCCTCACCCAACATAGCGCATGTACGAGTCGTACTAAGCCATAGCAAAGGACAGCACTGTACAACAACATGGCCCATGTACGCACCGTACAGACGCAAAAAACACTCGTACTGAACCAGGACAAACCAAAAAAACACAAGGAGAGTCAATTCGATGCACACAACACCACTAAACATATCCAACAAGCCCAAATACATCCTATACACTGACCTGCAACTGACAAACAGCTAAACAGAGGCCCAAACCACTACCACTCCTTATAACACACCCACCCAAAGTTCAAACACAGCCACACCCACAAATGGACCAATAAAAAGGCCCAGCACACACAAACCATGATCCTTTGCAACAGATCCCCTACTGCCAGACCACAGAGAAAACGCACTGCACCATACTACATACATCAATACACTTGCACTCCTTCACACAACCACCATCACAAACACCCCCTCATCACATTCACACACACACCTGCACAACCACACTCACACACCCACAACCATCCACACCCACACCCCCACAACCATCCACACCCACACCCCACACCATGCCCACTAACAAGAATCCAAAGTTCACAAAGGAGGAGCTGGAGGTCCTTGTCGACGAAATCGTCAGAGTCGAGCCACAGCTCTTTGGAACATTGGTCAGACGGACCAGCATATCCGAAAAATTTGCCATGTGGGAGAGGATAGTCAATTCTGTGAATGCTGTTGGGTCCACCAGAAGGACCAGGCATGAGTGCCAAGCCAGGTGGTAAGCTCTGCGGAGGACGGTCCGCCGCAAAATGACGGACGAGCACAACCAGGCCAACATCACTGGAGGAGGGCCTGCCCGCAGACCGGTACACTACCATCCCTGGGAGGAGAAGGTGATGGCCACGCTGCTGCCGGTGGGAGTAGACGGAGTAAGAGGAGTCCGAGAGCCTGGTGAGTACACAAACAACTCACCTCACATGGGGGGAACGCCATACACAACCAAAATACCCATCATGCACGCAACCCCCCCAAAACCTGCACCGTACACAACCACACTCCAAAAACACACACATGCCACTAGCGCCTCCATGCCCCATGACCCAAGCAAGGCCATGCCAAGTCACAGGCCCCACAAAACACCAACACGAGACAGGATGTCCCCGATGCCGGGAGGGTGGGCCTCAAAACTAACATAGAGCAACTCTGAAGCACACAACAATGCCCTCAGCCCATATGGCTTAGGGCACAGCCATACAAACAGTGTGTCCCCACACAATACTGTTTTTCCTGCTAATGGTGGCCGCGTTGCAGGACAACATGGGTATGAAGGCACAATTTGCACATAACAGCAGCTAATGAAGACGCATCACTCTGAAAGAGTGTCAGCACACACCGCCACAGCAGCAGCGCAGACTCAGACACTCCGCCCAATGGGTGACCGCAGAGAAGAAACAAACCCACATGAACAAGCCAATGGCCTTTGAAAGACCTGCAAACTGTGTGTGCCCAGGAAGCTGGGCTGAGGTGACAGAGGGTGACACACAGAGGGAGGGAGAGGGGCAGAGAGAGGGACAGAGACAGAGGTGGACACAGGGAGACAGACAGAGGGAGGGAGGAAGCTGACAGAGGGAGGGAGAAAGGGAGACAGAGGGAGACGGACAGTGGGAGGAGGGTGACAGAGGGAGGGAGAAAGGGAGACGGACAGTGGTAGGAGGCTGACAGAGGAAGAGAGAAAGGGAGACAGAGGGAGACGGACAGAGGGAGGAGGCTGACAGAGGGAGGGAGAAAGGGAGACAGAGGGAGACGGGACAGTGGGAGGAGGCTGACAGAGGGAGGGAGAAAGGGAGACAGAGGGAGACGGACAGAGGGAGGAGGCTGACAGAGGGAGGGAGAAAGGGAGACAGAGGGAGACGGACAGAGGGAGGAGGCTGACAGAGGGAGTGAGAAAGGGAGACAGAGGGAGACGGACAGAGGGAGGAGGCTGACAGAGGGAGGGAGAAAGGGAGACAGAGGGAGACGGACAGAGGGAGGAGGCTGACAGAGGGAGGGAGAAAGGGAGACAGAGGGAGACGGACAGAGGGAGGAGGCTGACAGAGGGAGGGAGAAAGGGAGACAGAGGGAGACGGACAGAGGGAGGAGGCTGACAGAGGGAGGGAGAAAGGGAGACAGAGGGAGACGGGACAGTGGGAGGAGGCTGACAGAGGGAGGGAGAAAGGGAGACAGAGGGAGACGGACAGAGGGAGGAGGCTGACAGAGGGAGGGAGAAAGGGAGACAGAGGGAGACGGACAGAGGGAGGAGGCTGACAGAGGGAGGGAGAAAGGGAGACAGAGGGAGACGGACAGAGGGAGGAGGCTGACAGAGGGAGGGAGAAAGGGAGACAGAGGGAGACGGGACAGTGGGAGGAGGCTGATAGAGGGAGGGAGAAAGGGAGACAGAGGGAGACGGACAGAGGGAGGAGGCTGACAGAGGGAGGGAGAAAGGGAGACAGAGGGAGACGGACAGTGGGAGGAGGCTGACAGAGGGAGGGAGAAAGGGAGACGGACAGTGGTAGGAGGCTGACAGAGGGAGGGAGAAAGGGAGACAGAGGGAGACGGACAGAGGGAGGAGGCTGACAGAGGGAGGGAGAAAGGGAGACAGAGGGAGACGGGACAGTGGGAGGAGGCTGACAGAGGGAGGGAGAAAGGGAGACAGAGGGAGACGGACAGTGGGAGGAGGCTGACAGAGGGAGGGAGAAAGGGAGACAGAGGGAGACGGACAGAGGGAGGAGGCTGACAGAGGGAGGGAGAAAGGGAGACAGAGGGAGACGGACAGAGGGAGGAGGCTGACAGAGGGAGTGAGAAAGGGAGACAGAGGGAGACGGACAGAGGGAGGAGGCTGACAGAGGGAGGGAGAAAGGGAGACAGAGGGAGACAGACAGAGGGAGGAGGCTGACAGAGGGAGGGAGAAAGGGAGACAGAGGGAGACGGACAGAGGGAGGAGGCTGACAGAGGGAGGGAGAAAGGGAGACAGAGGGAGACGGACAGAGGGAGGAGGCTGACAGAGGGAGGGAGAAAGGGAGACAGAGGGAGACGGGACAGTGGGAGGAGGCTGACAGAGGGAGGGAGAAAGGGAGACAGAGGGAGACGGACAGAGGGAGGAGGCTGACAGAGGGAGGGAGAAAGGGAGACAGAGGGAGACGGACAGTGGGAGGAGGCTGACAGAGGGAGGGAGAAAGGGAGACGGACAGTGGTAGGAGGCTGACAGAGGGAGGGAGAAAGTGAGACAGAGGGAGACGGGACAGTGGGAGGAGGCTGACAGAGGGAGGGAGAAAGGGAGATAGAGGGAGACGGACAGTGGGAGGAGTCTGACAGAGGGAGGGAGAAAGTGAGACAGAGGGAGATGGGACAGTGGCAGGAGGCTGACAGAGGGAGGGAGAAAGGGAGATAGAGTGAGACGGACAGTGGGAGGAGTCTGACAGAGGGAGGGAGAAAGGGCGACAGAGGGAGACGCACAGTGGGAGGAGGGTGACTGAGGGAGGGAGAAAGGGAGACGGACAGTGGTAGGAGGCTGACAGAGGGAGGGAGAAAGGGAGACAGAGGGAGAAGGACAGAGGGAGGAGTCTGACAGAGGGAGGGAGAAAGGGAGACAGAGGGAGACCAAATAACCCTTGGGTGGTGTGGCCATGTCCGCTCGTCAGCAGGTGGACTGTGTGCATGTAGACAAGGTTTGGCAGTGCGTGAACCCCCCCTTCAACCTTTGATAAACACTGGGCCATGTGTCAATCTGTGCACGAGTACATCCGTGCCGCAGGCACAAACATAACCTTACACCCAGTATACCCACCCACTGTGTTTGTCAGAACCCTGTCACAAATGGTTAATTTACCTATCTGCATTCTCAAATAGCATGGAAAAAACACCATTTGGCCACGTACAGTGCAACACGTAAGGCGGCTCTGCATGGCTTGCTATGCCCGCTCACTACACTGCTGACTGCGTTCCCAAAAGATGCATCAACTAAGATTGTGTCACACATAGGTAAAGTGTCGAAAGCTGTGGCCAAGGGACATACCCATGCACAAGTGCACTGTGAGAGGAATGCTAGCCAAATCCAACCACCCAGAGGAACTGTGCCAACTCAAAAATGAATGAAACATGGATGTCGCATGTAACACAATTAACACTGTCTCTCTCACACACAGGTCAACGTCGTCGATCTCCCCCCAACACTAGGGGGAAAGACTCACAGGACCAGGCTCTGAGTGAAGAGGACCCCACCGGCAGCGACGATTCTCACCACTCCGTGGATGACCCAGACCAACCTGGCCCCTCTGGTGTCCAACCACCTGCAGCACCTGCGTCAGGTACAACTGTGCCAACCACCACCCCCATTCCTGCCACATCCCAGGAGACACCCAGGAGCCCTGCCCGCACACAACAACACAGCAAGTCTGTCCAGGAGGGACAAGGTTCTCCGGGCACCCAGGAGGAGGCAGGCGACACCGCAAATGCCATCCCTCAGGGGTCCCGGAGACCCGATGTGCCCACAACGGCAGGCCAGGCGCAAGTGGGCAGGAGTGGTGGGAATGGAGGACGGCGGAGGCGCGAACCTGACCAGTTGGCTCAGGAACCGGTGATGTCACACGTCAGCAACATCCTCGACTCATACCGGCGTGACGCCAGGGGCATGGTCCAGATTGCGTCCACCCTCACAGACATCAAGGGGACCCTCGAGGAGATGAAGACCCTGCAGGCCGAGCAACATGCCTGTCAACAGCGACACCAAGGACGGATGGAGGCAAGACAGGCTGAGCTCGTGGCGATGCAAACGGACATGACCCGTGTACTCCGTCGGATTGCCGAAAACATGGGCAACCCTCCCTGTGCCACCAGGTGAAGAACATCACCACCCACAGGGAGGGATCAGGAGGAGGAGGGTTCATCCGACGGAGCATCACAAGCATCGTCACGGCCTGCTTCTGAGGGTCCCCGCAGGAGGGTGGGTCGTCCACGCAAAAGACCGTGAGAGTCAGCGGAACATCACCATCTCCCAGGTCACCTGGCCTGGCACCTGGCCCTCTGGCCCAACAGCAGCACATCAGCAAATGACATTCTCTTCCACATGGCCTTGCTGGTCACTGTCTGACCAATGTAGACAAAGACTGTGGCATAGACTCTGATGACTTTCAATGGCAAGGATACTAACTCCCCCTGTGAACTTTGGATTCTACACTCCCGCCAAGCACCTCTTGTCATCCCCCCAAACACGTGCCCCACCACAAATAAAAATCATCATAATCACCAGATGATGCCGTCATTTTGCATTATTACACTACATGTGTGTGTTGTAAAGTCAAACCATGCTTGATTTCAGAAGTAACTCCAACCATCCATACCCTGGGGTCTGAGTCTGGCACAGGACACACATGGGTCACAATGTATCATCCAATACAGACATGGAGCACCATACTCACCCGTGATGGGCCCAACCAGCTGAGGGGGTGCCCGCACAACTGTGCCTACACACCTATTTAGAAGAGCAACAGTCATGCGCAGAGGTCAGGGATCATGTGGAGTCTCCTGGGGTGGGAGTTCCAGGTATGTGTAGACACGTGGCAGAACCATGTCCTGCATGCTTGACTCAGGTGAGTGTGGAGGATGGTGGGCCGGCCAAGGTTGGATGCATGGAGATGGCACAATGGGGTGTTGGATCACAGTGCCACAAGGTTGTGTTGTGGTTGTGGGCTGCATCCTGAGTGTGTGCGTGGATTGAGAAGGTCATCCTGCAGCTGGCAGTGATCCACTCCCCCCATCTCTGTTGGACGTTGATGTGGCCTGGTCGCCGGATGTAGAAGCAGAGCTGTGCAGATGCACCCTGGATGTGGACAAGTATCATGGGATTTGTAGCGTACATGTCCGTAGAGTGCAGGGTAGGATTAGACACGGATGTCGTAGTTGACCTGGGGGATGGTCTCCCTCTTGCCTTGAGGTGGATGGAACTGGGGATCTTGTGCATAATGCAGAGTGTGCTGCCGCATGAGGCACAGATGCTGCTGATCAGCATAGCACATGTCAGCAAGCAATCCATGATGAACACCAGCTCGTTTGCGTGGACACTGGGTGCCCTTGCTGCAGGGCCTGCAGCAGCATGCGCCATGTCAAGAAAACAATGCCACAAGTAGCACACAAAGACAAGGATCTCAGGAAGGAACTATGCAAAAGGTGTATGTCAAGGAAGGAATGTCTGGTTCAACATGGCACACACACACACAATGGATTCACATGCAGCACAGTGGCCGTCTTGGATACTGACATGCCACAATACCTACACAGCCATGGACATCATGCACAATACAGATTCTAATCCCTGACAAACAGCTTGCATCTTGCTACTCTACACATAGACTCATATGCACCATCTCTGAGAACAATGCCAGACATGCCGCATGCACAGTGGCAACAGACCACCATTGACAGAGATGAGGCACCTTGGAGGCAGAGGGACACCTTTATTACTCATGTGTGTCGGAATGCTAATGCAACTCTGTCAACACATACACAGGTCATGTGGATGAACACGTGGGACCAACACTGGCACCCCCCTTTGCACCACAGATGCTGGAAATCCATAGCACTGGCACACAAGTGACGGGTTACAGCTAAACACCCCCTGCTGCTCACAGAGAGGCTGGTATACACCATTGAGCCCCTAATGGGGAATTCACACACCATGTCAACCCGGTGCAACCCGTATGTTTCCGAGGGCAGTGTTACACACATTGATGGCTTCATCACAATCCACAATCCCATTACAGATGACTGTCACCAAGTCTGACCATCAATTCAGGTGAATTCAGCTCCATGTCATGTGCCCCATGGTGATTCTACATGTATGTAAAGTATCCAAACATGAACAGGAGCAGTGCACACACATTCAAAACAAATACCACTCCCAAAAAGCCGTGCTGCATCCCTTACCCTAGGAGATTTTCAAACTTGTCCGTGCATGTAACGCTGATTCAGCACATGTTGCTGTGTTCATGAGGAATAGCAGGAGCACAACAGTCAGCCAAAAGAAGCACATCCGCATGCATGTGCATGTACTCGACACTTATAAGGTTGTCTACATGCTAGGTGACAATGATGACTCTGGAAAAACATTCTTCCATTGCACCATCACTCGAGTGACACATCCAAACACACCTCTGACTCACTTGGCAGACATGCAGATGGACACACACATTGCAACATGCCACACACGGCCCAATGCGTGCACACTCAGACCCTGGAACTCACCATCAAGCAAAGAAGTTGCGTATGAGCCGTCTCCGGATGTCCTCTACCGCCTCCTCCTCCTCCACATCACTTGCCTCGTGACCAAGCCCTTCATCCTCCACGGGTGGATGGTCCTGCTCATCTGGATCCAGGATGAGTGGCACAGCTTTCTCCACTGCCATGTTATGCAGCATGCAGCACACGAGGAAGATCTTGCAGACCTTCACCGGTGCATATGGGAGTGCGCCACCGGTCTAGTGGAGGCAACGGAATCGGCTCTTCAGGAGGCCAAACATCCTCTCTATCACTCGCCTGGTCCGCCCATGGGCGTTGTTGTAGCGGTGATCGGCAGCCGTGCTGGGGTTGCGGAGAGGCGTGATCAGCCATGGCATGTTGGGATAGCCAGCGTCCCCTACATGGAAACATCATGGACAACAGTGGGTCAGGAGAAGCAGTAAAACAGGAAGATGACGTTAAATACAGGACTGCCAGAGTATACCCACCAACAATACATGCTCGTTCGTTGCGCAGCTGCAGCATCATTTCAGGCACCCTACTACGCCTCATGATGTAGGCATCGTGTGCTGATCCTGGAAAACGAGCACAGACATGTGAAATCACCATGTTGGCAAGACACACCACAAGGGCATTAATGGAGTGGTAATGCTTGCGGTTCCTATACGCTACCTCCTGTGCCTGTGGTGGTACCAAAGCCACATGTGTTCCATCTATGGACCCAATGACATGCGGCATCCCTCCCAGGGCATAGAACTCACGCTTGACACCTGTCTACTGCTCAGGAGTTGGGAATTTTATGAACTCATCCAGGTGATCTAACATGGCCTCTAAAAAATCATGCAGAACACGGCTGAACATGGTTTGGGACATGCCACCGACATGGGCAATGGTATGTTGAAAGGTACCCGTGGCAAAGAAATGTAGTGCTGCCATCACCTTCATCTTGTGTGTCAGTGCAGTAGGATACCTGTGTAGCGGTTGGAGGTGTGGTGCCAGCCGTGTCGTCAAGTCCTCAATCAAACATTGGGGGAAGCGGTAGCGGCGTATACAGTCATGTTCCCTCAGGTCAGCCAAGTCCGGAATTGGTCGAGGGAGAGGCGGAGCCCTGCAGTGAATTAGAAGGGACAACGAAGCGTGAGTACAGTACACCACCAATGTCAATGTACTGAGCACATGTTCAACCGGCAATACACATATGCTACATACAGAGTCAGGTCTGTGCAATATGCCCTGGACACGTATGCCAGGCAGGTGACACTCCTACCAAGAGCCAGCTACAAATGTTGATTCTTGTTAGAAGGGCGACCTCCGGGGAGTCAGATGGTATCGGACTGACCACCCCGAGAGGCACCGTTCCGTAAGGAAACAGCCGAGCGCCGCTGAGAAGCCTCCTGGGCGAGGTCCTTCTCCTAGGATCGTACAGCCAAGTAATCCCGGCGGGAGGCCCCATCGAAACTCCCCTCCTCCGGGATCTGTGGAGTGGCCACTCGACCCCCTTGGGTCGGGTCTTGGCGCCTTGATGTTGGGGCTTCGCAGGGACCGAGGCCCGGCGGGCCGCGTCGCGAAGGCTGGTGCGGGTAGCGGGGTACAAGCTCGGGGGGCCCCGAAGGGTTGGGGTTGCCCCCGTTTGGTCTGGTAGGAGGGTTCGGGACCACGACACGAGACCGGGTCCAACAGGCGTCCCCCCCAGTGGAAGGCAGGGAGAGTCACCCATCTTCTTGGGTGTTCTCCTCGCCGAGGCGGAAGAAGCGGGATAGGCCGTCGGCGTTGGCGTGGTCGTTGCCGGGCCGATGGTCTACAGTGAAGTCCATCCCCTGCAGAGAGATGGACCATCGCAACAACTTCGGGTTCTCGCCTCTCATCTGCATTAACCACCGCAAGGGCCGGTGGTCGGTTTGGACCCGGAAGTGGGTGCCGAAGAGGTAGGGCCGGAGCTTCTTGAGGGCCCACACCACGGCGAAGGCCTCTCGTTCAATGGTGCTCCATCTTTGCTCCCGGGGCAGCAGGCGCCGGCTGATGAAGGCCACCGGCTGGTCAATCCCCTCAGAGTTCACTTGGGACAAGACAGCCCCGACTCCGTATTCCGAGGCATCAGTCTGTACCACGAACTCTTTGCTGTAGTCGGGAGCTTGTTGCACGGGGGCGGTACACATCGCTGTCTTGAGGGTCTCGAAGGCCGCCTGACAGAGGGGCATCCAGTGCACCTTCTTTGGTTGCTTCTTTGAGGTGAGCTCCGTGAGGGGGCCCACAATGCTTCCGTAGTTCTTAATGAACCGCCTGTAATAGCCCGTGAGTCCCAGGAAGGCCCTCACAGCGGATTGGGTAGCCGGGGGCTCCCCGGCCATGATGGCGTCGATCTTTGGCTGGAGGGGAGCCACATGGCCGCTCCCCACTTGATGTCCCAGATAGGTTACGGATCCTTGGCCTATCTGACATTTGCTGGCTTTTATTGTGAGCCCGGCCCTTTGGAGGGCGGTCAGGACCTCCCAGAGGTGCCTCAGGTGTTCGGCCCAGTGGCTGCTGAACACCGCAATATCGTCCAGGTAGGCGGCGCTGAACGCTTCTAGGCCGGCCAGTACCTTGTTCACTAGTCTTTGGAAGGTCGCCGGGGCATTCTTCATGCCGAAGGGCATCACTCGGAAGTGGTAGTGGCCATCGGGGGTGGAGAAAGCAGAACGCTCTTAGGCGCCCGGGGTGAGCCTGATCTGCCAGTATCCGGCGGTGAGGTCAAAGGTGCTAAGGTAGCGGGCTGCTCCTAGGCGGTCGATCAGTTCATCTTCCCGAGGAATGGGATGGGCATCGGTTTTGGTGACGGCATTTAATCCCCGATAGTCCACGCAAAACCGGAGCTCCGAGGTGGTGCCCGGGGCGGCAGCTTTTGGCACCAGGACCACAGGGCTGGCCCAGGGACTGTCGGAGGGCTCGATGACCCCCAGGGCCAACATCTTGGAGACCTCGGCGTGGATGCAGGCCCGGACTCGGTAGGCTCGGTGTCGCACGGGGGGGCTGTCCCCGGTGTCGACGTCGTGGACGCACCATCGGGTGACTCCGGGAGTGAGGGAGAAGAGCGCAGCGAAGTGATGCAGCAGTCCTTGACACTCTTGGCGCTGCTCCGCAGTCAGGGTGGCGGAGAGGATGACTCCCTCTACGGAGCCGTCCTTTTCGGAGGTTCTCAGGAGGTCGGGTAGGGGCTCGGAGTCGTCCTCGGCCCCATCGTCCATAGCCATCAGCAGGCTAAGTTCCGTTCGGGCAAAGTGGGGTTTGAGCCTGTTGGCGTGGAGAACCCGGAGGGGGTTCCTGGAGGACTCCATGTCGACCAGGTAGGTGACGGGGCTCTTTTTCTCTACCACCTTGAAGGGCCCGGTCCATTTGTCCTGGAGAGCACAAGGGTCAACGGGCGACATGACCCAGACCTGCTGGCCTGGCTCGAACTCGATGGAGGAGGCGTTCTGGTCATACCAGCATTTCATTTCCTCCTGGCTGGCCTCGAGGTTGGCTTCGGCCAGTTCCCTGAATTTCCGGGTTTGATTCCGCAGGGTCAGGAGGTACCGGTAGACGTCGGGCGGAGCATCCTGGATGGTAGTCTCCCAGCCTTCTTTGACCAGGCTGAGGGGGCCCCGGACAGGGTGTCCGTACAAGAGTTTGAAGGGGCTGAACCCCAGAGACTTCTGTGGGACCTCCCGATAGGCAAACAGGAGGCAGGGCAGCAGGACGTCCCATTTGCGTCTTAGGGGCTCCTCCAGGCCCTTGATCATTCCTTTCAATGTCCTGTTAAATCGTTCGACTAGTCCGTTCCCCTGGGGGTGGTACGGGGTGGTGAACTTGTAGGTGACCCCGCATTGTTGCCACAGGGACCGCATATATTTTGAGATGAAGTTCGTGCCTCGGTAGCTCACGACCTCCCGGGGGAAACCCACTCTGGAGAATATTCCCATGAAGGCCCGGCCCACTACGGGGGCCGTCACTGTTCGGAGAGGGATGGCCTCAGGGTATCGGGTGGCATGATCGACCAGGACGAGGATGAAGCGATGTCCTTGGGAGGTTCGGGGGTCCAGAGGCCCCACGATGTCGATCCCTACCCGCTCGAACGGGGTGTTTACTATTGGAAAGGGTTGGAGAGGGGCTTTGACTTTTCCCCCACTCTTCCCGCTGGCTTGGCAGGTCGGGCAGGTGCGGCAATGATTGTCCACGTCCTTCCGCATTCGGGGCCAGTAGAAGTGGGTCACCAGGCGGCTGTAGGTTTTGTCTTGCCCCAGGTGCCCGGCGAGGGGCACATCATGCGCCAGATTGAGGAGGAAGTCTCGGAATCGAAGGGGGACCACCAGCACTCGGCCGGCCCCCAGTTCTGCGGTCTTCTGCTTGCTGTAGAGGAGGTCATTGTCCCAATAGACCCAGTGGGTCCCCGTTTGTTCTCTGGTGGCCTGGGCGGCTGCTTGCTGTCGGGTCCCTTCGAGGGAAGGGCAGGTTTTCTGTTCTTGGCGGAACTGCTCCCTGGTGGGGCCACCTTCTTGGCGCCATTGGGCGAGTTCGGGTAGGTCGCCGAGCGCGGCGACCTCGTCCGGGGGGATTTCTGGCAGCTCGGACTGGGCGTCGGCTTCTTCTTCGATGGAGGGGGGTGGCGGTTCGGGCCACTCCGGATCTTCGGGGGGAGCAGGTATGCTCGGCTGAATGGCCCGGGCGGTCGTGGACCGGGTGGTTGCGCAAACCCACTCGGGCAGTCCCAGCCTTCCCAGATGCTCTCGGCGCTCGACGTGGGCCCAGGGGGAACTTTCCAGGTCGTTCCCCAGGAGGCAGTCTACGGGGGCGTCGTCGCGGACGGTCACCTTCAGCATGCCCGACACTCCCCCCCACTCAAAGGGAATCCGGGCCATCTGGCACAAGCTCTCGGTGTTGTCTGCCGACCGGACGGGGCACAGTACGTTAGGCAAGATCTGTTCGGGGGTCACCAAGTGGCCGCGGACGGCTGTCACGCTGGCTCCGGTGTCTCGGAGGGCTTCGGCCCGACGTCCATTAATGGTGACCCACTGTTGGTACTTCTGGGTGTTGCTCGGGATGGGAGCCCGGGGCACCATTTCCCGGCTGCCCAGGCATACCAAGGTCATGGTGGCGGGTTCCCATTCGGTTGGCTCTGCGTCGTCGTTCTCTTCATCTTCTCCCCCTTCTCCCAGGGCCGCGGCCGCCAACTGGCGGGGGGGTGGCCCGGTGGTCCCGGCTCGTCGGTTCACGGGGCAGGTCGGGTCACTGGCATAGTGCCTAGGCTGTTGGCAGTTGTAGCATGTTACCGTCGGTCGAGGCCCTGGTCGGGCTAGGGGGGTCCCTCTTCGGGCGAGGGACGGGGACGTGCGGTTCGGGGGCGGTCCCCGGGGAGGACTCCGGGGCAGCCCTGTTGGAAAGTCTCTGTTTCGGTTCGATCCCCCTCCTCCTCTGCCGCGCTGGCGGGGGGGCCCCGGGTTGTTCCTCTGGTACTCCCCCATCGAGTTCCGAGGGACCCGGGTGTTCACCCATCGATCGGCCTCGGCGGCGAGCTTCCGCGGCTCGGTCAGCTTGCTGTCGAGGAGGTGCTGTCTCAGCTCGATGAAGCAGTTGTTGGAGAGGTGCTCCCATACAATGAGGTCGAACAGCTGTTCGTAGGAGGGGACTTTGCTGCCCTTGATCCACCCTTCCAGGGCTCTGCTGAAAAAATCTATGTATTCCACCCAGGTGGTACCGGGGAGCTTCCTGTAGTCCCTGGCGGTACATCTCTGGGGTGAGACCATAGCGGGTGAGCAGGGCCTCCTTCATATGGTCATATGGTCATAAGAGGTCATCACTGCATCTGGGAGCTGTAGCAGGGTGTCTCTGCCTTCGCTGAGGAACCGTCCCCATAGGCCGGCACCCCAATCTTTCCGGGGTACCCGATGGGCGGTCATGGCTACCTCGTAGGCCTTGAACCATTGTTGGATGTCGTCGTTCTTGTAGTACTCTTTGACCACATCCTTGGGGATATGTACCTTCGCCTCGGCCGGCGGAGGGTTGTCCCTGTTTCCGGGGGCGCCGGTCTCTCCATTTTTGGACTTGATTTCAAGTTCTTTAAGGCCCCGCTCATGCTCGAGGTTTAGCCTCCTCTCTTCCAGTTCTCGGTGCCGTTTTTTCTCCTCTATTTCTTCTTGCAACCGTAGTTGCTCTAGGGCCAATTTCTTTTCTGCTAGTAGGAGTTCGCCGTCGAGGCGGAGTCGGGCGAGCTCTAACTCGTGGGTCCGGACCCTCTCCCGTTCTCGCATCTCTTCCGGGGAGAGGCCGGTCTCCATGCTAGTTCTTCTCCCATCTGCTGGGGCTGCGGCTGGTTGCTGGTGCACGCTTGGCACCGGGTTTTCTTCGGTTTGGGGGGAAGCCGCTTCGGGCTCTACCCAGGCCCTTAGGGCTTTCTGCAGGTCTTCTTTTGTGTTTAATCCGGTGGTCGCGATGCCTTTGTCTTTACAAAACTGTTTTAGTTCCTTATGGGTATATTCCTCCAACCGTTCTTGTTGGAACTCCGCGGTTGGGGTGGTCTCTTGGTTGCGCATAGTTACTCTGTGTCTGGGTAGGTAGTGGGTGAGTTACTCGCTGTACGATTTGCGTCGGGCTCGGATCGCACCGCTGGCCACCAATGTTAGAAGGGCAACCTCCGGGGAGTCAGATGGTATCGGACTGACCACCCCGAGAGGCACCGTTCCGTAAGGAAACAGCCGAGCGCCGCTGAGAAGCCTCCTGGGCGAGGTCCTTCTCCTAGGATCGTACAGCCAAGTAATCCCCTCCCACCACAAAGGGACTCAACCAGGGTATCAATGCTCACAAGTCGTTTATCAGAATTAAGGGTAGGTCTCCGTGGCAATATTTACAGGCAGATCAAGGGATCCAAAAGAGTCTCAGGGTTTGGTTAGGAACGGGGGTAGTGGGACAGTCTCAGTATCAGCCCGGGACGTCGTCCGCAGGGTTCGAGGGGTCGCTTCGGTGAGGTCGAGCCGCGACGAGGTCAGCAGGGCTCCGGTGGTTGCTTCAGCGAGGTCGAGCCGCGACGAGGTCAGCAGGGCTCCGATGTTCCGTGAGGGTCTTCTTCCCAGCAAGGGGGAGCCGTGACGCAGTCAGCAGGGCTCGAGTTCTCAGTTCCAGGCAATGAGTCTCTCTCCGTAGGGTCAGCCGCGATCCGATCAGCAGGGCTCTGGACTCCAGGATACAACTGCCGTCCTGGTTGTGGGCTGCCCCAGATATATGGCTGGAGCCCTTTTATGTCCGGACACTCGTGCCTGGGGGGCCGGAGGGGCCGGGATAAGAGAGTCCAGACACCCAGACAGGTTGCGGAAAACTAGAGGCACAGGTCACATGTCATAGAAAAAGGACAGACCACACACCTTGCCATGAAGGATTACATGTCAAGACTGATCACACATACATTGAGAGTATGCAGATATGTCCTTGTTTTGAAACTCTGTGTCGATGCATATATACACAGCTTACGTTGGATTACACATGTGTGCTGGTGTGCGTAACAGTGTGCCATGCCCATCTACACACAGACACATGTTGGTTGCAGCAACTGCAGATGCATTTGACCAAACACCTACAGCAAACCTATGGGAACACATGACACACACATGACATAGTTACAGCGTGCAACGCGGGCATTCACATGTCAGGGGTGATATTCCGTGTAGCTGGCATCAGGGGACATTTGCGGGTGTCGGTGACTGTGCCATGCCAGTGACGCATGGCTCAACAAGTCTGTACTACATGCACACATGTCAAAGGAGTGAAGGGGATGTGTGGCACATAGGGCACCATCACACATGACATGTGTACACAGCTCATCATACTTTTATGAGCTTCACACCTCAGGAGTATAGTGCCACATCACAGCCTGACCCACCTGTGCCCGACACATGTAGTACTGCACAGACAATGCCTTGATGTCCAGCCTTGGCCAAGTATGACAGCTCAATTCCTTTCTGTGTGCCGCCTGTCACCACTGTCAGGTGTGAAACGCACCGTATGTAGGAAATGGGACCCCCGGCCGGCCAGGGCTTGCGCCACAGCCAGTCAGAGACCACCACTCCTATGAAAGGTCGACCCCTGCTCGCCCTCTAGGCAACGCGGCGCGGGCAGCCAGGCCTATCTCGGAGGACATGTGAAGCATTTGCGCACGCACCCACCAACAACAACCTCCCGGGCCTCCCACAAAGGAACTCCACACCAAGTATATATATATGAAAAATAGATTCTGTATTAAGCAGGACACATAGGAACACACATCGTACAAGGTGCCAGGGGCACGGGTAGGGGCTTCGGGGAAGAAGGTACAGCACAGGGCCAAGGGACCACGGCCAGGAATCACATAGGGGACATCTGGTATTCAAGGGGGGAAAATAGGACAAGGTACACAACAACAGGAGCACCCGTAGAGGTGCAACACAGAATACGTGTAGGGATCACATTAGACCTGGTCCATGGCAATCCACAGGCCAGCGGGCCTTTCTGGGGCAAGGTGCCCAAGTGTCTCGATGTTCATGGCAGGGAGCCCGGGGCAAAGCTAAACGTAGCAGTGGCCCACTAAGTGCTGGGCCACTGAGGGACCCCGTGGGAGCCTTACCGGCCCTGGGGAAAAGGGTGCCAACGGGTGGGGCCACTCGGGCTCTGGGGGCAATGATACGGTGGAGCCTCTTGGGCTCTGGGGGCAATGCCACAGGTGGAGCCTCGCAGGGCTCAGACCATTGGGGGGGGCACGCGGAGTCCCTCTCGGGGGACTGGGCTTCGTGGGAGGCCTCCTGGGCCTCGGGCACAACCGGAGATTCACTCGAGGGGGGGCGGACACCGACAACGTGTCCCGACGCCCCTCCTC
This sequence comes from Triturus cristatus, assembly GCF_964204655.1. Taxonomy (NCBI): domain Eukaryota; kingdom Metazoa; phylum Chordata; class Amphibia; order Caudata; family Salamandridae; genus Triturus; species Triturus cristatus. The sequence goes on along the minus strand of NC_140592.1, from coordinate 556,717,314 downwards.
CCTGGGGCTCGCAGCAGCACTCACCGGTTTTGGTGCGCCGGTCTCCTTCGCTGCGCCAGCCTTCTCCTTGTGCTCCGGGGCTCTCTCTCTCTCGGGAGCCCCGGGGAAGGTCAGCAGCTTCACGGGGGTATCGCAGGGGCGCGGAGTGAGCTCCCGCCGCTCCTGCTACGTCGTTTTCCTTCGGCCGGCCTCTCCTCCTTCTCCCGGGCCGGCAGCCAATCACGGCGCGGCCTGGGGGATGACGCCAGTGGGGAATCCCGGGCCGGCAGCCAATACCAGCGCGGCCCGGGGATGACGTCACTAGGGTCCCGGGCGGCGGCGGTGAACTCGGGGAGAAATCGACGAGGAGTGGGCTCCCTCGTAAGGCACACGGGCAGGGAATAAAGCGAGGTAGGCACTCGCTGGGGGTATCGAACACTGGGAGCACGGGGTAGACGCCGGGTGGGCACCGGCTCGTTGAATGTAGCGCTACCAGCGCTGGTGCAGGAGTGAAGGACCCCAAAGCGGCAGGGGCAGGGAGCAGCGCTTCCAGGCGCTGGGCAGAAGGGACAGCGCTCCCCCAGCGCTAGATGCAGGCTACCAAAGTCCGTCGGTAGTCCAGGACCTCAGGGGGGCCCAACAGCGCCAAAGAGGGGAAGGGGCCATCCTTAGTCCAGGAGTAGGGCAGGGCCCAGGGAGGCACGCCACCCCTGAGCCCCAGCAGCAGCAGCTCCGGGTAGATTCAAGTTGGAGAACAAGAACAAGTCCAGGGTGTCCCAGCACCCTTTTTATACACACATTCTTGGTCTGAAGGGGCAGGCAGGGGGAGAACCAGCTGGAACTGGTTATGGGGGATTCTTTACACTGGCCAGGCTAGGAACATCAGCCGCACCCCAGGGGGTGGAGCCAGCAGTGTCTGGGGAAAACCCAGCCTCATTCATGACACTCAAACCAGACGGTCAATCCACAAGCAGACCCAGGCTCACTCCTCCCCTCACATCAGTATGCTAAACACTCCATTCACCACCGGGCAGACCCTCCCAGATCCTGGGAGCCAGGCTCACCAGCCAGCCCCGGCCAATCATACGCCAGGCACATATTCCACAAATATGCCAACTTCCAAAAGAGGGACTTCTGCACTAGACACACTCATACCTCATATACCGTTGCGCAGCATTCAACCTCCCGAGTTCATCCATACCAGACTTGACCCTGCACACCCTACGCACCGGGAACTACTGAGGACTCATCCATTCCCCATGTATTCCTATGGAAGGGGAGGTCGCTCTCTCCTCACACTCACTCAGAGGGGGAATCACCATCCCCAGGTTACATATAGCATAAAAACTTCAGGGGCGGACCTGCCAGATGGGCCAGGTCCAACACACGTCCCTCCCAGCCCAAAGGCAGGGTAGACCAATCACTACCGTGATGGACTTCCCTGCTTGCAGGGCGATAGAACATGGACGTGGCCCGCGCTACCGAGCCACCCTCCAGTTCAACGCCTACCTGGACCGATAGACACACACAGGCTAAAAATGTGAAAAAAATGAAAAACAATAAAGACATAGGCCCAACCAGGCTATCCTACTGGTACGCCTTAGTTGTCTGTGACTAGGACCAGGCCCTGGGCTCCCCAGATACCACTGGTCCCTGCTAATCCGGAGTGGGGGGTGGTAACCCCGGGCCCACAATAGCCCTTCTCCACTCCCTTTCTCAGGGTAGCCACGCCTACCACTGTTCCTTCCACCTAGGGTCCGCACCCTCAGGCTTGCCAGAGGTCACGGGCAAGAATGCCCCACCCTACCTCTACTTCTGAGGTTCCGCGTCCTCCCAGGGGGAACACCCTCAGAACACACCTTCCTATCAGTTTTGGAACTTCCTCCCTCCACTGGTCTTCCACCTGGGAACTAAGCGTTCAGCTCTCCCCAAGGCAAGCCGCAGCAGCGCCAGCGGTCTCCCTTGTCCAGGATACAACTTAACATAAATTCAATAAAACGAGCCGCGGCAGCACTAGCCGGTCTCAAGGTTCAGCTCTCCCCAAGGCAAGCCGCGGCCGAGCCAGCAGGTCTTCCTTGTCCGGGATACAACTACCATAACTTTCACAAAACGAGCCGCGGCAGCGCCAGCAGGTCTCAAGGTTCAGCTCTCCCCAAGGCAAGCCGCGGCCGAGCCAGCAGGGCTTCCTTGTCCGGGATACAACTACTATAACTTTCACAAAACGAGCCGCGGCAGCGCCAGCAGGTCTCAATGTTCAGCTCTCCCCAAGGCAAGCCGCGGCCGAGCCAGCAGGTCTTCCTTGTCCAGGATACAACTTAACGTAAATTCAGCCAGGGCGACACCTGACGCCTAAACCATATTCAGCGGGGTACGGGGGGGACACCTGACGCATCAGACACATTCAGCGGTGCACGGAACACATGATGCCTCCAACACATTCAGCGGGGTAAGGAAGGACCCTGACGCATCAGACACATTCAGCGGTGCACGGAACACATGATGCCTCCAACACATTCAGCGCGGTAACGTAAATTCAGCCAGGGCGACACCTGACGCCTAAACCATATTCAGCGGGGTACGGGGGGGACACCTGACGCATCAGACACATTCAGCGGTGCACGGAACACATGATGCCTCCAACACATTCAGCGGGGTAAGGAAGGACACCTGACGCATCAGACACATTCAGCGGTGCACGGAACACATGATGCCTCCAACACATTCAGCGGGGTAACGTCAATTCAGCCAGGGCGACACCTGACGCCTAAACCATATTCAGCGGGGTACGGGGGGGACACCTGACTCGAACACATCTTTCACAGAGCGGACATTTACGTAACCCCTTAAAACAATAATCTCCTTTCTTTGCGACCATGTACAATACAGAGTTTTGCAGGGAGGCCAGTTATCGTTGGGGTACTGCGCAAACACAAGTCCGGATCCCACTTCTGACACCAGTGTAGGAAATGGGACCCCCGGCCGGCCAGGGCTTGCGCCACAGCCAGTCAGAGACCACCACTCCTATGAAAGGTCGACCCCTGCTCGCCCTCTAGGCAACGCGGCGCGGGCAGCCAGGCCTATCTCGGAGGACATGTGAAGCATTTGCGCACGCACCCACCAACAACAACCTCCCGGGCCTCCCACAAAGGAACTCCACACCAAGTATATATATATGAAAAATAGATTCTGTATTAAGCAGGACACATAGGAACACACATCGTACAAGGTGCCAGGGGCACGGGTAGGGGCTTCGGGGAAGAAGGTACAGCACAGGGCCAAGGGACCACGGCCAGGAATCACATAGGGGACATCTGGTATTCAAGGGGGGAAAATAGGACAAGGTACACAACAACAGGAGCACCCGTAGAGGTGCAACACAGAATACGTGTAGGGATCACATTAGACCTGGTCCATGGCAATCCACAGGCCAGCGGGCCTTTCTGGGGCAAGGTGCCCAAGTGTCTCGATGTTCATGGCAGGGAGCCCGGGGCAAAGCTAAACGTAGCAGTGGCCCACTAAGTGCTGGGCCACTGAGGGACCCCGTGGGAGCCTTACCGGCCCTGGGGAAAAGGGTGCCAACGGGTGGGGCCACTCGGGCTCTGGGGGCAATGATACGGTGGAGCCTCTTGGGCTCTGGGGGCAATGCCACAGGTGGAGCCTCGCAGGGCTCAGACCATTGGGGGGGGCACGCGGAGTCCCTCTCGGGGGACTGGGCTTCGTGGGAGGCCTCCTGGGCCTCGGGCACAACCGGAGATTCACTCGAGGGGGGGCGGACACCGACAACGTGTCCCGACGCCCCTCCTCCCTGGGGCTCGCAGCAGCACTCACCGGTTTTGGTGCGCCGGTCTCCTTCGCTGCGCCAGCCTTCTCCTTGTGCTCCGGGGCTCTCTCTCTCTCGGGAGCCCCGGGGAAGGTCAGCAGCTTCACGGGGGTATCGCAGGGGCGCGGAGTGAGCTCCCGCCGCTCCTGCTACGTCGTTTTCCTTCGGCCGGCCTCTCCTCCTTCTCCCGGGCCGGCAGCCAATCACGGCGCGGCCTGGGGGATGACGCCAGTGGGGAATCCCGGGCCGGCAGCCAATACCAGCGCGGCCCGGGGATGACGTCACTAGGGTCCCGGGCGGCGGCGGTGAACTCGGGGAGAAATCGACGAGGAGTGGGCTCCCTCGTAAGGCACACGGGCAGGGAATAAAGCGAGGTAGGCACTCGCTGGGGGTATCGAACACTGGGAGCACGGGGTAGACGCCGGGTGGGCACCGGCTCGTTGAATGTAGCGCTACCAGCGCTGGTGCAGGAGTGAAGGACCCCAAAGCGGCAGGGGCAGGGAGCAGCGCTTCCAGGCGCTGGGCAGAAGGGACAGCGCTCCCCCAGCGCTAGATGCAGGCTACCAAAGTCCGTCGGTAGTCCAGGACCTCAGGGGGGCCCAACAGCGCCAAAGAGGGGAAGGGGCCATCCTTAGTCCAGGAGTAGGGCAGGGCCCAGGGAGGCACGCCACCCCTGAGCCCCAGCAGCAGCAGCTCCGGGTAGATTCAAGTTGGAGAACAAGAACAAGTCCAGGGTGTCCCAGCACCCTTTTTATACACACATTCTTGGTCTGAAGGGGCAGGCAGGGGGAGAACCAGCTGGAACTGGTTATGGGGGATTCTTTACACTGGCCAGGCTAGGAACATCAGCCGCACCCCAGGGGGTGGAGCCAGCAGTGTCTGGGGAAAACCCAGCCTCATTCATGACACTCAAACCAGACGGTCAATCCACAAGCAGACCCAGGCTCACTCCTCCCCTCACATCAGTATGCTAAACACTCCATTCACCACCGGGCAGACCCTCCCAGATCCTGGGAGCCAGGCTCACCAGCCAGCCCCGGCCAATCATACGCCAGGCACATATTCCACAAATATGCCAACTTCCAAAAGAGGGACTTCTGCACTAGACACACTCATACCTCATATACCGTTGCGCAGCATTCAACCTCCCGAGTTCATCCATACCAGACTTGACCCTGCACACCCTACGCACCGGGAACTACTGAGGACTCATCCATTCCCCATGTATTCCTATGGAAGGGGAGGTCGCTCTCTCCTCACACTCACTCAGAGGGGGAATCACCATCCCCAGGTTACATATAGCATAAAAACTTCAGGGGCGGACCTGCCAGATGGGCCAGGTCCAACACCGTACATATGCTCTGAGGGCGTGTGTAGGGTCCCTATCACTGTGGGAGTGCTGGCGTATGCGTACGCCACAGTGATACGGACCGTACACGCGTGTGTAGGGTCGGTCCGTATCACTATGGCGTACGCATACGCCAGCACTCCCATAGTGATAGGGACCCTACACACGCGTGTACGGTCCGTATCACTGTGGCGTACGCATACGCCAGCACTCCCATAGTGATAGGGACCCTACACACGCGTGTACGGTCCGTATCACTGTGGCGTACGCATACGCCAGCACTCCCATACTGAAAGGGACCCTACACACGCGTGTACGGTCCGTATCACTGCATTTGGGGTGCCCTAGGGCCATGGAACGGACTGTACCTGTGTGTAAATATTGAAATAACATAGGGGACACATGAGGGACAAGTATAAGGGCCTAAATGCATGCTGGTTGTCATGGAGACCCAGTTAAAAGTTTGAATTATTGCATCAGGTGGCCAGCAGCAGTTGGTTGGAAACAATATACTTTGTTGCAAAGTGGTTGTTGACTTGACATCATGCTCAATTTTTAAACCATGCAAAACAACTCACTGGGGTAGGTTTGAAGGGATTGGAGGAAACGTAGGATGCTAATGTGACTGACCAATCACTCTGTACTCCTGTAAATGAAACAGGCCAGCAAGGCAGATATAAGGCAGCCAGGTCCCATGAGAGAGCACTTGCCTGCACATCCTTTCATTCCACAACACTGCTGCTGCTCGTGATTCCTCTGGCACCATGTCCAGGTCTGTGGAGAAGGTCCAGCCATTCACCATGGAGGAGAATATGGCGTTAGTGGATGTGATCCTCCCACAGTACACCATGCTGTATGGTCGACCAGGGGAGCAGGTGAGTGCAGACTCCACTAGCTTAGACAGTGCCCCTTTTTTGTGACTGTGACTTCTGCCATTGTGTCCCTGTGTGACAGACATGCAATGTTTGGAGTGGGTCACAGGGTGGGGAAGGCCTCATGTCTCCCATGCAGATCATGCTGTGGTTCCTGTATGCACTCCTCACTTGCATTGTGCTTACTGTGACAATCAATGCATGGTGCATGCCACATTCTGCCTGGCTACTCCTCCTGGGAATGTTGTTGCTACAGTCCTGATGTGATTCTGTGGTCCCCCCAGTGTGACAGGTGACAGTACCCATAGATGTGTGTTTGTTTAGTGTACCTGTGCTGTGAGTGTCCAAATGATGTGTTCGTCCCCTGGACATTGGTGTGTGTGTAAGTCCCCTGTCATGTGGGTGAGTGCATATGGGGAGTGTTGCACACCAGCTGCATGAGGGATGGATATACCCTGCCCATGTGATGTGAGCAGGGAGCAGTGCTGTGTGACTGCCGTGCTGAGCCAGCCCCACACCTGTGACACCCCCCAGTCTAGTGGCACATGGGCAGAGTGAGGTTTGTACCCGCAGTTGGCAATGGCAGGTGAATGTCCTGTGCCTGTGTGTGTCTGTGTACTCTGCTGAGGTAGCGTCAGTGGGCTGGGGCATGTGACTGCTTTGAGGTGCTGTACATAATCCTTGTGCAGCTTGTGATGCACAGTGTGATCCAGGATCATTGATTGTGTGGCACCCCTCATGCCACCTGTGTACTTTCAATGCCACGTAGTGCATTTTGCCTTCCACAGTGGATTATGTCCCTATGACAAATGTGCAATGAGTTGCCTGCATACCAGGGACTGTTCAAAGAAGACAATTTGTTAATATGTGTGTCTCTGTGTCATTGCTCAGGTGAAATAAAGTATTCTCACTTTTGCATCCTCACAGGTAGGCGTCCATGCCAAGGGGGAGATATGGAAGCAAGCCGTCAGTGCCGTGAGGAATACGGAGGGTCGGAAGTGGCGCCTAGCCCAGGTGAGGAAACGCTGGCAGGATATCCGGTGCTGGACGAGGAGGATTGCACGGGTCCTGCTGGGGGACTCACCTGAGAGCCGGAAGAACCGTGGGCGCCGGCGTCTGACCCACATCCAGAAGCGTGTGCTGGCGGTGGTCTTCCCCGACTTGGAAAGGCGCTTACAGGAGAAGCAGCAGCAGGAAGGGGGTAGGTACATGTGTGTTTGTTGTGTGTCACCAGCTTTTGGAAGTGCGCAGTTGCATGGATACACTGCCAGGGTTTACATGTGCAGTGCATAACCAGTTCCCCAAAGTAAACCGGTGCTGTTCTTCCTCTCTTCCCCTCCTTGCCATGTGTTCCCTGGTCTGTGTGTAGTCACTCTTGCACAAGGTAATATAGGCTGGCAGTCAATCCAAGTGCCCAATGCTTGCAGCATCATGTGTGGGGGTGGAGTGTAACAGGTTTTGGGACCTTGGCTGTGCCCTGGCCAGTTCAGTCATTGTGGGGTCCATGTCAGTTCGCACTGATGCTGAGTCCCATCATAGGAGTGTGTCTTTAAAGTGTACTGCCTTCCAGCATGCATGTCCAATGTTGTGCCCTCTGACATGATGTCCATGAGTGGGATTAATGCATAGTGCAGGGACGGTTGCTTCAGTTGCAGTCATATCCATCCAGGACCATGGAGGTGTGTGGCCACTACCGTGCCCTGGGGCACCTTTTCCTAGGTATCATGTGTGTCATCCAACTATGTGGACATTTTCTGTGTCTTCGGTATAGGTTGGGCTCTGTGGCATTGTACCCTGGCCTCATCTGTATTGACGTAAACTGTGCTACATGTGTCCACTGTACAGTGTGACCCAATTTTGCTTGTGCATACTAACAGTGGGCAGTGCCTGTGTGTCTTGGAACGACAATCTGATGATGGTTGATTGTCAATGATATATGTGGACAGGCGCACCAGGGGTAGTATGTGTACAATCAGGATTTAATGCAGGCCATGTGTTTTTACCATCCACACTTCCCACTCCCATGCCTGTCCAAAGCACACCCAGACGTAGCCATGCACGCACCCCACCAGACACAGGCACCACACCACCAGGGAAGGCCAAGCGCACACCTCCTGTCATGCACACACAGGGTGAAGTAGGCACACCCACTGGGTTGGGGGGCAAACGGAAGACACGCAGCCACAGTGGGAGTCCACATTCATCACAACCCACTACCTCCAAATCCACTCCCCTCAGCTCTCCTGGCCAGGATTCCACCAAAGAATCCTTAATGGCGGCTCTGTCCCTGAGCCCCAAAGTGACACCACCCCGCAAGCGGTCAAAGGAGTCCCCGGTCAGGGTGGTTGAGTCACCCCCCCTGTCCACACCCTCCCCCAGTAGCGCTGCGACCCATCCCTCTGACCCCCCCCTCCTTGGGGCCTGTGGTTCCTTCGGGTGCAGGGGAGACGCTGGGGGACCTTGCAACCGTGTGCAGCGCCATTCTGACCTCCACCTTTGGCGCTGCCCCACCCTCTGTGGTGGAGTCCTCCGTCCCTGCATCCACAACACCTACCCTTGCCCCTCCTGTCCCTGCGGTGCCTGGTCCTTCCCCCCACATGATGCCCCCCCCCTGTGGAAGGAAAGGAGGTATGAACTGTGCAGGCAAGCTAGGGGACACACGTCCCTATGTGTCCCCCACCAGGAATTGGACTATGGACTGCCCTATGGGCCTTGTACATATTCAACTTTTAATTACAAATCGTTTTTTTATGCTGAATAAAGCTATGTTTTGTTTTACCTGTGCACACTACTGCTTTTCTGGTATTGCTGTTGGTGGTGCTGCTCCATGCTTGGGGTGGGGATAATGTGTTAGGTGTCTGGCAAATGTAGTGGTGTGCTGCTCATGGGATGGACCCTGGTATCTGTGTGCCATCACAAGGTATTTGCCAAATAACTTTGTTCATGTATGGTCTTACTGCATGGTGACATTGTCCCAAGGTGTGTTCCTTCCTCTGTGGACCCTGACATCTTCCCTGCAGGGTGTTTCCTAAATGTTGTGCTGAGCTGTGTCTACATATCCTTGGTGTATGACGGATCCGTTCTACTTTGGCCATGCATGCTGGGCAATGTCTCCACCTGAATCATTTGTGGCATCCTTGGTGGTCACTGTACTTGTGTGTGGAGTGTACTGAAGTTACTTCATGTGGACATGTTCCCTTTTACACACTATGCATGTGTGTACTCCCAGCCTCGCACACATGTTACGTGTTCTGCAGGGTCTTTGAGCACCTGACTGACTATTGTGGGTATTGTATCTGTGGGTACTGCACCCTTTTTTATTTCCATGGGCACTACTGGGAGGACTCTGCACCCACCCCTCTTGTGTCTGGGCACTGCTGGGAGGATTCTGCACACACCCCTCCTATGTCTGGGCACTGCTGGGAGGACTCTGCACACACCCCTCCTGTGTCTGGGCACTGCTGGGAGTGATAGGCACCTACCCCTCCAATGTCTGGGCACTGCTGGGAGGACTCTGCACACACCCCTCCTATGTCTGGGCACTGCTGGGAGTGATAGACACCCACCCCTCCTGTGTCTGGGCACTGCTGGGAGGACTCTGCACACACCCCTCCTGTGTCTGCGCACTGCTGGGAGTGATAGGCACCCACCCCTCCTATGTCTAGGCACTGCTGGGAGGACTCTGCACACACCCCTCCTGTGTCTGGGCACTGCTGGGAGGACTCTGCACACACCCCTCCTGTGTCTGGGCACTGCTGGGAGGACTCTGCACACACCGCTCCTATGTCTGGGAACTGCTGGGAGGACTCTGCACACACCCCTCCTGTGTCTGGGCACTGCTGGGAGGACTCTGCACCCACCCCTCCTATGTCTGGGCACTGCTGGGAGTGATAGGCACCCATCCCTCCTGTGTCTGGGCACTGCTGGGAGGACTCTGCACACACCCCTCCTGTGTCTGGGCACTGCTGGGAGGACTCTGCACACACCCCTCCTATGTCTGGGAACTGCTGGGAGGACTCTGCACACACCCCTCCTGTGTCTGGGCACTGCTGGGAGGACTCTGCACCCACCCCTCCTATGTCTGGGCACTGCTGGGAGGACTCTGCACACACCCCTCCTATGTCTGGGCACTGCTGGGAGTGATAGGCACCCACCCCTCCTGTGTCTGGGCACTGCTGGGAGGACTCTGCACACACCCCTCCTGTGTCTGGGCACTGCTGGGAGGACTCTGCACCCACCCCTCCTATGTCTGGGCACTGCTGGGAGGACTGTGCACACACCCCTCCTATGTCCGGGCACTGCTGGGAGTGATAGGCACCCACCCCTCCTATGTCTGGGCACTGCTGGGAGGACTCTGCACACACCCCTCCTATGTCTGGGCACTGCTGGGAGGACTCTGCACACACCCCTCCTGTGTCTGGGCACTGCTGGGAGGACTCTGCACACACCCCTCCTGTGTCTGGGCACTGCTGGGAGATCTCTGCACACACCCCTCCTGTGTCTGGGCACTGCTGGGAGGTCTCTGCACACACCCCTCCTATGTCTGGGCACTGCTGGGAGGACTCTGCACACACCCCTCCTGTGTCTGGGCACTGCTGGGAGGACTCTGCACCCACCCCTCCTATGTCTGGGCACTGCTGGGAGGACTCTGCACACACCCCTCCTATGTCTGGGCACTGCTGGGAGTGATAGGCACCCACCCCTCCTGTGTCTGGGCACTGCTGGGAGGACTCTGCACACACCCCTCCTGTGTATGGGCACTGCTGGAAGGACTCTGCACACACCCCTCCTGTGTCTGGGCACTGCTGGGAGTGATAGGCACCCACCCCTCCTATGTCTGGGCACTGCTGGGAGGACTCTGCACACACCCCTCCTATGTCTGGGCACTGCTGGGAGGACTCTGCACACACCCCTCCTGTGTTTGGGCACTGCTGGGAGTGATAGGCACCCACCCCTCCTGTGTCTGGGCACTGCTGGGATGACTCTGCACACACCCCTCCTGTGTCTGGGCACTGCTGGGAGGACTCTGCACACACCCATCCTGTGTCTGGGCACTGCTAGGAGGACTCTGCACACACCCCTTGTTAGACGGACCGGGAGGGTCGGCCGAGGACAAGGGGAGAGGTCTCCGGGGAGAGCCGTCTCCAGCGATCGTACAGATGAGTAACTTCCCCCCCACAGATATACACCACACAAGGATAGGATTTAACGTTCTTTATAAGCGATTTCTTAAGGTACGATGGAATGGTACAAGGAGGTCTGGACTCAGGGGTCCCCTCGATTCTAGTCTCTTGGTTGGGGAAAGGGGGTAGCGGGACAGTCTGATTACCAATCTGGTAGCTGAGATGGAATGGTGGGTAGCTCACAATCCTCGAGCTCGATGTTCTAGCTTGGACGGGCCGCGGCAGCGCCAGCAGGTCCCGGTGAAGGTGGTCGTTACACGGTCCGCGGCAGCGCCAGCAGGTCCCGGTGAAGGTGGTCGTTACACGGTCCGCGGCAGCGCCAGCAGGTCCCGATGAAGGTGTTGTTGCAACGGTCCGCGGCTGCGCCAGCAGGTCCCGACGAGGAAGGTGGATGCAGAAGGCCGCGGCAGCGCCAGCAGGCAGGACGATAGTTCACAAGGTAGGGCTACGGCAGCGCCGGTAGTCCGTCAAGGCTGAGTTCTTCTCGGTGTCTCTTGACTCCAGGATACAACTGCCTTCCTGCTCTGGAGCCGCCCTAGTTATAGGTCTGGCGCCCTTTGATGTCCGGACCCTCGCACTTGGAGGTCGGGGGGTCCGGGATGAGGGAGTCCAGACACCCAGCAGGGGGTGGAGCCAGCGCCTGGGGGAGCTGGAGGGCGATCGGCACCTGGCGGGGGAGAGCCATCGACACTTCTTTCTCCCATTGACCTGCCAAGTGGTCCGTTCACCTCCTGGGTGGATGGTGGTGCCGGGATGTCGGGGCCGGGCCAGGCCCAGGGTTAGGGTCGGGCTGAGGCCACGCGGCCTCGTGGCGCAGTGTCCAAGATGGCGGCTGATCCGGCCGGGGGAGCCGGTAGTGGTTCGGCCCCATGATACATGGATGTCCGGGGGCAGGAGTTCCGTTGGGAGACGGGGTGTGGGTTGCCCTTGTGGGTAACACCTGGGAGTCCGGGGCTCGGGCCTTGTCATGCGGGGGGGAGCAAGCCCCTCATGTGGCCTGTCCAACATGCGTCCCCCCCAGCTGAAGGCGGGGAGAGTCACCCATCCTCTTGGGGACTCTCCTCGTCGAGGCGGAAAAAGCGTGACAGGCCATCTGCGTTGGCGTGGTCTTGGCCCGGTCGATGTTCCACAGTGAAGTCCATCCCCTGCAGGGAGATGGACCAGCGCAATAGTTTTGGGTTTTCCCCCCGCATCTGCATTAGCCACTGCAGGAGTCGATGATCGGTTTGCACCCGGAAGTGGGTACCGAAGAGATAGGGCCGGAGCTTTTTGAGGGCCCACACTACTGCGAAGGCCTCCCTCTCGATTGTGCTCCAGCGCTGCTCTCGGGCCAGGAGGCGTCTGCTGATGAAGGCCACCGGCTGGTCAAGACCCTCGGGGTTCAGCTGGGAGAGAACCGCCCCGATGCCGTGGTCGGAGGCTTCCGTTTGCACAATGAATTCCCGACTGTAATCGGGGGCCTGGAGCACCGGGGCGGTGCACAGGGCGGCTTTCAGCTTCTCGAAGGCCGCTTGACAGTCGGGGGTCCAGTTAATCTTCTTCGGGTGGTTTTTGGACGTGAGACCCGTGAGGGGCCCCACAATGCTGCCATAGTCCTTCACGAACCGCCGGTAGTAGCCGGTGAGTCCCAAGAAGGCTCGGACCTCGGTCTGCGTGACTGGGGGTTGCCAGGACTGGATGGCAGCAATTTTGAGTTGCAGAGGGGCCACCAGACCGCTTCCCACCTGGTGTCCGAGGTAGGTCACGGACCCCTGACCAATTTGGCACTTGCCGGCCTTGATTGTGAGGCCGGCCCGCTGGAGGGCTTGCAGGACCTCTCGGAGGTGGTGGAGGTGGTCGGACCAGTGGCGGCTGTACACAGCGATATCGTCCAGGTAGGCGGCGCTGAACTCTTCGAGCCCCGCCAAGACCTGGTTCACTAGTCGCTGAAAAGTAGCTGGGGCATTCTTCATGCCGAAGGGCATGACCTTGAAGTGGTAGTGGCCATCGGGGGTAGAAAAGGCGGACCGTTCTTGGGCTCGGGGTGTGAGACCGATCTGCCAGTAGCCCGCTGTCAGGTCGAAGATGCTGAGGTAGCGGGCAGCCCCCATGCGGTCGATCAATTCATCCGCTCGGGGGATGGGATGAGCGTCGGTCCTGGTGACAGCGTTCAAGCCCCGATAGTCGACGCAGAATCGGAGTTCAGGAGTGGTGCCGGGGGCAGCGGCTTTGGGGACCAGCACGACCGGGCTGGCCCAGGGGCTGTCCGAGGGCTCGATGACCCCGAGCATGAGCATCTTGGACACTTCCGCTTGGATGCAGGCCCGCACCCGATCTGGTACGCGGTAGGCCCGGTGTCGGATAGGGGGACTGTCCCCAGTGTCCACGTCGTGCAAGCACCAGGGGGTGACCCCTGGGGTGAGGGAAAACAGAGGAGCAAACTGCAGCAGGAGGTCCCGGCAGCCCTGGCGTTGCTCTGGGGTGAGGGCATCGGAGAGCCGGACTCCGTCCACGGAACCGTCTTTCTCCTGAGTCTTCAGGAGATCAGGGAGAGGCTCGGAGTCTTCTTCCGCCCCACTGTCTGTAGCCATCAGGAGGCTGAGTTCCGAGCGCACAAAGTGGGGTTTGAGTCTGTTGGTGTGGAGGACCCGGAGGGGGTTCCGGGGAGACTCCATATCGATGAGATAGGTGACGGGGCTCTTGCGTTCGACCACTTTGAAGGGCCCCGTCCACTTGTCTTGCAAGGCACATGGTTCGGTGGGGGACATCACCCACACTTGTTGACCAGGTTCAAATTCGACGGAGGAGGCATTCTGATCGTACCATTTTTTCATGTCCTCCTGACTGGCCTCAAGATTCGCTTTTGCCATTTCCCTGAATCGCCGGGTCTGATTGCGTAGGGCCAGGAGGTACTTGAAGACGTCTGGAGGGGTCTTTAGGGGGGGCATCTCCCACCCTTCTTTGACTAGGCTGAGGGGCCCTCGCACACGGTGCCCGTACAGGAGTTCGAAAGGGCTAAATCCGAGGGACTTCTGGGGAACTTCCCGATAGGCGAAGAGGAGGCACGGAAGTAGTACATCCCACTGGCGACGGAGGGGCTCTTCCAATCCCCCAATCATTCCCTTGAGGGTGCGGTTGAATCGCTCCACTAGTCCGTTCCCTTGAGGATGATAGGGGGTCGTGAATCGGTAGGTGACCCCGCACTGTTGCCAGAGGGACTTCATATATTTCGAGATAAAGTTTGTGCCTCAGTCGCTGACGACTTCTCGGGGGAAGCCCACCCGGGAGAAGATCCCCATTAAGGCCCGGCCGACCACCGGAGCTGTTACAGTTCGCAGGGGCACAGCCTCGGGGTAGCGGGTGGCGTGGTCCACCAGTACCAGGATGAACCAATGTCCTTGTGCTGTGCGGGGGTCCAGGGGCCCCACAATGTCTATTCCTACCCTCTCGAACGGGGTGGTGACCACTGGGAAGGGTTGCAGAGGTGCTTTGAGCTTGCGGCCGCTCTTCCCGCTGGCCTGGCACGTGGGGCAGGACCGGCAGTGGTTGAGGACGTCGTTTCGCATCCTTGGCCAGAAAAAGTGGGTCACCAGGCGACTGTAGGTTTTGTCCTGGCCCAGGTGTCCAGCCAGGGGGACATCATGGGCCAGATTTAGCAGGAAGTCTCTGAAACGGAGGGGCACCACCAGCACTCTACTGGCCCCTAACTCCGCGATTCTTTGTTCACTGTATAACAGGTCGTTATCCCAATAGACCCAATGGGCTCCGGTGGAGTCCCCTGCGCTCTGGGCGATGGCTTGCTGGCGGAGTCCCTCGAGGGAGGGACAGGTCTTCTGCTCCTGGCGGAACTGTTCCTGGGTGGGCCCCCCTTCTTGACGCCACTGAGCCAGGTCGGGAAGGTCCTGGGGCTGGGCGACCCCTTCGGGGGTTGGCTCTGGGGGGTCGGTATCGTCGGTGTCCTCTACTGGAGCGATCGGTGGAGGAGGTGCAGGCCATTCTGGTTCTTCTGGCCGGGGGATGGCACGGGCGGCCATGGACCGGGTGGTTACGCACGCCCAGTACGGGAGGCCCAGCATCCCCAGGTGCTCTCTTCTTTCGACGGCGGCCCACGGGGAACTCTCAAGATCATTCCCCAGGAGACAGTCCACGGGGGCATCATCCCGGACCGTCACCTTCAACATGCCGGAGACCCCTCCCCATTCGAAGGGGACGCAGGCCATCCGACATAGACTCTCGGAATTGTCGGCTGAGCGGACGGGGCAGAGAATGTTCGGCAGGATCTGCTCTGGTTTTACCAGGTGACAGCGGACGGCCGTCACACTGGCCCCTGTGTCACGTAGGGCTTCGGCCCGGCGTCCATTAATGTTCACCCACTGGCTATAATTTCTGGTGTTGGCGGGTAGGGGAGCCCGCGGGACCATGTCTTTTCCCCCTAGGCACGCTAGAACCATGGCGGCCGGTTCCCACTCCTGTTGTGCCTGCTCATATTCTTCTTCTTCCTCGGAGATTTGTTCTCCCCCCAGGGCGGCGGCAGCTACCTGGCGGGGTTTTGGCGTTTGGTTCTGCGGGCAGTTCGGGTCATTGGCGTAGTGGCCGACTCGCTGGCATCGGTGACACGTGACGTTGGCTCGGAACCCCGGGCGCATCGGGGGGTTGCCCCGGCCGGCCGGGGGCGGGGTGCTGGCCGCGGGATTGGCCGGGACGGTGTCTCTCCCTCGCCCCTGGCCTCCTCCTCCTCCTCGGGGACGGTGCTGACCTTGGTTGTTCCGGTTTTGCTCGTGTGGCCCTCTCCGGCCCACTCGGGTGCTTTCCCACCGGTCAGCTTCGGCGGCGAGTTGCCGTGGGTCAGTCAATTTACTGTCGAGGAGGTGCTGCCGGAGCTCGACGAAGCAGTTGTTAGACAGGTGCTCCCACACCATGAGGTTAAAAAGTTGCTCGTAGGTCGTTACGTGGCTTCCCTTGATCCAACCCTCGAAGGCTCGGCTGAAATAGTTGACATATTCCACCCATGTTGTACCCGGGATCCGGGTGCAGTCCCGAAACCTCTGGCGGTACATTTCGGGTGTGAGCCCATATCGGGTGAGGAGGGCAGCCTTCATGTGGTCATAGGATGACATCTGATGGTCTGGGAGCTGCAGTAGGGCATCGCGGCCTTCGTTGACGAACCTCCCCCATAGGCCGGCTCCCCAGTCACTCCGATCGATCCGGTGGGAGGTCATGGCGATCTCGTAGGCTTTGAACCACTGTTGTATGTCGTCCTCTCGGACATACTCTCGGACAACATCCTTGGGGATGTGGACTTTCTTTTCGGTTGCTCCCGGGGTGCGCGGTCGCTCGGGCACCTCCGGTTCTTTGTTCTGCTTCCGTAGTTCTATTTCTGCCAGTTTGCGCTCGTGTTCGAATGTTAGTCTTTTTTCTTCGAGCTCTCTCTGCCTCTGTTTTTCTTCCCGTTCTTCTCGGAGCCGCAGATGCTCTAGGTTCAGTTTCTGCTCGGCTAATTTTAGTTCACCGTCCATTTTGAGTGGTGCCATTTCCAATTCATGTAATCTGTTTTTTTCTCTTTCTTGGATCTCTTCCTGCGAGAGGCCCGTTCCTCGCTCTTCGGGAGCCGTGGCGTTCCTCTCCGATGCTGCACCGTTTTGGTCTGGGGATCCGGCGACCCCGGTTTCCGCCCACGACTCAATGGCGTGCTTAAGATCGTCTTTGGTACTCAGGCCGGTGGTAGCAATGCCTAGTTTTATGCAGAATTGTTTCAGTTCGCGATGGCTATACTCTTCCAATTTATCCATCTGGAATTTCTCGGTGGATCCGCTCTCTTTGGTTGACATCGTGGTTTTGTCGTGGGGTGAGCTACTCTCTGTACGATTACGCGTTGATTCGGATCGCGCCGCTGGCCACCAATGTTAGACGGACCGGGAGGGTCGGCCGAGGACAAGGGGAGAGGTCTCCGGGGAGAGCCGTCTCCAGCGATCGTACAGATGAGTAACTTCCCCCCCACAGATATACACCACACAAGGATAGGATTTAACGTTCTTTATAAGCGATTTCTTAAGGTACGATGGAATGGTACAAGGAGGTCTGGACTCAGGGGTCCCCTCGATTCTAGTCTCTTGGTTGGGGAAAGGGGGTAGCGGGACAGTCTGATTACCAATCTGGTAGTTGAGATGGAATGGTGGGTAGCTCACAATCCTCGAGCTCGATGTTCTAGCTTGGACGGGCCGCGGCAGCGCCAGCAGGTCCCGGTGAAGGTGGTCGTTACACGGTCTGCGGCAGCGCCAGCAGGTCCCGGTGAAGGTGGTCGTTACACGGTCCGCGGCAGCGCCAGCAGGTCCCGGTGAAGGTGGTCGTTACACGGTCCGCGGCAGCGCCAGCAGGTCCCGATGAAGGTGTTGTTGCAACGGTCCGCGGCTGCGCCAGCAGGTCCCGACGAGGAAGGTGGATGCAGAAGGCCGCAGCAGCGCCAGCAGGCAGGACGATAGTTCACAAGGTAGGGCTACGGCAGCGCCGGTAGTCCGTCAAGGCTGAGTTCTTCTCGGTGTCTCTCGACTCCAGGATACAACTGCCTTCCTGCTCTGGAGCCGCCCTAGTTATAGGTCTGGCGCCCTTTGATGTCCGGACCCTCGCACTTGGAGGTCGGGGGGTCCGGGATGAGGGAGTCCAGACACCCAGCAGGGGGTGGAGCCAGCGCCTGGGGGAGCTGGAGGGCGATCGGCACCTGGCGGGGGAGAGCCATCGACACTTCTTTCTCCCATTGACCTGCCAAGTGGTCCGTTCACCTCCTGGGTGGATGGTGGTGCCGGGATGTCGGGGCCGGGCCAGGCCCAGGGTTAGGGTCGGGCTGAGGCCACGCGGCCTCGTGGCGCAGTGTCCAAGATGGCGGCTGATCCGGCCGGGGGAGCCGGTAGTGGTTCGGCCCCATGATACATGGATGTCCGGGGGCAGGAGTTCCGTTGGGAGACGGGGTGTGGGTTGCCCTTGTGGGTAACACCTGGGAGTCCGGGGCTCGGGCCATGTCATGCGGGGGGGGAGCAAGCCCCTCATGTGGCCTGTCCAACACCCCTCCTATGTCTGGGCACTGCTGGGAGGACTCTGCACACACCCCTCCTATGTCTGGGCACTGCTGGGAGGACTCTGCACACACCCCTCCTGTGTCTGGGCACTGCTGGGAGGACTCTGCACACACCCCTTGTTAGACCCGGCCCTCGTAACATAGTCAGACCTGACCCCTGCACCTCACACCAGACCCGAACCCCTGGCCTAGCCGATCCTTCCCACCAGAACCCACACACCCGACCCGGACTTCCCCCGTCCGTAGGCCTTCCTCCTTCGGCCACCCCGGGCCCGCGTGCCCACTTCATGCACCAAGATGGCCGCCCGGCCCCAGCGCGACCCTAGCCTACAGGCGCCACTCCGGCTGGAGGACATTGCGCTCCCCTTGGGATGAGAAAGGGAGGAGCAGTTTCCATCACACCTCTGCGCTTCCCTGGGAAGGTGGGTTTCGATTGACCCGCCGGCCTCCCCGAGGGCTGGCTCCACGCCTGCTGGGTGTCTGGGGCTCCTCCCGACCCGGCCCTGAAAGGATCAAAGGACAATGGCAGGAAACCCCCAACAAGCGACCCCCAGATGACAAGACCCCTGCCTGCACAGACTCCGGACATCAAAGAGGAGTCGCCCTATAACAAGGGGTGCCCTGGGACTGTCCGGCAGATTCGCCTTGGAAACACCTGAGCCCTGCTGAGTGACTCGCGGCTCCCTGAAAGATCGTAAGACCTCCGAACTTGTGCTTGAGCCCTGCTGAGTGACTCGCGGCTCCCTGAAGATCGTAAAACCTCCGAACTTGTGCTTGAGCCCTGCTGAGTGACTCGCGGCTCCCTGAAGATCGTAAGACCTCCGAACTTGTGCTTGGGCCCTGCTGAGTGACTCGCGGCTCCCTGAAGATCGTAAGACCTCCGAACTTGTACTCGAGCCTGCTGAGTATCTCGCAGCGCCCCCAGACTCCCTTGGTCCCGCCGGACCCCACGACGACAAGCGTATCCCCCAGCTCGAGGATTGTGAGCTGTGCGCCGGATACGCTCCTGCATTTGATCCATTCCCCCAAAGACTGTCCCACTACCTCCTAACCCCCCTCCAAGACTTTGTGAGCCCGCGCTCTACTTGTATATATATTGCCTTGCTGATCATAAAGATCTTACCACTCCGATCTGATAAAGATTTGCTCTTAAGAACTCCCGGTGTGGTGTCTCTTTGTCGTGTGGTGCCGAGTGTACGATCCTAGATACGAGATTCCTCCCCTAAGGAGTCTCCCGCCAGTGCCCGGCTACGATACCTCGAGGGTTGGTCTCAGGACAGTCAGGGCCCCCTCCGGGCCCCTCTGAGGTCGCCTTCTAACATTGGTGACAAGCGACGGGATTCGGGCCCATAATCTAGAGATCGTACTGTGGAAATTTAGCGCCCCACTCTCTCCCCGCTCATTTTCGATCATTTTCGATCACCAGCGTTTTCCCCTAGCGCTGCGAGCATCCCCCCGCGCGCCGGCCACCCCCGCTCTCTCATACAGGCCATAAACTCTCTCCTTCTGCGCGACCCTGCTACGGAACCACATCCGACCGACATCCCATACATGGTCATGCCTCTCCTTTGATAAACCCCTTCCTCTGCGCCCCATTGTCCGAACTGGTCCCAGGCCATCACCTAGCCCTGCGGATGCAGTTTATTGCCCCTACTGTAAGGGAAACACCCCGCATCAAAGGGATTACAGTAGATCAAAGCCCCTACCCCCTGAGACCCGGCCGGTTGCACACACCCCCGGGAATTAGCGGAATTCCCTGCTGCACGATAGCCATCTCCCACTGTGGGTGGGGTGGGAACTTCTACTGTATCTATGTATGGGATCGGATCTGAACCGGGGCTTCAGGGGATATTCCCCCATGCATCAAGGGAATCTCAAGAATGTACTATGTGTAATAAAGCAATAAACCAGTGTATAAGAGACCAGGTCTCAGAGATGCAGTTAGAGCACCTCGTGACGATACCTTGCTGTCTGATCTGATGTGTTCTGCTCCGACGGAATAAAACCTTGTTTCCTGCCTTCCAGTCTCCGGCGCCTGCCTCTTTCATTGGTAAATTATCGAGTGGTATAAGAGGCGATTACCGCCGGGCAAATACTTGAAAGGTTATCAACTGAAACTGCCGCTACCATTTAACAATTGGCGCCCAACGTGGGGCCCATCAGCGACACGTGGATCCAGTGGGAGAGGTCCCGACGACAGAGTGAACGACTGCAACGATCGGGAGAGCTCCTGCCCAATAGACCCTCGTCTGGCAGCCGATCATCCGAACTTCACTGATTCCGAGCAGACCTCTCTCGAGTGATCTACGGTCCTGACTGGGAACCATCAGGAGTGCCGCGGTAAATACGGAGAGTAGAGGACGATCGGGCGCTGGAGGCGGAAGACGAGAAACTGTCCACGCGGTCCGGGTAAGGTCGTGATACACGACAAATTGAGAAATAATTGATTGATTGTTTGAAGCTTTGGAAATACTAGTATTGCTCATTGATTGTTCTTTTTGAGATATTCGCTGTCTACAAACGGGGAGGAGTAGAAATACTCTCTCTCTCTCCCTTTGCAGATAGTGAAGGGTAGGTAACGCAGACTTTTGTCCCCGTTGAAACCCGTCGTGCCTATCTTTATCTCCCCATTGATTGATTGTCCGAACATTGATTGTTTTGAAGAATAGTGCTTTTTGAGATATTCTCTGTTTGCAAATAACGTAGAATAGGAATATTCTGTCTAGTCTTTGCAAATAGTGAAGGGTAGGTAACGCAGACTTTTGTCCCCGTTGAAACCCGTCGTGCCTATCTTTATCTCCCCATTGATTGATTGATTGATTGTCCGAACACTAGTTGTTCGATATTGGTTCTTTGGAGGTATTCTCTGCTTGCAAATAATGAAGAATAGAGATATTCTGTCTAGTCTTTGCAAGCAGTGAAAAGATAGGTAGTGCTGACTTTTTTCCCCGTTGAAACCCGTCATGCCTATCTTCTCCCCACTGATTGGTAGTTGGTTCTGCCCGGACCGCTTATTAGAGGTGAACCACCCGGCTCCACTGGAAGGCACCCCTAATAAGGACATGTTCACTAAATATGGACTAGTCGCCGTAGCTTATAGCAAGCTGTGGCATAAATATACCAAGAAGGACCCCGAAAGTCAGTGGCCACTGATGGGATCCTTCGACGACCATAAGATAGAAGCGCTAGAAATAGCTCTGCGTAGCAATAAGACGACGCCTACTATGCTTGACAGTATCGGCATGTGGCGCAAAGAAGCAACGCAACGGAAAAAGAGGGAAGAAGTAAAAGCAGAAAAGGAATTACGAAAGGCAGCTCACCTTGCCGCTAGAAGGTTAGAAGAAGACATAAAGGAGAGAAGGGAAACTAAACTAAGACAGGAGCCCGAAACCTCAGGCCAGTATGCTGTTAGGACCCCTTCTTTGCTCTACCCTGAGTTGTCCTCCAAGCAGCGAACGAATGATGAATTACTGTTAGGTCCCCCGATCATTTACATGCCCCCTCCATATGCACCCTCCCAGTCAGTAGTGCAACATCTACAACCCCCGAACACGAGCGAAAGCAGTACAGAGGCCTCGGCCCTCACAGCCTCCGCGCCGGCTGAGCCTCTTGTGCCGAACCCAACGTCGACTACAACGCTAGACGACCATGAGATAGGAAAGAAAGAGTCCACCAGAATGAATCGATTAACTAAGGATGAACGAGCAGGAATTGACAAGATAGTAGGGACGCTGGTGGAGCGAAAAGAAAGTGAGGAGTATATAACAGACGTGTATAACTCGTATGCCGACAGCCGCAGACGACACTTCGTCGTACGGCTCTGTTATCACGCCCTGAATGCATATGAGGATAGGTACCACGATAAAGGTCCCGAAGGCTTAGCGGCCCTATATAGGAAGGTAGACATTGGGGAAGAAAGAGAGGGCGATGTAACAAACCTCTTCACTCGTACACTCGAGGTCTACCGACACCTTAAAGAACATGGACAAACCACCAAAACAGAAACCCCCATAGCAACTAAACCCCAGGGAGGAAGGGCTGATGCCATGATGCCCATCAAAGAAGCTGCCCCCTACTGGGTCCCCCCACGGGGTCAGGGAACACACGACGACATCAACCACCAAGATGCGAAGGGAAGGGTTGTATATAACTGGGTCTATCAGCCGTGGGACCGGCAAGATATTTTGACTTTTAGAAAGACTCTACCCGACTTAAGAAAGAACCCGACTGCCTTCTACACGGAATTGGGTACAGCCTTAGGCTCAACGATAATGACGTTAGCAGATATCGACTTGTTCTTTGGGCTATGCCTGCCGGCTGATGTGTGGAAACAAATCCGGAGAGTTGACCACGCTGAGCCGTTCGGATATACCTGGGTACAACTCGATACCATAGATAAACAGCGAGAACCAGGACAGAAACCCCCGAAAGCCATCTTAGAGCTCCCAGACAAGATTGTACAAAAGCTGAAGACTCTAATCCCAGAAAGAAAGGTAGACTGGTCGATAGTGACGGCTTGCCGTCAGAAACCCCAGGAAGATGTGTCTGAATACTTCTCCCGATTCGAGACTGTGTTTTCCGATTACAGTGGCCAAGACATGACCACCGCAACCGGACACCACCTCTTTGTCCAGAATTATGTAAAGGGTCTGTCACAAGAAGTTTCCCAGAAGCTACAGACCAGCGAGAGTAGTTGGGCAGCCTCCAAACCCGCAGCAATTCTCCAGATGGCCCAATACTACGAAAACCAGAAGAACGAGAACGATAGGGCGTCAGAGAAGAAGAAAAAGGAATTAAAGGAGAGGGTGATGATAGCACAGTTGCAAGGGGTGACCATAGGAAGGGAACCCCCAAAAGAGAATTACCAACCAACCGCCCCTAGAAAGCTACCCCCTAGAGACCATACACCTACACCCTACAACGGACGGAGAGACTTAGATGGGAATCAATGTGCGTTCTGTAGAGGGTTCGGACACTGGAAATCCCAGTGCCCGGTCCTTTTGGAACTGAACAAAAATAGGGACCCCAATAGACACAACCGGAAGTTTGTTGATACCCACCATCAACGTCACCACACTTGATTAGGATCACGTGCAATCGAACAACGCCATTTTCCGAATACGCTAACTAGATCGCTGATACGTACAACGCTCCAACAAAATAGTATGGTCAAACATTTTTAATAACTTATAAGTAAACCAACATTCCGACAAGATGAACAGGTTAAAACATGTTTTGAACAACTATTTACATGACAGTCTGCTGCAACCTCCATCCCAAAGCCTTAACGTCCACGTGACACCGTCCTCGCCTCTCCTTCCTCGAAATTGCAACATTGGCCTGTTTTGGGCGGTTCTTTTAGTCGGCTTTGGGCTATAAAAGCCATGCAAAAATCCATTGACCTCAGTGGCGGACGACTGTGCGAATAGGCCGGAGGCTATACGAAGCGCCGAAGTTCTGGCAACCCCAAGGCGGAGCCCGCCACGCTGTGCGGGCCTTTCCGCTTTCTCTTCTTCTTTCTTTAATGAGGGCTGATGCCCTGGCGGGGGGAGGCGACGCAGACGGGCCTCCCCCACCTCCCCAGGTGGAGGCTCGCCAGGCACCCCAACCGTCTTTGACTCACCGGCCAGCTAAGCTGCACCCAACCGTCTTTGACTCACCGGCCAGCTAAGCTGCACCCAACCATCTTTTTCATCGGTCTGCTGGATCGCACCCTGCCACGTCGAATGGATCCTCCCATTCTTTTCTTCTTCCTTCAATAACGGAGGGGTGCCCTGGCCGGGGGAAGCGACGCGGACGGGCTTCCCCCGCCTCCCCAGGTGGAGGCTCGCCAGCAGACGAGGGCACCCCAACCGCATCTTTCACACGTCAGCCAGCTGAGTTGCGCCCTGCCACTTCATTCGCCGTTCGGCTGAGCCGGCGCCCCTGCACGCGGCCGCCAGGCAACCACCCAAGCACCGGGTTCACCAGTACTGCCGCTAGCACCCGACGTGAGGAGTGGGCCCCCGCAGCAAGGTAATCGGGGACCCACCCCGGTGGTGATACCATCCAAACTGCTGTCGTCGCTGCTACTGGAATCACCCCGGTAGCAGTACCATCCGAACTGCCGCTGTTACTGCTGCTGGCTCCTCTCCGGTGACTGTACCGAAGAGCTGCTGCTACTGCTGCCCTTGAACTCCGGCGGTCGACTCCTCCGGATCCAGGCCTAAAGCCCACCGTGAGACAATTCTGGACTCGAAAGCTTGTCTGCTTGGGCATGGGCCCCACCCTTGACAAGATGCTCCCCTCAGCCTTGCAGAATCGGCTGGAGTCATTTGACACTCGACTCCCGCGGACTTCCGGTAAGGACAAACCGCCGCCATTGCTCTTTGCCCCGGACGGCAGCCACCTTGCCTCCGCTTAGTGCAGTGAGAAAGACTGGTTCGAAGCGTTGGCGGAAGAACCCGCCTCCTGCCCCGCCCCAAGAACGAACCATGGCATTTCTACGGGGTCGCAGTGACGCCATGCTGACGCAAAATTGACGCTAACGAAAGTTCTCGAACTACTGAAAGGGATTCTGGTCCAACAGCAAATTCATGGAAAGACTTAGACTGTACTCTGGCCCGACTTCGCCCCAAGATGGCGCCGATGTAGGAGAGGCCTACACACCCTTGTGGCGTCCCAGTCACGTGACATTTGTGTTAAACAGATATATATATATATATATATATGCGATGCTTCCACACATGATGGTCGGGGAGGGGCGGCAAGGGAACCGATTTTATGCCGTAGTAGCGTTGCTCATGACACTCGACGCCTCCCCACCACGTGGCCGGCCTGAACGGTTGTAGGCCCGTATCTGGTATGCTGACATTGTTTTAAATAAAGGGTCTCTTGAAAGAATTACGGAATCAGTGCCATGACTAATCACATAGGTTGATAGAGATCTCTTCATTTGATTAAATGATTGTTACCCCCAAGCAATAGAAAACAGATAATGCAGTCCCCATTTGCCTGAATCTTTTTGATTAACGGAATTTGTACCCATCACACCTATCTTTTCCAAGAGTTGTTAAACCATGGTCAACCATAGCTCAGGGTATATGCCGAACGCAAGGTATGGTATCTTGCATCCTAATACACGACCGATTGAGAAATGCATATATGACAAGGGAACCCGAATTTAGGAAATGAAATAAATTAGAGCATCTTTGTCTCGGACAAAGAGAATAATAGGTCTGTGGTATTCCTGCGACTAGCCTGGTACGTGGTAAGTAGAACTTTTTCGTGTCTACGCGCGCTGGGGTACTTTGAATACTGCACATCCCCTCCCCTCTTTTTTCCCCTCTATAGGTCACGACAAAGTTCCGACTGAAGAGTGGAATGGACATGGACCGCACAGAGTTCAATATCAGGGAAAAACATAGACAAACGTTGTGAGATAGTGCGTAAAATTACAGACCACCATTAGGAACATGAAAAAGTGTATGATATGATTGTGCGTGTGTTCTACGATTATACGGCATGAATGTGTATGCGTTTTATATTTGGGTCACTTGAAGAGAGCGTCACTGTATGATTGAAGCACTCGTCCACCGATCAAAGGGAGGAGAATAAAGGGTCCGACACCCCCTAGGATAAACTACAAAATACTGAAAGTACGCAGCATAGAAAAAGAGGACAGGAAAGGAGAGGTCCCGATGCTCAACGTAGCCCTGAGTCTCCATCTTAAGTTTCTGCACTTGATGCATGTACTGTCACACCCTATCCGGCATTTGTGTGTACGTGATCACCGAACTTATGTCTTTTCCCCGCTTGTGTTTTCTTACATGGAACAGACCCATGCTACTCCATGTTGTGTGTGCACCAAGTGGCCTATTTTCTTACCCATGTCTCTCTCGTTTTGTGTCGTATGTATGCCAAATAGCCTACTTGATGCACATCTCTCTCTCTCTCTCTCTCTCTCTCTCTCTATCTCTCTCTCTCTCTCTCTCTCTCCCACTCCCTCCCTCACTAAAAAGCCTTCTTACCCTCTTTTCTGTTTGAATAAATTAACAACACATACCTTTTCGGTAAGTGTATAATTGGCCTGAACACGGTGGTGTTCGAACAAATTGACATAAACAAAACGACCATACTTTACCACGTTACTACCTCTCCTTTTTGCAAATGTTGAGCCTAATCGGCTGAGAAAGAAAGGACAGGTAAGACGACTGATGTCCCCCAATCTGACCCTCAACACGGGGACTATATGTCAGTGGTTTTTGTTCTTAAAGGATACCATCTCCACCACCCAGAATTACCCCTGACCAATTAGCCCGAAATAGAATGTCTAAAGCACCCTGCTCTCCCAAAAATAATCCCAGCCCTATACTAGCCGTCTCAGAGTATTTCGAACGAAACGGCTGATGGCCCTATTTTCTAATAATCCATCGCCTAAACTGATACAGGGTTACCTATTGTCCCCAACAAAGATAATGCTTAGCTTATGTTCCTCCCCGAAAGGGATACTCGTGAACGCATGACAGTAGCACCTCGCACTTACTTTTTCATAAACTTAGTAGTCCTCGGAGGAAGATGTGTACTACCAAACCTTATGTTGAGGCGAATGAGCCTCCACCGGAGAAGCCGGTTCGAATTTTTAATAAACCAGAAAGTTGACAGATGTCAGGCTTCCTGCAACGATTATAGGGCGCAGAAACCGACACCTAGAAGGCCAGACGATGGACAGGGACACCCACAGAACCCTGCACCACAGCAGTAATTAATAGATTAGTAACACGCACATTAACATCAGAATTAATAGACACCAATGATATAGTAACAGATAAGAGCATTTCCGCAACTACTCGGTGGTTGGGAGAGAGGATGAAGTATGTAAATGTCTTCCCTGCCAAAATCTCTAAGACTTTCGTTTCTTATAACCCATTCAAAGATAACCTGCAGCCATCGGAAGAGAGGGGTCGGACGTGACGCACAGCCTGGCTGCGGATCATAAAGCATCTATGACATCGACCAAGGGGGAAGCGACGAAGCAAAAAGGGCGTGAGACGAGACACCATTATCAGAACGATAAGCGCGAAGGGCTACATCGAGGCCCCTGCTCACTGACCAGCGTGCCTGAAGTCTCAACCCGTCGGGCCCGATTGATGGGCCCAGTGCTGAAAGATTCTGCTCTCCTTGGTCCGCATTTTTGATCCGATCCCACGCCACCCCCTTATCTCTTCCTCTTTCATTTGGACTATGACTTTGACCTACTACCGAAGAACAAAAGGCAGGCACCCTGTCTCAAAGTACCTATGGTGAATTGTGTTAATGAACAGGGCTGTGATCGGAGAACAATGAATGATCACACCCTGCAACGTGAGAAATTGGATTTGAGCTGGACCTTAGCTCCACCGCCGGTGCTCAACAGTGCCAACGAAAGAAGAACAACAATGAGAGCTTACCAGTGATAGCTCTTCATAAAAAGGACACTGGAAAGAAGAACCCATGTCAAAGTCGAAAATCCTCTCCCAACCACCTTTTTATACTAACTATCTTCTTATCAAGTTTTTATGGTGTTGCATCAATCACTTCCGACTGTACACTGAGAAGTTAAGGAAATGTAACTTTGTATAGTAACATCCATACAACACCAGCCATGTACACGACTACACTGTAACTCTGTATGTATTACCTCCCCGCCTACTTTATCACCTGTAAATAACTATAAGCTAATATGTCAGATTACTCCTGCATGCCCTAAAAACTCTGTATCTTTAAGGAATGTACGAAAGACATTAACGATATTATAGCTGAAGGTTAACGAAGAATAAATGACGGCCAGGCAAGCTGGCGAGACATGTTAAAAGGGAGGACTGTGGAAATTTAGCGTGCAAACTGAACATTATCTGCGCCATCTTGCCTCTCCCCAGCACCACGCACCGCGAATGCACGGCCGCCATTTTAGGCACCCCACTCTCTCCCCGCTCATTTTCGATCACCAGCGCTTTCCCCTAGCGCTGCGAGCATCCCCCCGCGCACCGGCCACCCCCGCTCTCTCATACAGGCCATAAACTCTCTCCTTCTGCGCGACCCTGCTACGGAACCACATCCGACCGACATCCCATACATGGTCATGCCTCTCCTTTGATAAACCCCTTCCTCTGCGCCCCATTGTCCGAACTGGTCCCAGGCCATCACCTAGCCCTGCGGATGCAGTTTATTGCCCCTACTGTAAGGGACACACCCCGCATCAAAGGGATTACAGTAGATCAAAGCCCCTACCCCCTGAGACCCGGCCGGTTGCACACACCCCCGGGAATTAGCGGAATTCCCTGCTGCGCGATAGCCATCTCCCACTGTGGGTGGGGTGGGAACTTCTACTGTATCTATGTATGGGATCGGATCTGAACCGGGGCTTCAGGGGATATTCCCCCATGCATCAAGGGAATCTCAAGAATGTACTATGTGTAATAAAGCAATAAACCAGTGTATAAGAGACCAGGTCTCAGAGATGCAGTTAGAGCACCTCGTGACGATACCTTGCTGTCTGATCTGATGTGTTCTGCTCCGACGGAATAAAACCTTGTTTCCTGCCTTCCAGTCTCCGGCGCCTGCCTCTTTCATTGGTAAATTATCGAGTGGTATAAGAGGCGATTACCGCCGGGCAAATACTTGAAAGGTTATCGACTGAAACTGCCGCTACCATTTAACAGTACCATGAACGGCTGACGCACTACCGACAAAGATGGCAGAAGGAAACACCGTGGTTCTCGTAGAAGACGACGCCAGTACCATGTTCCAGGTGGAACAGCTGGAAGAGTACACTCACAGGGAACTAAAGCAATTCTGTAAGGAACTCAGAATCGCTACCACTGGTCTCAACACCAAAGAAGATATGCAAAAGGCACTGAAAGCTTGGGTGGATTCGGGAGCCCCCCGCCCAGAAGGAGCGGTGGAGCCCCACGACGAAGCAGGACCCTCCCAAGGAGAACGCAGCAGCAACCAGGTGCGAGGCTTCGTACCAGACGGGGGCCTAACCCCGGAGGAACTCGCAGACAGAGAAAAAAGTCGCCATCACGAGCTCGAATTAGCCAAACTCAAAATTGAGGGCGAGTTGAAATTAGCCGAGTGTTAGACCCGGCCCTCGTAACATAGTCAGACCTGACCCCTGCACCTCACACCAGCCCCGAGCCCCTGGCCTGGCCGATCCTTCCCACCAGAACACACACCCCCGACCCGGACTTCCCCCGTCCGTAGGCCTTCCTCCTTCGGCCACCCCGGGCCCGCGTGCCCACTTCATGCACCAAGATGGCCGCCCGGCCCCAGCGTGACCCTAGCCTACAGGCGCCACTCCGGCTGGAGGACATCGCGCTCCCCTTGGGATGAGAAAGGGAGGAGCAGTTTCCATCACACCTCTGCGCTTCCCTGGGAAGGTGGGTTTCGATCGACCCGCCGGCCTCCCCGAGGGCTGGCTCCACGCCTGCTGGGTGTCTGGGGCTCCTCCCGACCCGGCTCTGAAAGGATCAAAGGACAATGGCAGGAAACCCCCCAACAAGCGACCCCCAGGTGACAAGACCCCTGCCTGCACAGACTCCGGACATCAAAGAGGAGTCGCCCTATAACAAGGGGTGCCCTGGGACTGTCCGGCAGATTCGCCTTGGAAACACCTGAGCCCTGCTGAGTGACTCGCGGCTCCCTGAAGATCGTAAGACCTCCGAACTTGTGCTTGAGCCCTGCTGAGTGACTCGCGGCTCCCTGAAGAACGTAAGACCTCCGAACTTGTGCTTGAGCCCTGCTGAGTGACTCGCGGCTCCCTGAAGATCGTAAGACCTCCGAACTTGTGCTTGAGCCCTGCTGAGTGACTCGCGGCTCCCTGAAGATCGAAAGACCTCCGAACTTGTACTCGAGCCTGCTGAGTATCTCGCAGCGCCCCCAGACTCCCTTGGTCCTGCCAGACCCCACGACGACAAGCGTATCCCCCAGCTCGAGGATTGTGAGCTGTGCGCCGGATACGCTCCTGCATTTGATCCATTCCCCCAAAGACTGTCCCGCTACCTCCTAACCCCCCTCCAAGACTTTGTGAGCCCGCGCTCTACTTGTATATATATTGCCTTGCTGATCATAAAGATCTTACCACTCCGATCTGATAAAGATTTGCTCTTAAGAACTCCCGGTGTGGTGTCTCTTTGTCGTGTGGTGCCGAGTGTACGATCCTAGATACGAGATTCCTCCCCTAAGGAGTCTCCCGCCAGTGCCCGGCTACGATACCTCGAGGGTTGGTCTCAGGACAGTCAGGGCCCCCTCCGGGCCCCTCTGAGGTCGCCTTCTAACATTGGTGGCAAGCGACGGGATTCGGGCCCATAATCTAGAGATCGTACCATGAACGGCTGACACACTACCGACAAAGATGGCAGAAGGAAACACCGTGGTTCTCGTAGAAGACGACGCCAGTACCATGTTCCAGGTGGAACAGCTGGAAGAGTACACTCACAGGGAACTAAAGCAATTCTGTAAGGAACTCAGAATCGCTACCACTGGTCTCAACACCAAAGAAGATATGCAAAAGGCACTGAAAGCTTGGGTGGATTCGGGAGCCCCCCGCCCAGAAGGAGCGGTGGAGCCCCACGACGAAGCAGGACCCTCCCAAGGAGAACGCAGCAGCAACCAGGTGCGAGGCTTCGTACCAGACGGGGGCCTATCCCCGGAGGAACTCGCAGACAGAGAAAAAAGTCGCCATCACGAGCTCGAATTAGCCAAACTCAAAATTGAGGGCGAGTTGAAATTAGCCGAGTGTTAGACCCGGCCCTCGTAACATAGTCAGACCTGACCCCTGCACCTCACACCAGCCCCGAGCCCCTGGCCTGGCCGATCCTTCCCACCAGAACACACACCCCCGACCCGGACTTCCCCCGTCCGTAGGCCTTCCTCCTTCGGCCACCCCGGGCCCGCGTGCCCACTTCATGCACCAAGATGGCCGCCCGGCCCCAGCGCGACCCTAGCCTACAGGCGCCACTCCGGCTGGAGGACATCGCGCTCCCCTTGGGATGAGAAAGGGAGGAGCAGTTTCCATCACACCTCTGCGCTTCCCTGGGAAGGTGGGTTTCGATCGACCCGCCGGCCTCCCCGAGGGCTGGCTCCATGCCTGCTGGGTGTCTGGGGCTCCTCCCGACCCGGCCCTGAAAGGATCAAAGGACAATGGCAGGAAACCCCCCAACAAGCGACCCCCAGGTGACAAGACCCCTGCCTGCACAGACTCCGGACATCAAAGAGGAGTCGCCCTATAACAAGGGGTGCCCTGGGACTGTCCGGCAGATTCGCCTTGGAAACACCTGAGCCCTGCTGAGTGACTCGCGGCTCCCTGAAGATCGTAAGACCTCCGAACTTGTGCTTGGCCCTGCTGAGTGACTCGCGGCTCCCTGAAGAACGTAAGACCTCCGAACTTGTGCTTGAGCCCTGCTGAGTGACTCGCGGCTCCCTGAAGATCGTAAGACCTCCGAACTTGTGCTTGAGCCCTGCTGAGTGACTCGCGGCTCCCTGAAGATCGAAAGACCTCCGAACTTGTACTCGAGCCTGCTGAGTATCTCGCAGCGCCCCCAGACTCCCTTGGTCCTGCCGGACCCCACGACGACAAGCGTATCCCCCAGCTCGAGGATTGTGAGCTGTGCGCCGGATACGCTCCTGCATTTGATCCATTCCCCCAAAGACTGTCCCGCTACCTCCTAACCCCCCTCCAAGACTTTGTGAGCCCGCGCTCTACTTGTATATATATTGCCTGGCTGATCATAAAGATCTTACCACTCCGATCTGATAAAGATTTGCTCTTAAGAACTCTCGGTGTGGTGTCTCTTTGTCGTGTGGTGCCGAGTGTACGATCCTAGATACGAGATTCCTCCCCTGAGGAGTCTCCCACCAGTGCCCGGCTACGATACCTCGAGGGTTGGTCTCAGGACAGTCAGGGCCCCCTCCGGGCCCCTCTGAGGTCGCCTTCTAACATTGGTGGCAAGCGACGGGCTCGGGCCCATAATCTAGAGATCGTACCATGAACGGCTGACGCACTACCGACAAAGATGGCAGAAGGAAACGCCGTGGTTCTCGTAGAAGACGACGCCAGTACCGTGTTCCAGGTGGAACAGCTGGAAGAGTACACTCACAGGGAACTGAAGCAATTCTGTAAGGAACTCAGAATCGCTACCACTGGTCTCAACACCATTGGGTGGATTCGGGAGCCCCTGCCCAGAAGGAGCGGTGGAGCCCCACGACGAAGCAGGACCCTCCCAAGGAGAACGCAGCAGCAACCAGGTGCGAGGCTTCGTACCAGACGGGGGCCTATCCCCAGAGGAACTCGCAGACAGAGAAAAAAGTCGCCATCACGAGCTCGAATTAGCCAAACTCAAAATTGAGGGCGAGTTGAAATTACCCGAGAAAAAGCTAGCAGTAGAACAGTTGTGAGTGCAAGGAGAACTGGAAGAGAAGAAACTCCAACGAGAACACGAGGGAAGGAGACTTCACCTAGAACATGAACGCAGTTTGAAGGAAATAGAACTGAAAGCAAGAAGCGAAGAAGCGCGGCCCCCGGGGAACCGAGAGGCGGCCGCCCCGACGGAACAGAAGGTCCACATCCCCAAGGATGTGGTCAAGGAATATTACAAGAATGATGACATTCAGCAGTGGTTTCGGGCCTACGAGGTCGCCATGACCTCCCATCGGGTCCCGCAGAAGGATTGGGGGGCTGGGTTATGGGGACGGTTCCTGAGCGAAGGAAGAGACACCCTGCTCGACCTACCCACCTCCATGCAGACCTCATATGAACACATGAAAGCGGCCCTCCTCACAAGGTACGGCCTCACCCCGGAGATGTACCGCCAGCGGTTCCGGGACTGCCGGAAGATCCCGGGTACCACCTGGGTGGAATATGTGAATTTCTTCAGCCGTGCCTTCGATGGGTGGATCAAGGGCAGCAAGGTAACCACCCTGGAAGAACTAACTGACCTTATGTTATGGGAACACCTGGCTGCCAACTGCTTTGTGGAACTACACCAGCATCTGCTCGACAGCAAGCTCACGGACCCGAGAAAGCTGGCTGTCGAGGCGGATCGCTGGACCAACACCCGGGTCTCCCGGGGCCCTGTAGGAGAGTACCCCCGAGCCAGTCAGGGACCACCCCGCCAGAGAGGGGGGGGAAACCAGGGAGGGCAGAGAGAGCCCCAGACTAGTCCCCCGAAGTCCCAACCTCCGCCTTTCCCGGCACCCCCACCAGCTGTATCCGGCCCCCCCCTGAGACGGGGGCACCGGGTAACCATCACTTGTTTCCGTTGCCAGAAGCCCGGGCATTACGCCAACGACCCTGAATGCCCCATGGCCCCACGCACCAACCAGGCAGCACCCCCCGCTAGACAGATAGCCAATGTAGCCCTGGGGGAGGAGGTTGAGGAGGCCGAGGAGTGGGAACCCGCCGCTATGGCCCTAGTGTCCTTAGGAGATAGAGAGATGGTCCCTGGGAGCCTCCTGCCCTCTAACACAAAGAAATATGGGCAGCTCGTCACGATCAATGGCCACCAAGTAGAAGCCCTCCGTGACACCGGGGCCAGCATCACCGGTGTCCTCAGCCATTTAGTCCACGAGGACCAGGTCCTCCCCAACGTATTTTGCCCGGTCATTTCAGCCGACAACACAGAAAGCCTATGTAAGGTAGCCCTGGTGCCTTTCGAGTGGGGAGGGGTGGTCGGTAAACTGAAGGTCGCAGTGAGAACATCCCAGCCCGTCGACTGTCTCCTGGGGAACGACCTGGAAAGTTCCCCCTGGGGGCAAGTTGAGCGCAAGACCCACCTAGGGATGATGGGCCTCCCTGAGTGGGTGTGCGCCACCACTCGATCCATGGCGGCTCGACTGACCCCCCTGAGGGACGTCGACGACGCCCCGACCCCTGAAGATGGGATGGTCCCGGCCGAGGGCCCCCACATCCCCCCACCGGAAGAGTCGCTCGCCAGTGACGAACTGCCGCCTTCCGACTCCACCCCAGACACCGAGTTAGGCGATCTGCCCGAATTAGCACAGTGGCGCCACGAAGGGGGCCCCTCCCGAGAGGAATTCTGCCGAGAGCAGGCTACCTGTCCCTCCCTGGTTGGGCCCCGGCAACAGGCAGAGGCCCAGGCCGTAGGCGACCAGACGGGGACGCACCGGGTCTATTGGGAGAATGACCTTCTGTACAGCGAACAGAAGTCGGTGGAGCTAGGGTCCGGCCGAGTGCTGGTGGTACCACTACGCTTCCGAGACCTCCTCCTGGGCTTGGCCCACGACGTCCTCCTCGCAGGCCACTTGGGTCAGGACAAAACATACAGTCGCCTCGTGACTCACTTCTACTGGCCAGAATGAAAGCGGATGTAGAAGCCCACTGCAAGTCCTGTCCCACGTGCCAGGCCAGTGGGAAGAATGGAGGGAAGCGCAAGGCTCTCCTCCAGCCCTTCCCTGTCGTCAGTTCCACCTTTGAGCGGGTCGGGATCGACATTGTAGGACCTCTGGACCCCCCAACTTCCCAGGGGCACCGGTTCATCCTCGTCCTGGTGGACCATGCCACTCGTTACCCTGAGGCCATCCCCCTGCGCACCGTCACGGCCCCCGTGGTGGGCCGGGCGCTGATGGGGATCTTCTCCCGCATGGGTTTTCCCCGCGAGGTCGTGAGCGATCGCGGTACAAACTTTATCTCCCGATACATGAGGTCCTTATGGCAACAGTGTGGGGTGTCCTACAAGTTCACCACCCCGTACCACCCCCAAGGAAACGGCCTGGTAGAGCGGTTTAACTGGACTCTGAAGGGGATGATCACGGGCCTGGAAGAGCCCCTCCGGCGTAAGTGGGACCTCCTGCTCCCCTGCCTCCTATTCGCATACCGAGAAGTTCCCCAGAAATCCTTGGGTTTCAGCCCCTTCAAGCTATTCTACGGGCACCCCGTCAGGGGGCCCCTCAGCCTGGTCAAAGAAGAGTGGGAGGCGGCACCCCGAGGTACCCCCCGAGACGTGTTCCGTTACGTCCTGACCCTCCGCAATCAGACTAGGAGGTTCCGGGAAATGGCAGAGGCCAATCTGGAGGCGAGTCAGGAGGAGATGAAGCGCTGGTACGACCAGAATGCCACGCTAGTCGAGTTTCAGCCGGGCCAGCTGGTGTGGGTCATGGCCCCCGTGAAACCCTGCGCTCTCCAGGATAAATGGACCGGGCCCTTCAAAATAGTTGAGCGAAAGAGCCCGGTCACGTACTTGGTAGACGTCCAGTCACCCCGGGACCCCCTCCGGGTCCTCCACGTGAACCGCCTCAAGCCCCACTTTGTGCGGACAGAGCTGAGCCTCCTACTGGCCACTGATGACGGGTCCGAAGAAGAGTCGGATCCTCTCCCTGATCTTCTATGCACCAAGGAGAAGGACGGCTCCGTAGAAGGAGTGAACCTCTCCCCGTCTCTCACTCCCCAGCAACGTGAGGATTGCCGCCAGCTCCTAGGGCAGTTTCCGGACCTTTTCTCCCTGGTCCCCAAGGTCACCGACTGGTGTGTCCATGATGTGGATACTGGGGACAGCCCACCAGTGAGACACCGAGCCTACCGAGTCCCCGATTGGGTCCGGTCCTGTATCCAAGCCAAAGTCTCGAAAATGTTGACCCAAGGGGTGATCGAACCCTCAGACAGCCCCTGGGCCAGCCCCGTGGTCCTGGTCCCAAAAGCAGCCGCCCCCGGGGTCGCCCCGGAACTCCGCTTTTGCGTGGACTACCGGGGACTCAATGAGGTCACCCGAGCCGATGCCCACCCCATTCCCCGAGCCGACGAGCTCATTGACCGGCTCGGAGCTGCACGGTTCCTCAGCACCTTCGATCTCACCTGCGGCTACTGGCAAATTGCGCTCACAGAGGGAGCCAAGGAGCGGTCCGCCTTCTCCACCCCGGATGGGCGCTATCGCTTTCGCGTAATGCCCTTCGGGATGAAAAATGCCCCGGCCACCTTCCAGCGACTGGTAAATAGAGTCCTGGCCGGGCTGGAAAAATTCAGCGCTGCATATCTCGACGATATCGCAGTTTTTAGTTCCGAATGGAGCGAGCACCTCCAACACCTCCGGAGGGTGCTAACCGCCCTACGCCAGGCGGGCCTCACCGTGAAAGCCAGCAAATGCCAGATTGGGCAAGGTTCGGTAACCTACCTAGGGCACCAGGTCGGAAGCGGGCAGGTCGCCCCTCTACAGCCCAAAATCGACGCCATCCTAGCCTGGGAACCTCCCACTACCCAAACAGAGGTCCGAGCCTTTCTGGGCCTCACGGGCTACTATCGGAGATTCATCCGGAATTACGGCAGCCTGGTCGGTCCCCTTACGGGGCTCACGTCCAAGAAGCAGCCCAAGAAGGTACAATGGTCCCCTGCCTGCCAAGAGGCGTTCAATGCCCTGAAAACGGCCATGTGTACGGCCCCCGTCCTCCAGGCCCCCGACTACTCCAAAGAGTTTGTGGTACAAACTGATGCCTCCGAGCATGGCATCGGGGCCGTCCTCTCCCAAGTAAATGACCAGGGTCTGGACCAGCCCGTGGCCTTCCTCAGCCGACGGCTGTTGCCCCGGGAACAGAGATGGAGTACCATCGAGCACGAGGCGTTCGCAGTAGTCTGGGCCCTCAAGAAATTACGCCCTTACCTGTTCGGCACCCATTTCAGGGTCCAGACCGACCATCGCCCCTTGCGATGGCTCATGCAGATGCGAGGAGAAAACCCCAAGCTTCTGCGGTGGTCAATCTCCCTCCAGGGGATGGATTTCACCGTGGAACATCGCCCTGGTACGGACCACACCAACGCCGATGGCCTCTCCCGATTCTTCCGCCTCAGCGAAGAGAACCCCCAAGAAGATGGGTAGTTCTCTCTGGCTTTCAGCTGGGGGGGACGCGTGTTAGACCCGGCCCTCGTAACATAGTCAGACCTGACCCCTGCACCTCACACCAGCCCCGAGCCCCTGGCCTAGCCGATCCTTCCCACCAGAACCCACACACCCGACCCGGACTTCCCCAGTCCGTAGGCCTTCCTCCTTCGGCCACCCCGGGCCCGCGTGCCCACTTCATGCACCAAGATGGCCGCCCGGCCCCAGCGCGACCCTAGCCTACAGGCGCCACTCCGGCTGGAGGACATTGCGCTCCCCTTGGGATGAGAAAGGGAGGAGCAGTTTCCATCACACCTCTGCGCTTCCCTGGGAAGGTGGGTTTCGATCGACCCGCCGGCCTCCCCGAGGGCTGGCTCCACGCCTGCTGGGTGTCTGGGGCTCCTCCCGACCCGGCCCTGAAAGGATCAAAGGACAATGGCAGGAAACCCCCAACAAGCGACCCCCAGGTGACAAGACCCCTGCCTGCACAGACTCCGGACATCAAAGAGGAGTCGCCCTATAACAAGGGGTGCCCTGGGACTGTCCGGCAGATTCGCCTTGGAAACACCTGAGCCCTGCTGAGTGACTCGCGGCTCCCTGAAAGATCGTAAGACCTCCGAACTTGTGCTTGAGCCCTGCTGAGTGACTCGCGGCTCCCTGAAGATCGTAAAACCTCCGAACTTGTGCTTGAGCCCTGCTGAGTGACTCGCGGCTCCCTGAAGATCGTAAGACCTCCGAACTTGTGCTTGGGCCCTGCTGAGTGACTCGCGGCTCCCTGAAGATCGTAAGACCTCCGAACTTGTACTCGAGCCTGCTGAGTATCTCGCAGCGCCCCCAGACTCCCTTGGTCCCGCCGGACCCCACGACGACAAGCGTATCCCCCAGCTCGAGGATTGTGAGCTGTGCGCCGGATACGCTCCTGCATTTGATCCATTCCCCCAAAGACTGTCCCGCTACCTCCTAACCCCCCTCCAAGACTTTGTGAGCCCGCGCTCTACTTGTATATATATTGCCTTGCTGATCATAAAGATCTTACCACTCCGATCTGATAAAGATTTGCTCTTAAGAACTCCCGGTGTGGTGTCTCTTTGTCGTGTGGTGCCGAGTGTACGATCCTAGATACGAGATTCCTCCCCTGAGGAGTCTCCCGCCAGTGCCCGGCTACGATACCTCGAGGGTTGGTCTCAGGACAGTCAGGGCCCCCTCCGGGCCCCTCTGAGGTCGCCTTCTAACACCCCTCCTATGTCTGGGCACTGCTGGGAGGACTCTGCACACACCACTCCTATGTCTGGGCACTGCTGGGAGGACTCTGCACACACCCCTCCTATGTCTGGGCACTGCGGGGAGGACTCTGCACACACCCCTCCTGTGTCTGGGCACTGCTGGAAATGATAGGCACCCACCCCTCCTATGTCTGGGCACTGCTGGGAGGACTCTGCACACACCCCTCCTATGTCTGGGCACTGCTGGGAGTGATAGGCACCCACCCCTCCTATATCTGGGCACTGCTGGGAGGACTCTGCACACACCCCTCCTATGTCTGGGCACTGCTGGGAGGACTCTGCACACACCCCTCCTGTGTCTGGGCACTGCTGGGAGTGATAGGCACCCACCCGTCCTATGTCTGGGCACTGCTGGGAGGACTCTGCACACACCCCTCCTGTGTCTGGGCACTGCTGGGAGGACTCTGCACACACCCCTCCTGTGTCTGGGCACTGCTGGGAGTGATAGGCACCCACCCCTCCTATGTCTGGGCACTGCTGGGAGGACTCTGCACACACCCCTCCTATGTCTGGGCACTGCTGGGAGGACTCTGCACACACCCCTCCTGTGTCTGGGCACTGCTAGGAGGACTCTGCACCCACCCCTCCTATGTCTGGGCACTGCTGGGAGTGATAGGCACCCACCCCTCCTATGTCTGGGCACTGCTGGGAGGACTCTGCACACACCCCTCCTATGTCTGGGCACTGCTGGGAGGACTCTGCACACACCCCTCCTGTGTCTGGGCACTGCTGGGAGTGATAGGCACACACCCCTCCTGTGTCTGGGCACTGCAAGGAGGACTCTGCACCCACCCCTCCTGTGTCTGGGCACTGCTGGGAGGACTCTGCACACACCCCTCCTATGTCTGGGCACTGCTGGGAGTGATAGGCACCCACCCCTCCTGTGTCTGGGCACTGCTGGGAGGACTCTGCACACACCCCTCCTATGTCAGGGCACTGCTGGGAGGACTCTGCACCCACCCCTCCTGTGTCTGGGCACTGCTGGGAGGACTCTGCACACACCCCTCCTATGTGTGGGCACTGCTGGGAGTGATAGGCACCCACCCCTCCTGTGTCTGGGCACTGCTGGGAGGACTCTGCACACACCCCTCCTGTGTCTGGGCACTGCTGGGAGGACTCTGAACCCACCCCTCCTATGTCTGGGCATATACGGTCGGGACCTACACGGGTGTGGGTACGCTCCATTCATACACTGGTGGGGGTACGCTCCGTACATACACTGGTGGGGTGTGGGTACGCTCCATTCATACACGGGTGTGGGTACGCTCCGTACATACACTGGTGGGGTGTGGGTAAGCTACATTCAAACACGGGTGGGGGTACGCTCCATTCATACACGGGTACGCACCTTACCCAGGCCGTCAGAGCGTGGGTACGGGTCGTACCACGCGTACCCCTACATCACCCCAACAATGCTGGTACGGCCCGTACCCAGGCCTTTAGAACGTGGGTACGGGCCGTACCGCCATTGTTGGGGTGATGTAGTGGTGGGCGTGGTACGACCCATCCCCACGCTCTTAAGGCGTGGGTACGGTACGTACCGGAATTGTTGTGTTG
The DNA here is from genome assembly GCF_964204655.1 of Triturus cristatus. Lineage (NCBI taxonomy): Eukaryota > Metazoa > Chordata > Amphibia > Caudata > Salamandridae > Triturus > Triturus cristatus. The sequence goes on along the minus strand of NC_140592.1, from coordinate 556,677,382 downwards.
CCGGTTTGCGTCAACATCCACTTCCGTTGTGGCGGATGCTTGCGTTGCTGGACACGCCCCCACCCCCTCGAGGTGACCAGGTCCTGCAGGTCAGGTATGTCCAGGGCATGTGTAATTTGTGACTTGGGTGGGGGTTATGTGTCCTGCCCCTGCCCCCCCCTTTGCCCCTGGGTGTTGTTCTGACCTTCTGCGGCGTCTGCGTCGGTTCCTGTAGAGCAGGTGGACTGCTATGAGGGCTGGGATGACACGTAGGTTCGGGTCCATAGCTGTCCGTCGCGTACAGGTGCTCCTTGTGTGCATCGTCCTGATTTCCCGGCTGTTTTTGGCAGGCGGAGAATTTTATCCGTGCGGGGTGACGTCGGTGCGGATCGTACTTCCTGGTTCGTGAACCGCAGCCTGAATGCGTCCCGACGTCACGTCGGCGCTGTCTCGGATCACATTGGTATGTATTTTTTCGTCGGTCGGTATTTTTTACGATTCGTATGGAAATGGTGTTTCCGTGGGAATCGTACTTGCATTTTTGTAATGTTTATTTCCCGGGTGCGAGTCGGACGGAGAAAACGCTCCGACCGACGGTTCGTACCCGGTTTCTCCAGGATCGGAATCGGCACCAAGGTGTTGAAATGTACCTTTTGGAATTCATATAGTCTGAATCAGTTTTGGGGGTACTCACTGTGTGAATACAGAACAAGTGTATGACTAGTTTAAATCAAGGCGTCCCTACATGTAAGTTGTGCTGTAAGCTGAAGTTTTTGCTAGTCATTGTTGTCACTGTCTCAGTCAATACGTTGGACACATCTCATTGGGGGATTGAATTGAACTGTGACGCCTTTCATCTCACCTAGGAGGCGACCAAATGTGCATCATTCATTCACAGTGCCGGCGGACATGGAGGATAAGGAAATCATTCGTAAATTGCGTCTGGATCAACCTACCCTTCAAGACCTATGTGCTCTGTTGGAGCCCCATCTGAGGCCTCGCAGAACCTATCCGACTGCTTTGACACCAACGTATAAGGTGATGGTGGCCCTGCATTTATTTGCTACTGGTTCATTCAAGTACACGGTGTCCAACGCAGGTGGGATGTCTCAACCTATGTTCAGCAGGGTGCTATGTGATATCCTGTCCGCTATGATGACCTACAAGGACAGATACATCCATTTCCCCAGGAGGCATGAATTGGGGGCTGTGAAGGGTGATTTTTTATGTCCTTGGCCACATCCCTAATGTTGGTGGTGCCATTAACTGCACACATGTTGGCCTGGTTCCACCAGAGGCACGTGAGCACATCTACAGGAACAGAAAGCATTTCCATTACATTAATGTGCAAGTGGTATGCCAGGCGGATACGATAATCTCACATATCTGTGCCAAATTTACTGTAGCAGCGCATGACTCCTACATCCTGCGTAACAACATTGTGGTACTTTGAAATTTGGGACCGCGTGGGAGACAGGGCCCTACCCCTGTCTATTCCGGTATTAGCGAACCGCGAATGGTCAATGCGGTATGTACAAGTGCTTTATATAACGTTTTAGCGATAAATGCACTATGTATACGTTATTATACATTGACTTCGTGGGTTCCAACTTAGAGCGGTGGCCATCTTATGGTTGCCCTCACATAGGCTACATATTATGAAGCAAATACGGGCCTTTAGAGCACATGTGCCTTCCTTTGACTTCTCTGTGACCTGGGCAGCTTGGCTCCGCTGCCCCAGGTCAGTCCGGTCTCACGAGCTCCCCGTCCTACGGCCACCTGTGATTAGCATCAGGGTTTGACACACCATAAAGCCTTTTCATCCCACACAAGCCTCCGGTGTTGGACCCGGCCTCGTAGAATGGCCCTCCGTGCCCCCGCACCACCGAAACCTGGTACCTGCAGCCCAAGCACACGGCCCAGCCGAACCTCCCCACCAGGACACACGCACCGACCCGGACGTCCCCGTCCATGGCCTCTCTCCTTTCGGCCACCCCGGGCCCGCGTGCCCACTTCATGCACCAAGATGGCCGCCCGGCCCCAGCGCGACCCGGGCCTAGAGGCGCCACTCCGGCTGGAGGACATCACGCTTCCAGGGGATGAGAGAGGGAGGAGCAGTTTCTATCGCACCTCTGAACTCCCCCGGGACGATGGGTTTCGATCGGCCCTCCGGCCTCCCTGAGGGCTGGCTCCGTGCCTGCTGGGTGTCTGGGACTCCTCCCGACCCGGCCCTGAAAGGATCAAAAGACTATAGCAGGAAATCCCGACAAGCGACCCCCAGGTGACAAGACCCCTGCCTGCACAGACTCCGGACATCAAAGAGGGGTCGACCTATAACAAGGGGTGCTCTGGGTCTGTCCGGCAGATTCGACGCTGGAACAACGAGAGCCTGCCGACGTGGTCGCGGCTCCTGGAACTTGGACCCACCTGAGCCCTGCTGAGTGACTCGCGGCTCCCTGAAGATCGTAAGACCTCCGAACTTGTACCTGAGCCCTGCTGAGTGACTCGCGGCTCCCTGAAGATCGTAAGACCTCCGAACTTGTACCTGAGCCCTGCTGAGTGACTCGCGGCTCCCTGAAGATCGTAAGACCTCCGAACTTGTACCTGAGCCCTGCTGAGTGACTCGCGGCTCCCTGAAGATCGTAAGACCTCCGAACCTGTACCTGAGCCCGCTGAGTGACTTGCGGCTCCAACCGACTCTCACGGTCCCGCCGGACCCCGACTACAACATCGTATCCCCCAGCTCGAGGATTGTGAGCTGTGCGCCGGATACGTCCCTGCTTGAACCTTTACCAGAGACTGTCCCGCTACCCCCTACCCCTTCCGAGTCTCTTGAGCCCGTGCTCACCTTGTACATATTTGCAGTGATAACCTACTTGATAAAGATTGTTTTCTCAGAATACCCGGTGTGGTCACTCTGTGTCGTGTGGTGCCAGAAGTACGATCCTAGATACGAGATTCCTCCCCCTGGGGAGTCTCCCGCCAGTGCCCGGCTACGATACCTTGAGGGTGGGTCTCAGGGTAGTCAGGACCCCTTCCAGGCTCCTCTGAGGTCGCCGTCTAACATTGGTGGCAAGCGACGGGATTCGGGCCCATCACCTAGAGATCGTACCGTGAACAACGGAAGCACTACCGACAAAGATGGCAGAAGGAAGCGCCGTGAGCCCCGCAGAAACCAGCGCCAACAGGGTGTTCCAGGTGGAGCAGCTAGAAGAATACACACACAAAGAGCTAAAGCAATTTTGCAAAGAACTTAAAATCGCTACCACTGGTCTCAACACTAAAGAGGATTTGCAGAAAGCACTGAAAACTTGGGTGGAGACCGGGGCCTCCCGCCCGGAAGGCACGGGGGAGCGCCCCGACGAAGCCGAACCCCCCCAAAGTGAAAGCAGTAGCAATCAGGTGCGAGGCATCGTACCAGACGGGTGCCTATCCCCGGAAGAGCTCGCGGACAGAGAGAGAAGCCGCAATCATGAACTCGAGTTAGCCAAACTCAAAATCGAGGGCGAATTGAAGTTAGCGGAAAAAAAGCTAGCAGTAGAGCAAATGCGTGTACAAGGCGAACTAGAAGAAAAGAAGCTCCAACGGGAGCACGAAGGAAGGAAGCTCCAACTAGAGCACGAACGCAGCTTGAAAGAAATCGAGCTCAAGGCCAGAAGCGAGGAAGGAAGGCCCCCGGGAAACCGAGAGACGGCCTCCCCAGCGGAACAGAAGGTCCACATCCCCAAGGATGTGGTCAAGGAATATTATAAAAACGATGACATTCAGCAATGGTTCAGGGCCTACGAGGTCGCCATGACCTCCCATCGGATCCCGCAGAAGGACTGGGGGGCGGGGTTGTGGGGGCGGTTTCTGAGCGAAGGAAGGGACACCCTGCTCGACCTACCCCTCTCCCTGCAGACCTCCTACAGCCACATGAAAGAGGCTCTACTCACAAGATACGGCCTCACCCCAGAAATGTACCGTCAGCGATTCCGGGACTGCAGGAAGATCCCGGGCACCACCTGGGTGGAGTATGTAAACTTTTTCAGTCGGGCCTTCGATGGGTGGATCAAGGGCAGCAAAGTCACCACCCTTGCCGAACTCACTGACCTCATGTTGTGGGAACATCTGGCTGCGAACTGCTTCATAGAACTACGTCAGCATCTGCTTGACAGCAAGCTCACAGATCCCCGGAAGCTGGCTGTGGAGGCCGACCGCTGGACCAACACCCGGGTCTCCCGGGGCATGGTAGGAGAGTACCCCCGAGCCGGTCAGGGACCACCCCGCCAGAGAGGGGGAGGGAACCAGGGAGGGCCGAGAGAGTCCCAGCCTAGCCCCCCGAAGACACAACCTCCACCTTTCCCGGCGCCCCCCCCACCGGTGACAGGGCCCCCTGGGAGACGGGGACACCGGGTGACCGTCACATGTTTCCGTTGCCAGAAACCCGGGCACTACGCCAATGACCCAGAGTGCCCCATGGCCACCCAAGTCTCCCCTACCACCCCTGCGAGACAGATAGCCAACGTAACTCTGGGGGAGGAGGTTGAGGAAGCCGAGGAGTGGGAACCCGCAGCGATGGCCCTAGTATCCCTGGGAGATAGAGAGATGATCCCTGGTAGCCTCTTACCCTCCAACACACAGAAATACGGGCAGCTCGTCAAGATCAATGGCCACCAGGTAGAGGCCCTGCGGGACACCGGGGCCAGTATCACCGGTGTCCTCAGGCACCTAGTCCCCGAGGAGCAGATCCTCCCCAACGTCTTTTGCCCCGTAATATCCGCAGACAATAGAGAAAGTATGTGTCAGGTAGCCCTGGTGCCGTTTGAGTGGGGAGGGGTGATAGGTAAACTCAAGGTGGCCGTAAGAACCTCCCAGCCGGTCGACTGCCTCTTAGGGAACGACCTGGAGAGTTCTCCCTGGAAGCACGTCGAGCGCAAGGCCCACCTAGGAATGATGGGACTCCCCGAGTGGGTGTGCGCCACCACCCGATCTATGTCAGCCCGACTCACTCCCCGGAGAGAAGTCGAGAACACCCCGATCGAAGAGACCAGTACAGTCCCCGCCGAGGGTCCTCCCGTCCCCCCATCAGAAGGGTCCGTCGCCCGCGACGAACCCGCACCATCCGACCCCGCCCCGGTCCCCGAGTTGGGAGATCTACCCGAGTTGGCCCATTGGCGCCACGAGGGCGGGCCCACTCGGGAAGAGTTTTGCCGGGAGCAAGCCACTTGTCCTTCCCTGGTCGGGCTGCGGCGCCAGGCCGAGGGCCAAGCCGCAGGTGACCAGACCGGGACACACCGAATCTATTGGGAAAATAACATCTTGTACAGTGAGCAGAAGTCGGTGGAGCTGGGATCCGGACGGGTACTGGTGGTACCCCTCCGCTTCCGAGATTTCCTCCTGGGCTTAGCCCACGACGTCCCCCTCGCCGGCCACCTGGGTCAGGACAAGACCTACAGCCGTCTCGTGACCCATTTTTACTGGCCTAGAATGAGAGCAGCGGTAGAAGCCCACTGCAAGTCCTGCCCCACGTGCCAGGCTAGTGGGAAGAGTGGGGGGAAGTGCAAGGCTCCCCTCCAACCCTTCCCGGTCGTCAGTACCCCTTTTGAACGAGTCGGAATCGACATCGTGGGACCACTGGACCCCCCCACCTCCCAAGGCCACCGTTTCATCTTGGTCCTCGTGGACCACGCCACCCGCTATCCGGAGGCTATTCCCCTACGCACCATTACGGCCCCCGTGGTGGGCCGGGCCCTGATGGGGATCTTTTCCAGGGTGGGTTTTCCCCGCGAGGTCGTGAGCGATCGCGGCACTAATTTTATCTCGAAGTATATGACGTCCCTGTGGCAACAATGTGGGGTGTCCTATAAGTTCACCACCCCGTACCATCCCCAAGGGAACGGCCTAGTAGAAAGGTTTAATAGGACTTTGAAAGGGATGATCGCTGGCCTAGAAGAGCCCCTCCAGCGTAAGTGGGACGTCCTGCTCCCCTGCCTCTTGTTCGCTTACCGGGAGGTCCCCCAGAAGTCCTTAGGGTTCAGCCCGTTTGAATTACTCTATGGACACCCCGTCCGAGGTCCCCTCAGTTTGGTTAAGGAAGGGTGGGAGGCAGCACCCCAGACCACCCCCCGAGATGTGTTCCAATACGTCCTGGCCCTCCGGAACCAGACCAGGAAGTTCCGAGAACTGGCCGAGGCCAACCTGGAGGCAAGTCAAGAAGAGATGAAGCGCTGGTACGACCAGAATGCCACTCTGGTCGAGTTCCAGCCGGGCCAGCAGGTGTGGGTCATGGCCCCCGTGAAGCCTGGCGCCCTCCAGGACCGATGGACTGGGCCCTACAAAGTGGTTGAGCGGAAGAGTGAAGTCACATACTTGGTGGACGTCCAGTCGCCTCGGGATCCCCTCCGGGTCCTGCACGTGAACCGCCTTAAGCCTCACTTCCAGCGGACAGAACTGAGCCTCCTGCTGGCCACCGATGACGGGGCCGAAGATGAGTCGGATCCCCTCCCGGACCTCCTGTGTGTCAAGGAGCAGGATGGCTCCGTAGAAGGAGTGAACCTCTCCCCAGCCCTCACTGCCCAGCAACAAGCGGACTGCCGCCAGCTCCTAAGACAATTTTCCGACCTCTTCTCCCTGACCCCCCGGGTCACCAACTGGTGTGTTCATGACGTGGACACCGGGGACAGCCCGCCGGTGAGACACCGAGCCTACCGGGTTCCTGACCGGGTCCGGTCCTGCATTCAAGCGGAGGTCTCGAAGATGTTGACCCTGGGGGTGATCGAGCCCTCTGACAGTCCCTGGGCCAGCCCCGTGGTCCTGGTCCCGAAGGCAGCGGCCCCCGGTGTCGCCCCCGAGCTCCGATTCTGCGTGGACTACCGGGGGCTCAATGACGTGACCCGAGCCGATGCCCACCCCATTCCACGAGCCGACGAACTCATTGACCGACTAGGGGCAGCCCGGTTCCTCAGCACATTTGACCGCACCTGCGGATACTGGCAGATTGCGCTCACCGAAGGGGCCAAGGAGCGGTCCGCTTTCTCCACCCCCGATGGGCACTACCGCTTCCGCGTAATGCCCTTCGGGATGAAAAATGCCCCGGCCACTTTCCAGCGACTGGTGAATAGGGTCCTGGCCGGGCTAGAACAGTTCAGCGCGGCATATCTGGACGACATCGCTGTCTTCAGTTCAGAGTGGAGTGAGCACCTCCAACACCTCCGGAGGGTGCTAACCGCCCTGCGCCAGGCAGGCCTCACAGTAAAAGCCAGCAAGTGCCAGATCGGGCAAGGATCCGTGGTCTACCTGGGGCACCAGGTCGGGAGCGGCCAGGTCGCCCCTCTACAGCCAAAGATCGACGCCATCCTGGCCTGGGAACCACCCATCACCCAAACGGAGGTCCGAGCCTTTCTGGGACTCACGGGCTACTACCGAAGATTCATTCAGGGGTATGGCAGCCTTGTCGGCCCTCTCACAGAACTCACGTCTAAAAGACAGCCAAAGAATGTGCAGTGGACGGCTGCCTGCCAGGAAGCTTTCGATGCCCTGAAAAAGGCCATGTGTACTGCCCCCGTCCTCCAGGCTCCCGACTACGCCAAGGAGTTCATAGTCCAGACCGATGCCTCCGAGCATGGCATTGGGGCCGTCCTCTCAAAAGTGAATGACCAAGGCCTAGACCAGCCCGTCGCCTTCCTCAGTCGGCGGCTGTTGCCCCGAGAACAGAGGTGGAGCATCATAGAGCGCGAAGCCTTTGCCGTGGTCTGGGCACTCAAAAAGCTACGACCCTACCTGTTCGGCACCCATTTCAGAGTCCAAACTGACCATCGGCCCTTGCGATGGCTCATGCAGATGCGAGGAGAAAACCCCAAGCTACTGCGGTGGTCAATCTCCCTCCAGGGGATGGATTTCACCGTAGAACACCGCCCTGGTACGGACCACGCCAATGCTGACGGCCTCTCCCGGTTCTTCCGCCTCAGCGAAGAGAACCCCCCAAGCTGATGGGCAGTTCTCTCCGGCTTTCAGCTGGGGGGGACGCGTGTTGGACCCGGCCTCGTAGAATGGCCCTCCGTGCCCCCGCACCACCGAAACCTGGTACCTGCAGCCCAAGCACACGGCCCAGCCGAACCTCCCCACCAGGACACACGCACCGACCCGGACGTCCCCGTCCATGGCCTCTCTCCTTTCGGCCACCCCGGGCCCGCGTGCCCACTTCATGCACCAAGATGGCCGCCCGGCCCCAGCGCGACCCGGGCCTAGAGGCGCCACTCCGGCTGGAGGACATCACGCTTCCAGGGGATGAGAGAGGGAGGAGCAGTTTCTATCGCACCTCTGAACTCCCCCGGGACGATGGGTTTCGATCGGCCCTCCGGCCTCCCTGAGGGCTGGCTCCGTGCCTGCTGGGTGTCTGGGACTCCTACCGACCCGGCCCTGAAAGGATCAAAAGACTATAGCAGGAAATCCCGACAAGCGACCCCCAGGTGACAAGACCCCTGCCTGCACAGACTCCGGACATCAAAGAGGGGTCGACCTATAACAAGGGGTGCTCTGGGTCTGTCCGGCAGATTCGACGCTGGAACAACGAGAGCCTGCCGACGTGGTCGCGGCTCCTGGAACTTGGACCCACCTGAGCCCTGCTGAGTGACTCGCGGCTCCCTGAAGATCGTAAGACCTCCGAACTTGTACCTGAGCCCTGCTGAGTGACTCGCGGCTCCCTGAAGATCGTAAGACCTCCGAACTTGTACCTGAGCCCTGCTGAGTGACTCGCGGCTCCCTGAAGATCGTAAGACCTCCGAACTTGTACCTGAGCCCTGCTGAGTGACTCGCGGCTCCCTGAAGATCGTAAGACCTCCGAACTTGTACCTGAGCCCTGCTGAGTGACTCGCGGCTCCCTGAAGATCGTAAGACCTCCGAACCTGTACCTGAGCCCGCTGAGTGACTCGCGGCTCCAACCGACTCTCACGGTCCCGCCGGACCCCGACTACAACATCGTATCCCCCAGCTCGAGGATTGTGAGCTGTGCGCCGGATACGTCCCTGCTTGAACTTTTACCAGAGACTGTCCCGCTACCCCCTACCCCTTCCGAGACTCTTGAGCCCGTGCTCACCTTGTACATATTTGCAGTGATAACCTACTTGATAAAGATTGTTTTCTCAGAATACCCGGTGTGGTCACTCTGTGTCGTGTGGTGCCAGAAGTACGATCCTAGATACGAGATTCCTCCCCCTGGGGAGTCTCCCGCCAGTGCCCGGCTACGATACCTTGAGGGTGGGTCTCAGGGTAGTCAGGACCCCTTCCAGGCTCCTCTGAGGTCGCCGTCTAACATCCGGCTAATCTCTTTCACACCTGACTCTTCCTGCTTTATGGCTTGTTTTCCAAACAGGAGATGCCCGTGTTTATTGGGGCCTGTTGATATCTGATGTGGGATCTGAGCCTTGCTGGGTAAATAATTGTGGGCTGGTTTAACTGGAATGTGGGATGGTCATCATGACTCTGCCTTTTCGTTTGTAATGTATACATGTGAATGACCATACCATAAAACAAGGAATGTGTGCCTGAAGCATGATATTTTGTATTTAAGGAGAAGCCCGTTTCTGTAACTTTAAGCAGTCTCCTGAGAACATACATTGTGTTGTACTTCTCGGATACCTGTAATTCGTCTGCAGCCAATAAATCGATCTTTGACTTCACCCAGAAGACTCTGTGTTTCTGTAGGTCCGAAACAGGAAGAACCCGAAGTCTTAGGGTGTGTTCCCCTGCACCGCTGGGCTTTAAATTCCCAGTACTTCAGTTGGCGCCCAACTCGGGACGATTTCAGTGGTACCGGTCCAAGCCAGAGGTTCGTGAGGAGCTTCGTGTGGAAATTCTGGAGGAAGGCCGCCACTTCATCGACCCCTGCATGTCGACGTGGTCCAAAAGTCTTTTCTGCGAGGTTCTCCGCGTCCCGACGGCTACGAAGGACTGCTGCCCTGATTAATCGCCCTGTTTTGGACCCTTGACGATTTTGGTAGAGCGAAATAATCGAGAGAGTCGTCTGGTGACGCCATCGATCATCGATATTCAGTTAAGTATAAGTGGAGCGTCTCCCAGTTTGTTTGGTATCCTTCGGGATTTTTGGTATCCTTCGGGATCGCTTTGATTTGGAGCTTGCAAGCGCCAAAGCCAGAGGACTCGTGTATTCACGAGACTATCGTAATCGATAATCCTTTGAAGTTTGAAACTAGACTAGTGAGCGAAGATGCCTGGTTCTAGTGTATTTGGAAGATTGTTTTGTTTGGGTTGTGGAAGGGATTTCCAGTTAGAGGATTCATGTCCGGTTCCTCCAATTGGAACTCCAACTTATGAGCTTTATGTAAAACATGGCGTGGGCCCCATTGCATATAATGAAGTATGGATTCGATACACCAGAAAGGACGGTGTTTTAAAATGGCCCCAAAATGGTAGTTTCGATACAGATATCTTAGATAATTTGGAAGTTAAATTGTTTAAAAAGAAAACCCGGCCGGCGATGTTTGATTCTTTCCGCCTATGGCGAAAGGAAGCCAAACAGAAGGAAATTAAGCTAGCGAAAAGGAATAAGAGAGAAAGAGGTATGTCAATGATGCAAGCAGCTGTGCAATTCAAAGATAATGAGGAGGAACAAATGAATGAGCAGTTACATAGACAGCGCAAACTAGGGATCGATAAATGTTACCCTGTTTTGTCACCCCTTGTGCAAGATAAAACAAAAGAGAAAGAGAAAGATTCCCTAATGTCCCATTTGCTAAGTTCGCCACCCCCGTATGCGCAGAATGCCACAGCACCTCCACAGCTTGTAAATGTGCAGCCTCCAGTTAATGTGCCGCAAGCCTTCCCACAGCCGCCAGCTCCTCTTCAGCTGGCTCCTATCCCTGCAGTGCAGCCCTCTCAAGGGCCGCCAGTTTTGTTACCTGTTGCCCCCGCGCTTCCTGCGACTTTGCCTAGCACATCAGCTGCCTCCCCTGGCGCTCTTTCTTGCACTACCCCGGTACCTGTATCTGAATCTGCTTTTCTTCCCTCTGTCTATCCCCCCGTTTTCGCCTCAACTTCTCCTTCAGCACGACAACGTCTAGCTAATGTAGTTACTAGTTTAATGTTGCCTCTCTTTGGGTCATCTAGTGCGACTCCTGGTTTACAGCGTAAGCAATTGCGTAGTCAGCTGCCTGGTCCCGACGAGAAAGAGGTGTTAGATCATCTGGCGCGTAGGTGGATTGGTTTCCCTTCACTCTATAATTTGGAATCAGTTGTTAACGTTTTCCACCAATGGGATGCCCCAAAACAGAGATATGTCTTTGACAAAATGTGTGAATTCCTCTGTGAGGAATTGGAGGATCATGGTACAAACACAATCCCGCAGGAATTGTGTCGAGTACGGTTTGATTTCGAAAAAGGTACAATTGTGGGTCCCGATGTAGATAAAGCGGTTGCGACTTTACTGTCTTTCAGGAATGGTGATTGTTGGACCCGGCCTCGTAGAATGGCCCTCCGTGCCCCCGCACCACCGAAACCTGGTACCTGCAGGCCAAGCACACGGCCCAGCCGACCCTCCCCACCAGGACACACGCACCGACCCGGACCTCCCCGTCCATGGCCTCTCTCCTTTCGGCCACCCCGGGCCCGCGTGCCCACTTCATGCACCAAGATGGCCGCCCGGCCCCAGCGCGACCCGGGCCTAGAGGCGCCACTCCGGCTGGAGGACATCACGCTTCCAGGGGATGAGAGAGGGAGGAGCAGTTTCTATCGCACCTCTGAACTCCCCTGGGACGATGGGTTTCGATCGGCCCTCCGGCCTCCCTGAGGGCTGGCTCCGTGCCTGCTGGGTGTCTGGGACTCCTCCCGACCCGGCCCTGAAAGGATCAAAAGACAATAGCAGGAAATCCCGACAAGCGACCCCCAGGTGACAAGACCCCTGCCTGCACAGACTCCGGACATCAAAGAGGGGTCGACCTATAACAAGGGGTGTTCTGGGTCTGTCCGGCAGATTCGATGCTGGAACAACGAGAGCCTGCCGACGTGGTCGCGGCTCCTGGAACTTGGACCCTCCTGAGCCCTGCTGAGTGACTCACGGCTCCCTGAAGATCGTAAGACCTCCGAACTTGTACCTGAGCCTGCTGAGTGACTCGCGGCTCCCTGAAGATCGTAAGACCTCCGAACTTGTACCTGAGCCTGCTGAGTGACTCGCGGCTCCCTGAAGATCGTAAGACCTCCGAACCTGCACCTGAGCCTGCTGAGTGACTCGCGGCTCCCTGAAGATCGTAAGACCTCCGAACTTGTGCCTGAGCCTGCTGAGTGACTCGCGGCTCCTTGAAGATCGCAAGACCTCCGAACCTGTACCGGAGCCCGCTGAGTGACTCGCGGCTCCAACAGACTCTCACGGTCCCGCCGGACCCCGACTACAACAACGTATCCCCCAGCTCGAGGATTGTGAGCTGTGCGCCGGATATGTCCCTGCTTTGAACCTTTACCAGAGACTGTCCCGCTACCCCCTACCCCTTCAGAGACTCTTGAGCCCGTGCTCACCTTGTACATATTTGCAGTGATAACCTACTTGATAAAGATTGATTTCTAAGTATACCCGGTGTGGTCACTCTGTGTCGTGTGGTGCCAGAAGTACGATCCTAGATACGAGATTCCTCCCCCTGGGGAGTCTCCCGCCAGTGCCCGGCTACGATACTTCGAGGGTGGGTCTCAGGGTAGTCAGGACCCCTTCCAGGCTCCTCTGAGGTCGCCGTCTAACATTGGTGGCAAGTGACGGGATTCGGGCCCATCACCTAGAGATCGTACCGTGAACAACGGAAGCACTACCAACAAAGATGGCAGAAGGAAGCGCAGTGAGCCCCGCAGAAACCAACGCCAACAGGGTGTTCCAGGTGGAGCATCTAGAAGAATACACACACAAAGAGCTAAAGCAATTTTGCAAAGAACTTAAAATCGCTACCACTGGTCTCAACACTAAAGAGGATTTGCAGAAAGCACTGAAAACTTGGGTGGAGACCGGGGCCTCCCGCCCGGAAGGCACGGGGGAGCGCCCCGACGAAGCCGAACCCCCCCAAAGTGAAAGCAGTAGCAATCAGGTGCGAGGCATCGTACCAGATGGGGGCCTATCCCCGGAAGAGCTCGCGGACAGAGAGAGAAGCCGCAATCATGAACTCGAGTTAGCCAAACTCAAAATCGAGGGCGAATTGAAGTTAGCGGAAAAAAAGCTAGCAGTAGAGCAAATGCGTGTACAAGGCGAACTAGAAGAAAAGAAGCTCCAACGGGAGCACGAAGGAAGGAAGCTCCAACTGGAGCACGAACGCAGCTTGAAGGAACTCGAGCTCAAGGCCAGAAACGAGGAAGGGAGGCCCCCGGGAAACCGAGAGACGGCCTCCCCAGCGGAACAGAAGGTCCACATCCCCAAGGATGTGGTCAAGGAATATTATAAAAACGATGACATTCAGCAATGGTTCAGGGCCTACGAGGTCGCCATGACCTCCCATCGGATCCCGCAGAAGGACTGGGGGGCGGGGTTGTGGGGGCGGTTTCTGAGCGAAGGAAGGGACACCCTGCTCGACCTACCCCTCTCTCTGCAGACCTCCTACAGCCACATGAAAGAGGCTCTACTCACAAGATACGGCCTCACCCCAGAAATGTACCGTCAGTGATTCCGGGACTGCAGGAAGATCCCGGGCACCACCTGGGTGGAGTATGTAAACTTTTTCAGTCGGGCCTTCGATGGGTGGATCAAGGGCAGCAAAGTCACCACCCTTGCCGAACTCACTGACCTCATGTTGTGGGAACATCTGGCTGCGAACTGCTTCATAGAACTACGTCAGCATCTGCTTGACAGCAAGCTCACAGATTCCCGGAAGCTGGCTGTGGAGGCCGACCGCTGGACCAACACCCGGGTCCCCCGGGGCATGGTAGGAGAGTACCCCCGAGCCAGTCAGGGACCACCCCGCCAGAGAGGGGGAGGGAACCAGGGAGGGCCGAGAGAGTCCCAGCCTAGCCCCCCGAAGACACAACCTCCACCTTTCCCGGCGCCCCCCCCACCAGTGACAGGGCCCCCTGGGAGACGGGGACACCGGGTGACTGTCACATGTTTCCGTTGCCAGAAACCCGGGCACTACGCCAATGACCCAGAGTGCCCCATGGCCACCCAAGTCTCCCCTACCACCCCTGCGAGACAGATAGCCAACGTAGCCCTGGGGGAGGAGGTTGAGGAAGCCGAGGAGTGGGAACCCGCAGCGATGGCCCTAGTATCCCTGGGAGATAGGGAGATGATCCCTGGTAGTCCTACCCTCCAACACACAGAAATACGGGCAGCTCGTCAAGATCAATGGCCACCAAGTAGAGGCCCTGCGGGACACCGGGGCCAGTATCACCGGTGTCCTCAGGCACCTAGTCCCCGAGGAGCAGATCCTCCCCAACGTCTTTTGCCCCGTAATATCCGCAGACAATAGAGAAAGTATGTGTCAGGTAGCCCTGGTGCCGTTTGAGTGGGGAGGGGTGATAGGTAAACTCAAGGTGGCCGTAAGAACCTCCCAGCTGGTCGACTGCCTCTTAGGGAACGACCTGGAGAGTTCTCCCTGGAAGCACGTCGAGCGCAAGGCCCACCTAGGAATGATGGGACTCCCCGAGTGGGTGTGCGCCACCACCCGATCTATGTCAGCCCGACTCACTCCCCGGAGAGAAGTCGGAAGCACCCCGATCGAAGAGACCAGTACAGTCCCCGCCGAGGGTCCTCCCGTCCCCCCATCAGAAGGGTCCGTCGCCCGCGACGAACCCGCACCATCCGACCCCGCCCCGGTCCCCGAGTTGGGAGATCTACCCGAGTTGGCCCATTGGCGCCACGAGGGCGGGCCCACCCGGGAAGAATTTTGCCGGGAGCAAGCCACTTGTCCTTCCCTGGTCGGGCTGCGGCGCCAGGCCGAGGGCCAAGCCGCAGGTGACCAGACCGGGACGCACCGAATCTATTGGGAAAATAACATCTTGTACAGTGAGCAGAAGTCGGTGGAGCTGGGATCCGGACGGGTACTGGTGGTACCCCTCCGCTTCCGAGATTTCCTCCTGGGCTTAGCCCACGACGTCCCCCTCGCCGGCCACCTGGGTCAGGACAAGACCTACAGCCGTCTCGTGACCCATTTTTACTGGCCTAGAATGAGAGCAGCGGTAGAAGCCCACTGCAAGTCCTGCCCCACGTGCCAGGCTAGTGGGAAGAGAGGGGGGAAGCGCAAGGCTCCCCTCCAACCCTTCCCGGTCGTCAGTACCCCTTTTGAACGAGTCGGAATCGACATCGTGGGACCACTGGACCCCCCCACCTCCCAAGGTCACCGTTTCATCTTGGTCCTAGTGGACCACGCCACCCGCTATCCTGAGGCTATTCCCCTACGCACCATTACGGCCCCCGTGGTGGGCCGGGCCCTGATGGGGATCTTTTCCAGGGTGGATTTTCCCCGCGAGGTCGTGAGCGATCGCGGCACTAATTTTATCTCGAAATATATGACGTCCCTGTGGCAACAATGTGGGGTGTCCTATAAGTTCACCACCCCGTACCATCCCCAAGGGAACGGCCTAGTAGAAAGGTTTAATAGGACTTTGAAAGGGATGATCGCTGGCCTAGAAGAGCCCCTCCGGCGTAAGTGGGACGTCCTGCTCCCCTGCCTCTTGTTCGCTTACCGGGAGGTCCCCCAGAAGTCCTTAGGGTTCAGCCCGTTTGAATTACTCTATGGACACCCCGTCCGAGGTCCCCTCAGTTTGGTTAAGGAAGGGTGGGAGGCAGCACCCCAGACCACCCCCGAGATGTGTTCCAATACGTCCTGGCCCTCCGGAACCAGACCAGGAAGTTCCGAGAACTGGCCGAGGCCAATCTGGAGGCAAGTCAAGAAGAGATGAAGCGCTGGTACGACCAGAATGCCACTCTGGTCGAGTTCCAGCCGGGCCAGCAGGTGTGGGTCATGGCCCCCGTGAAGCCTGGCGCCCTCCAGGACCGATGGACTGGGCCCTACAAAGTGGTTGAGCGGAAGAGTCAAGTCACATACTTGGTGGACGTCCAGTCGCCTCGGGATCCCCTCCGGGTCCTGCACGTGAACCGCCTCAAGCCTCACTTCGTGCGGACAGAACTGAGCCTCCTGCTGGCCACCGATGACGGGGCCGAAGATGAGTCGGATCCCCTCCCGGACCTCCTGTGTGTCAAGGAGCAGGATGGCTCCGTGGAAGGAGTGAACCTCTCCCCAGCCCTCACTGCCCAGCAACAAGCGGACTGCCGCCAGCTCCTAAGACAATTTTCCGACCTCTTCTCCCTGACCCCCCCGGGTCACCAACTGGTGTGTTCATGACGTGGACACCGGGGACAGCCCGCCGGTGAGACACCGAGCCTACCGGGTTCCTGACCGGGTCCGGTCCTGCATTCAAGCTGAAGTCTCGAAGATGTTGACCCTGGGGGTGATCGAGCCCTCTGACAGTCCCTGGGCCAGCCCCGTGGTCCTGGTCCCGAAGGCAGCGGCCCCCGGTGTCGCCCCCGAGCTCCGATTCTGCGTGGACTACCGGGGGCTCAATGACGTTACCCGAGCCGATGCCCACCCCATTCCACGAGCCGACGAACTCATTGACCGACTAGGGGCAGCCCGGTTCCTCAGCACATTCGACCTCACCTGCGGATACTGGCAGATTGCGCTCACCGAAGGGGCCAAGGAGCGGTCCGCTTTCTCCACCCCCGATGGGCACTACCGCTTCCGCGTAATGCCCTTCGGGATGAAAAATGCCCCGGCCACTTTCCAGCGACTGGTGAATAGGGTTCTGGCCGGGCTAGAGCAGTTCAGCGCGGCATATCTGGACGACATCGCTGTCTTCAGTTCAGAGTGGAGTGAGCACCTCCAGCACCTCCGGAGGGTGCTAACCGCCCTGCGCCAGGCAGGCCTCACAGTAAAAGCCAGCAAGTGCCAGATCGGGCAAGGATCCGTAGTCTACCTGGGGCACCAGGTCGGGAGCGGCCAGGTCGCCCCTCTACAGCCAAAGATCGACGCCATCCTGGCCTGGGAACCACCCATCACCCAAACGGAGGTCCGAGCCTTTCTGGGACTCACGGGCTACTACCGAAGATTCATTCGGGGGTATGGCAGCCTTGTCGGCCCTCTCACAGAACTCATGTCTAAAAGACAGCCAAAGAAAGTGCAGTGGACGGCTGCCTGCCAGGAAGCTTTCGATGCCCTAAAAAAAGCCATGTGTACTGCCCCCGTCCTCCAGGCTCCCGACTACGCCAAGGAGTTCATAGTCCAGACCGATGCCTCCGAGCAGGGCATTGGGGCCGTCCTGTCCCAAGTGAATGACCAAGGCCTAGACCAGCCCGTCGCCTTCCTCAGTCGGCGTCTGTTGCCCCGAGAACAGAGATGGAGCACCATAGAGCGCGAAGCCTTTGCCGTGGTCTGGGCACTCAAAAAGCTACGACCCTACCTGTTCGGCACCCATTTCAGAGTCCAAACTGACCATCGGCCCTTGCGATGGCTCATGCAGATGCGAGGAGAAAACCCCAAGCTACTGCGGTGGTCAATCTCCCTCCAGGGGATGGATTTCACCGTAGAACACCGCCCTGGTACGGACCACGCCAATGCTGACGGCCTCTCCCGGTTCTTCCGCCTCAGCGAAGAGAACCCCCCAAGATGATGGGCAGTTCTCTCCGGCTTTCAGCTGGGGGGGACGCGTGTTGGACCCGGCCTCGTAGAATGGCCCTCCGTGCCCCCGCACCACCGAAACCTGGTACCTGCAGGCCAAGCACACGGCCCAGCCGACCCTCCCCACCAGGACACACGCACCGACCCGGACCTCCCCGTCCATGGTCTCTCTCCTTTCGGCCACCCCGGGCCCGCGTGCCCACTTCATGCACCAAGATGGCCGCCCGGCCCCAGCGCGACCCGGGCCTAGAGGCGCCACTCCGGCTGGAGGACATCACGCTTCCAGGGGATGAGAGAGGGAGGAGCAGTTTCTATCGCACCTCTGAACTCCCCTAGGACGATGGGTTTCGATCGGCCCTCCGGCCTCCCTGAGGGCTGGCTCCGTGCCTGCTGGGTGTCTGGGACTCCTCCCGACCTGGCCCTGAAAGGATCAAAAGACAATAGCAGGAAATCCCGACAAGCGACCCCCAGGTGACAAGACCCCTGCCTGCACAGACTCCGGACATCAAAGAGGGGTCGACCTATAACAAGGGGTGCTCTGGGTCTGTCCGGCAGATTCGACGCTGGAACAACGAGAGCCTGCCGACGTGGTCGCGGCTCCTGGAACTTGGACCCTCCTGAGCCCTGCTGAGTGACTCGCGGCTCCCTGAAGATCGTAAGACCTCCGAACTTGTACCTGAGCCTGCTGAGTGACTCGCGGCTCCCTGAAGATCGTAAGACCTCCGAACTTGTACCTGAGCCTGCTGAGTGACTCGCGGCTCCCTGAAGATCGTAAGACCTCCGATCCTGCACCTGAGCCTGCTGAGTGACTCGCGGCTCCCTGAAGATCGTAAGACCTCCGAACTTGTGCCTGAGCCTGCTGAGTGACTCGCGGCTCCTTGAAGATCGCAAGACCTCCGAACCTGTACCGGAGCCCGCTGAGTGACTCGCGGCTCCAACAGACTCTCACGGTCCCGCCGGACCCCGACTACAACAACGTATCCCCCAGCTCGAGGATTGTGAGCTGTGCGCCGGATACGTCCCTGCTTTGAACCTTTACCAGAGACTGTCCCGCTACCCCCTACCCCTTCAGAGACTCTTGAGCCCGTGCTCACCTTGTACATATTTGCAGTGATAACCTACTTGATAAAGATTGATTTCTAAGTATACCCGGTGTGGTCACTCTGTGTCGTGTGGTGCCAGAAGTACGATCCTAGATACGAGATTCCTCCCCCTGGGGAGTCTCCCGCCAGTGCCCGGCTACGATACTTCGAGGGTGGGTCTCAGGGTAGTCAGGACCCCTTCCAGGCTCCTCTGAGGTCGCCGTCTAACAGTGATTGTCAACAATCATTGTTCGAACAGGAATTCCCTGTGGGGAAGAAGGTAAAAGCGCGCCAATATCCGATGCGTGAGGTTCCTCCAGTGTGGAGACCTGCTGATCCAAATGCTAATCCACCTGTCTTAGCACATTTTCAGCGTGTTTGGGTGCATGTCCCTTGGAAACGTTCTGAGGTGTTAGCGCTTAAGCAGACATTGCCTGACCCCCGTAAAAACCCTACAGGATATTATAAGGAGTGTTCACAAACTGCAGAATCGTGTGTAATGAATCTGGCTGACATAGATATGTTGTTTCGGAATGTGGTTCCACAGCCTTTATGGGGATCCATTCGTAATGTAGATCACGCTGCAGAATTGGGTAACACATGGGCTAATATCATTGCTGCAGACGCTGGACAAGTTGGTGGCGCGAAGCCTGACCCTTTGGTAGCAGAACTCCCTGGTAGAATTATTATATACATGAAAACTATAATGCCCGCGATGCGAGTAAATTGGGATAAACCGTCCGCATGCAAGCAGAAGAAAGATGAGACAGTGTTCGATTTCTTTACAAGGTTTGAAGAAACGTTTATCGACCACAGTGGTCAAGACATGAGTACTGAAGGTGGCCAACGGTTATTTGTGGATACATTTGTGCAGAATCTACTTCCCGAGTTGTGTAAGAAATTAAAAGATTCAGAAAGTTCCTGGGCTGTTTCCTCTTCAGCGCAAATACTGGCTACTGAACAGTATTATGAAAATAGAGATAAAGACGAGAAAGATAGAACAGATAAGAAAACGAAAGAACTGAAAACGAAGGTCCTTTTACAGCAGGCTTATCTGCCACGTGGAGGACAGAATAATTATAGGCAAACACAAGGTATCTATCAGCAACCCCAATAATTTCAGAATAATCAGCAAATTAATGGGTATTATCAACCACGTATCCCTGTAGGTCCCAATCAATGTTCATATTGCAGAGAGGAAGGTCATTTCAAGTATAGTTGTCCTAAATTAATGCAGCGTACTAGTAATGCGTATGGCGCAAGAGGTCGAGGTGGTCAACAAGCTCCTAGAGGTAGAGGGCGTGGAAATGTTCCCCAGAACGCGCGTCCTCTTCCGCCTCAAAATACCATAAATAGCTTTGATCAGCAAGCCAATGCTACTGGTAATACAGCTCAGTACTATAATAATGATTATTATGCAGAAGACGACAATGTGGAAGGTAATGATTACTAGGACAGCCTTAGACAGAGAGAGGGAGTTGTTTCAGTGCCAGTGAATCAGAGCGGACCATATGTTAAAGTGACTACAGCGGGTGTAACAGAGCCCTTTCTGCTGGACACTGGTGCTGCAAAGAGTTCAATTATCCATTCAAAACTCCCTGGCGCGCCTTTGTTTGGCAAAATGAATGTTTCAGTAGATTTTTCTGGCGCCCCAGTTAGGAACCCGATTTCTAGTCCTATGCCACTTTCTGTTGGACCTTGCGAGTTAAAAGCACCCCACATCCTAACGACAGGTTGTGGTGAGAATTTGTTAGGGTTGGACTTGTTAAAAAGATTGCATGCGACACTGTATTGTTCTCCCTCAGGAGTACAACTTACATTAGGTAAGAAAGTGATTTCCCCGATGTATTTGTCTAAGAATGCAATGCCACCTGAATTGTCATCCCTTCCGGATGTCCTTTGGGCTACTGGTCCCAATGATGTGGGTCTTTTGGAAATACCGCCATACGTGGTCACTTTAAAGGCCAATGTCAGATTGCCACGTATTCCCCAGTACAAGATCTCCAATGAAGGTCAGAAAGCGTTGTTTGCAATTGTCAGTGATTTGATTAAAAAGGGTGTAATTGAAGAAACAAGAGGCAACGTTTGCAATAGTCCTGTTTTACCTGTCTTAAAACGAACGGACCCTTCACAGCCACCTGTTTACAGATTTGTGAATAATCTTCGAGAGGTTAATAAGATTGTTGTGCCACAGTTTCCAGTTGTCCCTGATATAACTGCTTTGTTAACTATGATGCCAGCCTCCGCTGCATGGTTCTCAGTGATCGATCCAAAGAATGCTTTCTTTAGCATCCCAATTGCAGAGGAGAGCAGAGACATTTTTGGCTTCAGTTTAGGAGGTCGAAGCTTCCGCTTTAAACGCGCTCCCCAGGGCTACTGTGAAAGTCCATCAATATACAGTCAAGCTTTAAAAGCGCAGCTTGATGCACTGGTTTTACCTAGTGGCGCTATCCTTATTCAGTACGTTGACGATTTACTAATCGCCGCGGATACTGAAAAGATTTGTAAAGCCGCTACATTGTCATTGTTGCGTCATTTGTCTGCCTTTCATCACAAAGTGTCCCTCTCAAAAATGCAATATTGTCGACAAGAAGTGACCTACTTAGGTCATCTCTTATCGAAGGAGGGAAGGAAACTGACCCCAGAAAGAATTCAAGCCATTACACAGTTGAGTGTGCCAAGAACACAGAGAGAAGTGCGTGCTTTCTTGGGCATTACTTCATACTGTAGGCATTGGATACCAAATTTTTCTTTGCTGGCAAAACCTTTGTTAGCATTAACATGCAAAGACACACCGAATCCTATCCCATGGTCTGAAGAGTGTCAGAAAAGTTTTTTGGAATTGCGTAATGCATTATGTTCAGCTCCTGTGTTGGGTACCCCCGACTACAGCAAGCCTTTTACATTGTATGTTCATGAAAAAGATGGTTGCGCATTATCAGTGTTAACGCAGCCTTTTGGCGACAGACCGCGTCCATGCGCATATTTTTCGTCAACCTTGGACCCGGTAGCGAGGGCATTGCCAAGTTGTCTGAGAGCTACAGCTGCAGCAGCTATGTCTATTCGGCAGTCTGCTGGACTAGTAATGGATAATACATTGATTCTTATGGTTCCACATGCTGTGGACACATTGTTAAACAGGACCAAGACACAGCACTTAACTAGTGCGCGATTGTCAGGATATGAATTAACACTGTTAGCAAATCATATACACATAAAGAGATGCAACACGTTGAATCCAGCTACATTATTGCCAATTCCAGCAGACCTAGATGAGATTGAGCAACACGATTGTCTGTTCAGAACAGAAGAAGAGACGAAAGGGAGAGTGGATCTCAAAGATACTCCCCTGACTGAGTGTGATGGTACTTTATGGGTGGATGGTTCGTGTTTCAAGCTTCCAAATGGTGATACGACTGCTGCATATGCTATCACGACTTTGCACACGATTGTGGAAACTGCGCGTGTGCCACATAATTCGGCCCAAGCAGCAGAATTGATTGCCCTTACAAGAGCATGCGTGTTGTCTGAAGGAATGAAAGTGAACATATATACTGACAGCCAGTACGCCTTTGGCGTGGCCCATAGTTTTGGGCGCCTATGGAAAGAACGTGGGTTCCTGACTTCGCATGGAGCTAAAATTCAGAATGGCAAGTTGGTGAATGATCTCCTTGAGTCGCTGACCCTACCGTTACAAGTTGCGATTATGAAATGCAGTGCGCACAAGAAAGTCACTGATGATGTTGGTCGTGGTAATGCATTTGCTGACGAAGTCGCGAAAGAAACAGCAAAAGATGTGAAGACTCGAATGTATGTTGCAGGCCCTGCAAGATGGGTTGGTGATGTTGGAATGTGTGAAAACACAATAGAGAGTGTGAAGTCCCTTCAAGCTGAAGCCACAGAGAAAGAGTTGAGCAAGTGGAGAGAAAGTATGGGTAAATTGGATGAGAATGGTTGTTGGGTTGATTTGTCAGAACATCGGCGATGGTTGTTACCTGATGCATATGTGCTTCCAGTGGTTACTATGGCACATGGAATGGCACATATCAGTATGAAAGGAATCTGTAAATTGTTGGCTCCAGTATGGCAGAATGCTGGAATTCCCATGTGTGCAGAGAATGTGGTCAAGAATTGTATGGTATGTTTGAAATACAACCCTGGTAGAGGAACCCCAACTCCAGCTGGTCATTTCGCGCCTCCATCATATCCATTTGAAGTTTTGCAGCTAGATTTTATCCACATGGAAAGGTGCAACAACCTGAAATATGTACTGGTTGTTGTTTGCGCTTTTTCAAAATGGATAGAAGCATATCCCCTAAAAGACAACACTGCTTTATCCACAGTCAAAGCCCTTGTGAAGGAATTCTTTCCCAGGTTTGGAATGCCAAGAATGGTGTGGAGTGATAATGAGAGTGAATTTGTGGGTCGAGTGATGAAGAATGTGTGTGAGGGATTAGGGATTAAGCAGAAGTTTCACGCTGCAAATCACCCCCAATCAGCTGGATTAGTAGAGTGCTACAATGGCGCCCTGAAGCTAAAACTAGCCAAAATCCAGGCGAGCTCCGGTCTTAAATGGCCTGACGCTCTGCCTTTAGCACTCCTATCCACAAGAATGACAATGCATTCACGAGTGGGACTTAGCCCATATGAAATAATTTTTGGCCGCCCGGCCAATGTATGGGGTGTGCCAAGACCGACGAAATTCAACGAAATCGAACATCCACTACTGCTTGATTATTTGTCTAAATTGACGGCTAAATTGCGTGTTTTACACCAACAGGTGCATGATACTCTCCCTCAGGCCTCTGAAGCTCCAGGACACCCTATTGACCCTGGCATGTGGGTGCTCATCAAGAACTTCCAGCGAAAGAGCAACGATGAGCCCCGTTGGATTGGCCCTCACCTCGTACTTCTGTCTACAAGATCAGCTGTTCGAGTAAAGGGGAAGAAGAACTGGATTCACGGCGCCCACATCAAGAGGATCCCTTTGCCTCTACCATATGACCAGTGGGTCCAGGAGGGTATCGCCGACTCTGAAACAGACACTGTACCTCGTTTTGTACCATTTAGTGATGCACGCGTAAGAGGCACAACTTCAGCACAACAGAGTGATGATATTTTGCAAGAAGCTGTGCCACCGTCAATTCGATTGGACACCACAGAGCCTGAACTCTTGTTTCAAGACCAGACAGTACCTGGCCGTTTCCGCTACAACTTGAGACCAAGGCCTATGGACAAATAAATATTATTTTCCTTACCTTTTTGTTTTTGATACCATAGCTCTCCCATCTGAAGGACTTTCTTGATTTTTGTTTTCCGAACCACCATCCGGGTTCTGCCGCAGACTTTGGGGTACAGGCCGAAGACGTTAGGTCAACGGTTCTGGTTGGTCTAGGGCGTTCCCTGGACCGACAGACGTATTCCTTAGCTGAAGATACTCACCCGCCGCGAGCGGCACGATTAGAGGATGGAGTTTTTCAAGATGGAGAGACTCGCTGAGGAAATGAACTTTAAAGCGAAAATATGTAAAATAATGAAGAGCAAATGTTTTGTATTATTATGTCTGTTTATATTATGTAGTATGATAGCTAGTCATGAATACAACCAATTGCTGGGTGTGTGGGTTAATGCCACATACCATTAACAAGGGTATTCCATATCTAGTGCTGCCGTTTAGTTACAATGGATCGTCATGGGCATTCCAGACCATGTTTCTCTTTGCACTAGATGCCTACTCCCCGCGACAACCGCGTTTCCATCAGACCTAGCACCAATAATAAAGCTTTAATGAAAGGAGTTGCCGATATGAGCAGAGATATCGACGCATACTCATCTATACCCAAGGATGAATTGAGAGCTTATGTAGGGTGGAACGCGACGGGGTATAGTATTAGTCTGGGTGAAAGACAGCGGAAAATTTCATCCCCAATCTGGGTCGTACCCCACATAGGTCGGTTCTGTTTACAAGGTAATGGTCAGAATCCAAGAGCTCAACTGGGGAGAAGTGACTGTACTGAAACGTACACTTTTCCATCACAGTTTTCCCCTGCGTTTTTGGCTGCCAAGGGTACATATTTTGTCTGCAATGACCGAGCATATACATGGTTGCCCCCTGATTTCTCGGGTACATGTTATATTGCAAATTTGCTACCGCCAACATTTACTGCTGCCTCTGACTATCACAAGACCAGAGTTGTAAGAGGCGTGATTAGTAAGGAGGATACTGCCGGTCAGGAAGCGGGAGACTTCTTTTTGGGTTTCCTGCCGTTTTGGGGACCGATGGTCAATAGTAGGAACCTGAGACAACTGACTCGTGTGGTTGAATCCACTGTTAATGTTACGGCTGGTGCCCTTGGTAATTTGACAGCTGAGCTCCAAGCGGATCGCCTCATGACTTTGCAGAACCGCATGGTTCTAGACGTTATACTTGCAGACCGCGGTGGGGTATGTAAGGTTATCCAATCTAGCTGTTGCATTTTCATACCAGATAACGCTCCAACAGTTTATCAAGCCATCTCCAAACTGCATAAAATATCTGAATCCATACACGTGGATAAAGGAGATTGGTCACTGGTGGGGTGGTTCTGGGAACTGATATCTGCCTGGGGTTGGAAGATTCTGATGGTCATTGGAATGATCTTAGCCATTCTTTTCCTGTTCTGTCTGTGCATACAGTGTGCTCCTGCGATATGTGGCCTCTGTGCTACATTATGTGTAAGGAAACCTGTATCGAGGGACGAGCTAAGTAATAGGATGATGCTACAGCAACATCTCCATGACTTCGTGAATATTGACCTAGACTCGGATTGATGTGAGCATAGTTATTGCCTATGTAAGGGCAAAAGGAGGGTCTGTGGTACTTTGAAATTTGGGACCGCGTGGGAGACAGGGCCCTACCCCTGTCTATTCCGGTATTAGCGAACCGCGAATGGTCAATGCGGTATGTACAAGTGCTTTATATAACGTTTTAGCGATAAATGCACTATGTATACGTTATTATACATTGACTTCGTGGGTTCCATCTTAGAGCGGTGGCCATCTTATGGTTGCCCTCACATAGGCTACATATTATGAAGCAAATACGGGCCTTTAGAGCACATGTGCCTTCCTTTGACTTCTCTGTGACCTGGGCAGCTTGGCTCCGCTGCCCCAGGTCAGTCCGGTCTCACGAGCTCCCCGTCCTACGGCCACCTGTGATTAGCATCAGAGTTTGACACACCATAAAGCCTTTTCATCCCACACAAGCCTCCGGCTAATCTCTTTCACACCTGACTCTTCCTGCTTTATGGCTTGTTTTCCAAACAGGAGATGCCCGTGTTTATTGGGGCCTGTTGATATCTGATGTGGGATCCGAGCCTTGCTGGGTAAATAATTGTGGGCTGGTTTAACTGGAATGTGGGATGGTCATCATGACTCTGCCTTTTCGTTTGTAATGTATACATGTGAATGACCATACCATAAAACAAGGAATGTGTGCCTGAAGCATGATATTTTGTATTTAAGGAGAAGCCGGTTTCTGTAACTTTAAGCAGTCTCCTGAGAACATACATTGTGTTGTACTTCTCGGATACCTGTAATTGGTCTGCAGCCAATAAATCGATCTTTGACTTCACCCAGAAGACTCTGTGTTTCTGTAGGTCTGAAACAGGAAGAACCCGAAGTCTTAGGGTGTGTTCCCCTGCACCGCTGGGCTTTAAATTCCCAGTACTTCAACATCGTACCACAGCTGATGGCAAATCTGCATCTAGAGTGTGCGTCGATTGTGGGTGAGTATGCAGAGTCAAGTAGTGTGCTGTATGTGTGACATGCTGTTCTCAGCTACTGTTTAACTTACAAAATTGTTCTTTGTATCTCACAGGCCTTGCTGAGCCCACTGAGGAATCCCAGGACCCAGGGTGAAGTTCGCTACAATGATGCCCATGGGAGGACACGTCGTGTGGTGGAGCGTACTTTTGGTCTACTTAAGGCACGATTTCGCTGCCTGGACAAGACCGGAGGTGCACTGATGTACTCTCCCCAAAGGTTTGCGCAAAGAGACCCCCCCAGCTCCTGGACGATGATGAGCAGCCGAGGCCCCCGCCTGCAAACCCACCCATGTCAAGTGACGAGGATAGTGCAGAGGAGGAAGGTGTGTCAACAGCTCATCAACCGCTACTTCCCTTGAAGGTGAGTGAAAACGTACAACGGTGCCATTGTCTGCTGATTTTGTTGTTGGTGAAAAGGCCTAGCTGAGCTTTGTGACTGCTGCCTGTTGTTGACTCTGTGCTGGCTACTAATGTTTCTGGGACAGGGTAGTTATGCACAGCTACAGGATGTCTATGTTGATACTGTTGCTCATTGTAATGTGTGCAGATTTGAGTACCTTGATGACAAGTGTTGTGTAATGGCTGTGATGCCATGCATGTATGTATGTAGGAAATTTGTAAAGCGCAGGAATCACCCCCGCAGGCAAATCTCCGTGCTAGTATAGAAAACAGAGCAGACTGGCACATATTTCCATAACTCAAACCTTGAATAATTCCGTCTTCAGACGTTTTCTGAAGCGCATGAAGCTAGAACATTTACGAAGCTCCTCTGGCAGGGAATTCCAATGTTTTGGGGCCAGGAAGGCAACTGTTTTGCCTCCAGTTCGAATTTTCTTAAAACGAGGGACCGCCAGCAGCCCTTTGCCTTCCGATCTAAGACACCGGTTCGAGCAATACAATTTAAACTTATCCGCCATATAACTCGGGCATTTGCCAAAAATGGCTCTGTGAGCAAAGCAGCAAAGCTTAAACTTTATTCTCTGTCGAATAGGTAGCCAACGAAGAGACTTCAATAATGGCCCTGGGGTGGTACGAGGTGGTTTATTAAAGGTGGTTTATTAAGGTCTAAGCATGTGGTCACATTTTGAACCATCTGTAATCTACTAAGAAGGGCCTCAGTCGCAGAGGCCAGTAAGGCATTACAATAGTCGAGGCGACCTATGATCAGAGCCTGAACTAAGGTTCTACGTACTGCGAGGGGTAGCCAAATGAACACTCTGCGCAAAAGGCTCAAGGTATGATTGATTTGATTTGATTTGAATATTTATAAAGCGCACGAATGCCCATGGGCGTCTTGGCGCTAGGAAGATGCAGAGACATGGAGAGCTACCGAATCTATGAACTAGCCAACGTTGAATACCCAAGTTTTTATCTCTTTCCTGAATGAAAGCAAAGATGGGCTGTTCTTGATTGCTATTGGAAGCATATTCCACGCCCTAGCTGTGTGCAGTAGAAAGCTTCTTCCCCTCCACCTGACCTGTTTGTATTTTGGCACCTGTATAAGCTTTGATTGGCTGGATCTCAAGGTTCTGGATGGCTCATACCGTTTTAGACGGTTTTTCAAAAACTGAGAGCCCATCCCATTCAAGGCTTTGTAGGCCAGACACAATGCCTTAAACTTTATTCTTTTTCCTATTGGGAGCCAGTGGAGGGATTTTAATCTGTGTGTAATAGGTTCAGACCTGGGAACGTCCAGTAACAGCCTGGCTGCTGTGTTTTGGAGTCGTTGCAGTTTAGCCAGATGCTGGACCTGTATCCCTGCATATAAAGCGTTCCCGTAGTCCAGCCTTGATAATGCCAGGGTTGGCCCTGGGGTGGTACGAGGTGGTTTATTAAGGTCTAAGCGTGTGGTCACATTTTGAACCATCTGTAATCTACTAAGAAGGGCCTCAGTCGCAGAGGTCAGTAAGGCATTACAATAGTCGAGGCGACCTATGATCAGAGCCTGAACTAAGGTTCTACGTACTGCGAGGGGTAGCCAAATGAACACTCTGCGCAAAAGGCTCAAGGTATGATTGATTTGATTTGAATATTTAAAAAGCGCACGAATACCCATGGGCGTCTTGGCGCTAGGAAGACCAAGGTTCTGGATGGCTCATACCGTTTTAGACGGTTTTTCAAAAACTGAGAGCCCATCCCATGCAAGGCTTTGCAGGCCAGACACAATGCCTTAAACTTTATTCTTTTTCCTATTGGGAGCCAGTGGAGGGATTTTAATCTGTGTGTAATAGGTTCAGACCTGGGAACGTCCAGTAACAGCCTGGCTGCTGCGTTTTGGAGTCGTTGCAGTTTAGCCAGATGCTGGACCTGTATCCCTGCATATAAAGCGTTCCCGTAGTCCAGCCTTGATAATGCCAGGGTTGTTACAACTGTTTTACAGGAATCGTGGGGAATGAACGGCAAGAGTTTCACTATCATTTTCAGGATTAACCAGATGTTAGATGCTAATTTGTTTGACTGGGCATCGTAAGATAGTTTGTTGTCCAGAAGGACTTCCAGATTTTTTACCTTATTGACTGGGGATGGGCAATTACCTAAACTATCTGGCCATCAATCCCGGGACCAGATTTCCATGTCTGTTCTCAGTAGCATGACTTCGCTTTTATCTCCATTCAGCTTTAGGCAATTGCTTTGCCTCCATTGGTTAACCTGTTCCATGCATATTTTAAACCTATCTGCTGTTGCTTTGGCGTTGTTTCCGATTGACACCACAATTTGGGTGTCGTCAGCATAGGAGACAGGTAGAAA
Source organism: Triturus cristatus (assembly GCF_964204655.1). Classification (NCBI taxonomy): domain Eukaryota; kingdom Metazoa; phylum Chordata; class Amphibia; order Caudata; family Salamandridae; genus Triturus; species Triturus cristatus. The sequence continues at coordinate 556,648,132 of NC_140592.1, read as the reverse complement.
GCCACAGTTCCTTATTATTGCCGCAAGAGGTGCCACATATAAGTTGAATAGAGTGAGACTTAGCGAGGACCCCTGGGGTGTACCACACAGCGAGTTAAATGGTTTTGATTTAGCCTCTCCCAGCTCCACTGTAAACGTTCTGTCAGACAGGTAAGAAGCCAGCAGTGTTCGGGCTGACGCATGGACTCCTGATTCTGTTAGTCGGGTCAGGAGCGTATCATGGTTTACCGTGTCAAAGGCCGCCGAGAGATCCAAAAGGATCAAGGCGGCCTTTCCTCCGGCATCCAGTACGCTCCTGAGATCTTCAGTTGCCATGAGTAGGGCAGTCTCCGTTCCATGTCCCTCTCAGAAACCAAATTGCGAGTGGTCTAGGGCGTTTGTCTCCGAGAGAAATTGAGACAGCTGTATATTCAGTAGTTTTTCCAGTACTTTGGCGGTGAACGGGATTCTCGCAATGGGTCGGTAATTACAGGGTTCCTGTGGGTCTAAGCTTGGTTTCTTCAGCAATGGCAGCACTGAGGCTGTTTTCCATGCCTCTGGGAAGTGGCCAGAACTGATTATTCCTGTAAATAGCAACCCCAATTGCTCACTCAGTATTTCAGGAAATAAGTTCATTACCTTTGGTGGACAAGGGTCCGTTAGACCCCAGTATATAGTTAATCTAACCACCTGAAGAATCTGCTCTACTGATGGTGGCCGGAAGTGAAATAGAGGGTTCTCATTGGGTGGAAGTATTTCCTCATTAGGTTCTATGATGGACCGTATGGGCAGAGGTTTGGCTGTCATCTTAAAGGAATCATATACTGCGGTAACTTTATCTAAAAAAAATTGGCCCAAATTATTGAAAAATTCGGAGCTTAATGCTGTCTGTTCAGTGCTATCTATTTTCGTTAGTTTTTTTATTGTGGAGAAGAGTTCTTTGCTAGAATTGTGTGCCTCCTTTATTTTTTGTGTTAAGTATTTGCTTTTTTCTTCTAATATACATTTTTTGTAGATGACCAGGGAGGTTTTATAGTCATCTTTCAACCGATGATCGTAGTTGATCCTCCATCTCTTTTCTAGTTTTCTGCATTTTTGCTTTTGTGCCTTAAGTGAGACCGAATACCATGGTTGGGAAGGGGTTTTTCTCCTAGAGGTATCTTTTTTCTGAGGGACTGCTATTTTAATGGCTGAAATTATCCAGCTCGAAATTTGATTTGCGGCTAAATTACTGTCTTGTTCTAATTTAGGAATTGACAGTGCGAGATGCTCCTTTAAGATGTGTGAGTCAGTCTTTGACCAGTTGAAGTACATGGCGCGCCTGGGAGGCGGTGCTGATATAGCCGCTTCCCTTTCCACATTTATAGCGAATGTTATTGCCTTGTGGTCTGACCAGGGCACCGGTAGGATTTCAGTTATCTTAAGGTCTTTATTGGAGGTAAAGATCCCATCAAGTGTGTGCCCTGCCTTGTGCGTGTTATGCCTGACAATCTGTTCCATGGCTAGATTGGACAGTGTGTCTATCAATGTCATTTTGTTAGTATCAGAGCATTTTTCTAAGTGCATGTTGAAATCGCCCAGAACGGTAAAGTCTGAGTTCTTCACGCTTGATTCCAGAAAAGGGCTCAGTAATTGTAGCAGGGGTGTTTTGGCCCTAGGGGGTCTGTAGATCAGGAGGCCTTTGAACGTATAATTATTAGTAATGTTTATCTGGAAGAGTAGGGTCTCACAGTCTGGGTTGCTGCCTTGTTCTGAGCCCTTGGCCCTCAGTTCATTTCTATAAATGATAGCAAGTCCCCCCCCCCGTTTCCCATTTCTATTCGCCCTGATTATTGAGTATCCTTCCGGAATAGCTAGTGCAAGGTCGATGGAGGAGGCATCGTCAGCCCATGTCTCGGTAATGAAGATGAGGTTGAGGTGTTGGGTTTCTATTAGTTCTACCATTTCTGAGTTGTGTTTGACAAGTGACAGAGAGTTGATTAACCCGGCCTTGATGGTCTTATTGTTAGACCTGACCGGATGAGTCTGAAGAGCTGTCATCCTTCTGCTCTGTGTGACACTGAACGATAGCTGGCATGTAGGGCAGAATTTAACTTCATTCTGCATCAGCAGCGTAGGGCAGGAGGAAGTTGGCCTAAGGGCAAGCAGCTCATTCCTGCAGTAGCTTATTCTCTCAGGGCTAAGCTCAATTTGTGTAGGGAGTATGGCCCTAGGCCCGGTCCGGGCACGGACAGGCGCAGATGGGCTTGCCTTTGGCGCGCCTTTGGCGCACCGCCAGCGCGCCCGCTGCGCGCGTCTGCTGCGCGCGTCTGCTGGGCGCTTGCCATGCCATGGCTTAAATGTGTAAGTGGCGGCGAACGACTAGACCGCTCTGCGCGCCGAAAATTCCCCCAGCCCGGAAGTGAGTCACTCTGTCCCCCTCAGCACCCTCTGTTCAATCGGCACTTGCCGTGACGGACCGGGGTGGCTGGGTCAGAGCTACGATCAGCTTGCGGGAGAGTCTGGATGTGCAAATGAGCAAGTGAGTGCAAATATGCAATGGTGACAATAATCGATTAACTTTCTTTTAAAAGCATAAAAAACAAAACTGGCAGTAAAACGCCGTGCTCATGAGCATAGATTAAATGCAGCCTTCTCGTCTTGGCCGAGCCGCGTGGTCTCTAACATCAGACCCGCGACCGCTCTAACCAAGCCTTAAATGTGCAAGTGGCGGCGAACGACTAGACCGCTCTGCGCGCCGGAAATGCCCCCAGCCCGGAAGTGAGTCACTCTGTCCCCCTCAGCACCCTCTGTTCAATCGGCACTTGCCGTGACAGACCGGGGTGGCTGGGGCAGGGCTACGATCAGCTTGCGGGAGAGTCTGGATGTGCAAATGAGCAAGTGAGTGCAAATATGCAATGGTGACAATAATCGATTAACTTTATTTTAAAAGCATAAAAAACTTAAAACTGCCATTAAAACGCCGTGCTAACGAGCATAGATTAAATGCAGCTTTCTCGTCTTGGCCGAGCCGCGTGGTCTCTAACATCAGACCCACGACCGCTCTAACCAAGCCTTAAATGTGCAAGTGGCGGCGAACGACTAAACCGCTCTGCGCGCCGGAAATGCCCCCAGCCCGGAAGTGAGTCACTCTGTCCCCCATAGCACCTTCCGTTCAATCGGCACTTGCCGTGACGGACCGGGGTGGCTGGGGCAGAGCTACGATCAGCTTGCGGGAGAGTCTGGATGTGCAAATCAGCAAGTGAGTGCAAATATGCAATGGTGACAATAATCGATTAACTTTCTTTTAAAAACATAAAAAACTTAAAACTGGCACTAAAATGCCGTGCTCACGAGCATAGATTAAATGCAGCCTTCTCGTCTTGGCCGAGCCGCGTGGTCTCTAACATCAGGCCCTCAGTTCATTTCTATAAATGATAGCAAGCCCCCCCCATTTCCCATTTCTATCCACACTGATTATTGAGTATCCTTTCGGAATAGCTAGTGCAAGGTCGATGGAGGAGGCATCGTCAGCCCATGTCTCAATAATGAAGATGAGGTCGAGGTCCCGGCAGTAATCATTATTTGATCTTTCATTGATAGGCGTGCATCCAGCCGGAACCCTAGATTTTTTGCCACCAAGGTAGGAGAGGGTGCGGGCCTAGCACTGTCGGCCACCATGCAGGAGACCAGGAGGTAAGCGCAGGACCAAACAACAAGATTTCGGTTTTGGCCGCATTTAACTGGAAAAAAATGTTCAGTCATCCAATCAGCTATGGCAGACATGCCCTTAGCAAAACACTGATCGACTGCCTCCATATTCTTATCAAAGGATAGGAGTAATTGAGTGTCGTCTGCGTAAGAGAATGGCATGAAGCCGTACTTTCGGATGACTTTAGCAAGGGGGGCTACATAGATATTAAATAAGATTGTGCTTAAGCAAGAGCCCGGGGCACCCCCTTACTAAGCTTCATAGATGGTGATCGGTAAGGGCCCAGATTGACAGTTTGCGTGCGCTGGTCCAAAAGACTAACAAGCCATTTGAGCGCCAGCTCCTGCAGACCGGGCTCTCTCAGTCGAAATATCAATTTCTGATGAGAGACCGTGTCAAAGTATGCGGTTAGGTCCAACAGGACCAACATCACTCCTTTGTTATCATCTAAGGTCATTTTAATATAGCCTGTAACCCCAATGAGGGTTGTCTCAGTGGAGTAGTTGGATCTAAACCCGGACTGTGAAGAGTCAAGGATGCAGTTAGTCTCAAAGTAATCCATTAACTGCGTGTTAACATGGCTCTCCGCCATCTTGCCCATTAATGGAAGAAGCGAAATGGGACGATAGTTGGAGAGCAATTCGGCAGACACCTGATCTTTCTTCTTAATGGGTAGTACTTGAGCGGCCTTGCAATCTAAAGGCACACTGCCTTCATATAGTGACAAGTTTAAGATCTCAGCAATGGGGGCGGCCAAAGAAGGGGCTAGAAGGGCAAACTTATAGGCAGGCATAGTATCCAAAGGAGATCCAAATTTTGCCTTTTTGCATGGCTTCCACTTGTGAAACATCAATATGTTTAAACTGTTTCAGACCATCCCTGAGCCCAATCTCGGTGCTAATTCAGATTTAATAGGTAGCACCTGGTCCATATTTTGGGGAAATTGTTTAGAAATCAAAATGATTGTCGTCAACATATGTGGCTAGATTATCACATGAACCCTGGAGGGGGTGATCAGCTGTACACAGGTCGTCATCACCTGACAAGTGAATAGTGTTCTCTTGTGTTTTCCTAGGTCCCTTCAGCCTCCCAATGCCTCCAAACAATCAGTGTTCCTGGTACATTGTAAACAGAGTCAACATTGTACATCCTGTGATAAACATGGAGCGGACATAAAAACATAGGTGTGTAAGGAGTGTTTATTTACAATGGGTATATGTGACAGGGAAGTGAATATTTACAAAATGGTGAAAAGGGTTGTCAGTGATGGTAGATGAGACAATAGAGTAGTCACCACATTGATGTGGTGACCCAGTCCAACAGACGCATGCCATTAACCTGGCAGTAAGGACAGTCAACAAAGTCAATGGCAAGGTGAAGAGGGGTGCCATCATGGCTGGCTCCTTGACTGGTATTTGGCTGGTGCTTTGCAACATGATCCTCCCTGGGATTTCTTTGGACGGCCCCTTGAGAGTTTGGCAGTGGGGGCCTCTGCTGCAGGCTCAGCGGTGTCTGAGGACTCACCCCTCTCCGTGGCCACAGGGGAAGTGAGGGAACTGTCATCCTGCGGGCCACTGGAGGTAGGTTGAGCTGTTGTTTGGGCCGCAGGCCTGTCTCCCAGGACACCCACAAGCTAGCCCAAGAGGTCCACGATTTAGCCAATATGTGTATCTATGGATCTCAGCAGCAGGCGGAGCTCACATGAATCTTCTAGAGCCTGGCCTGTGTGTCCTTGGCTCGTTCATAGGCCCCAAGGACTCTGGCGATGTTGGCCAGGGCTTCGGTCCCAGTATGCGGTTGGTTTTGACACCCAGTTGCCCTATCACCTGCCCTGCTGTTCCGGACCTGTGGCGTCACCACTCTACGCACCCACGTATTCTCCCGCCCTCCTCAGATTGTGGGGTGGTGTGGTCATCCTCTGAGGCAGGGACAGTGTTGCAGGCAGCACTGGTGGTGGTGGTGGTGGAGGCCGCACAGTTCGTTACAGCAGGGCTCAGCGAAGTTGTTGTTGCTGAGGTGGCGGCGGTGGGGACAGAGGGGTCCTGGGACCTGTTGCGCCCTGGCATGCCTGATGGGCCGGCTTCTGGCTCCGCATCCAAGAAATCTAAGGAGTCTGCATCAGAGAGTCCATGTTCCGGGGGGCGGGGGGCAGGCTCTGCAGGTTGTGGTGGTCATCTGCAGCTGTTAATTCTTGGTCACCTGGGGAAATGGTCATTAAAGTGCACCCTTCAAGCATGGTGTTAGATGTTTTGTTGTTACATGTTATACACCACACAGTTTACATTGATATCACATTGTATGTCTGCTCAGTATTGTGCATCATGACATGATGTGGAGGTACATACATCACTTGTCCATGGTGTGACATGTCAATAGATACCATGCGCCTCGCGCAGCTTTTGTGATTACAAGGACATGTTGTCATATAACGACTAGCAGCACAACAACTTTATGTGAAGCATCTTTGTTGATTACTCTGCATGGAAGACGTTACATCTGAGCATGAACTAGCCATTGTAATCTCATGCATACCTTTGTCATGTCATGTGCTTTGCTTTCTTTTTACTACTGACCATGCTTGTTTTGTTTTCACATGGGCCTTGATGCTCTGCCCCCATGGCACTTACATCATGCAGTGCTGTGCATGATTGTGCCCTGAATTTTATGGCAAGACAGGAGGCTAGCATTATGCATAAATCATTTATTACTTCTTCTGACCAGTAACAACAACTCCAAAGCTTCCCAGAAAGGAACTAATACATCACAATCAAAAAGAATGTTCATCCCCTATAAAGACTCTGCAGCCTCCATCTTCTTCCTCTTTTGTTGCTGCTTCTGGACAGGATAAGTATTTTTTATCACAAATGTTTTAATGATTTGAATTTGGAATGAATAATATGCTTTGGGAGAATAAGAATGTGAATGTATGGTAAAAAAACCCAATTTTCGGGTAAATCGTGTGTTAGAGAGTGTGGAGGAATAATTTGGAAGTGAATTTAGTCGATAAAAAGTATTAAGGAATGACGTTTTTGATTAAATTTGACTAAGAATTTAGGCGGATTAGGAATAAAATTATTTTTATTATAACGAAGGGTTAATGTAAAAAAATGAGGAAAGGTTTTTGTTAAACTTACAGTTGATTTTTGAATGCCGATTCCGGTGCACTCTCGTGCAGCAGGAAGGCTGTATTGTAAAATGGTGGCGTGCAGTACAATAAAGGTTTTATAGCCTACCAACATTGTTATGTTGTTTGTTTTCTGTTTTCATAGGGGATATAGAAGTAAGCATGGATTTTTGGGCCGATTTTTAAAGGAGAAAGGTCATACTGGTTGCTAGGCAACTGAGAGTCAACCGGGAGTTTGTTACCGGTAGATTTCAGATTGTAACGTTGTCAGCTAGTGTAGGAGGATAAGATTAGTTATAAAAGAGGAGCTTTTTAAGAGGGATGGAGGACACCGACTGTCGATCACCCCCACACCTTGCCCTCATCCTGGTGACGCTTTAATTTCTTTTGTTGGTGACGGTGGCACTTTCAACGTCTGACAAGCAATCATACTGACTTCGTGTCCTGTATTTTCTGTCTGTTTTTTCTTTTATTGTTTTTGAGACAAAGGTGCCAGTCCCACCCGAGAGAGATAAAGAAAGAGGAGAAATCGCAAGAAGAGGTCACGAAAACTGGACAGAAGGAAGAGAGAGAGACATAACCTTCCCTAGGACAATCGCCTAGCTGCTTCTTGTCCAAACACCTTTTCCTTTATTGTTTTGTTTCTGCAGTTTGTTTTGGGACATTGTTCCTTTCCTAGCCTTCTCCTTATCGTTTGCACCAATAAACCGTTCTTGAGGCGTGAACAACCTCAGAATAAAAAAAATCACCGGCTGCTGGACGTCCTTTAAACCCTCTTAGGCAAAGCCCCAATACAACAAGTGGTGTCAGAAGTGGGATTCCTTCATCTGAAGCTGGAAGATGACCCAACCTATCACCCTCCAGGATATGATGAGTCAGCTGGCCGAAGGACAAAGACACTTGCAGCTGGTCCTTGAACAACAGAGCCAAAATGCCCAAAAAGAAAGGGAGGCGTTTCAAATAGCTCTAAAAGAACAGGCAATACTTCTCACTACTAATCAAAAAGTACAGGATACGGCTATACTACGCCTCACTGATGCCATTTCCAGTGCCAGGGTCCACCCCACTGTCCCCGGTAGTGTGCTACAAAAGTTCCAAGAAGGCGACGACCCTGACAATTTTTTTACTAATTTTGAGAGGGTAGCCACTACTGCCACGTGGCCCCAAGAAAGGTGAGGGCAGTATATTGCCCCATTATTATCTGGGGAGCTACAAGCAGCATACCAGGCTGCCAATCCAGCTGCGGTTACTCCATATCCAGAAATAAAGAAGGCGATTCTCGAGAGGTTAGGTTATGACCGTGACTACTATCGAACCCGTTTCCGCAAAGAAAAGTGGGTATCAGGAGACAACCCCAGGGCTCTCTATTATAGAATTCGCGATCTAGGAACACGTTGGTTACAACCCCAAACTTCCACTATGGAAGAGGTCACAGAAATGATCTTTCTGGAACAATACCTAGAAGCATTGCCTCTAAACACCAAAGCCTGGGTAAAGCAACACCCAAACCTAACAGCTCACACGGCAGTAGAGTTGGCTTGCGCCTATCATTGCGCACCTGCCTTTAAACCCTACATGGGAAAAGGACCAGCTGTTCCTCCCAGACCTACTCCCCGTACCGCTAGCGAGGGCGGGGACAGGCGTCCTCTGTCCCTAAGTAGAACCATAGCTAAAACCCCTCATAAAAAACCCCAACTACCCGTAGGACCCCAATGTTTTAAATACGCTGAATGGGGCCACATAGCTCGCAATTGCCCAATACAACCTGACTCCGTAGAGCCCATGGAGGTTGGAATATCCCAAAGTCGAATCCTTGGCACAGGAATAGGGAGAGAACGATATAAGAAATACATACGAGTAAACGGACGACCCCTGGAAGCTTTACTCGACACAGGTTGTCACCATACAGTGATCTCTCAAGACTTGGTTCCCCTTGTAAAAATACCTGGAGATGAAACAGTATTAGTGTCATGTATTCATGGAGATGTCAAAGCATTTCCCCTGGTTGAAGTTTTATTGGACATAGATGGCTGCCCCTAAGTGAGGAAGGTAAGAGTAGTTCCTCAGCTTCCTGAAAAAGCACTTTTAGGTACCGACCTACCACACTTTCCTGAGCATCTAGCAACAGTGACAAACTCGTCCCCTGAAAGTAAATGGTTACAAGAAGCCCCTTTTTCTGAGGAACAGATACAGGGTCCCCGAACCAGGGACAAGAAAACCCGGAATGAGAAAAGGAAGGACAAAGAAGCATACAACCAAGCTCGTCTTTTTTATTCCCCTTGTCTGTTTTCTTCCCCAGATGATGGGAACAAACCCTCCCGGAGTTTTCGAACAGCACAGAAGGAAGACAGCACATTAGGGAACGCTTGGAGTCAAGTACAAGAGTTGGATCCCCATAAGGTAGGCCCTTACTTTTTTATAAAAAAGGTTCTCCTATATAGAGCCACGACAGATAATGGGAAACTCCATAAACAGTTGGTAGTACCAATAGCGTTTAGGGAACAAGCTTTACATTTAGCTCATCAGCAGGTGGGGGGGACACTATGGACAAGAACTGACCCTGAGGTATTTGTTGGACCAGTTCTATTGGCCGGGGGTCTATATAGAAACTGCTAGATTCTGTGCTTCCTGTCCAAAATGGCAATTGATTAACCCTTCCCAAGATAGGAAGGTACCTTTACAGCCCTTGCCCTTAATTGACATACCGTTTCTGAGAGTAGGTATGGACTTAGTTGGTCCACTGATCCCCTCTGCAAGAGGCCATCAATATATATTAGTCCTGGTAGAGTATGCCACTGCCACTCGATACCCCGAAGCTATACCACTCACGAGTATGACTACCCTTGCAGTAGCACAGGCTATGATATCTTTCTTCTCCAGAGTAGGGTTTCCCCGGGAAATATTAACAGACCAAGGGACTCCCTTCATGGCAAAACTAATGAAAGACATCTGTAAGGTGTTGGGGGTACGGCATATTAGAACAGCAGTCTACCATCCCCAAACGGATGGCCTAGTAGAGAGATACAATAATAACCATACTTCGAAAATTAATTAGTGACTCAGGGAAAGATTGGGACCGTAAACTCCCTCTTGTTCTTTTTGCCATCCGAACTCATGAACAAAAATCAACAGGCTTTAGCTCCTTTGAGCTCCTTTTTGGCAGAAAACCCCGAACTCTACTTGAGATGGCAGCAGAACAATGGACGGAAGAGGAAGACGATAGTAGGCCCCTCCTAGGATATATGAAAACTCTGAAAGAAACGTTAGCTTCCTTCTGGGATACCGTCCATCAGAATATGGACAAAGCACAAAATACCCAAAAGAAATACTATGACCGACAAAGTAAGATGAGGTCTCTAGAGATAGGGGATAAGGTCTTGATTCTACTACCCTCCTCTGACATGAAATTATTGGCCACATGGCAAGGACCATATGTAATCACAAAACAAGTTACCCCTGTTTCCTATAGAGTTGCCGTGCCCCATACGGGGAGGAATGGGCAAACGTATCACATAAATCTCCTAAAAATATGGGAGGAACCTCTTGACCCTCCCTGAAGAGACCCAGTCGTTTCCATACAACAGGTGACTCTCTCTAAACCCCTAGACATACACGTAGGCAGTGACAATGACACGGGGAACGAGACAGCCAATATGGTACCAAATCTATCCCCCGAACAAAAGAACCAAATAGCACAACTACTCAGGGGGTTCCCGGGATTAAGTTCTAGCAGACCAGGACGAACTTCTCTAATAGAACACAATATCATAACGCCAAGAGAAAAGATCATCAACCTAAAACCCTACCACATACCAGAAGCAAGACGGATAGCGGTAGAACAAGAAGTAGAGACTATGCTTAAAGCAGACATCATTGAGCCCTCTCAGAGTGCTTGGCGTTCTCCCATTGTTTTGGTACCCAAACCTGATGGTAGCATCCGTTTTTGTATGGACTTTCGTCAATTAAACGCCTACTCAAAATTCGACAACTACCCAATGCCATGGGTAGATGAATTGGTAGAGAGACTAGGGGAGGCCCGAGTTATGTCTACTATCGACTTAACCAATGGATATTGGCAAATTCCCTTAACCCAAGCAGCAAGAGAAAAGACCGCCTTTTCCACCCCGTCAGGCCTCTATCATTTTAAAGTAATGCCCTTTGGGCTACACGGAGCACCTGCAACTTTTCAGCGACTAATGTATATAATACTCAAAGCCCACCATTCCTATGCTGTGGCTTATTTAGACGATATTGTTGTCTATAGCCCAAACTGGGAGACCCACCTACACCATCTACAAAGAGTGTTTGACACCCTAGCCCAAGCAGGGCTGAAATTCAATCCCCGCAAAACCCCACTAGGTACACATCAGATTGAGTACTTAGGGTATACCATCAGTAAGGGGGAAATTAAACCACAACATAACAAAGTAGAGGCCATACAAAACATCCCGCCACCTAAGAACCGGAAAGAGGTAAGGGCCTTTCTCGGCCTGGTCGGATACTACAGGAGATTCATACCACAATTCTCAGAGGTAGCCAGTCCTCTCACTGACCTTCTGAAACATGCCAACACCCGACATACGTTGGAATGGGGGGTGGCCCAGGAAAATAGTTTCAAGCCCTAAGACAGCTGATATGCAACGCCCCTGTCCTCACGTGCCCGGACTTCCAAAAACCCTTTGTACTGCAGACAGATGCTTCAGATCACGGTCTCGGGGCCATCCTGTCACAACCTGATTCCCAAGGACTTTTACGCCCTGTCTTATATCTTAGTAGAAAGCTGTTCCCAAGAGAGAGACGGTATGCCACTATAGAAAAGGAGTGCCTGGCCGTAAAATGGGCAATGGAGTCCCTGCAATATTACCTGTTGGGTCGTTCCTTCTTTTTGTTTACTGATCACGCTCCTTTGACCTGGCTAGCCACACACAAAGACTCGAATGCCAAAGTGTTGTGCTGGTTCTTAGCTCTACAGCCCTTCTCGTTTCAGACCCTACATCACCCCGGGAAACTACAAGGGAATGTGGACTATCTATCTCACTTTCCTGTCACTGAATGGCCCGAACGTCCATCCCAGAAGGGAAGGCAGTGTAATATGGTATCTACACTTACCGGGAGTACAGGCGTGGACCAGGAAGCCCCTGTCCCCAACGCGACGGTTGGCGGACTAGTCATCGACCGACGACTAACGATGACGTCAGACGCCGACGGGAAGGAGGCAGTGAAGACGGACTCGGCGTTCGCGGAAGGGGAGCGCTTGGAAGAAGAAGGAGACGAAAAATGACACAGAACACAAGATAGCGGAGGCGGCGGGCAGCACGGAAGGAGAAGACCACGGGGGAAGCACACCAACTGAGCGGAAAGATGCCATAGTGTCCGGACGTCCCAGAGTGGAGGAGGACGCCCCGATACCCACTGCTACGGTCCAGGAGGGCCGTAGCTCCAGGCAAGTGCACTGGACGGAAGTGTGGGGACGACTTATAGGGCAGGGTGGTAGGAAGAGGACCGGATAAGCCTGAAGCAGGGAAAAGAAGTAGTGGAGGAGGACACCGACTGTCGATCACCCCCACACCTTGCCCTCACCCTGGTGACGCTTTAATTTCTTTTGTTGGTGACGGTGGCACTTTCAACGTCTGACAAGCAATCAGACTGACTTTGTGTCCTGTATTTTCTGTTTGTTTTTTCTTTTATTGTTTTTGAGACAACGGTGCCAGTCCCACCCGAGAGAGATAAAGAAAGAGGAGAAATCGCAAGAAGAGGCCACGCAAACCAGACAGAAGCAAGAGAGAGAGATATAACCTTCCCTAGGACAATCGCCTAGCTGCTTCTTGTCCAAACACCTTTTCCCTTATTGTTTTGTTTCCGCGGTTTGTTTTGGGACATTGTTCCTTTCCTAGCCTTCTCCTTATCGTTTGCACCAATAAACCGTTCTTGAGGCGTGAACAACCTCAGAATAAATAAATCACCGGCTGCTGGACGTCCTTTAAACCCTCTTAGGCAAAGCCCCAATACAACAAGGGAATAATAAAATAATATAATTTCTGTTGTGAAATAGCAGTGGGGTGAATTTATTGATAATAAGTTGGAGAATGAGGAGTGCAGTAGAGTGGGAGAGAATGATAGAAATGAGAGTCTAAGGAAGATGGTGAGTGAAGAGGTTAAAACAGAGGTACAGGAGGCTTTTAAGAAATGTCTAGGGAAAAGAAATAGAAATGAAATGGATGAAGAGGAATTTTTTACAGTTTCAGAGGATGAAATAGAGAATAAGGGTCCAGGAGGAAAGTGTCTCCAAAAGAGGAAGCATTTGGAAAGGAAAGGAGGCCAAAGCGCCTCACAGAGTTGTGGTGTTCGAGGCGGCACAAGGAAAAGTCAGCGAGACGCTGAAAATGAAGAGGATAACGATGAGTTTTACTCATATGGAGGGAGATCAGGTATTAATATGGATGAATATATACTTGATTTAGATTATAATGATGAGTATGAAAATGAAGAGAGTACTATGAGTATAGGGACAGGACATTTCGAAGACAAATCGATCAAAGATCCTTTTGGGGAAAATGTATTCAATCCAAAGGAGATTAGACATCCAAGAGGAAAGGATTGGTGGCCGTTGGAACACGTTTCTCAGTATATTAAAAGTAGATTGCGTCAACCTCTAGAGAGAGAGAGGAACGTAATTTAATGAGGGCAGAATGTTCCAGGCCTGTGATTGATGAGAAAGTGACCCTTACTCCGAATTTGGACCCAGAATTAACAACTTATATGTTTAAAATGGGTAAGGACCCAAGAAAGGGTTTGGAGAGATCACTGAAGATCTGTCAGGATAAGCTGTTAGATATTCTAGGACCACTGGGAAGAATATTTGATACGGTAGAGGAGTCTTTTCTGAAAGGGAGTGACGTTGATTTGACCTTGTTGAGAGGATGGTGTCAAAGAGCAATTTGTTTTTTGGGAAACGCAAATGCGGGTCTTCTAACTGAAAGAAGGAGAACGCTGCTAATGTGAATAAACCCAAAATTAAGTGAATTGGCAAGGAAAGAATCAAGCGATGAGGCAAAAGGTTTGCTCTTTGGAGAGGGTCTAGTTAGATCCATGACTAAATATGTTCAAACTTTTACTAGTCTGGACAAGACTCAATCGAATATGAGAAGAGTATTTCAAAGGAATAGTTTTTATGGAAGGGCTGGTAGGAGAGGGCAAACTACTGGCCGGGCAGGATTTGGTGCCCAGTATCAAAATTCAACATTTCAAGGAAATGGAGGATACAGAGCACAGACTACGAATAGTCAGTTCTATCCACAGTGAGGAAGATCACAAGGTAGAAGAGGGTCTCGTACAAGGGGACAATCTTTTGGACGAGGACAGGGACAAACACAAGGTGAGTACGAAGAAATTTATTGGTTCTATCCCTTTAAAGATAGGAGGAAGGTTAAGATATTTCGTAGAGGTTTGGAAAGGAATAACTTCGGGCGCTTGGGTTTTGCAGACTGTTTCAGGTTTTGTGATAGAATTCGAAGCAGACCCCGTTCAGATAGAAGAACCAAAAGAATTGTTTTTACAAGAAGATTTAGTAGAGGTGATTCAGAAAGAGGTAGATCAATGGTGGAAAAGGGTGCAATTATTCGAGTGAAGGAAGATGTAAAAGGTTGGAGACCGGTGATAAATCTTAGGAGTCTCAATCAGTATGTGACGTATCGTCATTTCAAAATGGAGGGAATTCATATGCTAAGAGACTTGTTACAGGAACAGGATTGGTTGGTGAAGATAGACTTGAAGGATGCATATTTTACAATTCCCATGGCTCAAGAGAGTCGTCGATATTTACAGTTCAGGTGGAAGAATCAGTTGTATCAGTTTCAATGCCTTCCATTTGGGTTGTCGTCAGCACCATGGTGTTTTACAAAGGTGATGCGTCCAGTAGTTGGTTTTTTGAGGGAGAGAGGTATGAGATTGATAATTTATTTGGACGATATCTTGGTGATGAATCAGGATGCAGATGTACTTCAGGAGGAGTTAGAAGTGAGGATGGAGTTGTTGAGGAATTTAGGTTTTGTGATAAACCTAGAGAAGTCGGTGTTGTGTCCGTCCCAAATTTTGGAGTTTCTAGGTTTTGTGGTGGACACAAAGGAGTGTTGTTTGTGTTTGCCAGAGAATAAGATAAAAAAGATACAGAAGGAAGTGTGTTGCATGGCAAGGAAGGAGAAGGTGAAGTTAAGAGAGTTAGCTCGAGTGATTGGTCTCTTGTCTTCATTGATTCAGGCTGTATTTCCAGGTCCACTGCATTACAGATCTCTTCAACGTCTGAAGGCGCAAAGGCTGGCAGAAGGTTTTTGGTACGGAGACGAAGTCTTTTTGAACGAGGAAGTGAAGGAGGAACTAAGGTGGTGGAAGGAAAATTTGGAAGCTTGGAACGGGAGGGCGATCTTTGGATCTCAACCAGATTTTGTGATAGAGAGCGATGCAAGCATTCTAGGTTGGGGTACATCTTTTTTGAGAAAGCAGACAGGAGGTGTTTGGACTTGGGAGGAGAAGAAAGAGCATATAAATTGTTTGGAAATGCAGGCTGGTTTGATGGCATTAAAATGTTTTCAAAAGGATTTATTAGAGAGTTCAGTGCTTTTACGTATGGACAACGTTACAGCGGTTACATGTGTGAGGAAATTGGGTGGAAGCAGATCAAAGAGATTGACAGAGTTAGCGAAGGAAATGTGGTATTTTTGTTTGGAGCACAAGATAGAGTTGAGAGTGGAGTATCTTCCAGGAAATTTGAATGTGAACGCAGATTGGTATTTAAGGAATGTGATAGATTTCAGCGATTGGATGTTGAACAAGGATGTTTTCATGAAGATAGTAGAAATGTTTGGCCCATTGGAGGTGGATTGGTTTGCATCCCGTCTGACGTTTCATTTGCAGAAATATGTGAGTTGGAGGCCAGATCCAGGTGCAATGGCGGTGGATGCTTTCAATCAGAATTGGAGAGGGATAAGGGGATATGCTTTCCCTCCTTTTGCAATGATTCAGAGGGTTTTGAATCAGGTGAGGAGACAGAAATGTTGTTTGGTACTGGTAACTCCGTTTTGGAAGTGTCAACCTTGGTTCCCATCGGTAATGGAATTAGCTGTGGAGGAACCTTTTCTGGTTGTAGCAGAGAAGGCAATTTTAAAGAGTGTAAATGGGATGAAACATTCTTTGGTAACTTCAAGTTTACTCAACCTTCTAGTTTGGAGGATATCAGGCATTCTGAAGGAGTGTCAAGACTTTCGGAATCAGCTTCAGAGTTACTCAATGAGACTTGGGCATCTGGAACAAAGAAGAGATACAGGAGTGCATGGAGAATTTGGAGTGGTTGGTGCGTGGAAAGGGGTTTGGATCCATTGGAGGCAGATGATATAGAGGTTGCAAATTTTTTAGCAGATTTGTTTAAGAAGGGTTTGTCTTATAGAACAGTTAATTGTTATAGATGTGGCAGCTGGACATTCTTTGGTTCATGGTATCTCTATTGGAAGGAGTCCTCTAGTTTGTAGGGTGATGAAAGGAATTAGTTTGAGGAGGCCTCCCTTGGCAAAATATAAGTCTTTATGGGAGGTGAATTTGGTTTTAAAGTTATTTATGAATTAGCCATCAAATAAGTATCTGGGAACTAGGGAGTTGTCTTGGAAACTTGCGTCTCTTCTTTGTTTGATATCTTTTAGGAGGGTTTCAGATGTTAGGGCGCTTGATTGGACAAGAGGATTGTACCAACCAAATGGACTGGAATTTGAGGTTTGCAGAAGAACAAAGACTATGTCAGAATCGATTTTTTATCCAAGATTCGATGAATCACCTAACCTTTGTGTGGTGCGTTGTTTGAAAGAGTATGAAGCACGTATGTTGGATAAAAGAGGTGATGGTGTGGATCAGCTTCTGATCTCATATGTGAAACCCTTTAAACCGGTAAGTAATGCCAGTATTGCATCAATGAAGGAGGCTGGTATTGATTTGGCAAAATGTACCGCACATAGTGCAAGAGGTGCTATGGCTAGTAAGGTTTGCATGATGGGTGGTAGGTTGGAAGATATTTTAAAGGCAGCCGGTGGTCTTCTGCAGAGACTTTTAGAAGGTTTTATTTCAGAAAGGTTGATCATGTGTCAAAGTGTGTGTTGGGTAAGCTTTGAACATGCATAATGCTAGCCTCCTGTCTTGCCATAAAATGACGATTCTTATAGGTTTTACTGAATAAAGAATCAAGACTTTATTAAAGACAAGGAGGCTAGCATTATCCCTCCCACCCTTCCCTTGGGAGGTGAGGGAGAATTTTAAAATGTAAAAGAAAGAAGAGATTCTATGATAATTATGGTTTTAATTTGTTTTAGTTAAGAGTAAAGTACATTTTGACTAAGGATGTACGTTTTTTTCCCTTACAGATTAATGGTTTAATCTGGCGAGAAGTGTTTTAATTCTATGTTTATGAGAAGGGCGAACAAAAGAGGAAGAAGATGGAGGCTGCAGAGTCTTTATAGGGGATGAACATTCTTTTTGATTGTGATGTTTTAGTTCCTTTCTGGGAAGCTTTGGAGTTGTTGTTGCTGCTCAGAAGAAGTAATAAAAGATTTATGCATAATGCTAGCCTCCTTGTCTTTAATAAAATCTCGATTCTTTATTCAGTAAAACCTATAAGAATCGTCATTTCTTCAACATGTTCTTTGGCGAGTCACACTTTGCTTTCTTTGACAGTTACATACGCTTAGCTGTCTGCACACAGTAAGTGGCAGTTGGATCTATGCCAAGTTTGGTGGGATGTGAGGGCTAGTGTGGTCATATGGCTCCATGCTTTTTGAGAGAAATGGTGCGGTGCATGCATTGTCTACTTACCTGTTCTGTGGCACATTTGGGGGGAATTTCTTACACATCTTAATGGGTGTGTGATGGAGTGCTCCATCCTGCTCAGGGGTGGGACAAGGGGGTCTGTTGGGAGTTGAAGTGCTGGCCTCCCACCCACAAACTCCCCTCCCTGTGAAGATGGCTACCTACCTGTAAGTTTGGTTGTTGAAATACAATGGCTGCCACATGCTTCTGGTTGGGGGAGTGTTCCATCTTGCTGAGCTGTGGGACATGGGGGCCTGTTGGGAGTTGTAGTGCTGGCATCCCACTCACAAACCCTCCTCCCTGTTAAGATGGCTACCTACCCGTTAGTTTGATGAGGGCAATGTAATGGGTGCCACATGCTTCGGGTGGGGTGAGGTGGGTGCTCCATCCTGGTGTGCTTCGTGACAAGGGTGGCTGGTGGGAGTTGTGGTGCAAGCTTCATAACCCCAAACCCCCTCCCTGTGAAGATGGCTACATACCTGTAAGTTTGGTTGGTGAGGTACAATGTCTGCCACATGGTTGTGGGTGGGAGAGTGTTCCATCCTGCTCAGCTGTGGGATAAGGGTGCCTGGTAGTCCAGGCTGCCTATCCACAGACACCCCTCCCTGTTAAGATGGATGGCTCCCTGTGGAGGTGAGGAAGGGAATGGTTACATGTGGCTCTTGGGTGGGGGGAGTGCTCCATCTTGCTGAGCTGTGGGACATGGGGGCCTGGTGGGATTTGTAGTACTGGCTTACCACCCACAAACCCCCCTCCCTGTGAAGATGGCTACCTACCGGTAAGTTTGGTTGTTGAAATACAATGGCTGCCTCATGCTTCTGGCTGGGGGGGAGTGTTCCATCTTGCTAATCTGTGGGACACGGGGGCCTGGTGGGAGTTGTAGTGCAGGCTTCCTAACCACAAACACCCCTCCCTGTGAAGATGGCTACCTACCTGTAAGTTTGGTTGTGTTAATACAATGGCTGCCACATGCTTCTGGCTGGGGGGGGAGTGTTCTATCTTGCTGAGCTGTGGGACATGAGGGCCTGTTGGAAGTTGTAGTGCTGCCCTCCCACCCACAAACCCCCCTCCCTGTTAAGATGGCTACCTACCTGTTAGTTTGATGAGGGCAATGTAATGGCTGCCACATAAGTCTTGGTGGGGTGGGGTGGGTGCTCCATCCTGGTATGCTTTGTGTCAAGGGTGCGTGGTGGGAGTTGTAGTGCCGGCTTCCTAACCACAAACACCCCTCCCTGTGAAGATGGCTACCTACCTGTAAGTTTAGTTGTTGTAATACAATGGCTGCCACATGCTTCTGGCTAGGGGGGTAGTGTTCCATCTTGTTCAGGGGTGTGACAAGGGGGCCTGTTGGGAGTTGAAGTGCTGGCCTCCCACCCACAAACCCCCCTCCCAAAGAAGATGGCTACCTACCTGTAAGTTTGGTTGTTGAAATACTTTGGCTGCCACATGCTTCTGGCTGGGGTGGAGTTTTCCATCTTGCTGAGCTGTGGGACATGGGGGCCTGTTGGGAGTTGTAGTGCTGACCTCCCACACACAAACCCCCTCCCTGTTAAGATGGCTACCTACCTGTTAGTTTGATGAGGGCAATGTAATGGCTGCCACATTCTGGGTGGGATGGGGGTGGGTTCTCCATCCTAGTGTGCTTTGTGACAAGGGTGCCTGGTGGGAGTTCTAGTGCAGGCTTCCTAACCACAAACACTCCTACCTGTGAAGATGGCTACCTATCTGTAATTGTGGTTGGTGAGGTATAATGTCTGCCACATGGTTGTGGGTGGGAGAATGTTCCATCCTGCTGAGCTAAGGGACAAGGGTGCCTGGTGGGAGTTGTAGTGCAGGTTTCCTAACCACAAACACCCCTCCCTGTGAAGATGGCTACCTACCTGTAAGTTTGGTTGGTGAGGTACAATGTCTGCCACATGGTTATGGGTGGGAGAGTGTTCCATCTTGCTGAGCTGTGGGACATGGGGGCCTGGTGGGAGTTGCAGTGCTGGCTTGCCACCCACAAACCCCCCTCCCTGTTAAGATGGCTACCTATCTGTAAGTTTGATGTGAGCAAACACCCCTCCCTGTTGAGATGGCTACCTACCTGTAAGTTTGGTTGTTGAAATACAATGGCTGCCTCATGCTTCTGGGTGGGGTGGACGTTCTGCATCCTGCACAGCTGTGGGACAGGGGAGCCTGGTGGGAGTTGTAGTGCTGGCTGCCTATCCACAGACACCCCTCCCTGTTAAGATTGCTGGTTCCCTGTGGAGCGGAGGGGAGAGAATGGTTACAAATGGCTCTTAGGTGTGGGGAGTGTCCCATCCTGCCCAGCTGTGGGACGGGGGCCTGCTGGTAGTTGTAGTGCTGGCTGCCTGTACACATGCAACCCAGGGAATGTTACTAGCTACCTTTGGGGTGAATGAGAGGGAGTGAATGTTGGATCTGTGAGACATGTGTTGGGGAGTGTGTGGTGCACATGAATGGAATTGGGCCTAGGAGGTGTAGCTTTGTAGTTGTGCAGGACAGTACGTAGCAGTGTGATGGTAGACATGTGTTTGTACTTACCAGCCTCCACTCCCTGGGCTATTCCTATGAGACGCTCTGGATGCAGTATGGCAAGTACCTTCTCCTCCCATGCAGTGAATGTTCTTGGTGGAATGGGAGGGCCACCGCCAGTCATCTGAGCCAACTGACGGTTCTTGTTGCTCTTCTCTTTCACCTGCCTCTTGAGGTCATGCCACCGCTTCATGATCTCCCTCTTGGTGCGCGGGGTGGTCCCTACTGCATTGACCTTGTTGATTATCCTTACCCATATTTGTGCCCTGGTGGCTACTGGTGTCTGTTGGACCAAGTCACCAAATAATTGTGGTTCTGCTCTGATTTATCTCATCTGACATGACTGACAACTCATTGTCAGTGAATTTGGGCATTTTCTTTTGTGCCATGGTGTGTGATGCAGGTGTGAGGGTGGTGGGGGATGTAAGTGGTGTGTGTGTGTTGTTGTGCTGGTTAGATGTGTGGTGGTTTGCCGCTCCTTTGTTCTGTAGGTTTTAGTTCCTTCAGGGCTGGAGTATTCCAAAGGATTCTGGTTAGGGAAGGGGCTGGTTTTATACTCAGCTATGTGGGTGTGTCAAAATGGAGTATTGCTGTCAGGTGTGTTGTGTGGGTTGTCCTGGGATTTGTATTTTTTTAGTTGCCATGGGGGTGTGTCCTTGGGGTGTGTTAGGTGTTTTTGGGGGCTGAGCTAGTTTGATGTGTACACTTGGTGGCTTTGTTGTGTGTTTTTTTTTGTTGACCGCGATGATAGTTCTGGAGCGGCCGCGGCGGTGGTTATGCAACAGCCCTTCAGCCTGCTCTCCCATTCATCACTGTTAGCGATCGCGGCGGTCGGAAACAGCGGATCGGTCCGCTGTCACCTCAATGGTATGCTAATTGTGCATGCGGTCAATCCGCTGGCCTTGCGGCAGGTTTGGGTTTTTCCGCCGTGTATTCCGACTGCCGCGGATGGATTTTTACCTGCTCTGCCTGCTACCGGCAGGCTTTTGTTGCATCATTCCGCTGCGGTCAGTTTTATCTGGCGGTTGATCCTAATCTGACCGCCGGTTTTCCCGCTGTACCTGCGGACGGTTCATTTCTGCTACTTGGAATGGTTTTCCGACTGCCATCCTAATCGACCCCCTCGATTCGAGGTTGACCGCCCTAGCCGTTAGGCCAAATCCTCTCCCCAATTATTAATAATGTTTTCCATGATTAGGTAAATGTGCTAGTCGAAATGCAATATAGTGAGGCAAACTTGTAATGTTTAAATTATACGTTCTTATGTTAGCCAAAGCTGTAGGCCTGAAATGCAAAGCCCTGACAACTCTTGCTTTAGTATTAATATTCTGAATTTCATGTACACTGTGGAAGTTTTTCTTTCTCATGTTTTGCACTGCAGGTGGAGAAGCATTTTTATGCAAAATAATGTCTTTGTTTTAGCAGATAAGTAGAGAAGACAAGTAGAGAAGAAGTTACAATTGTATGGCTTGGAGGCGATAAAGGAAAGAAGTAGATTTTGCATCGGAAAAGGCAGGGGAACCAAGGATAAATTGTTGCAAGGGATGTACATAGAGAACACCTTGGTAAAGTACGCTCATGTGTGTGCCCATTGTGGAGTATGTGTGAGAAGTGCATCATGGGAATTCTACCTGTGGATAGCTGGCTGTTGGAATTAGTGATAGTGCCCACATCTTCCTTGCCTTTGGAGGGGGAGCATCTCAGGACAAGCTCTTTCTCTTGTGATGGTTGTTTTATGCTACTAGCCCCATCTCAACGGTGGGGGGACTTCTTAGGAAGACTCCACAACTTACACCTTTCCTCCTCATCCGAAATGCTTACTCATTAATGTAGGGATATCATCTTAGTGATAGAGTAGGGATGGATTTAAATGATCTTCATTCACCAACGCTCGATGCAGGGAAATTTGGACTCTTGTTTAATTGTCAGTATCCTCCTTCTCAAATTAATAGTCCTGTTCATGCTGGACCATCTGAACTGGGTGCGTAGATTTGGCTTCATGATGTTTCCTTTGTATTTCTATACCCTTGTATTGAGGTGTGTCTATGTTCAGTGTTTTTTGGCTTTGTAATAAATCAAACTAATCTTTCTCAATTTGTCCTTTGGTTATTATGTATCCGGTAGAGGTAACTCAAATTTGACTGTGCATTAATGATTTTCTCCCCTTCACACTTTCATGCTGCTTAAAAGACCCAACGGAGTGTGTCTCTAGAAAAGCTCCAGAACAAATTGAAACTGCTCTTTCAGTTAGTAGCATAGTAGGATGGTTTGCACATGAAGTATGGAGAGAATCTAGAATTGGTTTATCAAAGGTATAACCTTGAACCCCAAATGCCGTGAACCAGCGCCTAATGATCGAGAACAGAAGGCGACGGAATCCAGCGGAGTCTGACGGACTTTGATGATGCGGCGAGATCAGCGGTGGAAGGAGAAGTAAGTATTAACAGGATATGTGTAGAATGTTAGATTGCGGGAATGCTTTGATTGTGTGATGTCTTGTGGAGTTAGAGTGAGAGTCGATTGAATGCGGTTTCGGATCTGACATGGCCCAAGGGTTGAGATGTGAGTTGCGATCTCAAAGTGGCCTAAGAGGATATTGGAAGATGTCGAAGACACTACAATTATGATTGTCTGACTGAAGAATAGAGGAGTTGTTGTGAGACGTTATTGACAGTTCCACCTAAGATAGGGAATTCGATGTATAGGAATCGTCTAGTGGACCTTGTGTACAGGGGTTAACTACACCAATTTGGGTGATCCACGCTGGTCGAGGGATACTGTGTGTGAATGCTTTTGAGTGGTTGAATTCTATCAATCTTTTAGAATGGCAGACAATTAACTACTTAAGATGATTGTGTGAGTGAATACGTTTGAGAAATTGTGAAGGAGAGTGAGTTGGCGCGAGGAGTGAGAGTGACATCAGACTGTGCAGCGCTGTGATAGGTCGGTTGGTGTACCGCCACGCTTGGATTATTTGGTGGTCATCAGGAATACTCTGTGGCTGACAAACATCATTTTGCCATATCAATTTAACAAATATTTCATTTTTGTTGGGGAAAGTTCTAAAAAGTGTCAGAAATCATGCAATGCTTTACGGTGTTACAGGATCTTTTCAGAGGTGATGAAGGAATTGTTACTCGAGTGGGCGAAGAAGAGCCACACAAGGATACTCCAGCTCACTATATGGCGACAAAGGTTGGGCATGATACTATAATTTGTCTCCAAAATTGACACAAGATCATTGAAAAGGAGGGTGAATTGTTATTTCCATGCTTTGGCACATTCAGGCTAGAGGTATTGAACCAAATTAGAGGGACGATGTTTGGAATACGATCTATTAGCAGACCCACACAGTTAGAAGCTCTAAATGCATAGATGCGTGCAGCTCATGCTAAGCAGAGAGAGAAATATCAAGGGAGAAAGAAGAAAACCATAAAGGTGTATCTGGATGCACAATGGCATGCTAGGCTTAAGAGGTTGAGAGTGGATAACATTTAGGGAGAGAGGGTATATCCAGTATTGGTGCAGGATAGGGAATCACAGGACAAGGACAAGGGGAGAAGGGCGAATAGGAGTGACTGTAGTGATACAGAAGACAGCTTGTTGGATGGATTGATAGCTGAGCGAACACTACCTTACAATCTGCAACCAGGAGAAGGGGGATGAAGTCCTGATAGCAACGATAATGTGGGTGGTGTGTCAGCCTCAGTGGCCCCCGATTCAGGGGACATGGGAATGATATAAGCAGGAGCAAGGGGGACAGGAGTGTCCGTCTTGGGAGGTATGGAACAGAATGGTGCTGCCACTACTTCACAGTTGCCAGAAGCTCTTACAGTACCGGTCATCATTGGACCTGTCGTTCCGGTTTATGACTTAGGCCCAACAGGAAGCTTTAGCAAGAGACAACTCATGCACGCGCAAGGGACTCCTTTGGGAAGGGTAAGTAGTCATAATATTGAGTTTTTAATATTGTTGTTCTATAATATCGAGTTTTAAATGTCGAAAGTCAAAATTATCGTGGATAATATTGTCAAGAATATCGATTTAGTGTGTTGTACAAAATATCGTTGTTAAGAATATCGATTTAGAAAATGTGTTAATAAAAAATATCGATTTTGTAAATGTGAGATTTTTATTACAGTATATATTTGTAAATGTATTATTATTTTTTTAATAAATTGTATATGTTTTATAGAAAAAAGAATTTAGGAGCAGGGTGTTGGGTTTATAGGGAATAAGGGTGGAGAGTGTTTAAAAAAACATTTTTTAAATTTAACGTTTTAAAGTAATATCAAAGAAATGTAAAAATGTTTTTAGGAGCAGGATGTTGGGGTTTTAGGGGATAAGGGTGGGGAGTGTTTTAAAAAAGTCGTTTTACATTTTTTTAAATTACTGCTTAAGAAATTTTAAATTGTATTTAATGAGCATGATGTTAGGTTTATAGGGGATGAGGGTGGGGAGTGTTTTAAAAAAATGTTTTTAAAATGCATTAAATGTTGTAAAAAAATATATTTTTTTTTATTTAGGAGCGGGATGTTGGAGTTATAGGGGAGAAGGGCTAAAAGTGTTTTTAAAAAAATATTTGAAAATTTAAAAATACATTTATATTTTATAATAGATGAATTACAATGTGGATTTTAGGAGTGGGATGTTGGGGTTATAGGTGATGAGGGGGTAGTTTTAAAATACATTAACAAATTTAAATTAAAACAAATTACAAATATAAACATTTTGTGAAAATGTGTGAAATCAGCAGATCATTTTGTGGTGTAATGTTTAATTATTTTTTTTTTAATTAGTACAAGTGAAAATTTAAAAAGAAAAAGTAAAAAAGATATATTATTATTATTGTTTTAATATGGTATTATCGTAGTGACAATGAAAATTCCTAAATAAATAAATTGATATTTAAAGTAGAGTTGTTTTGTTTTAGGAAGGTATTCCCTTTTTAAAATAAAAAATGTATAATTATATTTCTTTTAAATGTAAAACATTTATAAAATAAGTAATAACTTATCAATTTTGAAGATGTTTAATGTTTAATTTTGAAAATAATATTTTTATAAAAGTGAAAATGTAAACATGTTTATGTTTAATATTTTAAAATAATATTATTCATTATATTTTATTTTTTTAATGATTTTTTTTATTATGAAATTTATAAATACAAGAAAAGTTATAAAAAATAATTTTAAAAGTCTTATAATTTTTATTTGGATATGTTTCTATAATTGGGAATAGGTTAATGTATTTATATATTGTGTATGTACATGGCACCGCTCGCCCACGTCACCAGACTACATGATCTCAACATCATCTCCTACGCCGATGACACCCAGCTGATCCTATCCCTCACCAAAGATCCCCTCACTGCCAAAACCAACCTCCACGAAGGAATGAAAGCCGTCGCCGAGTGGATGAAGAACAGCCGTTTGAAGCTGAACTCGGACAAGACAGAGGTCCTCATCCTTGGCTCCACCCCCTCAGCCTGGGGCGACTCCTGGTGTCCGACCGCACTGGGAACAGCCCCAACACCCACTGATCATGCACACAACCTGGGGTTCATCCTCGACTCTGCTCTCTCCATGGCAAAGCAGGTCAACGCCGTCTCGTCCTCCTGCTTCAACACCCTCCGCATGCTCCGCAAGATCTGCAGGTGGATCCCAACCGAGACAAGAAGAACGGTCACCCAGGCCCTCGTCAGCAGCAGGCTGGACTACGGAAATGCCCGCTACACAGGAACCTCGGCCAAACTCCCGAAACGACTACAACGTATTCAGAATGCCTCTGCACCCCTGATCCTCGACATCCCTCGCCGCAGCCACATCACACCCCACCTGAGAGACCTGCACTGGCTCCCCGTCAACAAGAGGATCACCTTCAAGCTCCTCACCCACGCACACAAGGCTCTGCACAACACCGGACCAGCATACCTCAACAGACGACTCACTTCTACACCCCCAACCGCCAGCTCCGATCTGCCGACCGCGCCCTCGCCACCGTCCCCCGCATCCGTAGAGTGACCTTCGGCAGCAGATTGTTCTCCCACCTCGCCGCCAAGACCTGGAACACCCTCCCCATCCTCCTACTGCAGACCCAGGACCTTCTAGCATTCAGAAGACTACTCAAGACCTGGTTATTCGAGCAGTAGCTTCTCCCTCCCGTGCCTTGAGACCCTTACGGGTGAGTAGTGCGCTTTACAAATGTTATGATTGATTGATTGTATTATTTTATATATGTTTATATAATATTTTTGGGAATATACCATTTTATGGGTATATTGTTTTACATTTTCCTTGAGTTAATATAGTTTCAGGTGGAAATAGTAAATTATATATGTTTAATGTAAAGGACCTTCCCCAAGTTAATACAGTTTGGAGTGGAAACAGTAAATTATATATGTGTAGTGTCCAGCACCTTCCCTGAGTTAATATAGTTTGTAGTGGGAATAGTAAATGATATATGTTTAGTATCCAGCATGTTCATTGAGTTAATATAGTTGGAGTGGGAATAGTAAATAATATATGTTTAGTGTCCAGCACTTCTCTGACCTTTTCTAGTTTGGAGTGGGAATAGTAAATTATATCTGTTTAGTGTCCAGCACCTTTGCTGAGTTGATATAGTTTGGAGTGGGAATAGTAAATTACATATGTTTAGTGTACAGCACCTTCCCTGAGTTAATATAGTTTGGAGTGGTAATAGTAAATTATATATGTTCAGTGTCCAGCACTTTTCCGGAGTTAATATAGTTTGGAGTGGGAATAGTAAATTATATATATTTAGGGGTCGATTAGGATGGCGGGCGGATCCTCGTGGTGTTGGGACTGG
Source organism: Triturus cristatus (assembly GCF_964204655.1). Taxonomy (NCBI): domain Eukaryota; kingdom Metazoa; phylum Chordata; class Amphibia; order Caudata; family Salamandridae; genus Triturus; species Triturus cristatus. Next base: position 556,621,130 of record NC_140592.1, on the reverse strand, counting down.
CCGCCAGACAAGAATAAGGATGCGACCGCCATTCCGCAGTTTAACATTGCGGCGGGTGATGCTGTAATGCCGCGATGTCAAATTGCCATGTTGTGCATTTCTATGCACAAGGTGGCAGGCACCGCGCGGTGCCTGACACCTTGTGCATGGATATGGAGGGGGGTACCATGGGTACCCCTCAAGTGCACCCCAAGCCCCCATGGGGGCCTACAACGGGCCCCCAAAGCAACTCCCTGCCAACCTTTACATGGCGGCATCACCGCCATGGAAATGCCTTTCTCTGTACACATCCTAATATGGATGGCGGTGCCTGCTAGGCACCGCCACCATATTAGTGGCCCAAGTCCGCCCGGCCGGAAATCAGAACGATTGCTGACCGGCAGAAAAGCAGCAGACGCACTTTGAGTCTGCTGCGATACCCCTCGCCATTATAATATGGCGAGGGTATTACTCGTTACGATGGTGTAACGTTCGCCAATACCGGCTTGACAGTGGCGATCGTTACGCCATCTTAATGACCCCCTTAGTTAATGTAGTTTGAGTGGGAATAGTAAATTATATATGTTTAGTGTCCAGCACCTTCCCTGAGTTAATAAAGTTTGGAGAGGGAATAGTAAATGATATATGTTTATTGTCCAGCACCTTCTCTGACTTTTTCTAGTTTGGAGTGGGAATAGTAAATTATATATGTTTAGTGTCCAGCAGTTTCCTTAATTTGGTGTAGTGTAGAGTGGGAATAGTAAAAAAATGAGTTCTTTATTTTGGAGTAAGGTTAATGATAATAATATATGTTTGTAAATACAGAAAAAAATAATATAGGAACTAAACGCAAAACAATATATATATTTTGTTATGTCTATTTTCATTCAAAGACTCAAGCAAAGAAATAGTATGCATTTATTTTTATTAACATTGTTTGATATATATATATATATATATTGTCATACAGAGAAATAAAAATATTTTTTTTATTTTTGGATACATTGCTTTTTTAGTACATATTTAAACATAAACATAAAGGGGCCTATTAGGATGCCATCCTTGCGGTGTTGGGACCGGCTGCCAGACGTGCAGCGGACACGCACCGCTAATTAGGATGCACCCTTGCAGTCGCATTCCACATGTTTGAAATTGCGGGGGGTGCTGCTTAAGGCAGAACCTGCCGTAATGCCAAAGTGCCATGGTTGCATTTCCATGCACAACGTGGCAGCCGCCGCACCACCAAGGGTACCTCCCAAGTGCACCCCCATCCTCCGGGGGCCCACAACAGGCCCCCAAAGCACATCCCGCCAGCCTTTCCATGGCGGCATCGCCGCCATGGAAGGGCCTTCCACTGCACTCATCATAATATGAATGGCGGTGCCTGCTAGGCACTGCCATCATATTGTGGCCCAAGTCTGCCCGGCCAACCGGCAGAAAAGCGGCGGACGCACTTTGCGTCCACCGCGATACCCCCGCCATTATAATATGGCGGGGGGTAAATCAGGTTAGGATGGCGGGCAGATCGCCTCCGCCTGGTCGGCAGTGGCGATCCACCCGCCATCGTAATCAGCCCCATAATATTCAAGTAAAGTCAGCATGAAACATTTTTAAGTTTTTTAAAATGGAGAACTTGATAAATATGTACATTTTTTACAAATAAAAGATGTAGTTGTCCACTGGTTTTTATAAATTTTTTTAATACATATTTTTAGGTAACTGTTATAGAATATTTATTTACATTGTAAATGTGCATTAAATAATTACATATAGGCGGCGATTCGGATCCTGGAAAAAAATTCCCCGTACGACTCGTATCCGGTCTTTTTACCATACGAATCGTACAAGTGCCGTACAAACTGCCAAGTACGATTCGCATGGGAAAGAGTCCATACGAATCGCATTGGGAATAATTCCCCACACGTCCTCGGGTCGGAAAATGTGTCCGACACGTCCCCGGACGATTTACCGTACAAATGTGAAATGTGAAGTCCGACCGCGCAAGTACGATCCATCCCGTGTGTCCGATGTTACAACCGTATGGAAAAAACACCGTCCGCACCGAACTCCCATAGCAACCATGGAGACATGTGCCCACATACGCGCCGAACACCCCCCCAGCCCCCGTATGTACGCGCCGAACCACCCCCCCAGCCCTCGTATGTACGCGCCAAACCCCCACCCGTGCATGTACACCCCTGTACGTACGGACCGTACACCCACCCGTGTATATACACCCGTGTACGTACGGCCCGTACCCCCACCCGTGTATGTACACCAGTGTATGTACGAACCGTACCCCCACCCGCGTATGTTTGGAGCGCACCCCCACCCCAACAGTGTATGTACGGACCGTACCCACACCCGCGTATGTATGGAGCGTACCCCCACCCCAACAGTGTATGTACGGACCGTACCCTCACCCGCGTATGTATGGAGCGTACCCCCACCCCAACAGTGTTTGTACGGACCGTACCCTCACCTGCGTATGTATGGAGCGTACCCCCACCCCAACAGAGTATGTACGGACTGTACCCACACCCGTGTATGTACACCAGTGTATGTATGAACCGTACCCCCACCCGCGTATGTATGGAGCGTACCCCCACCCCAACAGTGTATGTACGGACCGTACCCACACCCGCGTATGTATGGAGCGTACCCCCACCCCAACAGTGTATGTACGGACCGTACCCACACCCGCGTATGTATGGAGCGTACCCCAACCCCAACAGTGTATGTACGGACCGTACCCACACCCGTGTATGTACACCAGTGTATGTACGAACCGTACCCCCACCCGCGTATGTATGGAGCATACCCCCACCCCAACAGTGTATGTACGGACCGTACCCACACCCGCGTATGTATGGAGCGTACCCCCACCCCAACAGTGTATGTACGGACCGTACCCCCACCCGCGTATGTATGGAGCGTACCCCCACCCAACAGTGTATGTACGGACCGTACCCCCACCCGCGTATGTATGGAGCGTACCCCCACCCCAACAGTGTATGTACGGACCGTACCCACACCCGCGTATGTATGGAGTGTACCCCCACCCCAACAGTGTATGTACGGACCGTACCCACACCCGCGTATGTATGGAGCGTACCCCCACCCCAACAGTGTATATACAGACCGTACCCACACCCGCGTATGTATGGAGCGTACCCCCACCCCAACAGTGTATGTACGGACCGTACCCTCACCCGCGTATGTTTGGAGCGTACCCCCACCCCAACAGTGTATGTACGGACCGTACCCACACCCGCGTATGTATGGAGCGTACCCCCACCCCAACAGTGTATGTACGGACCGTACCCCCACCCATGTATGTACGGAGTGAACACAAACCCCACCAGTCTAAGTACGGAGCGCACCCCAGGCCCCAACACCAGCACCCTCACCCAACATCTCGCATGTACGAGTCGTACCAAGCCAGAGACAAGGACAGCACTGTACAACAAAATGGCCGATGTACGCACCGTACAGACGCTAAAAACACACGTACACAACCAAGGCAAAGCAAAACAACACAAGAAGACTCCATTCGAATCGCACAAAGCCACAAAACATGTCCAACAAGCACAAATACAACCTATTCACTGACCTGCAACTGCCAAACTCCCAAACAGAGGCCCAAAACACAACCACTCCTTATAACACACCCACCCAAAGTTCAAACACAGCCACACCCACCAATGGACCAATAAAAAGGCCCAACACACACAAACCATGATCCTTTGCAACAGACCCACTGCTGCCAGACCACACAGAGAAACAACTGCACCATACTACAACCTCCACTACACCTTACACCTGCACACCTTCACACAACCACCTTCACAAACACCCCCTCATCACATTCACAAACACACCTGCACAACCACACCCACACACCCACAACCATCCACACCCACACCCCCCACAACCATCCACACCCACACCCCTCACCATGCCCACTAACAAGAATCCAAAGTTCACTAGCCGAGAGTTGGAGGTCCTTGTCGACGAAATCATCAGAGTCGAGCCACACCTCTTTGGAACATTGGTCAGACAGACCAGCATTTCCGAAAAAACAGCCATGTTGCAGAAGATTGTCGATGCTGTGAATGCTGTTGCGTCCATCAGAAGGACCAGGCATGAATGCCAAGCCAGGTGGTACGATCTGCGGAGGACGGTCCGCCGCAAAATGACCGACGACCACAACCAGGCCAACATCACTGGAGGAGGGCCGCCCCGCAGACCGGTACACTACCATCTCTGGGAGGAGAAGGTGATGGCCATGCTGCCGCTGGTGGGAGTGGAGGGAGTAGAAGGACTCCGAGAGCCTGGTGAGTACACAAACAACTCACCTCACATGGGGGGAACGTCATCCACAACCAAACTTACAATCATGCACGCAACCACCCCAAAGCTATCGCATGACTCAACCACACTCCATAAACACGCACATGCCACTAGCGCCACCATGCCCCATGCACCCAGCTAGACAATGCCAAGTCACAGGCCACAGAAAACACCAACACAAGACACGGTAACCCGGATGGCGGGAGTGTGGGCCTCAAAAATCACATAGTGCAACTCAGAAGCAGACAACAATGCCCTCAGCCCATATGGCCTAGGTCACAGCCAGACAAACAGTGTGTCCCCACACAGGAAAGACTTGCCTGCAAATGGCGGACGCCTTGCATGAAGACATGGGGGTGAAGGCACTTTTTGCACATGACAGCAGCTAATGAACAGCCAACACTGTGAAAGAGTGGCAGCACACACCACCACAGCAGCAGCGCAGACACAGACACTACACCCAATGGGTGCCTGGAGATCAGAAACAAACTCACATGAACAAGCCAAGGGCCATTCAAAGATCTGCAAACAGTGTGTGCCTAGGAAGCTGGGTTGAGATGACAGAGGGTGACACACAGAGGGAGGGAGAGGGGGAGAGAGAGGGAGGGAGACACAGGGAGACAGACAGAGGGAGGAGGCTGACACAGGGAGGGAGGGAGAGGGGGACAGAGAGGGAGTGAGAAAGGGATACACAGGGAGACCAATTCAGCCTTGGGTGGTGTGGGAATGTCTGCTCGTCAGCAGGTGGACTGCGTGCATGTAGACAAGGGTGGCCAGTGCCTGAATCCCCCTCTCTTCTCCATGGCAAAACACTGGGCCATGTGTCAACCTGTGCACGAGCACAATGCCAGCTACCTGCATTATATAAGTGTGTGGAACAACTCCATTTGCCCACGTACAGTGCAACACGGAAGGCGCCAATGCATGGCTCGCCGCACCTGCTCACTCCACTGCTGACTGCAGTCACAATTGATGCAGCAAGTAAGACTGTGTCACACATAGGTAAAGTCTCAAAAGCTGTGGCCAAGGGACATACCCATGCACAAGTGCACTGTGAGTGGAATGCAAGACATATCCAAATACCCAGAGGAAATGTGCCAACTTTGAAACTAATGAAACATGGATGTTGCATGGAACAAAAATAACATTGTCTCTCTCACACACAGGTCAACGTCGTGGATCACCCCCCACCACTGGGGGGGAAGACTCACAGGACCTGTCTCTGCGGGATGACGATCCCACCAGCAGCGACGACTCTCACCACTCTGTGGACGACCCCGACCAACCTGGCCCCTCTGGTGTCCAACCACCTGCAGCACCTGCGTCAGGTACAACTGGGCCAACCACCACCCCCACTCCTGCCACATCCCAGGAGACACCCAGGATCCCTGCCCCACCACCACAACGCAGCCAGGCTGACCAGGAGGGACACGGTGTACCGGGCACCCAGGAGGAGGCAGGCGACAACGCAAATGCCACCCCTCAGGGGTCCCGGAGACCCGATGTGCCCACAAGGGCAGGCCAGGCGCAAGTGGGCAGGGGTGGTGGGAGTGGAGGACGTCGGAGGCGCGAGCCTGACCAGCTGGCTGCGGAACCGGTATATTCCCATGTAAGAAACATCCTGGACACATACCGGCAGGACACCACGGGCATGAGCCAGGTTGTGTCCACCCTCAACGAGATGAAGGGGACCCTCGAGGAGATCAAGACCCAGCAGGCCCAGCAACATGCGGAGCAACATGCCTGTCAACAGCGACACCAAGGACGGATGGAGGACAGACAGGCTGAGCTCGTGACAGTGCTCACGGGAATTAACCGTTCACTCCGTCGGATAGCCGACAACATGGGCAACCCTCCCTGTGCCACCAGGCGAAGAACATCACCACCCACAGGGAGGGATCAGGAGGAGGAGGATACATCCGACGGAGCATCCCAAGCATCGTCACGGCCTGCTTCTGAGGGTTCCCGCAGGAGGGCGGGTCGTCCACGGAAAATACCGTGAGGGTCGGCGCAACAGCACCATCTCCCAGGACACCTGGCCTGGCACCTGGCCCACTGGCCCAACAGCAGCACATCAGCAAATGACATTCTCTGCCACATGGACTTGCTGGTCACTGTCTGACCAATGTTGACAAAGACTGTGGCATGGACTCTGATGATTTCCAATGGCAAGGATACCAACTCCCCCAGTGATCTTTGGATTCCACACACCCGGAAAGCCCCTCTTGTCTTACCCCCCCAACACGTACCCCAACACAAATAAAAACTTACACGATCAAGAGATGATGCCTACATTTTGCATTATTACATTACATGTGTCTTGTAAAGTCTAACCATGCCTGAGTTCTCATATGACTTCAACCATCCATACCCTGGGGCCTGAGTCTGGCACAGGACATACATGGGTCACAATGTATTAGGAAAGACAGACATGGAGCACCATACACACCCGTGATGGGCCCAACCAGCTGAGGGGGTGGCCGCACAACCGTGCCGACAGACATATTGAGTACAGCAACAGTCATGCGCAGAGGTCAGGGATCATGTGGAGTGTCCTGGGGGGCACCCAGGTATGTGTAGACAGGTGGCAGAACCATGTCCTGCAAGCTTGAGTCAGGTGGATGCAGAGAATGGTGGCCTGGCCAACGTTGGATGCATGGGGATGGCACATGTCATAATACCCACACAGTCATGGACATCATGCACAATACAGAGTCTAATCCCAGACAAACAGCTTGCATCTTGCTACTCTACACATAGACACAGAGCCACTATCACTGAGAACCATGCCAGACATGCCGTATGCACCGTGGCAACACACCAGCATTGACTGAGAAGAGGCACCTTGGAGGCATAGGGACACCTTTATTAGTCATGTATTCCGGAATGCAGAGGCAACTCGGAGTATACATACACAGGTCATGTGGAGTAACATGTGGGTCCAACACTGGCACCCCCCTTCTGCACCACAAATGCTTGATATCCATGGAACTGGCACACAAGTGTCGGGTAACAGCTAAACACCCCCTGCTGCTCACGGAGAGGCTGCCATACACCATTGATCCTCTGATGTGGAAGTCCCACACCATGTCAAGCCAATGCAAACCGTATGTGTCCGAGGGCAGTGTTACACACATTGATGCCTTCATCACAATCCACTATCCCATTACAGATGACTGTCAACAAGTCTGACCATCTATTCAGGTGAATCCAGCTACATGTCATGTGTCCCATGGTGATGCGACATGTCTGCAGAGGAACCAAACATCGACAGGGGCAGTGTGCACACATCGTAAACAACTGCCACACCCAATACACCCCTGATGCGTCCCTTACCCTAAGGAGACTTCCAAACTTGTCCGTGCATGTAACGCTGAGTCAGCACACGATGAGGTGTCCATGAGGAATAGCAGTGCCACAACAATGCAACCAGCAGACGGCATGCGCAAGTACCTGGGGATGAGAGACACACAAGAAGTCAGCCACAAAAAGCTCATCCACTTGCATGTGCATGTACTCGACACATATAAGGATGACAAAATGCTAGGTCACAATTATGACTGCGGAAATACACTCATCACTGGCACCATCACTCGAGTGACACATCCACACATACCTCTGACTCACGTGGCATACATGCAGATGGACACACACATTGCAACACATGCCACACAAGGACCAATGCGTGCACACTCAGACACTGGTACTCACCACTAAGCAAAGAAGTCGCGTATGAGCCGACTCCGGATGTCCTCTTGCGGCTCCACATCCTCCACATCACTAGCCCCATTGCCAAGCCCTTCGTCCTCCACGGGTGGATGGTCCTGATCATCTTGATCCAGGATGAGTGGCACAGCTTTCTCAACTGCCATGTTGTGCAGCATGCAGCAGACCATGAAGATTTTGCAGACCTTCACCGGGGCATATGGGAGGGCGCCGCCGGTCTTGTGTAGGCACCTGAATCGGCTCTTCAGGAGGCCAAATGTCCTCTCTATCACTCGCCTTGTCCGGCCATGGGCGGTGTTGTAGCGGAGCTGGGCCGGCGTGCTGGGGTTGCGGAGAGGTGTGATCAGCCATGGCATGTTGGGATAGCCAGCGTCCCCTACATGGAAACCACATGGACATAAGTAGGACAGGAGAAGCAGTCGGGCAGGAAGTCTACGCAAAATACAGGACAGACAGAGTGTACCCACCAACAACACATGCTCGTTCGTTGCGCAGCTGCGTCATCATTTCAGGCACCCTGCTACGCCTCATGATGTAGGCATCGTGTGCTGATCCTGGAAAACGAGCACAGACATGTGAAATCACCATGTTGGACAGACACACCACAAGGGCATTGATGGAGTGGTAGTGCTTGCGATTCCTGTACGCTACCTCCTGTGCCTGTGGTGGTACCAAAGCCACATGTGTCCCATCTATGGACCCAATGACATGGGGCATCCCTCCCAGGGCATAGAATCCATGCTTGACACCTGTCAACTGTTCAGGAGTTGGGAAATGGATAAACTCATCCAGGTGAAGCAACATGGCCTCTAAAAAATCATGCAGCACACGGCTGAACATGGTCTGGGACATGCCACCAACATGAGCGATGGTATATTGAAAGGTACCCGTGGCAAAAAAATGTAGTGCTGCCATTACCTTCAGCTTGGGTGTCAGTGCCGTAGGATACCTGTGCAGCGGTTGCAGGTGTGGTGCCAGCCTTGCCGTCAACTACTCAATCAACGGTTGGGGGAAGCGGTAGCAGCGTATACAGTCATTCTCCCGCATGTCAGCCAAGTCCGGAATTGGTCGGGGAAGAGGTGGCGCTCTGCAGTAATTTGGAAGTGACAAGGAAGAGTGAGTGCACTACAACAACAATTTATATGTACTGAGCACATGTTAATCTGTCAATACACATATGCTACATACGGAGTCAGGTATGTGCTACATGCCCTGGACACGTATGGCTGCCAGGTGACACTCCTACCAAGACCCAGCTACACACGGGGATTGTGAACCTCCACATCCCATGGCATGGGACTAGCTGTGTCCCAGCGTAAGTGAACAGCCAGACGCAATACAGGAGTGACATACATCAACATATCAGCAGATGTAGGATGTTGATTGCAGAGACAGGTAGCGGAACACTAGAGCCACAGGTCACATGACATAACACTAGGACAGCCCACACACCTTGCCATGAAGGTGTACATGTCATGACTGATCACACATACATTGAGAGTATGCAGACAGGTCCTTGTTACGCTAATCCGTGTCCCATGCATACATACACACCTTACATCCGATACCACATGTGGCCTGGTGTGCGTAACAGTGTGCCATGGCCATCTACACACAGACACATGTTGGTTGCAGCAACTGCAGATGCATTTGAGGGAACACCAACATCAAGCTAATGAGAACACACCACACATACATGACAGTCACATCGTGCAACGTGGGTAGTCACATGTCAGGTGTGGTAACCCCTGTAGCGGGCATCAGGGGACACTTGCGTGTGTTGTTGACTGTGCCATGCCAGTGACGCTTATCTCAAGTGTTCTGTACGACATGCACACATGTCAAAGGAGTGAAGGGCATGTCTGGCACATAGTGCACCATCACACATAACATCTGTACACATCTCATCATACATCTATTGCCTTCACAACTCAGGAGTAATGTGCCACATCACAACCTTTCACACCTGTGCCCCACACATGTAGTACTGCACAGACAATGCCTTGATGTCCATCCATGGACAAGTATGTCAGCTCTATTCCTTTCTGTGTGCTGCCTGTCACCACTGTTATGTGTGAAAGGCACCGTACATTCGCTCTGAGGGCGTGTGTACGTTACCTATCACTATGGGAGTGGTGCCGTAGGCCTACCCATAGTGATAGTGAGCGTACAGGTGTGTGTACGGTCCGTATCACTATGGGTACGCATACGCGAGCACACCCATAGTGATAGTGAGCGTACAGGCGTGTGTACGGTCCGTATCACTATGGGTACGCATACGCGAGCACACCCATAGTGATAGTGAGCGTACACGCGTGTGTACGGTCCGTATCACTATGGGTACGCATACGCGAGCACACCCATAGGGATAGTGAGCGTACAGGCGTGTGTGCGGTCCGTATCACTATGGGTACGCATACGCGAGCACACCCATAGTGATAGTGAGCGTACAGGCGTGTGTACGGTCCGTATCACTATGGGTACGCATACGCGAGCACACCCATAATGATAGTGAGCGTACAGGCGTGTGTACGGTCCGTATCACTATGGGTACGCATAAACGAGCACACCCATAGTGATAGTGAGCGTACACGCGTGTGTACGGTCTGTATCACTATGGGTTTGCTCGCGTATGCGTACCCATAGTGATACGGACCGTACACAGCCTGTACGGCCCGTAGCTATGCATTTGGGGTGCCCTAGGGCCCCGGAACGCACCGTACCTGTGTGTGAATCTCCAAATTACATAGGGGACACATGAGGGACAAGTATGAAGCCAGAGATGCATGCTGGTTGCCATGGAGACCGAGTTTAAACTTTGAATTTGTTGAATGAGGTGGACTGCAAAAGTCGGTTTGAGATAATCTACTTTGTTGCAAAGTTTTTTTTTTTTTTTTTTTTTTTAAACCGTTTATTGCAATCTCAAATATATACAGGTACGGGCCTACAACCTTCCGGCCGGCCGCTAAAATGACAGGAATAAATGACATATATACAATAAGGCACTTGGCGTTACAGAGACGCTAAAGCAGGAGGTATCAGCAACGTGGGCCACATGACTCTGAGCCCACAATACGGTTTCGTTTTATACAACACAACAACATAAAACCACACCCGCAATGTTGCAAAGTTGTTGTTGAAATGACATCATGCTGAATTCTAAAAAAACCTAACCCCCTCACAGGGGTAGGTTTAAATGGATTGGAGGAAACATAGGATGCAAATGTGAGTGACCAATCACTCTGTACTCCTGTGCATGAAACAGGCCAGCAAGGCAGATATAAGGCAGCCAGGTCCCATGAGAGAGCACTTGCCTGCACATCTTTTGATTCAACAACACTGCTGCTGCTCGTGATTCCCTGGCACCATGTCAAGGTCTGTGGAGAGGGCCCAGCCTTTCACCCTGGAGGAGAATCTGGCATTGCTGGATGTGATCCTCCCACAGTACCCCATGCTGTATGGCCGACCAGGGTTTCAGGTGAGTGCTGAGTCCACTAGCACAGACTGTGTCCCTTTTTTGTGACTGGGACTTCTGACATTGTGTCCAGGTGTGACACACATGCATTGTACTGTAGAGTGGGTCCCGGGGGGGGGAATGCCTGATGTCTCCCAGCCAGAGCATGCTGTGGTGCATGTCTGCCGTCCTCACTTGCATTATGTTTACAGTGACAATCACTGCATGGTGCATGCCACATTCTGCCTGTCTAATCCTCCTGGGAATGTTGCTTCTACAGTCCTCATGTGATTCTGTGGTCACCCCAGTGTGACAGGTGACTGTACCCACAGATGTGTGTTTGTTCAGTGTACCTGTGCTGAGAGTGTCCACATGATGTGTTCGTACCCTGGACATCGGTGTGTGTGTAAGTCCCCTGTCATGTGGGTGGGTGCATATGTGGAGTGTAGCACCCCAGCTGCATGAGGGATGGATATACCCTGCCCATCTGATGTGAGCAGGGAGCAGTGCTGTGTGTCTGACGTGCAGAGCCAGCCCCACACCTGTGAGCCCCCCCAGTCTAGTGGCACATGTGCAGAGTGAGGTTTGTAGCTGCATTTGGCAATGGCAGGTGAATGTCCTGTGCCTGTGTGTGTCTGTGTACTCTGCTGAGGTAGCGTCAGTGGCCTGTGGCATGTGACTGCTTTGAGGTGCTGCACATAATCCTGGTGTACCTTCTGATGCACAGTGTGAGTCTGGATCATTTATTGTGTCGTACCCCTCATGCCACCTGTGTACTTTCAATGGCACATGGTGCATTTGCCCTTACACAGAGAAATATGTCCCTATGACAAAGGTGCAATGCGTTGGCTGCATACTATTCCTTGTTGAAACCAGCAAAATTGTTCTAATGTGTGTCTCTGTGACATGTGGCAGGTGTATTGATGTAGTCTCACTTTTTCAACCCCACAGGTAGGCGCCTCTGCCAAGGAGAAGATCTGGAGGGACGCCGTCAGTGCCGTGAGGAGGACGGATGGTCGCAAGCGGCGCCTGGCCCAGGTGAGGAAACGCTGGCAGGATATCCGGTGCTGGACGCGGAGGATCGCACGGGTCCTGCTGGGGGACTCACCTGTGGGCCCTAAGAACCATGGGCGTCGCCGTCTGACCCACATCCACAAGCGTGTGCTGGCGGTGGGCTTTCCTGACATGGACAGGCGCTTATGGGAGAAGCAGCAGCAGGAAGGGGGTAGGTACATGTGTGTTTGTTGTGTGTCACCAGCATTTGTAAGTGCGCAGTTGCATGGATACACTGCCAGTGTTTAAATGTGCGGTGCAGGTCCTGTCACCCACAGTATAGCGGTGCTGTCCTTCCTCCCTTCCCCTCCTTGCCATGTGTTCCCTGGTCTGTGTGTAGTCACTCTTTCACAAGGTCATCTGGGCTGGCAGTTTATCCACGTGACCAATGCTTGCAGCATCATGTGTGGGGGTGGTGTGTAACAGGTTTTGGGACCTTGCCTGTGCCCTGTCCAGTTCAGTACTTGTGGGGTCCATGTCAATTGGCACTGATGCTGAGTCCAGACATAGGAGTATGTCTCTGAAGTGTAATGCCTTACAGCAAGCATGTCCTATGTTGTGGCCTGTGACATGATGTGCATGAGTGTGCGATACGCAGAGTGCAGGGATGGTGGCCTGTGTTGCAGTCATTACCATTCAGGACCATGGAATATTGTGGCCACTACTGTCCCCTGGGGCATATTTTGCTAGGTATCATGTGTGTCATCACAATATGTGGACACTCTCAGTGTCTACAGCATAGGATGTGCTCTGTGCCATTGTCCCCTGGCACCATGTATATCTAGCCTGACCTAATTTTCCTCGTTCATTCTCACGGTGGCCAGTGCCTGTGTGTCTTGTTACAATTATCTGATGATGGCCATTTGTCAATGAGATCGTTGTACAGGCGCACATGGGGTATTTTGGGTCCAATATGGGTTTCTGGCAGCCCATGTATATTTCTCCCAGACTAAGAGATGCAAGTGCTTCCTCTGTCTCATCAAATTGTCTCATGTAGGGGGTGGTTGGTGCGGGCAAGGCCTACATGTCGACACCTGAAATCTCATTGCTCGGTCTGGCCAGTGTGTGATGTTTGTCTGGACATACACTCAAGGTGCAGTGACCCATTCATGTTGGGCATGTCTTTAAGAATTACCTTTGCAGCATGTGCCTAAAGTTCATGGAGATAGTCCCTGCTCATCCCTAGTTACGGCAACGCTGTGTGGTGCAGATGCAGTGCTGGATTGTCCCCAGAGCCTGGCTCCTCTGTCCAAATCCATATCATGTCATTTGCAATGTGTCATGCTCTCCATAGTTTCTCAGTGGCATGGTGGGTGAACCAACTGTGTGTTGCAGGGCCTATATATGTACCTTGTATTGTAGATGTTACTCATCTTTCATTTCAGGCTATGCACTGTAACCTATGTAGATTTGACTCATGTGACATATGTATACAGGTGTCTGATTAATTCCTGTTTATTCACCTTGCCCACAGCATCGTCGGGGGACACGGATGGAGACACCGGCACGGACCGTGCGGAGGGACCGGGCACCAGTGCCAGCAGTGACATCTTAGCTGGCACATCGAGTGGAACTGAGGCCGAGGGGAGTGAGCCGGAGGACCTGTCCACTGCCACCACAGAATATGAAGCTGTCAGGTCCGAGGCTGAGCTCTCCGAGGGGGCGGAGGCTGCTCCAACAGCTGACAGCAGCACAACATCTCTCCCCGCCCACTCCATTGCCATCACCGGCCTCCCACTTGCTCGTGTCCCTTCCTGGCGTGCTAGGTCACCACGTGTCTCCTTCCTGCCAGGCACCGCACCCCCTGCCCCTGTCTCCACTGCTGCCGCCAATGCCGAGTCTGTGGACATCCTGCGGCAGTTGCAGGTTGGTCAGGCTGCGATGCTTAATGTCCTCCATGGCCACAGCCAAGTGCTCAACAACATGGAGGCATACTTGGAGGGCATTTCAGCATCGCAGGCTCACCAACGCAACTTGCTGCGGTCTATTGACTCGACACTGACTGCAGCAGTGGGTCTCCTGCAGCACTTCGTCCCACCCCCTACCCATGCCCCATCCACACTTCCCACTCCCATGCCTGTCCCACGTACACCCAGACGTCAGCATGCACACACCCCACCAGACACAAGCACCACACCAGCAGGGAAGGACAAGCGCACACCTCCTGGCACGCACACACAGGGTGAAGTAGGCACACCCACTGGGTCGGGGGGCAAACATAAGACACGCAGCCAGAGAGGGAGTCCGCATCCTGCAAAATCCACTCCCTCCAAATCCACTCCCCTCAGCTCTCCTGGCCACAAATCCAGCAAGGACTCCTTCATGGCCGCTCTGTCCCTGAGCCCCACAGTGACACCACCCCGCAAGCGGTCAAAGGAGTCCCCGGTCAGGGTGGTTGAGTCCCCCCCCTGTCCACACCCTCCCCAGGAAGCGCTGTGACCCATCCCTGTGACCCCTCCCCCTCCTTGGGGCCTGTGGTTCCTTCGGGTGCAGGAGAGACGCTAGGCGACCTGGCAGTAGTGTGCAGCGCCGTGCTCCAATCCACCTTTGGCGCTGCCCCACCCCCTGTGTTGGAGCCGTCCGTCCCTGCACCCACAACACCTACCCTTGCCCCTCCTGTCCCTGCGGTGCCTGGTCCTTTCCCCCAACATAATGCCCCCCCCCCCTGTGGAGGACAAAGGAGTCTGACTGTGCAGGCAAGCTAGGGGACACACGTACCACTGTGTCCCCCATCCGGATTTGAGTCATGGACTGCCCTATGGGCCTTGTATATATTGACATTTATGATGATTATTACTTACATCCTGCTGAATAAAGCAATTTGTTTTTTCCTTGGAACACTACTGTTTATCTGGTATTGCTGTTGGTGGACCTGCTCCAT
Source organism: Triturus cristatus (assembly GCF_964204655.1). Classification (NCBI taxonomy): domain Eukaryota; kingdom Metazoa; phylum Chordata; class Amphibia; order Caudata; family Salamandridae; genus Triturus; species Triturus cristatus. Next base: position 556,605,684 of record NC_140592.1, on the reverse strand, counting down.
GATTTTGGGTGGTGATAATGTGTTGGGTGTGTGGGAAATGTAGTCTTGTGCTGGTCATAGGGTGGACCCTGGTATCTGTGTGCCATCACAAGCTGTTGGCTAAATTACTTTGTTCATGTAAGCAGTTACTGCATGGTGACATCGTCCCAAGGTGTGTTCCTTCCTCTGTGTAACCTGACATCTTCCCTGCAGGGTGTTTCCACTATGTGATGCTGAGCTGTGTCTACATCAGCTGGGTGTGTGACGGACTCCTTCAACTTTGCACATGCATGCTGAGCGATGTCTCCACCTGCATCATTCGTGGCATCCTTGGTGGTCACTGCACTTGTGTATGTAGACTGTTGACATGACTTCATGTGGACATGTTCTCTTTTAGGCGCTATGCATGTGTGTACTCCCAGCCTCGCACACATGTGGTACATGTACTGCAGGGTCTTTGTGTACCTGACTGACATTTGTGGGCATTGTATCTGTGGCTACTCCACCCTTTGCGTTCCATGGGCACTGCTGGGAGGACTCTGCACACACCCCTCCTGTGTCTGGGCACTGCTGGGAGGACTCTGCACACACCCCTCCTGTGTCTGGGCACTGCTGGGAGTGATAGGCACCCACCCCTCCTGTGTCTGGGCACTGCTGGGAGGACTCTGCACCCACCCCTCCTGTGTCTGGGCACTGCTGGGAGGACTCTGCACCCACCCCTCCTGTGTCTGGGCACTGCTGGGAGGACTCTGCACACACCCCTCCTGTGTCTGGGCACTGCTGGGAGTGATAGGCACCCACCCCTCCTGTGTCTGGGCACTGCTGGGAGGACTCTACACCCACCCCTCCTGCGTCTGGGCACTGCTGGGAGGACTCTGCACCCACCCCTCCTGTGTCTGGGCACTGCTGGGAGGACTCTGCACCCACCCCTCCTGTGTCTGGACACTGCTGGGAGGACTCTGCACACACCCCTCCTGTGTCTGGGCACTGCTGGGAGTGATAGGCACCCACCCCTCCTGTGTCTGGGCACTGCTGGGAGGACTCTACACCCACCCCTCCTGTGTCTGGGCACTGCTGGGAGGACTCTGCACCCACCCCTCCTGTGTCTGGGCACTGCTGGGAGGACTCTGCACACATCCCTCCTGTGTCTGGGCACTGCTGGGAGTGATAGGCACCCACCCCTCCTGCGTCTGGGCAGTGCTGGGAGGACTCTGCACACACCCCTCCTGTGTCTGGGCACTGCTGGGAGTGATAGGCACCCACCCCTCCTGTGTCTGGGCACTGCTGGGAGGACTCTGCACACACCCCTCCTGTGTCTGGGCACTGCTGGGAGTGATAGGCACCCACCCCTCCTGCGTCTGGGCACTGCTGGGAGGACTCTGCACACACCCCTCCTATGTCTGGGCACTGCTGGGAGTGATAGGCACCCACCCCTCCTGTGTCTGGGCACTGCTGGGAGGACTCTGCACACGCCCCTCCTGTGTCTGGGCACTGCTGGGAGTGATAGGCACCCACCCCTCCTGTGTCTGGGCACTGCTGGGAGGACTCTACACCCACCCCTCCTGTGTCTGGCCATGTACGCTCCATACATACACGGGTGAGGGCACGGTCCGTACATACACTGTTGGGGTGGGGGTACGCTCCATACATACGCGGGTGGGGGTACGGTCTGTACATACACTGTTGGGGTGGGGGTACGCTCCACACATACGCGGGTGAGGGTACGGTCCGTACATACACTGTTGGGGTGGGGGTACGCTCCATACATACGCGGGTGGGGGTACGGTCCGTACATACACTGTTGGGGTGGGGGTACGCTCCATACATACGCGGGTGGGGGTACGGTCCGTACATACACTGTTGGGGTGGGGGTATGCTCCATACATACGCGGGTGGGGGTACGGTCCGTACATACACTGTTGGGGTGGGGGTACGCTCCATACATACGCGGGTGGGGGTACGGTCCGTACATACACTGTTGGGGTGGGGGTACGCTCCATACATACGCAGGTGGGGGTACGGTCCGTACATACACTGTTGGGGTGGGGGTACGCTCCATACATACGCGGGTGGGGGTACGGTCCATACATACACTGTTGGGGTGGGGGTACGCTCCATACATATGCGGGTGAGGGTACGGTCCGTACATACACTGTTGGGGTGGGGGTACGCTCCATACATATGCGGGTGGGGGTACGGTCCGTACATACACCGTTGGGGTGGGGGTACGCTCCATACATACGCGGGTGGGGGTACGGTCCGTACATACACTGTTGGGGTGGGGGTACGCTCCATACATACGCGGGTGGGGGTACGATCCGTACATACACTGTTGGGGTGGGGGTACGCTCCATACATACGTGGGTGGGGGTACGGTCCGTACATACACTGTTGGGGTGGGGGTACGCTCCATTCATATGCGGGTGAGGGTACGGTCCATAAGTACCCGTGCCCACGCTGTGGAATGCTTGTGCGGCCCGTACCCAGGCCTTTGGCACATAGGTACGGGCCGTACCGCCATTGTTGGGGTGACGTGGGTGTGGGCGTGGTACGACTCGTACCCACGCTCTTAAGGCGTGGGTACGGTACGTACCTGTATTGTTGTGTTGCCGGGTCGTCACCCACTTCCGTTGTGGCGGACTCTGGCGTTGCTGGACACGCCCCCACCCCCTCGAAGTGACCAGGGCCTGGAGGTCAGGTATGTCCAGGGCATGTGTGCTGTGTGACTTGGGTGGGGGTTTTGTGTCCTGCCCCTGCCCCCCCCCCCCCTTTGCCCCTGGGTGTTGTTCTGACCTTCTGCGGCGTCTGCGTCGGTACCTGTAGAGGAGGTCGACTGCTATGAGGGCCGGGATGACACGTAGGTTCGGGTCCATGTCTGTCCGTCGCGTACAGGTGCTCCTTGTGCGCGTCTTCCTGATTTCCCGGCAGTTTTTGGCTGCCGGAAAATATTCTCCATGCGGGATGACGTCGGTGCAAATCGTACTTCCTGGTTCGTGGAACGCAGGCTGCATGCGTCCCGACGTCACGTCGGCGCTTTTCCGGATGTCATTTGTATGTTTATTTTCCTCGGTTGGTGTTTTGTACGAATCGTACGGAAATAGTGTTTCCGTGCGAATCGTACTTGCATATTTGTAAAGTTTTACAACCGGGTACGAGTCGGACGGAGAAAACCCTCCGTCCGACGGTTCGTACCCGGTTTCTCCAGGATCGGAATTGGCACCATAGTGTACATTTTTAATAACTTAGGGGCCGATTAGGATGAGCCACCCTAGCGGTGCTGGGGCCGGACGCCAATGGTGCGGCGGTCCCGCACCTGCAATTAGCATGCCACCGCCACTGTGGCGGTGGCATCCTCCATTCCCAGCATTGTGGCGGGCGGTGCTCACAGCAACGCCCGCCACAATGCTGGGAATGCACTGTGTGCATTGTCATGCACAGGGTGACAGGCACCGCGCGGTGCCTGCCACCTTGTCCATGACAATGTAGGGGGGTACCTATTATGGGGGTTCCATAGGTACCCCCCATGTGCACCCCCCAATACCCTGGGGGCCCGCAACGGGCCCCCGAAGTCACTATCTGCATGCCTTCCTAATATCGATGGCTGTGTCTAACAGACACCGCCACCATAGCAGGCCCCTTTTCCGCCTGGTCACCTGTGTGACCGGCGGAAAACCGGCAGACGGTCTTTCCGTCTGCCGGGGTCCCCCTGCCAAACTAATATGGTGGGGGGGAAATGGGTGGCAGGCGGGGAAGGATGTAGGGCGGATCACCACCGCCATGGGGGCGGTGGCGATCCGCCCTACATCCTAATGGACCCCATAATATTTTTAAAAATCATTGTATAACTTTTTTATATACATTCTAATTGTTAGACGGTGACCTCAGAGGAGCCCGGAAGGGGGTCCTGACTACCCTGAGACCCACCCTCGAAGTATCGTAGCCGGGCACTGGCGGGAGACTCCCCAGGGGGAGGAATCTCGCAGCTAGGATCGTACTTCTGGCACCACACGACACAGAGTAACCACACCGGTTATTCTCAGAAACAATCTTTATCAAGTAGGTTATCACGGAAAATATGTACAAGATGTGCACAGGCTCAAGAGTCTCGGAAAGGTAGGGGGGTAGCGGGACAGTCTTTGGCAAAAGTTCAAGCAGGGACGTATCCGGCGCACAGCTCACAATCCTCGAGCCGGGGGATACGGGGTCGTAGTCGGGGTCCGGCGGGACCGTGAGAGTCTGGGGGAGCCGCGAGTCACTCAGCGGGCTCAGGTACAGGTTCAGAGGTGTCCGATCTTCAAGGAGCCGCGAGTCACTCAGCAGGCTTAGGCACAAGTTCGGAGATGTTACGATCTTCCAGGAGCCGCGAGTCACTCAGCAGGCTTAGGCACAAGTTCAGAGGTGTTACGATCTTCCAGGAGCCGCGAGTCACTCAGCAGGCTTAGGCACAAGTTCGGAGATGTTACGATCTTCCAGGAGCCGCGAGTCACTCAGCAGGCTTAGGCACAGGTTCAGAGGTGTTACGATCTTCCAGGAGCCGCGAGTCACTCAGCAGGCTTAGACACAAGTTCAGAGGTGTTACGATCTTCCAGGAGCCGCGAGTCACTCAGCAGGCTTACGTTGTTCCAGCGTCGAATCTGCCGGACCGACCCAGAGCACCCCTTGTTATAGGTCGACCCCTCTTTGATGTCCGGGGTCGGTGGAGGCAGGGGTCTTGTCACCTGGGGGTCGCTTGTCGGGGTTTCCTGCTATTGTCTTTTGATCTCGTTCAGGGCCGGGGCGGGAGGAGTCCCAGACACCCAGCAGGCATGGAGCCAGCTCTCAGGGAGGCCGGAGGGCCGATCGAAACCCATCGTCCCAGGGGAGTCCAGAGGTGCGATAGAAACTGCTCCTCCCTCTCTCATCCCCCTGGAAGTGTGATGTCCTCCAGCCGGAGTGGCGCCTCTAGGCCAGGGTCGCGCTGGGGCCGGGCGGCCATCTTGACGCATGAAGTGGGCATGCGGGCCCGGGGTGGCCGAAAGGAGAGAGGCCATGGACGAGGATGTCCGGGCCGGGTGCGGGTGTTCTGGTAGGAAGGACCGGCTGGGCCGGGTGGTTGGGGCTGCAGGTACCAGGTTTCGGTGGTGCGGGTGCACGGAGGGCCGTTCTGCGAGGCCGGGTCCAACACGCGTCCCCCCCAGCTGAAAGCCGGAGAGAACTGCCCATCATCTTGGGGGGTTCTCTTCGCTGAGGCGGAAGAACCGGGAGAGGCCGTCAGCGTTGGCGTGGTCCGTACCAGGGCGGTGTTCTACGGTGAAATCCATCCCCTGGAGGGAGATTGACCACCGCAGTAGCTTGGGGTTTTCCCCTCGCATCTGCATGAGCCACCGCAAGGGCCGATGGTCAGTTTGGACTCTGAAATGCGTGCCGAACAGGTAGGGTCGTAGCTTTTTGAGTGCCCAGACCACGGCAAAGGCTTCGCGCTCTATGGTGCTCCACCTCTGCTCTCGGGGCAGCAGCCGCCGACTGAGGAAGGCGACGGGCTGGTCTAGGCCTTGGTCATTCACTTGGGACAGGACGGCCCCAATGCCATGTTCGGAGGCATCGGTCTGGACTAGGAACTCCTTGGCATAGTCGGGAGCCTGGAGGACGGGAGCAGTGCACATGGCCTTTTTTAGAGCATCGAAAGCCTCCTGGCAGGCAGCCGTCCACTGCACCTTCTTTGGCTGTTTTTTAGATGTGAGTTCGGTGAGAGGGCCGACCAGGCTGCCATATCCCCGAATGAAGCGTCGGTAGTATCCTGTGAGTCCCAGGAAGGCTCGGACCTCCGTCTGGGTGATGGGTGGTTCCCAGGCCAGGATGGCGTCGATCTTTGGCTGTAGAGGGGCTACCTGGCCGCTCCCGACCCGGTGCCCCAGGTAGACTACGGAGCCTTGCCCGATCTGGCACTTGCTAGCTTTTACTGTGAGGCCTGCCTGGCGCAGGGCGGTTAGCACCCTCCGGAGGTGCTGGAGGTGCTCACTCCACTCTGAACTGAAGACGGCGATATCGTCTAGATATGCCGCGCTGAACTGTTCCAACCCGGCCAGGACCTTATTCACCAGTCGCTGGAAAGTGGCCGGGGCATTTTTCATCCCGAAGGGCATCACGCGGAAGCGGTAGTGCCCGTCGGGGGTGGAGAAAGCGGACCGCTCCTTGGCCCCTTCGGTGAGCGCAATCTGCCAGTATCCGCAGGTGAGGTCGAATGTGCTGAGGAACCGGGCTGCCCCTAGTCGGTCAATGAGTTCGTCGGCTCGTGGAATGGGGTGGGCATCGGCTCGGGTAACGTCATTGAGCCCCCGGTAATCCACGCAGAATCGGAGCTCGGGGGCGACACCGGGGGCCGCTGCCTTCGGGACCAGGACCACGGGGCTGGCCCAGGGACTGTCAGAGGGCTCAATCACCCCCAGGGTCAGCATCTTCGAAACTTCATCTTGAATGCAGGACCGGACCCGGTCAGGAACCCGGTAGGCTCGGTGTCTCACCGGCGGGCTGTCCCCGGTGTCCACGTCATGAACACACCAGTTGGTGACCCGGGGGGTCAGAGAGAAGAGGTCGGCAAATTGTCTTAGGAGCTGGCGGCAGTCCGCTTGTTGCTGGGCAGTGAGGGCTGGGGAAAGGTTCACTCCCTCCACGGAGCCATCCCGCTCCTTGACACACAGGAGGTCCGGGAGGGGATCCGACTCATCTTCGGCCCCGTCATCGGTGGCCAGCAGGAGGCTCAGTTCTGTCCGCACGAAGTGAGGCTTGAGTCGGTTCACATGCAGGACCCGGAGGGGGTCCCGGGGCGACTGGACGTCCACCAAGTACGTAACTGGACTCTTTCGCTCAACCACCTTGTAAGGCCCCGTCCATCGGTCCTGGAGGGCGCCAGGCTTCACGGGGGCCATGACCCACACCCGCTGGCCCGGCTGGAACTCAACCAGAGTGGCATTCTGGTCGTACCAGCGTTTCATCACTTCTTGACTCGCCTCCAGGTTGGCCTCGGCCAGTTCTCGGAACTTCCTGGTCTGGTTCCGGAGGGCCAAGACATATTGGAACACATCTCGGGGGGTGGTCTGGGGTGCCGCCTCCCACTCTTCCTTTACCAAACTGAGGGGACCTCGGACGGGGTGCCCATAGAGTAACTCAAACGGGCTGAATCCTAGGGACTTCTGGGGGACCTCTCTATACGCGAACAATAGGCAAGGGAGCAGGACGTCCCACTTCCGCCGGAGGGGCTCTTCTAGGCCAGCGATCATCCCTTTCAAAGTCCTATTAAACCTTTCTACTAGGCCGTTTCCTTGGGGATGGTACGGGGTGGTGAACTTATAGGACACCCCACATTGTTGCCACAGGGACGTCATATACCTTGAGATAAAATTAGTGCCGCGATCGCTCACGACCTCGCGGGGAAACCCCACCCTGGAAAAGAACCCCATCAGGGCCCGGCCCACCACAGGGGCCGTAATGGTGCGCAGGGGGATAGCCTCCGGATAGCGGGTGGCGTGGTCCACTAGGACCAAGATAAAACGGTGGCCTTGGGAGGTGGGGGGGTCCAGTGGTCCCACGATGTCGATCCCGACCCGTTCGAAGGGGGTACTGACGACCGGGAAGGGTTGGAGGGGAGCCTTGAGTTTCCCTCCACTCTTTCCACTAGCCTGGCACGTGGGGCAGGACTTGCAATGGGCCTCTACCGCTGCTCTCATCTTAGGCCAGTAAAAATGGGTCACAAGACGGTTGTAAGTCTTGTCCTGTCCCAGGTGACCGGCGAGGGGGACGTCGTGGGCTAAACCCAGGAGGAAATCTCGGAAGCGGAGGGGTACCACCAGTACCCGTCCAGATCCCAGCTCCACCGACTTCTGCTCACTGTACAGGATGCTATTCTCCCAATAGATTCGGTGCGTCCCGGTCTGGTCACCTGCGGCTTGGCCCTCGGCTTGGCGCCGCAGCCCGACCAGGGAAGGACAAGTGGCTTGCTCCCTGCAAAACTCCTCCCGAGTGGGTCCGCCCTCGTGGCGCCATTGGGCCAACTCGGGTAGATCGCCTAACTCAGGGACCGGGTCAGGGTCGGATGGTGTGGGTTCATCGCTAGCGACGGACCCTTCTGATGGGGGGACGGAAGGACCCTCGGCGGGGACTGTTCCGATCTCTTCGATCGGGGTGCTCTCGACTTCCCTCTGGGGAGTGAGTCGGGCGGACATAGATCGGGTGGTGGCGCACACCCACTCGGGGAGCCCCATCATTCCCAGGTGGGCCTTACGCTCTACGTGCTTCCAGGGGGAACTCTCTAGGTCGTTCCCTAAAAGGCAGTCGACCGGCTGGGAGGTTCTTACGGCCACCTTGAGTTTGCCTATCACCCCTCCCCACTCAAATGGCACCAGGGCTACCTGGCACATGCTCTCTCTATTGTCTGCGGATATTACAGGGCAAAAGACGTTGGGGAGGATCTGCTCTTCGGGGACTAGGTGCCTGAGGACACCGGTGATACTGGCCCCGGTGTCTCGCAGGGCCTCTACCTGGTGGCCATTGATTTTGACAAGCTGCCCATACTTCTGGGTGTTGGAGGGGAGGAGGCTACCAGGGATCATCTCCCTATCTCCCAGGGATACTAGGGCCATTGCTGCGGGTTCCCACTCTTCGGCTTCCTCCACCCCCTCCCCCAGGGCTACGTTGGCTATCTGTCTCGTCGGGGGGACTTGGGTGGCCATGGGGCACTCTGGGTCATTGGCATAGTGCCCGGGTTTCTGGCAGCGAAAACATGTGACGGTCACCCGGTGTCCCCGTTTCCCAGGGGGCCCGGTTACTGGTGGAGGGGGCGCCGGGAAAGGTGGAGGTGGTGTCTTCGGGGGGCTAGGCTGGGACTCTCTCGGCCCTCCCTGGTTCCCTCCTCCTCTCTGGCGGGGTGGTCCCTGACTGGTTCGGGGGTACTCTCCTACCATGCCCCGGGAGACCCGGGTGTTGGTCCAGCGGTCGGCCTCCACAGCCAGCTTCCGGGGATCTGTGAGCTTACTGTCCAGCAGATGCTGACGTAGTTCTACGAAGCAGTTCGCAGCTAGATGTTCCCACAACATGAGATCAGTGAGTTCGGCCAGGGTGGTGACCTTGCTGCCCTTGGTCCACCCATCGAAGGCCCGACTGAAAAAGTTTACATATTCCACCCAGGTGGTGCCCGGGATCTTCCTGCAGTCCCGGAACCGTTGACGGTACATTTCTGGGGTGAGGCCGTATCTTGTGAGTAGAGCCTCTTTCATGTGGCTGTAGGAGGTCTGCAGGGAGAGGGGTAGGTCGAGCAGGGTGTCCCTTCCTTCGCTCAGAAACCGCCCCCACAGCCCCGCCCCCCAGTCCTTCTGCGGGATCCGATGGGAGGTCATGGCGACCTCGTAGGCCCGAAACCATTGCTGAATGTCATCGTTTTTATAATATTCCTTGACCACATCCTTCGGGATGTGGACCTTCTGTTCCGCTGGGGAGGCCGTCTCTTGGTTACTTGGGGGCCTCCCTTCCTCGTTTCGGGCCTTGAGCTCGAGTTCCTTTAAGCTGCGTTCGTGCTCCAGCTGGAGCTTTCTTCCTTCGTGCTCCCGTTGGAGCTTTTTCTCCTCCAGTTCACCTTGTACACGCATTTGTTCTACCGCTAGCTTTTTTTCCGCTAACTTCAATTCGCCCTCAATTTTGAGTTTGGCCAGCTCTAGTTCATGATTGCGGCTTCTCTCTCTGTCCGCGAGTTCTTCTGGGGAGAAGCCCCCGTCTGGTACGCCTCCTCGCACCTGATTGCTGCTGCTTTCACTTTGGGGAGGTTCGGTTTCGTCGGGGCGCTCCCCCGTGCCTTCCGGGCGGGAGGCCCCGGTCTCCACCCAAGTTTTCAGTGCTTTCTGCAAATCTTCCTTCGTGTTGAGACCAGTGGTAGCGATTTTAAGTTCTTTGCAAAATTGCTTCAGCTCCTTGTGTGTATATTCTTCTAGATGCTCCACCTGGAACACCCTGTTGGCGTTGGTTTCTGCGGGGCTCATGGCGCTTCCTTCTGCCATCCCTGTCGGTAGTGCGTCTGTTGTTCACGGTACGATCTCTAGGTGATGGGCCCGAATCCCGTCGCTTGCCACCAATGTTAGACGGTGACCTCAGAGGAGCCCGGAAGGGGGTCCTGACTACCCTGAGACCCACCCTCGAAGTATCGTAGCCGGGCACTGGCGGGAGACTCCCCAGGGGGAGGAATCTCGCAGCTAGGATCGTACTTCTGGCACCACACGACACAGAGTAACCACACCGGTTATTCTCAGAAACAATCTTTATCAAGTAGGTTATCACGGAAAATATGTACAAGATGTGCACAGGCTCAAGAGTCTCGGAAAGGTAGGGGGGTAGCGGGACAGTCTTTGGCAAAAGTTCAAGCAGGGACGTATCCGGCGCACAGCTCACAATCCTCGAGCCGGGGGATACGGGGTCGTAGTCGGGGTCCGGCGGGACCGTGAGAGTCTGGGGGAGCCGCGAGTCACTCAGCGGGCTCAGGTACAGGTTCAGAGGTGTCCGATCTTCAAGGAGCCGCGAGTCACTCAGCAGGCTTAGGCACAAGTTCGGAGATGTTACGATCTTCCAGGAGCCGCGAGTCACTCAGCAGGCTTAGGCACAAGTTCAGAGGTGTTACGATCTTCCAGGAGCCGCGAGTCACTCAGCAGGCTTAGGCACAAGTTCGGAGATGTTACGATCTTCCAGGAGCCGCGAGTCACTCAGCAGGCTTAGGCACAGGTTCAGAGGTGTTACGATCTTCCAGGAGCCGCGAGTCACTCAGCAGGCTTAGACACAAGTTCAGAGGTGTTACGATCTTCCAGGAGCCGCGAGTCACTCAGCAGGCTTACGTTGTTCCAGCGTCGAATCTGCCGGACCGACCCAGAGCACCCCTTGTTATAGGTCGACCCCTCTTTGATGTCCGGGGTCGGTGGAGGCAGGGGTCTTGTCACCTGGGGGTCGCTTGTCGGGGTTTCCTGCTATTGTCTTTTGATCTCGTTCAGGGCCGGGGCGGGAGGAGTCCCAGACACCCAGCAGGCGTGGAGCCAGCTCTCAGGGAGGCCGGAGGGCCGATCGAAACCCATCGTCCCAGGGGAGTCCAGAGGTGCGATAGAAACTGCTCCTCCCTCTCTCATCCCCCTGGAAGTGTGATGTCCTCCAGCCGGAGTGGCGCCTCTAGGCCAGGGTCGCGCTGGGGCCGGGCGGCCATCTTGACGCATGAAGTGGGCATGCGGGCCCGGGGTGGCCGAAAGGAGAGAGGCCATGGACGAGGATGTCCGGGCCGGGTGCGGGTGTTCTGGTAGGAAGGACCGGCTGGGCCGGGTGGTTGGGGCTGCAGGTACCAGGTTTCGGTGGTGCGGGTGCACGGAGGGCCGTTCTGCGAGGCCGGGTCCAACACTAATAAATAATATATTTTGTATACTATTATTTAAATTTTAAATACCAAAACAATTATCAAGGTAAGAAAGCATTTTGAAAAAGAAAAATATTTTAACATGAATACATTTTTTCACATTTTTAGCAAGAAGTACAAAATTTTCTAACTCATTGGTCAGTTAACATATTTTATTTTAATGTATAATAATATATATTACTTATTTTCTAATATTTACGATTATAATTTAAAATTTTTAAACAACAAAGAAGAAACATTTTGTACATTAGTAATATTAAATAGTACTGTTAAACATTTTTTGGGATTATATTTCTAATGTACATGGAGTTTAATGTAAAAGAGTATTTTTATTATTTCAATTAGGAAGCAATTTTCTAATCTAAGGGTCTATTAGGATGGTGGTTGGAAAACCACCCCGACCGCCATGGAAGCGGAAAACCACCACCCGCCGGTACCATGGAAAAACTGGCGGGGAAATTAGGATCAACCGCCAAAAAACACAGATTGCGGCGGAACGGGGCCAAGAAAAACTGCCCGTAGCAGGCGGAGATGACCAAAATATGGCTGCGGCGGTCGCATTCGAGGCAGAAAAACACTGACCCGTCGCAAGTATAGCGGAGACACCGCACGGGAAATTAGGATATCCCCGATGGTCCCGCGGTACGTTCCACTGTCTCTGACCGCCGTGGTCGCAAACAGAGATGAATGAGAGAGCCAGCGAGAGAACTGCAGCATAACCCCCGCTGCGGACGATCCGTGAAAAATATGGCGGACGAATGAAAAACCCCACAATAAGGCTAAAAAGTGCACACAGCAAGCTAGCCATGCCCCCAAAAACACAGAACGCACCCCAATGACAGAATCACATAGCAAAAAGAAAAATACAAGTCCAAGGACAACACACACAACACACCTGACAGCAATACCCCATTTGGACACACCCACATAGCTGAGTATAAAACCAGCCCCTTCCCTGACCACTATCCTTTGCAACATTCTAAGACTGAAGGCCACTAACCCTGACCACAAAGGATAGGCAAAGCAACACACCAGCACTACTAACACCACACACAGCACCACTACCACTTTCACGCCTGCACTACTAACCCCCTGCACATCACACACCATACACTTCACAACCACACCCACCACTCACACTCCTGCACCCACAACCACTTTGCACACCACACACCATGGCAACACATAAAATGCCCAAATTCACAGAGAGTGAGTTGACTGTCATGGTAGATGAGATAGTCAGAGTGGAACCACAACTGTTTGGTAGCCTGGTCCAACAGACACCATTAGACACAAGAACACAAATGTGGGCAAGGATGGTCGAAAGGGTCAATGCAGTAGGGACCACCCCACGTTCCAAAAATGAAATCATGAAGCGGTGGCATGACCTGAAGAGGGTTGTCAAACAGAAGAGGAGCAAGAACCGTGAGCTGGCTGAGAGGACTGGCGGTGGCCCTCCCATTCCACCAAAACGATTCACACAATGGGAGGAGAAGGTGCTTGCCATACTGCATTCAGAAAGTCTCACAGGAGTACCCGGGGGAGTGGAGGTTGGTAAGTACAAACAAATGACTACCACCACACTGATATGTACTGTCTTGCACAACAACAAAGCCACACCACCTAGGACACATTCCATTCATCTGCACCACCCACTCCCAAAAACATGTCTCACAGATCTAACATCCACTCACTCCCATTCACTCCAAAGGTAGCTAGCAACATTACCATGGGGGCATGTGTACAGGCAGCCAGCACCAAACTCCCACCAGGCCCCCTTGTCCCACAGCATCAGCAAGATGGAGCCCTCTCCCCACCCCACCCAGAAGCATGTGTCAGCCATTACATAACCCACATCAAACTTACAGGTAGGTAGCCATCACCCTGGGAGGGTGTTTGTGGGTGGGAGGCCTGTACCACTACTCCCACCATGTCCCCTGTCCCACACTACAGCAAGATGGAGCCCTCCCCCCACCCCACCCAGAAGCAGCTGCAATCCATTGCAGTACACCAAACAAACTTACAGGTAGGTAGCCATCTTCACAGTGAGGGTGTCTGTGAGTGGGAGGCCTGCACTACTACTCCCACCATGCCCCCTGTCCCACAGCCTAGCAAGATGGACCCCTCCCCCACCTCACCCAGAAGCAGTTGCAAGCCATTGCAGTACACCAAACAAACTTACAGGTAGGTAGCCATCTTCACAGTGAGGGTGTTTGTGGGTGGGAGGCCTGCACTACTACTCCCACCATGCCCCCTGTCCCACACCTCAGCAAGATGGAGCCCTCTCCCCACCCCACCCAGAAGCATGTGTCAGCCATTACATAACCCACATCAAACTTACAGGTAGGTAGCCATCTTCCCTGGGAGAATGTTTGGGGGTGGGAGGCCAGCACTACAACTCCCACACTGCTCCCTGTCCCACACCTCAGCAGGATGGAGCACTCGCCCACCCAGAAGCAGTTGCAAGCCATTGCAGTACTCCAAACAAACTTACAGGTAGGTAGCCATCTTCACAGTGAGGGTGTTTGTGGGTGGGAGGCCTGCAATACTACTTCCACCATGCCCCCTGTCCCACAGCCTAGCAAGATGGACCCCTCCACCCACCCCACCCAGAAGCAGTTGCAAGCCATTGCAGTACACCAAACAAACTTACAGGTAGGTAGCCATCTTCCCTGGGAGGGTGTCTGGGGGTGGGAGGCCAGCACTACAACTCCCACCATGCCCCCTGTCCCACACCTCAGCAGGATGGAGCACTCCCCCACCCAGAAGCAGTTTCAAGCCATAGCAGTACACCAAACAAACATACAGGTAGGTAGCCATCTTCGTGTCTGGGGGTGGAAGGCCTGTACCACAACTCCCACCATGCACCGCTGTCACCCAGTACAGCATGATTGAGCTCTCCATACCACCCAGATGCATGTGGCATCTAATGGCTCACCTCAAAACAAACTAACAGGTAGGTAGACATATTATTCTGTCTTGTGACACCACTGAGCAGGATGTAAGCCTCCACCACGCACACACAGATGTGTCACATTAAGCCAAATGTGAGCACATAGCAGGTAAGTAGCCAGTACGTGCACCCACCCATTCGTCACAAAAGAAATGGTGCCATATGACAACACCAGCCCTCTCATTGCACAAATATGCACACTGACCCCATTGCCACACACAGTGTGCACACAGGTAAGCAAAGGAAACTGTCACAGCTACCAAAGTGTGACACACCAATGCACATGTAGAAGAAAGTCTGGGCACAATCATGCACAGCACCTACTGACATGTATAGTGCCATGGGGCCAGAGCAACAAGGACCGTTCAAAAAATAAGAAAGCATGTTTGGTGGTACAAATCAAGATATGCACATGACAGGACAAAGGTATGCAGGAGATGACAATGGCCAGTCCATGGCCAGATGTAACGTCTGCCAGGTTAGACAAATTAACAAAGAGGCCTCAATGGAATAATATGTTGTGCCAGTCCCTAGATGTCAACAGGTCCCTGTAATCACTAATTATGCACGTGGCACATGGTATGTATTGACACCTCACACCATGGACAAGTAATGAATGTACCACTGCATCATGTCAGAAGGCACAGTGAATAACACACAGCTAACACAAAGCTTGCGGGGTGCACTACAATGACCATTTCCCATCTGACCCACAGGTGACCAAGAACTCACTGCAGAGGACAACACCAGCAACCTGCAGAACCAGTCTCCCCCCCGGTACATGAACTCTCGGATGGTGACTCCCGGGATTCTCTGGACGATGAGCTCGAAGCCAGCCCATCTGGTGTGCCAGGGCACAACAGATCCCAGGACCCCATTGTCCCCCCCATATCTGCTGCAATACAAACGTCTCTGCAGACCCCTGCTGTCACGGCTTGTGCGTCCACCACCACCACCATCACCACCACCACCAACATCACCACCACAAGCGCTGCCTGCAACACTCCCCCTGTCCCAGAGGATGACCACCACACACCACCGACTGAGGAGGGCAGGGAGAGGATGCAGGTGCCTACAGTGGTGAGGCAACAGGTCCGTGGCAGCAGGGTAGGTAGGAGGGGCAGGGTCACCCATAGACAACAAGAGGCTGGGACCCAACCCCTGGACCACATCACCAGAGTCCTTGGGGCATATGAACGGGCCCAGGGACGAACGAGCCAGTCGGACGAACTGTTACGCGAGCTCATCCTGCTGTTGAGGTCAATCGACACCAGCATGGGACAAATTGTGGACCTCTTGGGCCAGCAAGTGGCGGTACTGAGGGACAGACCTGCGCCACAACCAACACCTCTACCTCCCTCTGGTGGGCAGCAGGATGACAGTTCACTATCCTCCCCTGCAGCCACAGAGAGGGGTGAGTCCTCAGACCCCACTGACCCTGCAGCAGGGCCCCCCTTGCCAAGCAACGAAGGGGCCGTCCTAAGAAAACTCTGGGAGTATCTGGAGGCAAAGCACCTGCCAAACGCCAGTCATGGAGACAGCCATGATGGCAACCCTCTTCACCACTGCATTGACGTTTTGGACTGTCCTTCCCCACACTGCCTTGTGAATGGCATCTGTCTGTTGGACTGGGTCACCACATCAACGTGGTGACTACTCGATTATCTCATTTACCATAACTGCCAACTCACTGCTCCACTAATCACCTCAATGTAAATGTTCACCGCCCCTCACATGTTACCATTGTAAAAAGAATATCCTTACACACATGTTGTTGTGTCTGCTCCGTCTTTATTCCAGGATGTAGTCTTCAACATGATCACAATTAGGGTTCCTGGTTTTATGGTATTAATTTTTGGGACATTTCCGTTTGTATTTAGCCGTATTTATTTTTTGCTATTTTTATCTGTATTTATCCATATTTATTTTGGGTTTTATGGAAACACGAGGCTGAAATTAGTATATTTCCACATTTATTTAGCCGGTAAATATGCTTGAATGCCTACCAGGTTTCATTGCTGTAAACACCCACAGAAGATAAATCAATGCACTTATAAGAAAATATGCACATTTCAGAATCAACCTTGCACTTATCTACGGCTGTTAAAGCCTCTTTAGTAAAATTCCTTTCTTTTTTTGCCCCCTTACCCATCAGCCCACACGCTATTGGCCTGGCAATCATGGCAGACAATATTGCGGTCATACTGAGATGCCGGGAGTCGGATTTAGGCTTTGACGCTGTTACTCACAGCGCGTCGTGGGCTCTTTAAATATATAGCCCTCACACTGGCATGAGTTTTACTTCACTTCGTGCATCTCTGATATATGTTATAATTAGGACTCTTCATGAGATATCTCGATTTGCCCAGCCATAGTCAGGCTGGGACGGAATTATAACCAGTCAGAAGGCGCATAGACTATTGCATTTACTGGAAGCCCTGAGGAAGTCGCGGGTGTCTTGTCCCGAGCGACGAAACACGTGTTGGCTGGAGTCTCGACAAGAAAAGCATTAAAATTATTCATATTTTCTATGTATTCGTCTTGATATTCAAGTTTTTGACTTCTTATAATCAGTATTTATGTGTGCCAGAGCATGATTTAAAATTGTGTACAGATCTTTTGATCTAAATGGTGAGGTGTTGGATGATTGCCTTCTCCCTGAGCACCTAGCATGTTAATTGAGCTGCCAAATATCTACTGCAAATAGTGAGCGCCATTTCATCCAGGATATAATCATCCCAACGTGTTTTCTTTAAAAATAAATACAGACAAGAAAATAAATGTTTTCTGTCTGTATTTATCTGTAAAAATCAGTAAAAACGGAAAACAGGGAGCCTTAATCACAATGTACCAGGAGTATGGACTGTAAATAGGCAAGGAGATGTTTGAAGGCACCTAGGAAAACACAACAGAACAACATTCACTGATCTGGGTGTGGCATCACAGACATCCCACAACACCTATAATCAAGATAATCCAACATGCACTCGTCACAATGGGCAACAAGTGTCAACATACACATCCTGTAGGACCTGTCCCAGAAACATTGCCAACCACCACTGAGTCTACAACCGGCTGCTGTCACAAATCTCACATACCCCTTCACAACAACAGCAACATCATCAGACAATGGGTACATTGTACATTGTCACCCACCTTCAAGTGAAGTAGCAGGTGATGAGTTGTTGACACAGGTCAACACCTTCCTCCTCTCCACTGTCCTCATCACTGGACATGGGTTGGTTTGCAGGCAGGGGCTTGGGTCCTCATCATTATCCAGGAGCAGGGGAATCTCCTTGTGAATGGCTAGGTTGTGGAGCAAGCAGTATGCCAATACAATCTGACTCACTTTCCCGGGCGAGTACACCAGTGCACCTCCGGTCTTGTCCAGGCAGAGGAAACATGACTTAAGCAGACAAAAAGTGTCCTCCCATGGGCATCATTGTAGCGGACGTCTGCCGGGGTCCTGGGATTCCGCAGTGGGCTCAGCAACCAGGGACGGTTGGGATATGCAGAGTCACCTAGGTTTGACAAACACAAATAAACATTGCAATGTCGCTGAGGCAGAGGGCAGCAGGCCACACACCCAGCACACCATACGACTAGGCAAACTCGCCCACAATCCATGAACGCTCTGGAAGCAGATTAGCCATCAGCTGGGGTACAATGCTGTTCTGCAGGATGTAGGAGTCATGGGCTGAGCCTGGGAATTTGGCACACACGTGGGAGATGATCATATCTGCCAGGCACACCACTTGCACATTTATGGAGTGGTAATGCTTACGATTCCTGTAAATGTGCTCACGTGCCTGTGGTGGCACAAGCCCAACATGGGTGCAATCAATGGCACCAACAACATGGGGGATGTGTCCAAGGGTATAGAAATCTCCCTTCACAGCTACCAATTCAGGACCCCTGGGGAAATGGATATATCTGTCCTTGTATATCATCATGGCGGACAAGACCTCACGCAGCACCATGCTGAACATCGGTTGTGACATACCACCTGTGCTAGCCACCATGTGCTGGAACAATCCTGTGGCAAAAAAATGCAGGGCGGCCATCACCTTATAAGTTGGGGTGAAAGCTGTTGGATATGTTCTGCAAGGCTGCAGGTGGGGCTCCAACATATCACAAAGGGTTTTTAGGGTGGCTCTATCCAGACGGCATTTCCGGATGATCGCCTCATCCTCCATGTCCTCCAGCACTGTCAAGTGATGAAGCAGATTTGGTCTCCTCCTAGTTGAGATGAAAGTGGACACATGTCAATGCAATACATCATGAGATGGGCACAGCATCTCACGTTCTGGATGACACAACGCCAACAATGACTGTCATCAAAATTGAGTTAGAGACCAGCTTACATGTAGGGACACCTTCAGCTACACAAATGGCATACCTGTCAACTTACACAAAACAAGTACCTCAAACAGCTCCTCGGTCAATGTGAATGCACATAGGGAAATGGCCACATTTATCATAGGCACACCTGGGAGTATAGCATCCTGCATATGTGTAACAAATCAACCCCACTGTCTCAAACCTAGCTGCTGTACCTGACACACCTTAATGCTTCATTTGAACCTGGCACACATCCACAACACAATGACCACAGTCTGAGCAGAAACGACGATTGTGTGCATGATCAGACATAAGAGGAATAACATCATTCATTGAGATGAACATTGCTGTGATTGTCACTGCACCTCAACACATTGACATGTGTACACATTGTAGAGTGCATAACAACACTGTCCTGCGTACACAACCATCAAGATCATAAGTGACATGTCAGGGAGTACAGGCCAATCTACGAAATCACATACACAAACATGGCATGTGTAGTCACCAGTGGAGTAAATGGAACATTGGCATTGTGTGCACAATGATGTGCCATTGACCATGTGGGCACTGTGCACTGTTGATGTTTGCCAGATAGCCATTGTGATTGTATGACACCCAAATCGCCGTAGCTACTGCCTGTCCCCAGCGGTGTGTCACCGGCACTCCCCAGATACACAAGTGCGGTAGTGATAGCCATGGAGACTTGCCCAAATGGTGGTTGGTATGCCCCGCCACCCAAATCACGGTGCCTCATGTCAATGTATGGCACCCAAATTGCGGTAGCTACCGCCGGGCCCCAGCGGTGTGTCACCGCCATGGAGCATGCCCGTACAGCCAACGGGAACCTTGATTGCGGTAGCATGATGCAACTTTGAAAATCGCGGTAGGCGTGCTCCGCCACCGCAGAGGTGGCCATTGGATGCTTTTGAAAAAGGCAGACCTGGACTACCAATTGCTGCAGCTTGGCACCTTTGAAACGACCCCACAGGGCTATATATGGGTGGGAGTGAGCCTCACATTTCCACTGCTCCCAGAGCCTGCTGCCAGAGACCCCTCACCTGCTGCTGCCAGAGACCCCTCACAACCCAAATCCGCCGCTGTTGTCTCATGTCCACAGTGATGGCAAGGACAGAGAAGATCCATGCCAGTCCCTTCACAAGCAAGGAGTCGGAGGTCCTGGTGGACGAGGTGCTCACACTGTCGGAACTCCTCGGAGGGAAGCGTTCAACGCCCAGGAAACCAATATCCACGGGAGCGAAGAGAGTATCTCTATACTCATGCAGGGTATAGGCTCCTCGAGATGATACACACTCAAAAGGCCTCCTAATACCCAACAGCTGAGGAGAGACCAAAAAAGAACCACCGGGAGGCAGGCAGCGCAGGAGGCCAAGGTCGATATACTCCTGCAAGGAGGAAACAGAAGACACATAAGAACATAAAGACCATACAGAATGCGCTGTGTATAAGCTGCTCGTGTTAATCTATATGCTTTCCCAAACTTACTTCGAACACAAAGCCATTGGTGATTAGTAAGGACCAACAGTACAGGATTGTTGCAAGGAAAGGACTGCTAGGATGTTCTCAGAAGGGGACCGCTGGGATAGTGATGGTTTCTGTCGCCAGAGTGATTCACACAAGTTGTAGGATGTTAGTCCCTTAAGAGGAGGCAAGCGTACATATCCTTGATTGTTTGAATGTCAGTGTTGTTGCGCGCTTAGGGCCTCTTGGTCTCTCCGTGTGAAAGAAAGGAAAACAGAAAATGTGGAATATCCAACAGAACAGGAGGGACTCAGGTACGTGCTGCAGCTCTACTCGTGCATCCTCAGTGTTACTCCAATCGTGACAGTTTATAATCCCACGTTATGTGTCGCTGGAAGCGTAAAAATTCCACTCGCGCATCAAGGCGCAGTCGGTAATCCACTAATAAAAAGAAAAATAGTTCAAGGCTAACGAGCTACCCTTGCTCGCATAGAGTAAGCACGACTTCGCGTGTTTAGTAATTAAAGAGACGTGACAACGCGTTAATTCCGACCACGCGTTACACAAACGAAATGAAAAAGACAGTCTTTGCTCAAGTTTGGCTTCAAGATGCACTCGTGGGAAGCTCTGCGTCTTACTTGGTAGTTTAGGAGCGGCAGCAGCTCGTTTACAGCACAGCAGGGTTCGGGGAAATCTCCAGGCGGGAAAAGCATGATAACCGGCAACAGCTGGGGAAGACGTCGTGAGAGGAGATGACTCCGTCGAGTTCGAGAGTTCTCAGGTTAACGAACAAGGGGCGTGGTTCTACATAGGAGGAAAGCCAAGCACCTGGGACCGGGTGAGGGCTGGCTTTATACGCTGTGGATATCAGCTGACCATTGTTCACTGTAGTAAGGGAAAGCATACAGGGTTGTACCCATTGCAATGTATTGTGGGAGCGGTAGTTTCTTGCCTGTTAGGGGACAGGAAAAGGGTGCATGAAGCCTGGAGGTTAACAGTTCTCCCCCCCTAAAGGCCCTCTCACAGGTTTAGGCTTTGCAGGGTGTAGTGAATGGAATCGTCTCACTAACCGTGGAGCATGAACATTTTCGGCAGGTTCCCAGGTTCTATCCTCAGGTGCATATCCCACCCAGTCTACTAAATATTGCAGTTTCCCTCTGAGTCTACGAGAATCCAAAATACAGCGGACCCCATACTCCTTTTCTCCTTCCAAAGTGACAGGGGGAGGGGGAGGTTCCACACAAGAAGGGGTAACAAAAGGCTTAAGCAGGGAAGTGTGAAAGACTGGATGTATTTGCATATCAGGCAGAAGGTCTAATTTCATAGCCACAGGATTGATCACTTGTAGGATGGAGAAGGGGCCTATGAATCGGGGTCGTAACTTGTGGGGACCGGGTAACGACAGATTTCTGGTGGACAGCCATACTCGATCTCCTGTCTTGTAATCAGGAGCAGGTCGTCTATGTTTGTCTGCCTGGGTTTTCATATCTTTCTTAGCTGTTTGCAATTCTTGTTTCGCCTGTTCCCATATGGACCGGATGTTTTTGTGATGTTCCGGAACCGCGGGGACTTGACACAACATAGGAGGCAAATGCAAGGGAAGGAATGTAGGGTGACAGCCAGTGACAAAGTAAAAAGGAGAGATTTTGGTAGCGGAGTGGGGAGAATTGTTATAAGCGAACTCTGCGAAAGGGAGAGCCAGAATCCAATCAGGGGCCGTGGTGCTGAGTAGACACCGAAGGAATTGTTCTAAGGTCTGATTGGTTCTTTCTGTCTGACCATCGGTTTGGGGATGGTAAGCAGAAGAGAGTCGGTGGTCGATATGAAGTTTGTCGCATAACCCTTGCCAGAACTTGGAGACGAACTGGGGTTCTCTATCTGACACAATCACTGATGGTAACCCATGTAACTTTACTACATGGTCCATGAATATTTCCGTGAGCTCTAGGGCCTTGGGAAGTCTTTTAAGGGGAACATAATGAGCCATCTTGGATAGCATGTCTACCACAACCAAAAGGACTGTATACCCCCTACATGCTGGTAGGTGTGTGATGAAGTCCATCCTGATGGAGGACCAAGGGGACTCAGGAGTTGGTAAGGGCCTGAGAAGACCTGCAGGGGCACAGTGTAGAGACTTCTGATGAGCACAAGTGGGACAGGCCTTCACGTATGTGGTAATGTCTTTGTTCATCCCCTCCCATCAAAACCATCTCTTACATATTTGAAGGGTTTTTTCTCCACCCGGATGGGCGGCCATCGGTAAGGCGTGACACCATTGCAAGATACTCCGTCTACTTTGTTCGGAGGGTAAAAACAGGCGATTCTGATGATAAAACAAACCCTCCACTATGGTGTTCAGAGGATCTGACAACCATTTCCCACGGTCCAGTTCAAGGAGCTCCTTTTCAAGTAACACCAAGAAAGGGTCTGTTGATCTCCCAAGGCTATGATCTTACTCTCAGGAATTATAGACCTAGGAGATTCTGTTATGTGCCTAAACTCACTCCCCAACCTTGATAGAGCATCCGCCTTGCCTTGTTTTGTGCCAGGCCTAAACGTGATCATGAAATCATATTCACTAAAAAGGAAACCCATCTCATCTGTCGGGGGGTAAGGGCTCGAGCAGATCTAAAGAACTGTAAGTTACGATGGTCAGAGTAGATGGTGATGGTGTGCGGGGAGCCTAGCAAATAATGGCGCCATTCTTGAAATGCCCTCTTGATCGCCAAGAGTTCTCTTTCCCCAATCGTGTAGTTCTGTTCTGCAGGGGACAAGGTTTTTGAAAAGAATGCCACTGGATGAAGCGCACCTGTCTTTACGTCTCATTGCGACAGCACTCCCCCTACTGCATATTGCGAGGCATCAGCCTCTACGAAATATGGTTGAGTCTCGTTGGTGTGTCTATGAATCTGTTTTTTAGTTCTCTGAAAGCGGTTTCAGCTTCAGGGCCCCAGTCAAACAGCACTCCCTTTTTCAATAATCGTGTGATGGGAGTAATGAGTTCAGAGAAGCGAGGTATAAAACGCCGGTAGAAATTGGCAAATCCTAAGAAGGATTGCACCTCTCGCACTGTCTTTGGGCTCTTCCACTGTGTTATAGCAGCCACCTTGGTAGGATCCATGTGGATTCCCTCAGGGGAAATAACAAACCCCAAGAAGTCTACTTTGTGGGCATGAAAAAGACACTTGTCCAATTTTGCAAACAAGTGATTGTCTTGCAATTTATGTAAGATTAGTCGTACGTGTTCAACATGTTCCTGTTCTGTCTGGGAATAGATGAGTATGTCATCTATATATACGATGACAAAGATGTCCAAGTACTCTCGTAGGATCTCGTTCACAAAAAACTGGAAGGCCGCAGGGGCGTTGCATAAGCCAAATGGCATTACACAGTATTCATACAACCCAAACTTTGTACGGAATGCGGTCTTCCACTCAGCTCCGTCCCGAACTCGAATCAAGTGGTAAGCCCCTCGCAGATCAAGTTTCGTAAATATCGTGGCTTTACGCACCTGATCCAAAAGAGTGGAAATGAGTGGAAGGGGGTATTTATTCTTAACAGTGACCTTATTCAAGGCTCTGTAGTCCAAGCACGCTCTCAAGCCCCCTTCTCGCTTGGGAATAAAAAATATAGGAGAGGACACGGGGGAGGTGGAATGTCGAATGAAGCGTTTCTGTAGCATATCTTGTAAATAGTCATAAAGGTACTTGGTCTCGGGTTCTGTTAAGGCATAAATTCTACTGACCGGCAAATGTGCTCCAGGAACCAAATAGATCCGGCAATCATAAGCCCTGTGCGGTGGCAGGGCCACTGCTTTGTCTTCATCGAAGACCCCCGCAAATTCCTGATAGTCAGGAGGCAAACTCGGGACATCTGTCTGAGAATGGGCACAACACAAGGGGGCTTGCCATAAGGTGGTTTCTTGATGACAATGCACAGAACAATAGGAAGACCGTAAAGTTACTTTTCGGGACACCCAATCTATATTCGGGTTATTAAATTGCAGCCAGGGTACCCCAAGAATAGCACCGAAGGTAGGAGTATCAATGAGGTCAAAAGAGATTACCTCTGAATGACCATTATCGCATAACATTATCAGATCAGGCGCATGATACGTTATTAACCTGGATGATAACTCAGTCCCATCCACCGCCCTTACTTTTTCAGGATGGTTTTTTGGAACAAATTCCAAACCCATTGCCTTGGCTATGGCTAAATCCAGAAAGTTTCCTGTAGCCCCTGAATCCAGTAAAATGGACATGGAGTGTCTATGTTGGGAGGGTAAAATAAGGACCACAGAAATGCAAAAATGTTTGGGAACGGGAGGTGACATATTAGCTGAAACATGAGAGATCTGCAATAAGGACGGACTTGGAGGAGCGACCTCTATCTTCCCCAAGTCAACTAGTTTTCCGTCGATACGGCAGCTCCTGATCTGACCACAGGGGTTTTAAGGGTACTTCTGGGTTTGACGGGACAGTCTTTAGCGAATTGCCCTTCCTTCCCACAGTAGAGACATAAGTTCATTCGTCTTCTTTTCTCCCTTTCCTCTGTGGTCAAGGGACCTCTTATTCCGCCAATTTGCATTGGTTCGCTAGGGTTTTTACTCTCTTTCTTTTCGTTGCGGGAAAATAAAAGCCGAGGATAGTCTCCCTTGGTCTTTTCACCTTTCCTCTCTTTGAGACGATGATCCAATTTAACTACTAAATCGATAAATGCTGAGCAGTCCTCTGGGGGATCCACTATCTGTGACAGAATGTCTTTCAGCTCGTCCCGTAGCCCTCTATAGAAGAGAGAAGTCCTCTTCTCCTCTGGCCATTGCGTTTCCGTGACTAACCTATTAAAGGTGGTAATATAGGATAGTAGATCTCGGGAACCCTGTTTGAGACTAAGCAGTTCATTGTCGCTCGCCTGCATATCGGAATGACGGGCGAACAAACTGCGCATTCGGTCTTTGAATAGAGGAAGGTTATATAAAACAGGATCGTCATTTTCCACCAACGGAACCGCCCAAAGAGCTGCGTTCCCACTTAAATATGAGATGATAAAGGCTACTTTAGCAGCGTGGTCTGGGAAGGAATCTGCCCGACACAAGAACTGAAGATGGCATTGATTCATGAATACTGAGAATTTATCACTATCTCCATTAAACCTTTCCGGCATGGCTAAGGGGGTATGTGGTGGAGTGACTACTGTGACATTAACAGGTGCTGCGCTGGTAGAAACAGGTGTACTGGATGAAGGAGTAGGGGTATGGAAATGTCCAGGTTGAATGTAACTGCATTTAAATCTAGGCTGTGTGTCAGCTAGGGTGTCTTCTATCTGTTTGTGGGTTTTTAGGACACCTAATTCAGTTACAAGGCGTTGGTTTTCGCTTCGTAACAGCTTGAGTTCGGCTTGCAAATGCAATACCGTTGTAGCCAACTCACTCATTGATACCTCGGGACTAACTATGGCCTGGGAAGGAGTCATACGAGCGTCTACCAACGCCCCCTGATCCATTTTCGCTCAGGGGATATTCCCTTCGTGGGCTTGGCTTTCTGTCGGGACTCCTCGGAGGGAAGCGTTCAACGCCCAGGAAACCAATATCCACGGGAGCGAAGAGAGTGTCTCTATACTCATGCAGGGTATAGGCTCCTCGAGATGATACACACTCAAAAGGCCTCCTAATACCCAACAGGAGAGGAGAGACCAAAAAAGAACCACCGGGAGGCAGGCAGCGCAGGAGGCCAAGGTCGATATACTCCTGCAAGGAGGAAAACACATAAGAACATAAAGACCATACAGAATGCGCTGTGTATAAGCTGCTCGTGTTAATCTATATGCTTTCCCAAACTTACTTCGAACACAAAGCCATTGGTGATTAGTAAGGACCAACAGTACAGGATTGTTGCAAGGAAAGGACTGCTAGGATGTTCTCAGAAGGAGACCGCTGGGATAGCGATGGTTTCTGTCGCCAGAGTGATTCACACAAGTTGTAGGATGTTAGTCCCTTAAGAGGAGGCAAGCGTACATATCCTTGATTGTTTGAATGTCAGTGTTGTTGCTCGCGTAGGGCCTCTTGGTCTCTCCGTGTGAAAGAAAGGCAAACAGAAAACGTGGAATATCCAACTGAACAGGAGGGACTCAGGTACGTGCTGCAGCTCTACTCGTGCATCCGCAGTGCTACTCCAATTGTGACAGTTTATAATCCCACGTTATGTGTCGCTGGAAGCGTAAAAATTCCACTCGCGCATCAAGGCGCAGTCGGTAATCCACTAATAAAAAGAAAAATAGTTCAAGGCTAATGAGCTACCCTTGCTCGCATAGAGTAAGTGCGACTTTGCGTGTTTAGTAATTAAAGAGACGTGACAACGCGTTAATTCCAACCACGCGTTACACAAACGAAAAGAAAAAGACAGTCATTGCTCAAGTTTGGCTTCAAGATGCACTCGTGGGAAGCTCTGCGTCTTACTTGGTAGTTTAGGAGCGGCAGCAGCTCGTTTACAGCACAGCAGGGTTCGGGGAAATCTCGAGGTGGGAAAAGCAGGATAACCGACAACAGCTGGGGAAGACGTCGTGAGAGGAGATGACTCCGTTGAGTTCGAGAGTTCTCAAGTTAACGAACAAGGGGCGTGGTTCTACATAGGAGGAAAGCCAAGCACCTGGGACCGGCTGAGGGCTGGCTTTATACGCTGTGGATATCAGCTGACCATTGTTCACTGTAGTAAGGGAAATCATACAGGGTTGTACCCATTGCAATGTATTGTGGGAGTGGTAGTTCTTGCCTGTTAGGGGACAGAAAAAGGGTGCATGAAGCCTGGAGGTTAACACACACAGTACCCAAGGCTATATGGTGCCCCAAATGTCGTGGTAAGTCCTCAACAGTGGGGGTGACGGGGGGCACACATGTAGGTGGACTGATGCAGTATGTGCCTGAGAGTGTGTGGTTGTGTCATGCACTGCCTAACATGCTGTCTCCAGGAGGAAGGTGTGTGTACCCACTGCCACAGGTTTTCCTGCCTGCACATGTATGCTTGAGTGTGTGTTGTGTTGTCAGCCATACAGTGACGCAGAAAGTTGTTCATGCAGGAGTCAGGACAGTGATTGCTTGGCTGAATGGCTGTATGTGCTCCTGTTGTCCATCTCAGTGTGAGCCCAGCTGGCCTGCACAGTCCCCGCCAAATAAGACATGGACACATCACTTCACTTACAGAGTATTAAATCAGTCTTTTCTCATTGCACTCCAGCTATGAGCCGTCTCAGCACTGTAGATTGCACACGACCGGCCTTGTGATGAGGATTTTGGATTTGTGAGATCATGTCCCTCAATGTGACATCCATGACACAGTTATCTATTCACAGGGCAGGGACATTGAGGGCTGCGCAGTCTTGGACACAGTGAGTCTACCCCCAAACACAGGTTGATATGTGATGTATGTGTTGCTCAACCTAAAAATGGACTGGAGATGTGGGCTGGCTAATACAGGGGTTTCAGTGCTGGCATCCTGCATGTGTGTGAGATGTGCAGGCACTGTGTTCCCCCTCACACCTGCATGCATTTACATCAGCTTTTCCCATGCAGATGTACCATGTGAGATGTATACTTGTCTCAGTTAGAAATATATTTGGATTAATGATGAGTTTGTATCTTGCTGCTGTACTGAGAGATGTAGGTACATAACACTGTGTCACTGATCATTCCCCCCTCTTGTCTCCCATGCCTGCATCTCAAGGTGCACCAGGGAACGGGGACTATGCATCATCTTCCACCACACAGCGGCCAGTGCCCACCCTCCCAGCCACTTGCTCTGGTGCTGCCCATGTTCACCTCAGTAAGAGGGGAAGAGTGTCCTTCACCCCGGGCACCGCTGCCCCTGTCCTCCCTGCTGCCATCAGTGCTGAGTCTTTGGACCTTTTGCGCCAGCTGTGTGTAGGCCAGATAGCTCTCCTCAATGCCTTCATTAACCACGACAAAAAATTGGCACAGGTGGTTGCTTTCATGGAGGGCATACATTCAGACGTGGGTGGGCTGCACCGGACTGTCCAGGCTTTGTCTTCCACAGTGACGTCAGCCCTTCAACAGGCACATACTCACAGTACAGCTCCGGTCCCTTTGTCCACCCCGCTGGCATTGGCCACGTCTGATGATAGTGACCATGGTCCACATACCTCAAAGTCACGATACAGCACATGAAGCACACAGCAGCAACAACCCAAGCGGTCATGTGCGCGGACACCATCCCCACAGAAGACAAAAGCCACCCAAGAGCACAAGGACAAAAGCCCGTCAGGTGACACCAGGGGAAAAATGCTAAGAAGCAGACCTCAGGCTCACATGCCTCAGTGGCATCCCCATCCAAGGACCGTCCTGTCCCTAAAACATCTCGCAAAGAGAAGCATACAGTTTCTGTGCCCACCGAGAAGGTGGTGCATGCCAAGGGTACACCTAGGAAGGGCTCCAAGGCAGATTCACCCACCACCTCGACTTCCATTCCAAGCCCAGTGAAGCAGGGGAAGGAAGGCACTAAAGGGGTAACACCTAGTAAACAGGGGATGGAGGGGCAAAGGCGAAGCAAGGCAAAGCGTTCCGCTGGATCCAGCACATCCCCGGAGGGAGTGCCAGCGACTGCACCTGATGCAGCTGTTGTGTTCACACCACTTCTAATTGAACCCAATGCAGGGAAGCCATTTGGAGCCCCAAGAAGTGTAAGGGCACCCTTCCACAATCTCCCAACCACACCGTGTCTCCCGTCTGCATGACTCTGCCTCCACGTGCCACTACACCACCTGGTCCAAGCAGCCCTCTGACTTGCCAAGCCACTGATAGCTCTATCTCAGCTTAGCCACTCTCTCCCCAGTCAGGTGCCCCGACAGTCCCCGAGACACAGCCAGCTCCCACTCCGCCGAACAGCCAAGTCTGAGTGGTATTCACCCTCATACACCTGTCTCTCACAGAGGTGGGCCTGTACTGCACATTGTTACCCCCTGACTGTGTTGCTGACCATGGAAAGGTACAGTTGCACACATTCCCTGTGCAGCCTCTCCTGGACATACTCTGCACTTCGTTTTTGCCACTGGCCTTGTTGTTCTTTGCTGTGTTCAAGTATTCCCTGTGCAGCTTCTCATGGACATACTCTGCAATTTGCCCTGCCCACTGGCCTTGTTGTTCGCTGCTGTTTTGCCCTTGCCTGTGCAGCTTCTCATGGGCATACTCTGCACTTTGCCCTGCCCACTGGCCTTGTTGTTCACTGCTGTTTTGCCCTTGCCTGTGCAGCGTCTCATGGACATACTCTGCACTTTGCCCTGCCCACTGGCCTTGTTCTTCACTGCTGTTTTGCACTTGCCTGTTCAGCTTCTCATGGACATACTCTGCACCCTGGACTGGCCACTGGTCTTGCTGTTTTGCCCTTGCCTGTGCAGCTTCTCATGGACATACTCTGCACCCTGGACTGGCCACTGGCCTTGCTGTTTTGCCCTTGCCTGTGCAGCTTCTCATGGACATACTCTGCACTTTGCCCTGCCAACTGGCCTTGTCATTGCTGTGTTCAAGTATTCCCTGTGCAGCTTCTCATGGACATACTCTGCAATCTGTGCCTTGCTCTTCTCTACTCATGGTGCCTATCTGTGCAATATGTGTGTTGGAGGGAGGCCCACCGGGTAGCCGGGGAGACTATTCCGGGCACCTTCCTACCGCAAAGTTATAGCCGAGCGCCGCTGAGAAGCCCCCTCGGGGAGGTCCTTCTCCTATGATCGTACTAGGCCCAGTAACACCACCACACAGGACTCAATAGCAGTTGCAAGATTAGATTCTTTATCGGCAGTAATACGGGCAATATTTACAGAGGGATCGAGGGATCCTATCAGAGTCTCAATGTTCGGTAAGAGGATAGGGTAGCGGGACAGTCAGCCAGGTACGGGAGGGCTCTGTGCCAGACCTTGGATGCTGGTCTCAGAGCGGCTCGGACGTGGAGAGCCGTGACGGCGTCTGCAGGGCTCGGATGGTAGTTCCGCTTAGGTCGAGCCGCGACACGGTCAGCAGGGCTCTGGTGGTAGGTCCGCTTCGGTCGAGCCGCGACGAGGTCAGCTGGGCTCAGGTGGTGAGGTTCAACAAGGTCGGGCCGCGACAGCGTCAGCAGGGCCCCAAAGGTTCGTGAAGGTCTTTAAGCACGGTGGAGCCGCGACGTCGTCAGCAGGGCTCAAGTGGTGGTTCAGGGTGAGTCTTCTTCCGTAGGGTCAGCCGCGATCCGATCAGCAGGGCTCTTGACTCCAGGATACAACTACTGCCCTGTTGTCGGGTCGCCCTAGATATAGGACGGGAGCCCTTTGATGTCCGGACCCTTGCGCCCGGAGGGGGCGGAGAGGCCGGGTAGGGAGCGGCCAGACGCCCAGCAGGAGAGGCACCAGGCCCCAGAGAGCTGTGGGGCGGTCACACCCAGGTGTGGAGAGACGGTTGGGGGTCCCATCGATACTGCCCTCCGCCGGGAGTGGGAAGGGCTCACGTGGTATCCCCCGGGCCAGGGGTCGGCGTCTCGATGTCGGGCCTCGCTGGGGCCGAGGCCGGGTAGAGCAGGGTCATACAGATGGTCACGTGGAGTGACGTGCAATCCAAGATGGAGGAGTCCCGATGTGCCTGGGACCTTGTGCGGCTTAGCACGGGGAAACAGGACCACGCCACGAGGCCGGCTCCCACACGCGTCCCCCCCAGCTGAAGGCAGGGAGAGTCACCCATCTTCTTTGGGGTTCTCCTCGCCGAGGCGGAAGAATCGGGACAGGCCGTCAGCATTGGCGTGGTCGTTGCCGGGCCGGTGTTCTACAGTGAAGTCCATCCCTTGCAGTGAGATGGACCAGCGCAACAGCTTGGGGTTCTCGCCCCGCATTTGCATGAGCCACCGCAAGGGCCGGTGGTCAGTCTGGACCCTGAAAAGGGTATCGAAAAGGAAGGGCCGGAGCTTCTTGAGAGCCCATACCACAGCGAAGGCCTCCCGCTCGATGGTGCTCCACCTCTGTTCTCGCGGCAGCAGTCGGCGGCTGATAAAGGCCACCGGTCGGTCGAGGCCCTTGGCGTCCAGCTGGGAGAGGACTGCCCCGACCCCGTACTCTGATGCATCAGTCTGGACTACAAATTCCTTGCTGTAGCCGGGGGCCTGTAGCACAGGGGCAGCACACATGGCCGCCTTGAGAGCATCAAACGCGGTCTGGCAGTGGGGCGTCCAGTGCACCGTCTTGGGCCGCTTCTTCGAAGTGAGTTCCGTAAGGGGCCCCACAATGCTGCCATAATCCTTTATGAAGTGTTGGTAGTAACCGGTGAGGCCTAAGAAGGCCCGGACAGCGGTTTGGGTGGCGGGAGGCTCCCACGCCTGGATGGCGTCGACTTTTAACTGGAGGGGGGCCACCTGGCCACTCCCCACCTGGTGGCCCAGATAGGTCACAGAGCCTTGACCGATCTGGCATTTACTGGCTTTAATGGTGAGCCCGGCTCTTTGGAGAGCGGCCAGGACTTCCCCAAGGTGTCCTAGGTGCGCGGCCCAGTGGTCGCTGAAGATAGCAATGTCATCGAGGTAGGCCGCGCTGAAGGCTTCGAGACCGGCCAGGACCTTGTTTACCAGCCTCTGAAAGGTCGCTGGGGCGTTCTTCATGCCGAAGGGCATCACCCGGAAGTGGTAGTGGCCATCGGGGGTAGAGAAAGCTGATCGTTCTTGTGCGCCGGGAGTGAGCTTGATCTGCCAGTACCCAGCGGTGAGATCAAAGGTGCTTAGGTAGCGGGCGGCCCCTAAGCGATCAATCAGCTCATCGGCTCGTGGCAAAGGGTGGGCATCGGTCTTGGTAACTGCGTTCAGGCCCCGGTAGTCGACACAAAATCTGAGTTCGGGGGCCGTGCCGGGGGCGGCGGCCTTTGGTACCAAGACTACCGGGCTGGCCCACGGGCTGTCGGAAGGCTCGATGACTCCGAGGGCGAGCATCTTGGCGACCTCGGTCTTTATGCAGGCTCGGACTCGGTCAGGCACTCTATAAGCGCGGTGTCGTACAGGGGGGCTATCCCCCGTGTCCACGTCGTGGACGCACCAGGGGGTCACCCCGGGCGTGAGAGAGAAGAGGGCAGCGAAGGGTTGCAGCAGCTTCTGGCAGTCATGGCGCTGTTCTGGTGTCAGGGTGGCGGAGAGGCGGACGCCCTCCAAGGAGCCGTCTTGGCTCGAGGACCCCAGGAGGTCTGGCAGGGGCTCGGAGTCACTTTCACCCCCATCGTCAGTAGCCAGCAGTAAGCTTAGTTCAGTTCGGGCAAAGTGGGGCTTGAGCCGGTTGGCGTGCAGGACCCGGAGGGGGTTCCTCGGAGACTCCATGTCGACCAGGTATGTGACAGTGCTCTTCCTCTCCACTACCTTGAAGGGCCCGGTCCACTTGTCCTGCAGGACGCAGGGGTCCACGGGGGACATGACCCAGACCTGCTGGCCCGGCTCAAACTCGACGGCTGAGGCATTCTCGTCATACCAGCGTTTCATGTCTTCTTGGCTGGCTTCAAGGTTGGCTTCTGCCAGGGCCCGGAACTTCCGAGTCTGGTTCCGCAGGGTCAGGAGGTACCGGTAGACGTCGGGCGGGGCACTTTGGACATTCGCCTCCCAACCCTCCTTGACCAGGCTGAGGGGCCCTCGGACGGGGTGCCCATACAACAGTTCGAAGGGGCTGAAGCCCAGGGACTTCTGTGGTACCTCCCGGTAGGCGAACAGGAGGCAGGGCAACAGGACATCCCATCTCCTCCTGAGGGGCTCTTCCAGGCCCTTGATCATCCCCTTCAGGGTTCGGTTGAACCCCTCGACCAGTCCGTTCCCCTGGGGGTGGTAAGGGGTAGTGAATTTATAGGTGACTCCACATTGTTGCCAGAGGGATCTCATGTACTTCGAGATAAAGTTCGTCCCCCTGTCGCTCACTACTTCTCGGGGGAACCCCACCCTGGAGAAGATGCCCATCAGGGCCCGGCCCACCACTGGAGCTGTCACAGTTCGGAGGGGGACAGCTTCTGGGTATCGGGTGGCGTGGTCGACCAGTACCAGGATGAAGCGGTGGCCCAGGGCGGTTCGGGGGTCGAGGGGCCCCACGATGTCGATCCCCACTCGTTCGAACGGGGTGTGGACGGCTGGAAATGGTTGTAGGGGCGCTTTCACTCGTCCCCCAGTCTTCCCGCTAGCTTGGCAGGTCGGGCAGGACCGGCAGTGCTGGTCCACGTCTCGTCTCATTCGGGGCCAATAGAAATGGGTCACGAGGCGGCTGTAAGTCTTGTCCCGCCCTAGATGTCCGGCGAGGGGCACGTCATGTGCCAGGTTCAAGAGGAACTCTCGAAATCGGAGGGGGACCACCAGCACCTGGCCGGCCCCTAGTTCGGCGACTTTCTGCTCGCTATACAATAAGTCATTGTCCCAATAGACCCAGTGGGTTCCCGTGGGGTCCCCCGCAGCCTGCGCGGCTGCCTGCTGTCGGGCCCCCTCGAGGGACGGGCAGCCCTTCTGCTCTTGCTGGAATTGTTCGCGGGTGGGGCCCCCGTCGTGGCGCCACTGGGCCAGCTCGGGGATCTCGCTGAGGGTAGCGGCCTCGTTGGAAGAAAGTTCGGACGGTCCGGCCTCCTCGTCAGGTTCCTCCGGGCCGGAGGAGGTGGATTGTTCGGGGCCCGCCGGCTTGTCGGGGGCCGGGGCCGCGGCTGGTTGGGTGGTCATGGACCGAGTGGTGGCGCAGGCCCACTCGGGTAGTCCTAGCATCCCCAGATGCTCTCGGCGCTCCACCTGGGCCCAGGGGGAGCTCTCTAGGTCGTTCCCCAGGAGGCAGTCCACCGGGGCGTCGTCGCGGACAGTTACTTTTAGGGTGCCGGACACTCCTCCCCACTCGAAGGGGATTCGGGCCATCCGGCACATGCTCTCGGTGTTGTCTGCGGCCCGGACAGGGCAGAGGACATGTGGCAGGATCTGTTCGGGGGTCACCAGATGGCAGCGGACAGCGGTCACACTGGCCCCAGTGTCCCGGAGGGCCTCGGCCCGTCGCCCGTTGATGGTGACCCACTGTTGGTACTTCTGGGTGTTGCTTGGGATGGTGGCTCGGGGCACCATTTCTCGGGAGCCTAGGCATACAAGTGACATGGCGGCTGGTTCCCACTCGGGGGACCCGTCGTCGTGGTTTTCCTCCTCGTCCTCTCTCTCCCCCAGGGCGGCGGCGGCTATTTGTCGGGGAGGTGGCCCCGTGGTCCCGTTCCGTCGGTTCACGGGGCAAGCCGGGTCGCTTGCATAATGGCCGGTCTGCTGACATCCGAAGCAGGTCACTGTCGGTCGTGGTCCAGACCGGGCGATAGGGGTCCCTCTTCGGCCCTGGGTCGGGGAAGCGGAGTTGGTTGCTTGCCCTCGTGGCAGACTTCTGGGCGGCCTGACTGGGAATTCTCGACTGCGGTGGGACCCCCCTCCTCCGCCTCGCTGGCGGGGAGGTCCCGTGGTACTCCGGGTGTAGTCCCCCACAGGGTTCCGGGGGACCCGGGTGTTGACCCATCGGTCCGCTTCGGCGGCGAGCTTCCGGGGCTCGGTCAGTTTACTGTCCAGGAGGTGTTGCCTTAGTTCCACAAAGCAGTTGTTGGCGAGGTGCTCCCAGACAATGAGGTCGAACAGTTCATTATATGAGGTGACTTTGCTCCCTTTTATCCATCCTTCCAACGCTCGGCTGAAGAAGTCCACGTATTCGACCCATGTGGTACCGGGGATCTTCTTGCAGTCCCGGAAGCGTTGCCAGTACATCTTGGCCGATAGTCCGTAGCGTGTGAGTAGGGCTTCCTTCATGTGGTCGTATGAGGTCATCACGGCTTCGGGGAGTTGCAGCAGGGTATCCCGCCCCTCGCTGAGGAACCTCCCCCATAGGCCGGTGCCCCAATCCTTCTGGGGTACCCGATGGGAGGTCATGGCTACCTCGTACGCTCGAAACCATTGCTGGATGTCGTCATTTTTATAGTACTCCTTGACGACATCCTTGGGGATGTGAACCTTTGGCTCGGTCAGGGGCAGAGCGTCCCGGGCTCCGGGGTTGCTGGTCTCCCCAGTTTTAGCTTTTAGTTCAAGTTCTTTAAGGCTCCTCTCGTGCTCGAGGGTTAGCCGTCTCTCCTCTAGCTCCCGATGCCTTTTCTTCTCCTCGATTTCCTCTTGCAGCAGTAGTTGCTCCAGGGCTATCTTTTTCTCCGCCAGTAGGAGCTCACTGTCCAGCCGGAGTCGGGCTAGGTCCATTTCGTGTGTCTGTGCCCTTTCCCATTCTCGTATCTCTTCGTGGGAAAGGCTGGTGTCTGGGACGGTTCGCTCCCCGTTTGTCGGGGTCGTGGTTGGCAGGTTTCCGTCCCGGGCCGAGGTCCCTTCGGCTCGGGGTGGAGGGGTCTCGAGTTCTGCCCAGGCTTTCAGGGCTCTCTGCATATCTTCCTTGGTGCCCAATCCTGTGGTTGGGATCCCTTTGTCCTTGCAGAACTGTTTGAGTTCTTTGTGGGTGTATTCCTCCAGTTTCTCCACCTGGAAGGTTGCGGCCACGGTTGCTTCTTGGCCATCCATGGTTTTCTTTTCCCGTCTGGTCCGGCAGTGGTTGCGTTACTTGCTTGTACGATTGCGTCTGGCTCGGATCCCGTCGCTGGCCACCAAATGTTGGAGGGAGGCCCACCGGGTAGCCGGGGAGACTATTCCGGGCACCTTCCTACCGCAAAGTTATAGCCGAGCGCCGCTGAGAAGCCCCCTCGGGGAGGTCCTTCTCCTATGATCGTACTAGGCCCAGTAACACCACCACACAGGACTCAATAGCAGTTGCAAGATTAGATTCTTTATCGGCAGTAATACGGGCAATATTTACAGAGGGATCGAGGGATCCTATCAGAGTCTCAATGTTCGGTAAGAGGATAGGGTAGCGGGACAGTCTTAGTACCAGCCAGGTACGGGAGGGCTCTGTGCCAGACCTTGGATGCTGGTCTCAGAGCGGCTCGGACGTGGAGAGCCGCGACGGCGTCTGCAGGGCTCGGATGGTAGTTCCGCTTAGGTCGAGCCGCGACACGGTCAGCAGGGCGCTGGTGGTAGGTCCGCTTCGGTCGAGCCGCGACGAGGTCAGCTGGGCTCAGGTGGTGAGGTTCAACAAGGTCGGGCCGCGACAGTGTCAGCAGGGCCCCAAAGGTTCGTGAAGGTCTTTAAGCACGGTGGAGCTGCGACGTCGTCAGCAGGGCTCAAGTGGTGGTTCAGGGTGAGTCTTCTTCCGTAGGGTCAGCCGCAATCCGATCAGCAGGGCTCTTGACTCCAGGATACAACTACTGCCCTGTTGTCGGGTCGCCCCAGATATAGGACGGGAGCCCTTTGATGTCCGGACCCTTGCGCCCGGAGGGGGCGGAGAGGCCGGGTAGGGAGGGGCCAGACGCCCAGCAGGAGAGGCGCCAGGCCCCAGAGAGCTGTGGGGCGGTCACACCCAGGTGTGGAGAGACGGTTGGGGGTCCCATCGATACTGCCCTCCGCCGGGAGTGGGAAGGGCTCACGTGGTATCCCCCGGGCCAGGGGTCGGCGTCTCGATGTCGGGCCTCGCTGGGGCCGAGGCCGGGTAGAGCAGGGTCATACAGATGGTCACGTGGAGTGACGTGCAATCCAAGATGGAGGAGTCCCGATGTGCCTAGGACCTCGTGCGGCTTAGCGCGGGGAAACAGGACCACGCCACGAGGCCGGCTCCCACAATGTGATTAAAGACAGTTGCTCCTGTTGTCTGTTTTGTCAGTGTCCTTACTGAATAAAATTATTTTGCTGTGTGTATATGGTTTACTGTGCCACATGGTCTGTGTGCCACTTCAACATAGCCAATGTCTTGGCTCACTTACTCTATTTTTTACAGGGGTGATAGGGACTTCAGTTCTTCCTGACCCAGATACTTGTGGGGGCAATGATGTCAATTTTAAATGGAAAGCAGTTGTCATTTTCTTACTTTGTTCATGTTGGCTATATTGTACACATGTCAGGTTGGGGGGCACTGCCATCACAGAGTGGGATTATCTCTACAGTTTTGCAGGCAGGCTGGCCAGGGTCATCATGTATGTGTATTCTTCCTTTATGTGTGCCCAGTGGTGTATGTGTGTGGTCATCTTGCGATGGCCAGTCATCCCAGTCCCATGGCTTACTTTCAATGTGTGCTCTTGGGTGGTCAAGAAGTGTGCAGTGAGAAGGGGGTGACATTGTCGGTAGTGTTTGGATGTGTGCATGCCCCTGCATTGTCAACTACACACATGTGTCACCCAGGAGTTGTATGCCTGTTGTTTTGATTGTTCAGCCCTATGGATGTGGTTGTATGCACATGTGTGAGTTGTATGTTGTGCACTGTGCAGTGTGTTGGTGTGTCCTTGCAGTACTGGCTGACTCCTACTTGTTGTTTTTGTCACATGTGAGTATGCAGAGTGTGTGACTGGTAAGTCAGTGTTGTGGTATGTTAATCATCCATGTGTCCTTGTTACTGTTTGTGGAGACTGTGCATACCTGCTGCTCAACACTGCCATTGTGGTTGTGTTTTCTCTGGCATTGCTGTCACATGGTGCCTTTTTGCCTCCAGTATGGCATGTTGTGTGTGTTGTCATACCATCCCCTATCTGTGCTTCAGATGCCTACCCATTGTGAGTCTCCACTCCATCTATTTGTGTATGGTACATTCCTGCCATGTCCCCTACTGACATGCAGTACACTTCACTTGGATGCCAGCTGTCCCCTTGCTTTACATGTGTGTGTGCCTCCCCATCACTTCATTTGTGACACTGTGCTTTGTGGTGCAGTTCTTTGTCCAGGACCAATGTGTCACTCAGGGCATTTCCCCAATGGATTATATGTGATGTTCTTGTGCTGTTTGGCAGTCATGGTTGCTCATATGCAGTTCAACTTTGTGTGCTGCCCAGCCCTCTTGTTTCCACCTTTCTGTCCCAGACTTGTGCATCTGTTGGTGTTGTGTTGGATGTATATGTGTTGGCTGTGGTACTGCTTCACTTCCTGGGTGTGCTGTTGTCTTTGTGCTGTGCTGATTGGTGTTGTGTGGGTTAATGTTATGTCACTCATGTCTGTGTGGGGCTGGTATGCTTGGTGTGCACACACTGCTTGTTGTGCATGCAGTGCTGTGTGTGTATGTTGCCCTGTGTGCTTCCCCTGATGTCCTGCTGTGTTTGCTATGTGATTTTATTTTTCCTGTGCATCTGTTGTTTGTTTTATGTGGCTGTGTTGTTCTGTGATGGTGCACTTCTTGTCTGTGTTGTGGTATGTTGTCTGTGCATTGTTCCTGAGTGAGGAAGTTGTGCACTCCTATTGTGTCTGTGCTCCCATTGCCTTACCACAGTTTAGCTGCACATGGCATGTCCGTTCTTGTTGTGGTTCTGTGTGTGTTTCTGTTGGGTTATGTGTTTGTCTGTTGTTTTTGTGCAGACATTTGTTCTGGCATCCCTGTGTGTGTGTGTGATGTTTGTGACTACCCCCAGGGTGTGTGATTGTTTGTCTGTGTATTGACTGGCAAGTATTGCCAGCCTTCAGTGTGTTTGACACTGGTGTTGTGTGCTGCTGGTGTGAGGGGGGTATGTGTGTAGATTCCTACTGGTGTTTGGCAGTCATGGAGTGTGTCAATGGGCCCTGTGTGTTGTGCTGCTAGTGTACTCCTGTGAAGTAGTTGTATACATGTGGGGCTGTTCACAGTTTGACTTAAGGGCCTTTCTTTCATCCTTGTGCCTATACATGGGTTGCCTTGCTGTCTCCCTGTGTTATTGCACTGAGCTGTCTGTAGTTTGACTTCACTCACTGTGCCAGCGATGTGTGCTTTGATGGACTGAGGGTGTTGTTCTATGTTCCTTGTCTTGATGTGATGTACATATGCTTGTTGTTTGTCTCCATGGCCTTCCATTTGTGTGCACCCCACTTTGGCGTTCCTATTTTTTGTGCTCCATTGCTGTTGGCATGTGGTGTGTGTATGTGTCTGTGTGTCAGTATGGGGTATGTATGTGTGACTTGGCAGGCTGTTTGTTCCTTGTATGTGTGTGTGTTCATTTGGTGCTTGTACTCATTTTTATTGTCCTGAGTGTGGTGGTGGTGTGGTGTGTGTGTTTCCCTGGCCCTGTGCTGTGTGTTCCTCTGCAGCCACTCCTGCAGTGGCTGTCTCCCTGGTTGTTTGTTGTGTGGTGCAGGGTGTGGATTTACCTGGCTTGTTGTTGTGCATGGGGGTGCACAAGAGGGGCACATGGCATGTGCCTTCAGGGGGTGTGCTAGTGTGTGGAGGTGTGGCCCTGTGCTCTTTGCGCCCTTCCCATGCCTGGCGCTGGCTCTGCCTTCTGCATTGTGCGCATGTCTTCCCTTGGCTTCACCGCTGCGGTGATGTGACTGGGACATTGCTGCATGATCGCGGAAAATGTGTGTCCAGGATGTGGAGGGGTGACTTGGTGGCAGGTGGGTCATATGTGTTGCACTTTGGAATGTGTTCCTGTCCCCACCAGGGTGTCTGATGTGGATTTGGGCCCTGTATCAGCCCATGTGTTGTGTGTTGTGTGTTGTGTTTGTGTTATTGCGTACCTGCGGCGGCGTCCGCGGCGGTCCATGAGTTGCTGGTGATGTATCAGGTACAGCACCGGAAAAACGTGTAGAGCTGAATACATGGTGGTCGGGACTGTGTGGAAGGGACCAGGACTCTGGTTTTGTGCTCCGCTGTCGAGCTTCCGCCGTCTCTGGTTGGGCGGTTTCTCCGCTGCGGTGCGTCTGCTTGGTTGGGGCATCCTAATTTGTGAAGCGGGATGGAAGTCATTCCGCACGGCGGCGGGTCTCCATTGGCTCACACCGCGGCGGTGGCGGGCGCACTTTGATGGTGGTTCGTGTTGCACCGCGGTGGACGGGAAATGGGCTATGTTTGGCCATACTAATATGGCGGGCATGAGGACCGCTGCTCGCGGGCGGTGAAATGCATTTTTTCGCACCGCCAGCACCGCGGTGGTGCAACCGCCCGCCATCCTAATAGGCCCCTATGTTGTATTTTGTAGGCTATCTGTGTTGTATTAGGTCATTTCTTAGGGGAGACGCTTGCGGTTGGAAGCTGTGTCGCATCGGTTAGGGTATGTTTAATTTAATTACTTTTAGGCTTAATTTAGGTGTAGGGCAAAGGTAGTTTAGTAGTCTATAGTGCATGTAATGTCTGTATTTTGTGTTTTACATGAGGTTTTGTTTGTAGGTTTCAGTAAGCGAAATGCGGTTAGTGCGTTGATAGGTAGGTGTTAGGCTATGTTCTATATGTTTAATGATGTTTAGAGTATGATGTTATTAGTATGTTTATGTGTGTTTTTCAATGATTTTATTGTATATTTGTGCGGGAGGGAATTTGTTGTTTTTTCCACAGGTTTTATTCGTTTGGAGGTGCCGTTGGGAGAAGTTTGCTTTTTTTTTTGAAGGAACTGTGTATTAGTTTCTAGAAAACCAATAATTATTGTATAGTTGCTTTATTTTTTGGGTTTTCCTGGCGCGTTTCTTTTTTTTATTTGCATTTTGCGTTTTTTTAATGGCTTTAAGTCTATGGATATGTTGCCGGCGGATTATATTTTACACAGTTGTATTTTTACATTTCTTTGGGGACTTTTAACTATGTTTTGGAATTTTTACACGTTCTTCAGCAACAAAAAAGTAAGCTATTTTAAATTATTTACAATGGGAGGGAAATGTAATTTTTTAAATTGTCATTGATATTTTTAAATATGTTAAATATATTTATGTCAATTATAATTTTTTTAAGTTACAATTATTTGACACAATATCTAGATTTTAGTTGTTTGCAAAGAAATGTTTATTCAAGAATTCATTTCAGAATTATGATTTTTCTATGTTTTTGTATTATTGTTTAAAGTAGAGATTTAGCAATTGTTTCTATATATTCTAGCCTTTTAGTGTTTAGGTAGTGTGACAGACTGTACAAATCTTAGAGGGTCACTAGGATGTCCGCACGCCACCCCAGTGGTAACGGGACCGCCCACCTGCCATGCGGCAGTCCTGCCACCCTAATTATGATGTGACTGCCACCGCGGCTGTCGCATCGGGCGATTTAACATTGCGGCGGGTGCTGCTGGTTGCAGCACCCGCCACAATGTGAAATGGCCATGTTGTTCATTTCCCTGCGCAACGTGGCAGGCACCATGTGGTACCTGCCACCTTGTGCTTGGAAATGGAGGGGGTACTATGGGTACCCCCCAGTGCACAGCCACCCTCCCCCGGGGGCCCGCAACAGACCCCAAAGCCAGTCTCCGCCTGCATTTTTGCAGCGGAGAATCGGCCACAAAAACACAGGCGGAGAGGCCCATTGCAATCACGATGGTGGTGCCTGCACGGCACCGCTGCAATAATTGCTTGGTTCCGGGTTCCGCAAGGCGGGTGGAAAAGGACCGCCTTGCGGGAACCGTGGCGGCCGCGGACCAATAGTGATTCCCACTGCCATCCTAATATGGCGGTGGGTAAATCACCTTTTTATGGCGGGCGGATCTTTACCGCCAGGCCGGCGGTGGCGATCCGCCCGCCATCGTAATCAGCCCCTAAGTTGTTGGTAGCTTTGTTCTTTTTGGATTGATTGTAGTAATTTATGTAGAGTCGGTTGGGTTCGGCCTGTTGTGGCTTGGAACCTGTTGTGGCTTGGAAAGCATTATGCCATCCTTCCATAGCGTTATTAGTTGTTGCTTCTTTGTTTAGGGTCTTGTTATATACATTCCACAATGGAATGTGGTATTTGGGCTGTCGCTTGTCTGCAGGTCTGTGTGGTCTTCCACCCAGGAAATAGTTGAGAAGGGGACTTAAGTTTTGTTCATTTGTTTGGTAGTAGAGGCTTTCTATTAATAGATTGTAGTGTTCTGCTTCATCAGGTATTGGGACGTATGCTAGTGCAATTAGCTTTTGAATTTTATATGCAAAATTACTATTCGTTGCATATTCTACGCTAAGGGGCTCATTACGATGCCGTACAGAAGCCCATCCGTAGTGGTGGTGGTGGCGGAAAACGTCGTTTTTTTCACCCCTGATGCGGTTTATAGCGACCACTATATTAGAATGGGCCAACAGAGGTCAATATCTGTCCGACGCGGTTTTTCCAGCTCCGCACGTTATTGCGTTACGCAAGGGTGGCGGATGGAGCTTATAGAGCAAGACCGGCATGCGGAATCACGTTCCGTCCACCAACCAGATTACTTTGTATCAAACAGCCCTTCCCACCGCAGCGTAAAAACCACCACATCGCGGATGGTGGAAGCACAACTACGGAAAGGAAAAGCCGACCCAGAACACATCCAGACCACCTGAGCCGCCATGGATCCTGCGCTTCAGGCCTCTCCACTGCTCTACCTGGTGCACCTCTGGCAGATAAGACGCCGCCATGCTCTACAGCAGAAGTACGTCCAAAATACCACCACACATGCAACCCCTGTACAACTACAACTCCCAGCAAGCGTGCAGGTCTGGCCGGCTCCACGATGTATGCGGCAACCTGCCAACTTTCATGTGTTTATGTGCCTCATTTAGGTGAACATGGCAATGTCTGTCACGCAAAATCCCCACATATTCACGATGGACTGACCCCATAATGTTCACATTTGTCTGCCCACCGTGCTGCATATCCATGTTTCGTGGTCCAGCTGACTGGCACTGCCCTCATTCCGTAATGTTGTTGTGTATTGTGGGACTGAAGTCTGAGGTAATGCACTGACAGCAGCTACATGCAAATCAGCATTGATGCTGCTAAACACAAGTACTGTGCCATCTATCCACAGGGTAGCTCAACCTTGATGTAGCAGAATACTATATAAATAACAGTACGAAACCCCGGGGTCTATCAAAAGCTAAGAAAGTGTGGAAACCACTACCTCAAAAATTAAATGAAACCAGAAACGTGGAACACAAACAATATCTACGCCCAATAGATATGTCTTTGGGCATATCCCTTTATAGGACGAAATCCCTCACTCACCAAAGGTGACATGCTTCATCATTTGGGATTCTCCTCCTAGAGGAAAAACCTAGTTCCTCTGGGGGCTACAACCCCCTCTCTGAGAGGGAGGAGCTCAGGGATGTTTTGTGATATGATGTTGGATATACTAAATCCACAAATGTAGAGCTAGAAGTATGAGTGAGGGTGCAGCACAAAAAAGAAATTTTAGGAAATGTGAAGGAAGGTGAAATATATAAAACTAGCTCAGGACATAAAGAAACTTTAATATAGTACGTTCTTGGCCAGGATTAAAAAATCGTGCACCAACAGTCGACAGATTTTTAGACCGTGGTGATGAAACAATTGGTCAACATGTTTCAGCCATCTAGCCTATAAGAAGGCTCGGCTTTCATCAGGACCTGTAGTGCTACTGCGTGCAAAAGAAATGTGTCATAAACACAAAAAAGGATACAAGGACACGCACTCTTTCAGTGTGTCCAAAAGTTGGTGACAATTACCTAAAAAGTAAGAAACATAAATGTAAGAATAACCAACAACTAGTAGTGTTCCACAAGAAAAAACTTTGAAAATTAAATAGACTTACCTGTGAACACTGGGTAAATCACCTCACCTCAACCTG
Organism: Triturus cristatus; assembly: GCF_964204655.1. Taxonomy (NCBI): domain Eukaryota; kingdom Metazoa; phylum Chordata; class Amphibia; order Caudata; family Salamandridae; genus Triturus; species Triturus cristatus. The sequence continues at coordinate 556,561,968 of NC_140592.1, read as the reverse complement.
GCAACCGCTCAGGAAGGGAGCACCGCTCTAGAAAAGACGGTGGTAATCCATTGTTAATAAGAATGTCTACATAGAGAGGGGGATTATTATATACATTTCTAAACCCTTTGAATGAGCATGTGAAAAAGGGAGCCAAAATTAATCGAGGGAGACCGATTTTATGTCAAAAAGGAAATTATAAAGTGAGCCGCTCATAAAGTGCTTTTCAAAAATGAGCTGGACACTATGTTAAAAATAAAAAATAATATTGCGAACCATGGAATGATTAACAGGACCCATGTTCGTGTAATCGCTTCAATGATAAGCTACACGCTGTATTTACAATAAAAAACAGAATTTAGGAAAAAATAGATGTTAGAGGCCATGCAGTAATCACATGGTTGAGCATGCTCTCTCCTTTAGGTAGTAATGAAAGCTGACACTAGCATATTGCCAACTCAAATTTAAAAAAGTATAATCTCTGTGCCTAAATCTGCTATCGATTCAGCAGAAGACAAACTAATTTAAAATGAGTCAGGCAAGGAAACTCTAATTGAAAATAGTAAGCTTAACACAATTGTTAGCAGGAGGACTTCGCAGGGCTTACCTATCCGTCGGTACGCCGGCGCCGTCTTGAGCCTGAAGCCGGAGGTACCGGGACAATGGAGCCATTTCCTCTATAAACCCCTCCTTGTCAAGAGTGTAACCAATCACAGCACAGAACGGCCGTGGTTAGAGCGCATGTCGGTGGCAAAAAACACTGTTCGTTGCAGCATGCGCATTACGATATATTTTAACGCGTGTGTGCAAAAAAGGGGGGGAGAGAAGGGGATCTCCATTGATTTCGTCCAGTCTCATTTGTACAAAAGAAAGCACCACAATGTCAATACAATCCGCAGGTACAACGTAGACCTCTCTTGGACCAAATATAACCAGCAACGGCATAGAGCGGTCATGGTTACAGCGCATGTCTGTAGCGGAAAACTCTTTATTTAAGCATGCGCATTGCGATGAATAACATGGGTGCGTCAAAGCGCATATGCAAAGAACAGACAACTCTGTAAGTGTTGTTCGATCTTTATTGTGCAGCAAAAACGGCCACACCTCCATATCAATGCAAATTATCCACGTATAAATATATGGAAAGTGTGTAAAACCTGCTTATGAATCAGTTAGATCAGTACAAAAAAGGGGTGGGGGAAGGGAATACCAATCGCAGATATAACCAAAACAATTTTTTGAAACTATATGAGCAAATTCAAAATAATTAGAAATGAACAAACCCCAGTCTAACAGTGATCAGTATGTGTATCATCAAATGTAGAGAAGATGTTTCATGGTGAACCAGGGTCATCAAAATATCCACTATAATCCCTGTGGTCAAAAAGATGTATCAAAGAAGTACCTGACACATAGGTTTGGACAAATGTCTACAAAAGCATTCCAATTTGAGGAACAGTATTTCCTCCAGGTATCTGATACATCTATGGGGAGCATTTTTGCTCCCAGCCTGGCAAATTGTATGTCCACGTATTTGAGCTAGAACACATCTTTGGTACTAACAATCCATACAAAGATCATATACGTGTATGGAAGAGATATATCGATGATATTTTTGTAGTATGGCGTGGTTCTTTATCATCACTTTTGGAGTTCAAGATTTGGTTGAATAACTGCAATGCCTTCTTCAACTTCACATGTGAATACAGCAAGACCCAATCACCTTTCTTGGATATCTTGATTTCACCTTCTGAAGGAGGTCTTATCACTGAACTGTATAGAAAACCCATGGCTAAAAATTCTCTTCTGTTATGTGACAGTTATCATCCGCAAGCTTTGCGTGACAATTTGCCTTTTGGACAATTTTTACGTGTTAAAAGGAATTGTTCATCTATTGAAAAGTATCAGGAACATATTCTTTTTTTTTTTTTTTTTTTTTTTGAAACCGTTTATTACAAGTCTCAATAGTATACAAGTATGGGCCTACAACCTTCCGGCCGGCCGCTAGCAATGACAGGAACATACGACATACATTAATGGAACATGTGGTGTTACGGAGGAGCATGCTCAGGAGGTAACAACGGCAAAAGCCACATCATCCAGACCCCATTATACGGTTTCATTTTAAATTAAGAACAACAAGAAAACCACACCCACAAGGCAACCCACAATCGGAAATAGCAGCACGTGCTCCCCTAGAGGGGGGATCCCAACTATCCACAGAAGTCTAAAGAGGTGGAAGAGAACAGAGCGAGGACTGGGGGAACCCAATGCCCGGCGGCGGGGGAATGAGTCGGCTAAGGGGATGGGGCTGGCGAGGTATTAGGTAGCAACGGTGGTGCACAGATACCCCCACGGTAAGCGTTCCAGGGGCCCCACACTTTCACCCATGTCCCAGGCTTACCCCTCGCCACATACACCACCTTTTCTCGAAACATGCACCAGTCCATGTGTTCTTTCCAGGCCGAGACCGTCGGGGGCCTCTGGGATCCCCACAGTTGAGCAATATCACGCTTGGCTATCATATATCCCAGAGTCACCCACCACGTCTGCGGCGCCGAGTAATCAGTCGGTTCCCACACATTCAACAGGCATCTCCTCGCTTCAGGCAACAGCGCCACATGCATAACCAGTCGCAGCACCTCATGTTCCCCACGCCAGAACCCTTCCACCTCCGGGCACTCCCACAAAATATGCAGAAAGGTCCCCAAAGCACCACACCCACGCTTACACAACCCATCTCCAGCATAGCCCATACGCAGAAGCTTTGGCCCCGTCATGTAGACCCGGTGGAGTATCTTGAGCTGGACGAAGCGAAGGCGAGCCGGTATGGCCACCTCCTTCGGGGAGGCCACCGCGGAGGTCCAGTCCTCGTCGTCCAACTCCAGCCCGTCGGCAACCCAAGCCGCACGAAGGGCAGTCAACAGGCCCGTGCGGTCATTTATCAGCTTTTTGTATATCAGGGAGATCGTGCTGTCCGGGACGTGCCCATCCAGCATTCTATCCTCCAGGGGGGAATATTCCGGGATGGAGGCAACGTCCGAGAAGACGGAGCCCAGCGCATGACGGACCTGCAAATACCGAAAGTATTCACTGCCCTGCAACTGAAATTCTGTCTGCAGCGTATCGAACGTTTTAAATCCTCCCCTCGTCCAGAGATCCCCCACTTTACTGATACCTATTATGTCCCACTTCTCAAAGCCCTTAGTGGTCCACAGGGAGCCTAACCGCTCAGACGCGTATAGTGGTGACGCCCGGGTCAAACGGTCCTTCCACCCCATAGCTGCATTGGCCGCGTGCCACACTTGCACCATGACACGCGTGGGGCCCGTCAGACGAGCGTCGGGCGCGCTAGAATAGAGCGCTCGATTGTAGTCGCCACCTGGCAGGAGCATCTTGTCCATTTCGAATGCCGGGTTTAAGGCGGGTCCGTATAGGCAAAGGTTAATTGCAGCGAGCTGGGAGGCCCAATAGTACCGTTTAATATCCAGGAGGGCAATCCCCCCGTCATACCACGGGAGCGTCAACTTCGCCAGGGCAATACGCGGCCTCCCGTCCCAGAACAGGCGGCGCTGCAGACTCTCCACGTCACGGAAGTAGCGCGCCGGGACTAGGTCCATAGTGTTCTGCAAAGCGTTCTGGAAACGCGGCAGAGACATCATCTTGAACAATGCCGCCCGGCCGAGCGGCGAAAGCGGCAGGCGCCGCCAGCGTGCGACATCTACCTGCAGGCGCTGGAGGGGGGGAAGCAGGTTCCGTTCATACCGGGCCTCCGGGTCCAGAGTAATGAAGACACCCAGGTACCGAAATCCCTGCGGGGCGATCTGGATCGGACAGCCCCGCGGGAGAATAGGAGCCTCCCCAGAGAGAACATACACGCACGATTTAGCCCAGTTGATGACGAGACCGGAGTTACGACCGAATGAATGTAGAACATCAACCAGCACTATCAGTGATTTACGTGGGGAGGCTAGGTACAGGAGGATGTCATCAGCGTATAGGGATACGCGGTCCTCATACTCGGGGGTCCAACGGAGACCACGGATGGAAGGCTCCCACCGCAGCCACTCCGCCAGGGGCTCCAAGGTAAGCGCAAAAAGAAGCGGCGATAAGGGACAGCCCTGTCGCGTGCCCCGGCCCAGCTCAAACGGGGCCGATACTCTTCCGTTCACCACCACCTGCGCCAATGGGCCCGAATACAACAATTTGACCCAACTGATGAATCCTGGGCCAAATCCAAACTTCGCAAGCATCGCCCAGATGTATGGCCACTCAAGCGTATCAAACGCCATGGTGGCGTCCAAGGACGCCAAAATGGCCGGTTCCCGTATAAATGGGACGCGTGCGAGCACCCCATGCAAACGCCGCAGGTTAAGGGCTGTGTTGCGATGGGGAATAAAGCCGGACTGGTCCTGATGAACCAGATCTCCCACCACACCGACCAGCCGATTGGCCAGTACCTTGGCGAGAATTTTGGGCTCCGCATTCAGTAGTGAGATAGGCCGATAGGAAGTAACCCGGTCCCGAGGTCTCCCCTCCTTGTGGATCACCACGATTGTAGCCAGACGCTGGTCAAGCGGGAGGGAGCCCAGCGAGTGGGCCACCAGGAACATTGCGCGGAGGTGGGGTGCCAGGGTATCCGGTCGCAACTTATACAACTCGATAGGGATACCATTCGGGCCCATGGTCTTGCCAGAAGCGATCGAGCGTATGGCGAGGGCGATTTCGTCGGAGGTGGGAGCGGCGTCCAGCGACACCCTGTCCTCCCCGGAAAGGGACGGCAGCGCGATATCCCTGAGCAGGGCACGGGAATCCTCTTCAGAGCAAGAAGAGACCGGGGAATACACCTCGCGGAAATAATCCGCGAAACAGGAGACAATTTCTTCTGGCTCAGTTACACACACACCATTCGTTTTCTCAATCAGCGGGACCACACGATTCGCTCTCTCCTTTTTATCCAACCACGCTATCAGTTTACCAGCCTTATCACCCACATCATACAGTCGCCCCTGTAGCTCTCTACTAAGGCCCCTGGCCGCCTCCGTGACGAGGGCCCTATAAGCCGCTTGTTTGAGTTGGAGGACATGTAGTGCAGCATCCGTCACCCCATCTTCTAGATTACCCTCCAACTCAGCTATTTCAGCCTCCACCCGGGTCACCTCCTCCCGCTCGCGCCTCCGGGCGTGGGAAATAAGGGATAGGGCCTCCCCTCTGAGTACTGTTTTGAAGGCCTCCCACAGGGAGATAGCCGAAGGCACTGACCCCACATTCTCATCAAAATATCGCTGGAGGGATTTAATCAAGTCAGCGCGAATGGTGGGGTCGCGCAAGTACCAGGAATTGATTGGGACCACCCTGCCCTCACCCCTCAGAAAGACATCGAAATGTAACAGGAGCGGGGAGTGGTCCGAGATACCCCGTGCCAAATGGCGCACCTCCCCCACCCTCCCGACATAGGCCGCCGGGACAAGGACATAATCAAGCCGTGAGAGACTACCATGGGCCCCCGAGTGGAAAGTGTACTGCAGCTGCGTGGGATGTTTTAAGCGCCAGCAGTCCACCAATCCCAGTGTATCCAAGAGGCCGGATAGCCACGCCTGTGCCCGGGGGAGGTCCCTAGGGGGGTGACGATCCACAGTCCCAGAAACCACCGCATTGAAATCCCCCCCCACCACCAGAAGCCCCCCCGGAAGGCCAAGGAGGAGGCGCCCCAGGTCTGCAAAGGTGGTCGACTGCAGCCCCGGTGGGACGTACACTGACACAAAAACAACCACTTTGCCCTCCATTCTCCCCACCAAGACAGTGTAACGTCCCCTATCATCGTGGAGCACCTCATCAATTTCTAACGGGAGCGAGTTCTTTACCATGATACCCACACCCCTTGAGCCTGACGTGAAGCCCGAGTGGGCCACGAGGCGGTAGCCACGCCGATTCATGGCACAGAAGGAATTGCCAATAAGGTGTGTCTCCTGCAGAAAGACTACATCGGGCGAGAGTCGCTTCAAAAACTGCAGGACCACACCTCGTTTGATCCTGTCCCCCAGTCCATTAACGTTCCAAGACAACAAAGTTAATTCCCTACCCCCCATCATACACAGAAACCATCATTCGTCCCCCCGAGAGCACCTTAGAACCAACACAAAAATAAGTTTGCCTTGTGATAATAACGAACAACACCCCATCCCTGCCCACCCACCCCAACAGAACTCCCCCCTCCCTGCACCCCTGCATGAGCCCAAACAGCCCCCCCAACGTGCAGTGTGCCTGTCGCCCCATAGATAGTTAAACTAACTAGACCCCCAGAGGAGGAGGGAGAACCCCCAAGAGACCCCACACAACCTCCATAGGAGGGGAACTTAATCGAACAGACGTATGGTCAAAAGTGGCATCATTTTTGTCCCGAGCGAGGCCTAATATTAGTCCCTCAGTCCTGATCCGGCGAGCCCTCTCCCCCCGCCGCTCCCCCCCCGCCACCCCAATCCCGATCCCCAGACAGAGTATCCAGCCAGTCCCCGGCCGCTTCGGGACGATCAAAAAAGTGCGTGCGACCATCCACCTCCACTCGCAGCTTAGCTGGGAAAAGCATGGCGTATTTGAGGTTTAGGTCCCGAAGACGGCGTTTGACACCGAGGAAGCTCAGTCTCTGCTTCTGGACCGCTGGGGTGAAATCGGGATAAAAATTAATGTCCATATTGTCAAGTCTGATCGGTCCCTGTAGTCTGGAGGATTGCAGGATAGCGTCTCTGTCCCGAAAATTAAAAATCCGGGCAATGAGAGGTCTCGGAGCGGCTCCGACCTTAGGCCTTCCCCCGGGAACCCTGTGGGCCCTCTCCACAGCAAAGAATTTACTCAGCCCCCGTGGCTGGAGATGGGTAACAATCAGGTCTTCCACGAAAAGGTCCGCCGCCGCCTCCTCACGTCCCTCAGGCACCCCGATGATACGGATGTTGTTCCTCCGGGCCCGACTCTCGGAGTCCTCCAGGCGGCGATCCATCAGCGCACTCGCCCGAGCAAGCCGGCGCACCTCCGTTTGTAGGGCCGCCACATCTGTCGTAAGGCCCGATGCGGTGTGGGCCAAAGAATCGACACGGTCGTTGGTCTTGGAGAGATCGGCCCTTACCAGGCCAACATCCACGAGGACCGAGTCGATCTTCTGCGCCAGTGTATCGAAACGCTGGCCCACCGAGGCCTTCATCTCGGCGATGGCGCCCATGACATCCCGCAGAGTCAGATCCGTGGGCAGATCGGGGGCATCAGTAGGGCCCTCAGGGGACCTGCGTGGCACCTCGGGAGATCCCTTCTGGAGGGTATATCGGTCCATGCTGTTGGACTGATGGGCTGCGCCACGCCGGGTCGATTTTACCTTTGCCCGGTCACTATCTTGTTTCGTGGCCATGGTCCCAGTCTCCCGGTCGCACCAGCCACGTCGTGAAGGGCAGGCAAGCCGGTCCACGGGCTCCGGGGGGGAGCAACCCCAGATCTGCGGGGCGGATCACAGCCGGCGGGCAGGCAGGGTCCCCCAGCGAGGCCACACCAACACACAAAGCCCCACGACCCAACCTCGCAGAGACAGCAAGGGGGGTGCGAAAGTGAAAGTGCGGGGTACGCAAGTCACCAAGCCCTGCCCGCCGCTGTTGTTCACTTTGTCACTGGATCGCCCCACAGCGCAAATCCGGGGTTCGGCTAGGAGAAGGCCGCAAACCTCGATCGGTGCTCAAGCCGGTGTACGAGGTCCGATTTGGAAGCGGAAAACGGGCGCCACCTCAGCTCAGGCTCACCAACACAGTCCCCTCATCTGGGACAGGATATGTTCAGGATAGTCATAGGAGGTCGCGGAGGTCCTCGGGAGCCTCGCACCTACGCGGCCATCTTGGTTGCGCCAGGAACATATTCTTAACTTGTCCAAACAATTACAAGTAAGACAGTACCCCAAAAAACGAGTAAAAAGATCTTACAAACGGGCCCTTAACAACAACCGTGAGGCTTTACTTGAACCTAGAATTGCGAAAGAGACTAACAACAGACTGACTTGTGTTCACACCTATTGTAATTTCTCCAATCAAATAAAAAAAAAGCATCTTATCTAATTGGAGAATTTTGAATATAGGTGATGAAACACTACCACGACCCCTGTTTGCATTCAAGAGGAGCAGCAATCTGAGGGACCGGCTGGTACACACTCGTCCCCGTGTCCAAAAGAAAGGCACACAGAACACCTTGTGGGGCCTTTCTCCAATACAAGGACACCATCCATGTGGTTCTTGCGCAGCTTGTTCTCATACATCCATCACAACAGAGATTGACATAGGATCTTCTAGGCCTTGGGTCCTTAAATGTCATACCAACTGTAACAGCGACAATTTGATCTATTTGATCACATGCCCCTGTCCGTTACGATATGTCGGGATGACCACACGACGGGTAAAAACACGCATCCTTGAACATAAAAGTACTATCCGTTGCGGTAGGGCCTCAACTAAACTGACCAACCACTTTCTCACAATCAAACATAGTCCTAATGACTTAAAGTGGACAGTTTTAGAAAAACCATTTATCCCGCCTCATCTCACTGACGTCACTGCCTTTTTGTTTACGCGAGAACAATGGTGGGTACATAAGTTACAGTCTGATACCTGTGGTTTGAATGATGACATTCCTTGGCTGCTTTTGTAGACATCTGTCCAAACCTATATGTCAGGTACTTCTTTGATACATCTTTGTGACCACAGGGATTATAGTGGATATTTTGATGACCCTGGTTCACCATGAAACATCTTCTCTACATTTGATGATACACATACTGATCACTGTTAGACTGGGGTTTGTTCATTTCTAATTATTTTGAATTTGCTCATATAGTACAAAAAATTGTTTTGGGTATATCTGCGATTGGTATTCCCTTCCCCCCCCCCCTTTTTTTGTACTGATCTAACTGATTCATAAGCAGGCTTTACACACTTTCCATATATTTATATGTGGATTAATTGCATTGATATGGAGGTGTGGCCGTTTTTGCTGCACAATAAAGATCGAACAACATTTACAGAGTTGTCTGTTCTTTGCATATGCGCTTTGACGCACCCATGTTATTCATCGCAATGCGCATGCTTAAATAAATAGTTTTCCGCTACAGACATGCGCTGTAAACATGACCGCTCTATGCCGTTACTGGTTACATTTGGTCCAAGAGAGGTCTACGTTGTTCCTGCGGATTGTATTGACATTGTGGTGCTTTCTTTTGTACAGATTAGACTGGACGACATCAATGGAGATCCCCTTCTCTCCCCCCCTTTTTTGCACACACGCGTTGAAATTTATCGTAATGCGCATGCTCCAACGAACAGTGTTTTTTGCCACCGACATGCGCTCTAACCACGGCCGTTCTGTGCTGTGATTGGTTACACTCTTGACAAGGAGGGGTTTATAGAGGAAATGGCTCCATTGTCCCGGTACCTCCGGCTTCAGGCTCAAGACGGCGCCTGTGTACCGCCGGATAGGTAAGCCATGCGAAGTCCTCCTGCTAACAATCGTGTTAAGCTTACTATTTTCAATTAGAGTTTCCTTGCCTGACTCATTTTAAATTAGTTTGTCTTTTGCTGAATCGATAGCAGATTTAGGCACAGAGATTATATGTTTTTTAATTTGAGTTGGCAATATGCTAGTGTCAGCTTTCATTACTACCTAAAGGAGAGAGCACGCTCAACCATGTGAATACTGCATCGCCTCTAACATCTATTTTTTCCTAAATTCTGTTTTTTATTGTAAATACAGTGTGTAGCTTATCATTGAAGCGATTACACGAACATGGGTCCTGTTAATCATTCCATGGTTCACAATATTATTTTTTATTTTTAACATAGTGTCCAGCTCATTTTTGAAAAGCACTTTATGAGCGGCTCACTTTATATTTTCCTTTTTGACATAATATCAGTCTCCCTCGATTAATTTTGGCTCCCTTTTTCACATGCTCATTCAAAGGGTTTAGAAATTTACATAATAATCCCCCTCTGTATGTAGACATTCTTATTAACAATGGATTACCACCGTCTTTTCTAGAGCGGTGCTCCCTTCCTGAGCGGTTGCCAGGTTGAGGTGAGGTGATTTACCCAGTGTTCTCGGGTAAGTCTACTTCATTTTCAAGATTTTTTCTTGTCGAACACTACTAGTTGTTGGTTATTCTTACATTTATGTTTCTTACTTTTTAGGTAATTGTCACCAACTTTTGGACACACTGAAAGAGTGCGTGTCCTTGTATCCTTTTTTGTGTTTATGACACATTTCTTTTGCACGCAGTAGCACTACAGGTCCTGATGAAAGCCGAGCCTTCTTATAGGCTAGATGGCTGAAACATGTTGACCAATTGTTTCATCACCGCGGTCTAAAAATCTGTCGACTGTTGGTGCACGATTTTTTAATCCTGGCCAAGAACGTACTATATTAAAGTTTCTTTATGTTCCTGAGCTAGTTTTATATATTTCACCTTCCTTCACATTTCCTAAAATTTCTTTTTTTGCGCTGCGCCCTCACTCATACTTCTAGCTCTACATTTGTGGATTTAGTATATCCAACATCATATCACAAAACATCCCTGAGCTCCTCCCTCTCAGAGAGGGGGTTGTAGCCCCCAGAGGAACTAGGTTTTTCCTCTGGGAGGAGAATTCCAAATGAGGAAGCATGTCACCTTTGGTGAGTGAGGGATTTCGTCCTATGAAGGGATATGCCCAAAGACATATCTATTGGGCGTAGATATTGTTTGTGTTCCACGTTTCTGGTTTCATTTAATTTTTGATGTAGTGGTTTCCACACTTTCTTAGCTTTTGATAGACCCCGGGGTTTCGTACTGTTATTTGTCTTGATTTTGGGGAATAAACCCTGTGTGGTCTTTAACCTTTCCCTCAGACCCTCCGGTTTCGAACCGTATTTTGTCATAGCAGAATACTATATGCCATACACATCGACTACTATGGATGTTGAAGTAGTGAGTATGTCAAGTGAGTGAAGAAAAGCAACGTCTATATGCATGTCACTTGTGCATTTCACGTGTCGAAGCGTCAAGGCAATGTTGTGCTTGGGTGAGTCTTCGCTTAAGCTGTTTACCACATCTCATATTTGACTCATCTCATGTACCCTGACAGAGTACGTAGGAGGAGATCACCTATCTTTTGACATGTCCCAGACCTGGCGACGATGGAGGACATCGATATCATCAGGAAATCCAGTTTGGATCGCCTCACACTACGAGACCTATGTGGTCAGTTGGAGCCCCATTTGAAGCCAAACAGAACATATCCTGCTGCATTGTCTGCTAAAATGAAAGTGATGGCTGCACTGCATTTCTTCGACACTGGGTCTTTCCAGTACACTGTTTCCAGTGCCGGTGGGATGTCACAGCCTAAGTTCAGTATGGCGTTGCGTGACATCCTGTCAGCATTACTGCTTTACAAGCTATGTCCACTTGGCAGTTCGGGCTGGACTGTTCCCACATGGAACAGGGTCAAGACTGATTTGCATATGGCTGGGTCCAAACTGGGGTGGTGTGGTGAGCAAAAGAATGATGGATTTAACACAGATCCTTGTGACTGCGGGTGAATGTTTGCATTGTCCAGCATTCCGTCCATCAATTGTTTCTTTTGCATATGTCGCCCTAAGTGGGAAGGGTATGCCCAGAAGTGAGTCCCATGCTCACTACACCACTGGATTCAAGCTAGCCTGGCTGATGACGGGTGGTGCCCAGAAACCGGTCCCAGGATGCTTGTTTCCGGTCCAGGTAGGACCTGGTTTGGCAGTTCGGGCTGGACTGTTCCCACATGGAACAGGGTCAAGACTGATTTGCATATAGCTGGGTCCAAACTGGGGTGGTGTGGTGAGCAAAAGAATGATGGATTTAACGCAGATCCTTGTGACTGGGGGTGTATGTTTGCATTGTCCAGCATTCCGTCCATCAGTTGTTTCTTTAGCATACGTCCACTTTCTGAGGCAGGATGAATTGTCAGCTGTGAAGGGGGATTTCTTTGATCTGGGAGGCATCCCAAATGTGGTGGGAGCTATTGGCGGAACGTACATTGGCCTCGTTCCACCACAGGCACGTGAACACATTTATCGGAACCGAAAACACCACCACTCCATCAAGGTGCTAGTGGTATGCCAGGCAGATCAGATAATCACACACGTGTGTGCAAAGTGTCCTGGTTCAGCACATGACTCCTACATCTTGCAGACCAGCAGCATACCACAATTGATGGCTAATCTGCACCCCGAGCGGGCCTGACTTTTTTTTTTTTTATAAATTCTTTTTATTCAACTTAGGTACAGTTCCAGCCGGTCAGCGATAGGAAATACAGCGACACCAAGGTACATAGAATTGGAAAAATGATACATGTTATGGTGAGGGGGGACTGTCACATTCGGGTTCATCGGGTGGGGTACATATGTAGCCTCGATATACATTCCAAGGAGACCAGATCTTGGACCACTTTCGGAGGCAGCCCCTGGCTGCATAAACTGTCTTTCCCCTCAGCATGCACCAGTCAAGGTCCACCTCCCAGTCCGCGACCATCGGGGGCAGCGTTGCCCCCCAGTGTTGGGCGATATTTCTTTTTGCTATCATGCATCCCAGTGTGACCCATTGTGTGGCGTGTGTGTTTAAGTCAGTGGGTTCCCAGATATTAAGAAGGCATCTCGGGGCTTCAGGCCGTATGTCGAGCTCCAGTACCTGGCTCATGATGCGGTGAATGTCTTGCCAATAAGCCTGTATTAGGTCACAGTGCCATATTATATGTATGAATGTGCCCATCTGGGTGCATCCCCTTCTACAATACCCATCTGTGGAGCCACCCATGTGCTGCAATTGGGGCCCTGTGATATAGATTCTGTGCAGTATTTTCAGTTGCACAAGTCGGAGGAGCGCCGGGATGGCGACCGTTTTGGGGGAAGAGACTGCAGTTTGCCAGTTTTCGTCGTCAAGCTCAATACCATCCTCAACCCATTTCTCTCGCAGCAGCGCCAGTGAGTCGTCCATATTGTTAATGAGTTTCCTATATGTTAGGGAAATGGCTCTCTCAGGTAAATATCCGTCTAGCAGTCTGTGTTCTAGCGGTGAATATTCGGGTAGGGTGGTGTCACGAGGTAATGCCGCTTGCAGTGCGTGGCGGACCTGCATGTAGCGAAAACGCTCCGTATCAGCCATGGAATATTGAAGTTGGAGAGAGTCAAATGACTTGATACCGTTCCTGTCCCACAGGTCTCTAATGCGTGAGATACCAATTAGATCCCATTTGTCAAAGCCCCGCGAGTCGCCCAAGTCCCCAAGTCTCTGGGAGTCCCACAGAGGCGCGGACAAAGTCAGTTTATTAGTCCAACCCAACTAAGCAGTTGCCGTATGCCAAACATGGACGGAGTGCTGAGTGGGGCCGGTGAGGGGGTCTGTTTGGCTTGGAGTAAAGGGCCCTGGCAAAGGAACCGCTAGGAAGAAGCAGTTTATCCATGCCAAACCCAGGATCATCAGGCCTCCCATACATGCTATGGTTTATTGCCGTTAGATGTGAGGCCCAGTAGTATTTCTTTATGTCAGGTAATCCGATCCCCCCATCGAACCAGCCGAGGGTGAGTTTTTTGAGAGCGATACGGGGTCTTCTGTTCCAGAGTAGGTCTCGCTGGAGGCCCTCTATTTGTTGGAAGTAGGAGTTTGGTACTGGGTCTGCCGAGTTCTGTAGGACATAGAGAAAGCGGGGCAGGGACATCATTTTAAAGAGGGCAGCTTTGCCCAGCAAAGAGAGGGGGAGCGTTTTCCAGTTAGTGATGTCTTGCTTTGGACGTTGTATAGGGGGAGCCAAGTTTCGGGTGAAACGGAGGGATCTATCCAGTGAGATATAAATGCCCAAGTATTTGAAACCGTCCGACACTATCGGTATGGGACAGTTTCGGGGTATTGGGGGGTCCTTCCCGGTTAGGACATAGATGAGAGATTTTTGCCAATTAATACCAAAACCTGAATATCTACCAAAGATGGAGAGGATGTCAAATAGCGCAATTAGGGATCTTTTAGGGGATGCGAGGTATAGTAGTATATCGTCTGCATAGAGCGATATTCGGTCCTTCCAGTCAGACGTCCACCGCAACCCGCGAATCATTACGTCCCGGCGGATCCTTGCCGCCAGGGGCTTGAGGGCCAGGGCAAACAGAAGTGGAGATAGGGGGCATCCCTGACGGGTCCCTCGGCTGGGCAAAAAGGGGTCGGATCTCCTGTTGTTTACGACTACTTGAGCCATGGGGGCGGTATAGAGCAACCGCACCCATTGGCTGAAGCCAGGTCCAAACCCTAATTTTGTGAGTACTGTGAAGAGATAGGGCCATTCAAGCGTATCAAAGGCCATCGTGGCGTCGAGGGAGACCACGATGGCGTCCTCACACAGGGTCGACGCCCTGGCCAAGACCCTATGCAATCTGCGAAGATTGAGGGCAGTGTTCCGTCGCGGCATAAATCCCGATTGGTCGGGATGTACCAGGCCCCCTATTACTTTAATCGCCTATTGGCAAGCACCTTGGCCAGTATCTTAGGCTCTGCGTTAAGCAACAAAATTGGTCTATAGGAGGCGCAGTGAGTTTTGGGTTTCCCTTGTTTATGAATCGCGACGATAGTCGCAACTCGCAGGTCCAAGGGAAGCGCGCCCTGTTCGAGACTAGCTTCAAACATCGATTTCAAATATGGGGCAAGTCTGTCTGGGTGGAGCTTGTAAAGCTCAATTGGTATACCATTTGGGCCAAGGGCCTTGCCTGGGCGGAGTGTCCTGATCGCTTGCAATCTCGTCCTCTATAAGGGCGCTATCCATGAATGCGCGGTCGCTATCAGACAATACCGGTAGAGATATATCTCGTAGCAAATCAGAGGAGTCCGCTTCGGTGTGTGGCGCAGTAGAGTGATAAATCGCACGGTAGTGGGATGAGAAGCTATCGACTATTTCTTGGGGAACGACTATGGCGGGTCCACCAGGATTTTCTAGCTCAGGGACAAGTCGGCTAGCCTGCTCCTTTTTGTCCAGCCAGGCGATTAGCTTCCCAGCTTTGTTGCCCCAGTCATATATCCTTCCCAGCTTGCACTGTCCTAGGAACTTAGCACGTTCTGTAACCAGGGCTCGGTATTGCTCCTGTTGGAGTTGCAGAGCGTGAAGAGCCTCCGGCGATGGGTCCGGGCCCAGGTCAGTTTCCAGGCGATAGATGTTTTGTTCTATCTCAGAGACCACCGCAAGCCTGTCTTTTTTAGACCCCGCTATTAAGGAAAGGGCTTCGCCCCATGCCACCACTTTAAAAACTTACAATAGAGTCTGCGGGGAGTCAACCGAATGTTCATTTTCCAGAAAGTAGGTATCGATGGATTTGATAAGACCGGTTCGAATTTTGGGGCACTTGAGGTGCCAGGGGTTGATTGGGGCAATACGCCCCACCAGGGAGTCATCAAGGACGATGTGGGCCCAGAGGGGAGAATGGTCAGAAATGCCTCTGGCTAAGTGTCGTATCTCACGTATGGTCTTCACCTGCGGGGCGGGGACTATGATGTAGTCTAATCGTGAGAGACTGTTATGGGCACCCGAGTGGAAGGTGTGTTGGATCTTGTCAGGGTGGTAAGCTCACCAGCAGTCCTCAAGTCCCATCGCCTCCAGAAAACTAGAAAAAGAGCGCGCAGTAGGCGGCAACGTACGTGGGGGGTGTCTGTCTAGCGTGCCCGATACCACTGAGTTGAAGTCTCCCCCAATCACCAGAGGTCCCTCCGGTAGCGTCAGCAACAGTGAACTGAGGTCGGAGAGTGTGGTTGCCTGTAGCCCCGGTGGGGCGTAGACTGACATGAAGGTGACGGTTTTTCCCTCCCATGTGCCCGTGATACTCACGTATCTACCCTGGTTATCAGTGTGGGTGGAAGCGGGCAAAAAGGGGAATGACTTCTTTTGCATGATCCCAACCCCTCTAGAATTGGATGCAAACCCCGAATGGGCTTGCATGATATATCCCCATCTGTGCATGGCTTTGCAAGTGTGGCCAATGAGGTGGGTCTCCTGGAGTAGGACAATATCCGGTGACAACCTCCGAATCTGTTGCAATACTATACTACGCTTGATCTTGTCCCCCAACCCATTCACATTCCAACTTAAGATCCTGACTTCCTTGTTACGCCCTACTCCCATCCCCGATGTTACGGAGAGCGGGGTTAAGACCCCTTAGGAAAAGGAACTGTACCATCGTGATAGCAATATTTGCACCAAACAAAAACCAATTAGTCAAAATGAACCCTAACCAACTGCCCCCACCCTGCTCCCCTGCCCTTCGGGTTTATAACTACCCATTAACAACTTGCAGAGTGCCTGTCACCCTAGAAATTCAAGGAAAGAAGGGGAAAAAAAAAACAATCCATGGGGGAAAAGCAGGGAGCTCCGCGCCCACGCCCACAGTATATTTCTATATCGCACCACAAGCATTACATTAACATGTGTCCAGGATCATGTCATTAGTCCCGCTGTGAGCTGTAAATCAAGGATCCCCCCCACCACCCAAACCCCACCCCCCCACCCCCAAAGCCGCTGCAAAAACCTGTCTTCATCGATGCGTCCCATCAGGTAGTCGTGTTGTCCTCAGGGCCGTCGGCTCTCCCCATCCCAGAGGTCTTGGTGTCTCGATACACATCCTCTGGCCGGTCAAAAAACCAAGCTCGCCCCTCTGCCTCGACTCGGAGTCGGGCCGGAAACAGCATCGAGTACTTGAGGCCTTTCTCCCTGAGGACCCGCTAGATAGAGATAAAAACTCTCCGCTGTTTCTGTACCCTTTGCGTAAAGTCTGGGAAGAAGGAGATTTCCGCGTTTTCATATCGGAGAGGGGTGCCGGTCCTGGAGTTTTGGAGGATCACATCACGATCTCGATAGTTGAGGACTCGGGCCAACATGGGCCGCGTGGGAGCGCCTGGCTTAGGTCGGCCGCCCGGGATCCTGTGAGCCCGCTCGATGACAAAGAACTTACTGAGTCCCTTGGGACGCAGGTGTTTGAGAATGAGGTCCTCGATGAAAAGGTCAGGGGCCTGTCCTTCCGCCTTCTCAGGAACACCTATGATACGGAGGTTGTTGCGCCAGAGGCGGCCTTCATAATCGTCCAGTTTGAGGTCAGCAGCATTTCGGGAATCTTGCAGGTCGCGGACCTCCCTCTGCAGTTGAACCACATCGCTTAACAGGCCCGCGGTGGTGACCTCCACCTGCTTAACCTTCTCGTTTAGTTTGCCCAAGTCTGTCCTGATGAGGTTTACGTCGATAAACACAGAGTCTAAAGAGGCCTTAACCCCGGTTATTGCCGCCATGACATCTTTGAGAGAAAGTTCTTGCTCCTCCGGTCCAGATCCGCCCCGGTCGTCGTCCCCCTGCTGGTGTCCCTGTTGCGGATCCCGAGAGACCGTGTATCTATCGAGCTTATTCGCTTGGATCAGCTTCGCCGCCTTGGTGCCGGAACCCCTGGCACGGTCCGCCATGATGTCCACCGTCCGCCAGCTCCAGGCCCGTGACGGAGGAGGGTGGGGGAAAGGCGATCAACCCAAACGGCGATCTCCCCGTCTCAATCAGGGCTCCGGGGTCACGTCCAAGCCACAAATCAGTGCAGTCTATATCACCAGAGCGCCGTCAGCCAGGCGCCAGACCGTGACTCCAGCCGAGCCTAGGCCCCGCACATCGGAGGGCTGTTTGATCAGTTCGCCGGTCACTCCGGGCGGGTAGGCACCCTCGAGGGCCTTCCGGGGCTCGTAGCGCCGCTGCGGCCAGGCCCTGTCCCAACCTAGGCACTTGTAATCAGCCACCCCACATGTATCACAGCACACTTCCGAGGTCAAAGCTCCACCGCGGTGCGCCGCGCTGCTGGAGCGTGAGGATCTTCACCACCAGTCGTCACCACAAAGGGCTGCCCTCCAGCTCGCTGCCACCAGGTTCGGGCCCGCCCCGATTCACCACTTGCATGCCGCTCCCAGCACTCTCATCCTCCCAGCCTCCTCCTCAGGTGAGGTCCGGTCCGTGCTCGCCACCCAGGAGTCAAGGTTCCTCACCTATGTTCCTTTGCTTGGTGCACCGTGAACCACGTCGCCTCTGGCGGGCACATCCGACACTGCATCGGCGCTTCCTACAGCGGTCACGCCGGGGAGCACTTCTAGATCCTTAAGGCTCACCGTGGAATCGAGGGCACCCCCGGCCCTCCGGATCGACCACTTCGTACTCAGCAATCGGGAGTCAGGTGGGGGGGGGATGGGCCCCCGCGCCCTTGTACAGTCCGCGTATTCAGCGGCAGGGAGGGAAGGCATAAGCCGGTCACCACGTCGGCTGCAGCCGCAACTCGAGGCCCTGGCTTCCGGGGGACAAGCAGGCCGCAGTCTCGCGGCGGCCCCCACCGCTTCGCCGTTCCTCCCCGGTGCACCGGGTCACAGCCGGGATGTTCCGCTATCGATCCGACATGCGGGATCGCTTGAAGGTGCTTCAGATCGTTGATCAGGATGTTTAGGGGCTGATCTGGGCTACGGAGCTCACGCGCTACGCAGCCATCTCTCGTCCCCGCTTGGCCACGCCCCGAGCGGGCCTGACTTGTTCGTGGTTGGTCTGTGTCAATGACTGTGATGTATGTGTGACACGCTGCTCTCCTCACATTTTCTGATTGCAATGTTTGTCTGTGTTCCTCACAACTAGGTGACGCAGGGTATCCCAATCATATGTGGTTGATGATCCCACTGAGGAATCCAACCATGCCCGGGGATGTACACTACAATGATGCCCATAGGAGGACATGTCGTGTGGTGGAGCGCACTTTTGGACCGCTAAAGTCTACATTTAGGTGTCTAGACAAGAGTGGTGGTGCACTACCCTACTCCCCACAGGTGTGCCAGATGATAGTCGCCTGTTGCATGCTACACAACCTGGCCTTGCGCAAGAAGATCTTCCTGATTCAGGACGATGATGAGCAGCAGCAGCCCCCTGCTCCAAACCCACACATGCCCAGTGACGATGACAGTGGTGAGGAAGAAGGCCTTGCGTCAACATCTCATCACCAACTACTTCCATTGAGTGTAAGTTAACAATGAGCGACTATGACTATGTGTCTGTGTGCTATGCTGTTGTCTCCCAAACTTTGAGGATTGTTGCAAGGATTCTGTCCACACACAGAACTATGTGCAGGATTAGAGGACTTGGGCAGGCACGGACTGAGTCATCCTACCACCTGAGCACCCTGAAGCACTGGACCTAATAGCTGTAGTGCCTCACTAGCTCTCCTACTCACTGTCAGAGATACAAGCGCTCAGACATCCCAGGACACAACACTCTCAGATCTCTCAGGAATAGAGGTAACAAGACACACCCTGTTGCCTTCACTCTTATATTTGTCCACAATAAGATCATTTGAAGACAAGAAACGGTCAAACATTTGTATTTTAACTACCGTGTTAGAACATGCAGAATGCAGCCCAAAAGATTGAGAAATGCATTTAGTACAAAAAAAGTTAGCAGAGTAACATGTCCATATATCATGAAGTAAGCTGCCATATCAATAAGCCCCCAGGAGGAAGTCCTACAAGCCCACCCCCTCTCCTCTTGCTGGAAGAACTTATATTAAATGTCCCAAAACTATGGGCTTTGTCAGCAGAACCCACTCCTCAGCCCATAGATGGTGAGGTGTACATCACATGTGCTGGGTCGCACTTCTCTCTGGATAGATCCCTCTCCATATGTGGGGCACCTAGCCCACCTCCCCATAACATCTAAGAAGCACCCGTGGTCTCTCACAGCTGCGAGACTCTGTTGAGTCATGGTGATAGGGCCTGACCAGAACAGAATTACAAAGGACATTGTTCTTCAACCATGGACAGAATGTTCAGACAATACTCCAGGAGTGCGGAGAGATCAAGCTTTGCAGACATTTCTCATGTGACAGACATAAACAAAGCTACTTGCAACACAACAAACCCATGTGAGTCAGCTGCATGATGGAAGCCGGGCTCATACTATGCGACAATGTCCCCGACAGTCATATGACAGCCTCCCCTTGCTCAGGTTTGTGGTACCAAGCGAAACAGACTGCAGAGGTCAACAAAGTCAAAGCTAATGCAGACAGGGCCAATATCAGAGATGAATGACGATATTTGTCATAAGGATGTAAAAAAAGTTAAGACACTATTGAATTAGTTACCAACAGTTCCGGATGCTGGTAAGTAGTTGTGAGAAGTTGGCCTGATAAATGCTGTCCACTAGTTATAGTGGGCACCCTGTACCAGTCCAAACAACCCCTTATTGGTTATAGGTTAAAGACAACCTTTATTGAAAGCTATCCTAGTGGTAGCTATGGAGAGCAGCCTTCAGGCTAAGTCTTGAAGGAATGTAAAGCAGCTTGTTTTACTAGTCTGTAATCTCTTGAGTTCCTAAATGAAAGATATCCACACCAGGTATATATATATAAAATATATGTATTTATTACTAAACACACCCTCCTAGTCTCTTTATGAGACTAGAAGTCAAAACACATAAGATACATTTCAAATATTACAGTAAAATAGCACAAATACACGTCAGGCCTTAGGGGGTGCCAAACCATATACTAAAATAGTGGCATAAGAACCACAACTTGGGGGGCGCTAGGTGGCGCACGGCAAGATGGCCGCACCGAGGTGAGGCTCCCGATGCGTGACCCCTCGCATCCTGCTTTTATCCGGATCCTGCCGTCCTAGAGGCGAATTGGCGGTCCCTACCTGCAGCGGGACCGAGGAACCACACTCAGTGGCACTTTTGGCCGCTTCCCTGCTCCCGAGCCCGAGTTCCGCCGCCCCTTGCTGAGAGGCCGCGAGAGCAGCGGCTGGCTGGTGCTGTGCCTGGCGAGAGATCCTGCGCGAGGCCCGCGGCGTCGGAGTGAGATACAGGCCGCGTGGTTGGCGGCGGCCGGCTGCACGACATGGGACCCGGGGGCACCCCAGAGCCATCCGGCTCTGCTGCTGGCGGGGTGGAGGGCCTGCCTCACCCCCCCACGGGCCGCTGCGGAGACCCTGCGTGACCAGGGGGCCCTGAGTCCATGGCGCTGAAGTGAGGACTGTAACCACAGTGGGACAGATACCACTGGTGACCTGTGGTGCGCCTGGCCGCTGGCGAGAGGTGCGGTCCTGTGTGGGCGGCCCCGGTGGGCCAGGCCGGCTCCTGACTTCTGCCCCCATACCACCTGGGGGCTGGCGCTGCAGGCGACTGGACGGAGGCCTCGTGGAGGGCCGCGGACGTGCTCGCACCGCGAGTGCCGGCCTCCGCCGCTGGTGTGAGAGTCCATCTTCAGTTGTTGACCGTTGGAGCCCCCTCCCCCGTCGCCGCTGGTTGGGGCCTGCCGCTGCTGGCCACGAGGCGCCCTGTCCCCCTCCCCCCACCTGGAGGGGTCCTGCTGAGGCCCGGGGCCGGAGGCGCTGCGGGGGTGTGCAGGTGGGCCCGTTGTGGGTGCTGGACACGGCACCGGACTTGCGCTGACGACGCCTGTGGGGGGGGCGCCGTTGGACTGGCTCTGTGGTGAGTCGGTGGCCTCCTCGGTGGACCCCTGGCCTCCCCCTGTGAGGAGGCGCCGACACTTCTTCTCCCTCTCCTTTCTCTCGGTCCCGGCCTCCCGCGGGCCGATCCCTTGGACGCTGGGAGAGGCCGGCCGACGGTCTGCCCTGCGGCGCCTGGACACCGGCGCATACTTCACGAGGGCGACCATGGGCAAGGACAGGGGCGCCAAGTCGACGGCCGCGCCCCACCAGACAAAGATCGACCGCTTCACGACCTCTGACCCCCCGGGCACGGGGGGGAGGCGGCGCCGACTCCTGGCACGGACCTAGCCGCCATCTTGCAGGCCATCACTGCCTCCCGTACGTCCCTGGAGGGGATGGTCGGAGAGGTGAAGGTGGACGTCGCGCTACTACGCCAGGACCTTCGTAATGCCACGGCCCGGATTTCGACGGCGGAGGATTACATTCGGCAGCTCCAAGACCAGGTTCGGGAACTCACGACCCATTCTCAAGAGTTGCATCGCCGGGCGGAGGATGCCGAAAATCGAGCCCGCCGCAACAACCTCCGCCTGGTGGGCTTTCCGGAGGGGGTCGAATCTGGCCGCACCGACGACTTCCTGGAGAAGTGGTTCAAGTCCTGGATGCCGGCGGCCAGCTTGTCCACCTGGTTTGTCATACAACGGGCGCATCGGTCATTGGCCGCCAAGCCTCCTGTGGGGGCCCCCCCGCGGCCCTTCATCTTGCGGATCCTCAACTTTAGAGACAGAGATGCTATACTGAAGGAGGCGCGGGTGCAGGCTCCCTTGACCTTCAACAACCACAACATCATGGTTTTCCCAGACTACACCCGGGAGGTCCAGGAGCAACGCCGCTCGTACCTAGAGGTTAAGCACAAGATGCGCTCTCTGGGTCTCAGCTATCAGCTTCAATTCCCAGCACGCCTCCGCGTTGTTTTCCAGAGTAAGACCCTGTTCTTCGACACTCCCCGGGCGGCCTGGACTTTGCTCACCGAAGAACGCCCGCTACAACAGGCCGGGCGGGCGTCGCCGGCTCGGCGGCCTTCGGGCCAGGCTGCGGCCGGGCTCCGGCGCCCGAGCCGCAGGCGACGCACGCGATCCCGGCGGCCCCGGGGGATGCTGGCGGCTGGGCTTCGTTCCGCAAGCACATCGGGGCTGAGACTGAGGGACTCTTCTGCCTCCTCCGGGACGTCCTCCCAGGCGGCTGGGGGCCTTGGGCGTCAGTCAGCCTGTCTGCTGGATCCGTCCCTGACCCCCCTCCCTGCGCCAGTGGACCTTTCTGATCTCTCCCGCAGCCCGGCCCTATGACTCTTCCTTGTCTTCTGTTTCGGCGGGGGGTTCGGCGGCCTAGTCCCGTTGCTGGGACCTCTACTACGGACCTAGACTCAGCGGCTTTCCGCTTATGTGTAGCACTCTAGGACCAGATACTCGCATCCGTACTTCTGGAGGGGTCCACCACGCTCTTGACACCCGAGCGCTTTGCTTGGGACCTTGTAGTTGCTGTTAAAGTTAGGGCGACAGATGCTTCAGTTCTCGAAGTGTAGGGTGGGGGGTGCGGGGTTGGGGGGGGGGTTTGTTCTGTTGGTTGTTCCTTCTAGGGAGGGTGTTTCCTTTAGTTTGGGTCTGGGTTCTTCTTAGCCGCGTCACACAGCAGTCCCCAGCGCGCGTCCCTGCAGCGCTCCGCACTGACATTCACATGCGCTCCACTCGCGCCTGCTCTCCACCTGGCCCCCCTGGCTCCCTTCCGTTTGTCGTCTGCTCTCCCCGCGGTGCATGGGCGTTCCTCCTCCTCTCCCCGTGCGTCGGCGTGGCCTTGGGCCCTCCCGGCGCCCCCCTGGGGGTTCACTGCCGTGGCGTACTATGCCTGTTGCTTCCATGACTGATTTGACCCCTGGGGCTCGGCTGCGTATACTCTCCTGGAATGTGAATGGCCTGTTGGATAGGCTCAAGCGCACTGCAGTCCTTAAATATGCTCAGCGCATAGGGGCCGACGTCCTCCTCCTTCAGGAGACCCATCTTCTGGGGGAAAAATGCCCTTTCCTTGCGCGTTATGGGTACGATCGGGTGTGGCATTCAGGGTTTGCCCGCGGCTCCCGCGGAGTGGCGGTCCTGCTGCGCCGCTCTTTCCCCTTCGACCTTACACGGGTGACCCATGATCCTCAGGGAACCGGGATTGCAGTTTGCGGCACGCTGGATGGTAGACCGGTCAGCTTCCTATCACTCTATGCGCCGCCCTCGGGACTGTCGCAGGCCTTGGCCCATGCTGCTTCTCTGCTGGCCACACTCCCGGGGGGCACGGTAGTTCTTGGGGGAGATTTTAATGCCGTCTCGACCGCTCGGATGGACTCGTCGGGACCGGTTTCGGATTCCCGCGTGGCCCGAGCACGGCAACTGGCGGGTTGGGCCGAGGCCCAAGGCCTCTGCGACGCCTGGAGGCTCTGGCATCCTCATGCCCGTCAGTTCACCCACACCTCGGCCGCTCACCATTCTCACGCCCGTATCGATATGATCTTTCTCCCTCCCGCCGACTGCGGGGGCGTCCAAGACGTTCGCATCCTCCCCAGGGGGATTTCGGATCACTCACCGGTCCTCCTGGGCCTAGGGCCTCCGCCGCACACGGCTCGGCCAATGTGGCGGTTTAGCGCCTGGTTCCTCCAGGACAAGGCGCTGCGCAAGGCAGTGGGCACCGAGCTTGCTCAATACAACTCCGCTAATGAGGGCTCGGTCTCGTCGGCAGGTACCCTGTGGGAGGCCTGCAAGGCGACCATCAGAGGGGCGGCTAAGGCGCAGGTGGTGCGGCGCCGCCAGTCGCGGCTGCGACAGCTCACTGCCTGCGAGGCCCGGGCGCTGCGACTGGAGCAGTCTCTTTCCGCGCCTGATGACCCGGCGGTGTCCCGGCAACTGAGGCTCCTTCGCCAGGAGATTTGTCAACGGTCCCTCGAGGCAGCCAAACTCCTCTGGCAGTCCTCGGTGGCAAGGGTGTATGGTTGGGGTGACAAGAACGGTGTGCTGTTGCACCGCCTGGCTACCTACCCCCGGGCGTCATGCATCATTCCGGCGATCACCGATTCCTCGGGTGTGCTCCGGTCCTCCTCTGTGCAGATGGCGGCCGCCTTTGCCCAGTTCTACTCTCAGCTCTACCGGGCTCGCGCACCAGATCTTTCCTTGGCCGCTCTACTTGCGCCTGGGGACGCACACCTCGGCCGGCTTCACCCGGCCGACTGGGAGAGCCTGGAGGCCCCCATCTCCCTCGAGGAGATTGGGGACGCCATCGGACGGACATCCGCGGGGAAGACCCCGGGACCTGACGGGTTCCCCCAAGAATTCTACGCCGCCTACAGAGACACCCTCGTCCCGCGGCTGCGCGCTCACTATGTGGAGGTGATTGAGAGGGGCTCCTTCCCCCCGGAGGCGGACCTGGCCACGATCGTGGTTTTGCCTAAATCCACGCCGCCGTCCACCGAACGGGCGGCTTACCGTCCCATTTCGCTCATTAAAACGGATGTGAAGCTCTACGCGGCGGTCCTGGCCCAACGGCTTCGGCCCCTGTTGTCGACCTTGGTCCACCCGGACCAGTGCGGGTTCATGCCCGCCCGGGGCACTCGCCACTGTCTTCGCCGTCTCCATGTGGCCCTGGCCCATCGCCATTGGCTGTCTCCGTACCTCGCTCTCCTCCTCGTTGATTTCGAGAAGGCCTTCGACTCAGTGGGGTGGACATACCTCTTTGAGGTCCTGACCCGCGTGGGTTTTGGCCCCCGGTTCGTGGGGATGGTGCGTGTCCTCTATGCCCAGCCCCGCGCCAGGGTTTTGGTCAATGGAGTGCTATCGAGGCCATTTCGGGTCGGCCGAGGGACGCGGCAGGGTTGCCCACTATCACCCCTTCTCTTCGCCCTCGCGATGGAACCCCTGGCCACCCTGATTCGATCTGACCCCTTCCTTCGGGGCTGGGAGTGGCCTGGCCTGGAGGCTAACAAAATCGCACTCTATGCGGACGACGTCCTGCTGTATCTGAGTGACCCGGCGCACTCCGGACCCCGTGCCCTCTCCATCCTGAGCCGTTTCGGCCGGGCGTCTGGTCTATCCCTCAACTCGCGGAAATCGGTCCTGGTCCCGCTGCACCCCTCCAGGGAGTGTTTTGACTGGCAAGAGCACATCCCTCTCCGCCGGTTGTCATTTCAATACCTGGGCATCTGGGTCTCCCTCCTCCCGGAGCTGTGCTGGGCACTTAACGTCACCCCCCTGGTGAAGTAAGCCAAGGCGGACTTGGCGCGTTGGCACCAGTTACCCCTCAATCCGCTAGGGAGGGTGGCCCTCTATAAAATGATGATTCTACCCCGGTTTCTCTACGTGCTGCAAAACACCCCCCTATCCTTTCCGCGATCGTGGTTCCGCGAGCTGGACGGGATGGCGACGGGATTCCTCTGGGGCAGTGGGAGGCACCGGCTGGCTCTATCGACGTGCCGCATACCCACCTTCGATGGGGGCCTGGGCATGTCCGACCTCTACCTTTATTATCTGGCCACCCGCCTTCTGGTCATTCATGACTGGTTTGGGGGGGGTTGGTCTGACCCAGCCTACAGAGTGGAACTCGGGGATTTGGGTTTCTCCGGTATTCAGGACCGCCTGTATGGAGCACCCGTCCCTGCCTCTTGCCCGGAGATCACCAGGGCCGTATTCCTGTCCTGGCGAGCGGCTCTCCGTCACACCCGCTGGACGGGGAGGCTGACCCGGATCACTCCCCTGTGGTGCGGGAGGTCACGGAGCTGGCAGGCTTTAGAGCGTGGGACTCAATTGGCATTTCCCAGCTTGGGGACGTCTGGCGGGGCGGGCGAATGTGTTCCTTTTCAGAGCTGCAGGCACGCTTCTCCCTCCATTCCTCCCAATTCTATAGATACCTCCAGCTGCGCCACGCCATACGCACCTACACCCCACTAGACGTCCGGCTACCGGACCACAGCCCTCCGGAGGCTCACGTCATGCTGGGCAATTTGGGGAGCGGGGGCGTCTCCAGGATTTACCGCTCCCTCGTTAACTGTACCCCTACATCCCTTGAGGGCCTTAAGGAGCGTTGGGAGGGCTGGGTGGGTCCCCTGGACGAGGCCGACTGGCGGGACGCCCTTATGACCCCCCGCTTGGTGACGGCCTCCGCTAGGCTGCGACTTGTCCAAATTTACTACCTACATGCTGCTTATCTCACGCCGGCCCGCCTTCATGGCGCTGGCCTCTCCGGGGACGCGGCCTGCCCCCGCTGTGGCTCCGAGCCGGCCGACTTCCTTCACATGGTGTGGTCTTGCCCGGGGCTGGAGGGGTTCTGGAAGGGCATTGAGTCCGAGCTTACGGAGGTCCTGGGGTGGGAGGTGCCGCACGAGCCTAGACATTCCTTATTGGGCATCACGGATGGTTTAGATGGCACGTGCCCGGAACAGCTGTTCCTCATGACGGCCTTGATGGTGGCTAAACGAGACATTGCGGCGGCATGGAAGCAACCACTGCCGCCAACCATAGCTAAGTGGGGCGCCGGGGTGGACTGGTGTGCGGCGCAGGAACGGACTCTTTATCTGGCACGTGGCTGTCCCAAGAAATACCGGAAGGTTTGGGGGAAATGGCTGGGCAACATACCTTAGCGGGGGGGTTTGGGAGATGGGGAGGGGGTTCGAGGGGTGGGTGGGAATGTGGTGCGCTTTTTACTGTACTGCTGAGTGGTGGGGATTTGGGGGGCCCGACAGTTTCTGTTGTTGCACTGCTGAAAACAATAAAAACTTGTTTATCAAAAGAACCACAACTTAACTAGACACAAGGCCTAGAGCCTGTAGAATCGCTGGGACCCCAAGGAACCACCCAAGGTAGTGACACAGGGGACCCACAGGGGCCTTGTGCAGTGTGTGAACACAGCCGCGAGCTTCCGTTAGCTTCTATGGGGAAAGTCGCAGTTAGATTTTTAAGATTAGGGACACTTAGAATTGAGTCAGGATCAAACCCTTTTGGACTTAGGAAGTTCTAGGAATAGCACCCACGGGAGCACCGGAGTACTTGTGTGACTTCAAGAGACGTCGAGAAGTCAATGCACTTGCAGAAATACATGGTGACCAGGAGTTCCGGTTCCACGCTACTCACGAGGGCTGCGGGTCTCAGCTTTGCTGGGGACTCGGGTTGGCCTCTGAGAGGTCTGGAAATCCTCTTCCTGGGCTGCAAATACTTCGGAGTCCGGCGGGAGCTTTGATAATGCAGACCGGCAAATTGCTTTGTTGGTGCCTGCCAAGCAGGGGAGTCACTCTTTGACCCCAGGGGAGATTGCTTCAGTCCTCTAATCTTGAGTAGAGCGTCGAAGTTCCAGGATTCAGCTTCAGAGTTTTGTCCAGGGATATCTAAAGTTCTGGTTACAGAGGTTCCTTACTTATACCTAAGGAATGGGTTGGACAAGCTCTGGGGACCCACCTATGGGAGGGTTTGGAAAGAGGGGTGCCTGCAGCATCCATTTTGTGATGCCAGGGCTCTGTTAAGTTTCTACCGGGTAAGCCAGTACTGTCATGTCTCTCCCTCTAGAAGGGTGGAGTTCTACCCCCGCTGCCAGAACTGGCTGGGGGGGTAGGATTCTTCATGTCTCTCCCTCTAGAGGGGTGGAATTCTCCGCCCACCGCCACATAACTGGCGGGGGGGGGGTAGGATTCCAAAGCGTTTGACACCAAACACGACATGTTTCTGTGCAGCCATCTCAAAGTTAGCATTTACTGCGAGGTTATAGTGCACTTAAGAGTATATGGTCAGGCTGCATTACAAACAGCAATTATACAAAAAATGGGGCGACCCTGTGTCCCTCAGAACCTGGGTATAGCGTAATATTCAAAGGTGGTTCTGTCGGGTTTCAAAATAATTCAAATTGCGCATTCACATGTCACAAGAGTATCTCAGAATGCCTAGATGAAGATAATAGTTTTACAAACAATAAGGCACATGACTCAAATTGCTGTCTGATGTGTTTATTTATCCAAATATTAGCATTCACATTCTTTACACATATATTGATGGCTGTCAATACAATAAACAATTAAGAAATAGGTGGTGGTGACATTAGTGCTCGGTGTACAGTGATGTGCAATATATACAGGGTGGTGAGAGTTTTTACAAGTGGGTAATGGGCCGGATAATACAAGGGAAAAACATAAGGACTGCCGGATGGTGATTCTTTCCTTGGGCAGCGCCTTTAGATGATCAGGACCTAGTGTGGTTGTCGACGTTTCGACCCAGTTATGCTCCCTTAGGTAGTCAAGAGCGGGTCTTCATCAGGACTGGAATGGGCGGGGGGGAATTGAAGGACAGCCTACAATTAAGGAGGAGTTGGATATTAATTATCTGGCCGAATGAGTTGCGACAATCGACTGGTAACTGGCGGTAAAAACTCACCCTAAGAGGACCAGAGTAAATCCTGGAGCGAGACCTGGTAGCACGGTAAGTGGAACCCCAGGCGGTGGTGATCTACAAAGTAGAAGGGTAAGGGAGTTATACCTGTCAAGTTTAGTATAACATCTAAGTAAGACCCCCTTGGTCTGGGAGCACTGCCCTGATTAGAATGGGGATAAATCGGCTGGAGTGCCTATGAGTCTTAGTAAAGAGCTGCTAAGAGTTCAGCTACAAGTCTAGTTCGGGAGGCTATGCTTATGATTAGCGCGAGGGGGGGAAGGGGGAAAAAGGGGGAGGGAAGAAGTGGGACGCGCTTAGTGCATACATGCTAGTATGTGAGGGCGCACGGCCTAGGACAGGTGAGGTGTGGGCGCCCGTTCACAGAAACCTGTCAAATTGTTCTTAACACGGTTGCTTAACATAAAAGTCTCCAGCTGCTATGGAAATTGATACAAAAGGGGTGGTGATGGACTGAGCATCAGAACCAATCAAACACTCACACCCAGTCAACAGATCTGGGTTTGATCCATCACCGTTCTTTAGCCCACTCTGCCACCCCAGTTCATACATGGCCATATGCAAATCAGTCTGACCCTGTGCCTCATGGGAACAGTCCAGCCCGAACTGCCAAGCCATGCCTTCCCTGGACCGGAAACAAGCTTCCTAGGACCAGTTTCTGGCATTTCAGCCGTCTTCAGCCAGGCTTGCTTGAATCCAGTGGCAAAGTGAGCAAGGGACTCACGTCTGAGCATACCCTGCCAACTTATGGCGAACAAAGCGGTACAAAAGGGGGTGGTGATGGACTGAGCATCAGAACCAATCAAACACTCACACCGTCAACAGATCTGGGTTTGATCCATCACCGTTCTTTAGCCCACTCTGCCGCCCCAGTTCAGACATGGCCATATGCAAATCAGTCTGACCCTGTGCCTCATGAGAACAGTCCAGCCCGAACTGCCAAGCCATGCCTTCCCTGGACCGGAAACAAGCTTCCTAGGACCAGTTTCTGGCATTTCAGCCGTCTTCAGCCAGGCTTGCTTGAATCCAGTGGCAAAGTGAGCAAGGACTCACGTCTGAGCATACCCTGCCAACTTATGGCGAACAAAGCGGTACAAAAGGGGGTGGTGATGGACTGAGCATCAAAACCAATCAAACACTCACACCCAGTCAACAGATTTGGGTTTGATCCATCACCGTTCTTTAGCCCACTCTGCCACCCCAGTTCAGATATGGCCATATGCAAATCAGTCTGACCCTGTGCCTCATGGGAACAGTCCAGCCCGAACTGCCAAGCCATGCCTTCCTGGACCGGAAACAAGCTTCCTAGGACCGGTTTCTGGCATTTCAGCCGTCTTCAGCCAGGCTTGCTTGAATCCAGTGGCAAAGTGAGCAAGGGACTCACGTCTGAGCATACCCTGCCAACTTATGGCGAACAAAGCGGTACAAAAGGGGGTGGTGATGGACTGAGCATCAGAACCAATCAAACACTCACACCCAGTCAACAGATCTGGGTTTGATCCATCACCGTTCTTTAGCCCACTCTGCCACCCCAGTTCAGATATGGCCATATGCAAATCAGTCTGACCCTGTGCCTCATGGGAACAGTCCAGCCCGAACTGCCAAGCCATGCCTTCCCTGGACCGGAAACAAGCTTCCTAGGACCGGTTTCTGGCATTTCAGCCGTCTTCAGCCAGGCTTGCTTGAATCCAGTGGCAAAATGAGCAAGGGACTCACATCTGAGCATACCCTGCCAACTTATTGCGAACAAAGCGGTACAAAAGGGGGTGGTGATGGACTGAGCATCAGAACCAATCAAACACTCACACCCAGTCAACAGATCTGGGTTTGATCCATCACCGTTCTTTAGCCCACTCTGCCACCCCAGTTCAGACATGGCCATATGCAAATCAGTCTGACACTGTGCCTCATGGGAACAGTCCAGCCCGAACTGCCAAGCCATGCAGAATTGAAATGTGACTCTTCACGGGACTCCCATACAGCATCGAATTAACAACAAATGGGGACCGCCTATAACGAGGTTAAAACGCGCCACGGTGCTATGTTTAGGGACAGGATACAATTATAAAGCTGCTGCTGCTGCTTTGGTGTAACAGCCGTGCATTATACACTTGGGAAACAAGTTAAGAATAGTTTGGGGTCCGCCTAATGGGAGGTTAAAAAAACGCGCTACAGTGCTGTGTTTGGGGACATGATACAATTATGTAACTGCCGCGTTAAAAGAACTGATACGCGGATGTAGCAGTACGCCTCGTTTCTTACCTTAAAAAGCGGCTATAAGTTAATACGAAGCTCGACGGGTGAGTACAGGCATTAGTCCTGTATCATCGCTGCGAAGTCAGGGACTGACACTGCTCACGGATCATGTACATATGAGCTGGGTGGACGTCTAGAACGTGCACGTATGCTCGCCTCAGTTTGGAACGTGGTAGCGGTCTGCCTAATCGATAATACTATGATGCATCGCTGATTCGGGTGTCATAGTGTTTGGTCTGGGCAGAAGCATGTGCAGTAGTGTGTCAACATATGAAAACAATTTGCTTGTGTCATATAAAATAACAATGAGGCTACCAGTGGTGGTTCGTTGTAAAATTATTCAGTATAATACATACATTTAAAAAGGCATGCTCGTGCATGATCAGTTAAGATAACATGTGTGAGATTAAAGTGTAAATACATTAGAACACATTTTGATGACGATTCAAGTACATATTATTGCACACAATATTGTTGGCTTGCTCGTGTATACATGGTGAGACAACATATATTAGAGCAAATTCACTACGATGCAAACTCATGTGGATCAGTGTTATAAGTTTTTTGGAGCTTCATGATCATAATATTACGCAAAAAATGGGCGTGCATGTGCATAATAAGTGAGACTTGAATGACAAGGGACACCGTGCTGCCGGTGCCAGCCTTCAGATCCATATGGCAGTAATTAGCATATTGAAACACATACGGTGTCAGCTCCAAGGAAAGCATAGCATGCAGTACATTGATTGTGAGGTGGTTAGGTCAGAGGCACCTAACCTAGGACATGAGGTGTATGTCATACGCGATTATTACAACGTGTGGGGATGTTAGAGCTGGCCCATCTGCTTTGCTGTCTCCTCATGTTCATTAAGGCCATTGGCCACTGAGTTGAGAGAATGAATCCACCTGCATTCCTTATAGTTAAGGGATTTGGAAACAGAACCACCCCTTGGATGGGGAAAAAGAAATTCTACTACTCTCCATCTGATGCTTTCTGGGGAATGATTGTGGGTGGTGAAGTGTTCCACTAAAGGCGCTCCCTGAGTCTTGCATCTAATTCTGCTCATATGTTGAAGGATCCTGACCTTCACCTTCTGTGTGGTCTGCCCTACATAAACTGAGTTACATGGGCAACAGATGATGTAGACCACATTCATACTATTGCTGTTGGAGAATGACGTGAGTTTGTGTGTCTGATTTTGGTGTGTGAAGCTAGCCCCTTCCATGGTCAGAGGGCACGCTTTGCACTGCCCACATTTGTAATGCCCAATTATGGCAGGGAGACCCAGTTGGCTTCTAAGATCCTGTTGTCTAGGTGGCTCCAGGTACGCTTTGACCACATTGTCCTTGATATTCCTTCCTCTCTTGAAGGCAAATACAGGACTTTCAGTGCTGTTTAGTTCGCTGGACACCAGGTTCCAACACTTCTTGATGATTTTCTTTATACCATTACTTTTTGAATTGAATGTAGTTACACATACAATATTCTCACTCTGGGTCTTCTTTTCTTTAGCTTGTAGTAATAGATCCCGTGGACAATACCAAGCCCGCTTCCTTGCCCGTTTCAATAGTCCAATCGGATAACCTCGTTCTCTTAGGCGTTTGGTCAAGATGTTAGTTTCCTTGAAGAAATCCACTCTCCGTGTACAATTCCTTCTCAATCTGAGGTATTGTCCATAAGGTAGGTTGTCCCTCATGTTGCGCGGATGGTGTGAATCATATTTCAGAAGTGTGTTTCTTTCTGTTGGTTTCCGGTATAAGTCGCAGTATATAAGACCCTCATCAACTCTGAATGTGAGATCTAAGAAGTCGATGGCTTCGTTGTTGTAGGACATCGTAAATTGGATGTCTTCCGATCTGTTATTGATCCAAGCTGCAAACTGGTTGAGTTCGTCTTCAGTGCCTGACCAAATCATGATGACATTGTCAATGTATCTTTTCCAAGCTGTAATGGACTCAATAAATGGATTGTCTATGCTGTACAGATGTTCCTACTCATAATCATCCATGAAGATGTTCGCCAGGCTTGGAGCATAGGTAGCTCCCATCGCCACACCTTTGCACTGAAAATAAAACTGGTTTCTGAACACAAAGTAATTCTTCATCGCTATACCCAACATTTCGATTATGAAATCGGTAGGTATCCAATGCGGTCTGAGTGTTTGTTAAGAGTATTTCTGACCACCTCCAAAGCCTTGGTCTGCGGTATCGATGTATAAAGGGACGAGACGTCAAGGGTCACAAGGAATTGTGAATGAGTGTTGAATGCCTGGCCCTCAAGAAGCTGGATGGCATGCATAGTATCTTTCACGTATGACTTAGTCTCTAGTACCCAGGGTTGCAGAAAATGATCAATGAATTAATTCAGGGGTTCAAGAATTGACCCACATCCTGAAACTATGGGCCTCCCTGGTGGCTTCTCCATGCGTTTGTGCACCTTATGGAGGGTGTATATAGTTGGGATTCTAGGCTCTTTTTTATTCAAGAACTCCATCTCCAGTTGGCTTAGAAAGCCTTTCTTCAAGCCCTCCTCAGTGAGTTTTCTAATAAGGGACCTGATCTCTGCAGTGGGATCTCTAAGTGTAGGGAGATAGCTGTCTAATGCTCCCAGTTGATGATCAATCTCTTCTATGTAGTCCGTAGTGTTTTGCACGACAACTGCTCCTCCTTTGTCAGCCGCTTTGATAATGATAGTATCATTTTCGCGTAGAGTAGTCAGTGCCAGTTTTTCTTCATTGCTGATGTTGTGGCTTATATACTGTCTTCCTTCCAGAAGTTCCATGGTTTCCTGTAAGACGACCTGCTCAAAGGCCAATATTCTCTGGCTCAACATATACGCCCCAAGTGTGAAGGTTGAAGGTGGTCTCAATGGGGTAGCAGCGGCTGATGGATTGTACACATTTCTGTTGAAGTCATATTTTTATCTTATTTTTCTGAAGAATTTTTGCATCTCGAGTTTGATAGTGAAGGCATCAGGCACAGTCGTCGGTACGAAGGACAGCCCTTTGCAGAGTACCGTATTTTCAGCAGATGACATATTGTAGTTTGAGAGATTGATTATCGGGTCCATGTTTAAAGCGGCATTAGCCACCGTGCGTGTCTCGCATTCAGTATTCACTACTGTGAGCTGCTCAATTCTCTGGGCATTGCTGTTCATGGTTGTATTTTGGGCATTCGAGGGGTCCCCCTCTATTGCTTGTAGGTCGACAAGGTCACTTACGCCTAACTGGCTTATGTGACCCGAACGAGTATCTGGGCCAGGTGTGTGAACCGCAAGGGATGTTAGTGAGGGAAAGACAAATGGAACGCCAGTGGGTCCGGGGTCAATTACGGGGGGGTTACGTGACACTACCATCTGTAAGTTTGCCTGCGTGTGGAGATCTCCCCATGTGTTTCTGATGGAAAAAATCTCACCCTTGGATTGCCCCGCTGTGGGTTCCTGCCCTTGTTCCATCCCCTTGGACGGCCCCAGTTTTGTTCTGCCCCACCTCCCCTGTTGGACTGGTGGTAGCCTTCTCCTAAAAAATGCAGGCCCTGGTTTCCCTGTCGGCTTGTGGATGGTCTATCTGAGTCTGAGTCAGAACCACTGCCAACGGAGGAGTCAGAGAAGGTATAAAACCTCCGTGGTCCCTGACGTCTTTTGTTTGAAAAGAAAACCTGGCTGTCCTGCTGGTAATACTCGTCTGACAGGTATGAGTAAGTGCACTTTTTATCGTAATTTCTTACGTCCTTGGCGAATTTGTCAAGTGTCCGATTAAGAGTCACGGTGTTGAAGTCTGCTAGTGTTTTTTCTGCTCTCTCCAATGCTTCCCTAGCGTTGGAAAGTACATTATCCTTTAATATTCCTTTTTTTAATTCAGCTATCTCTTGTGTCAGTATTTTTACATATTCAATTGCAGTCTCAACACCAAGCACCATCCAGTGCCTTGAACAATTATTGGCAACGTAGCTGAAGCCCTCCCTAAACTTAGGGACGTCAATGAAAATAGCAGGTTCGTTCCTAACCTGCAAACCCTTTGGGATTATGTTGGCCTGAAGGTATTTAGTTAATACATGGCCATGGAGTCGTGAGCGAATGAGCTTCTTTTCAAGTCTTTCTATCTTGGCTAATTTCTCATTGAGGCTAGCGTCGACAGATAATCTCTCTGAGCCTAGTAGGAAATTAGATGAGCCTTGGTCTTGTATGAGCTTTGCTATATAATCCTCGCTGTATGACAGTGTTTCTTTATCAGACATATTACAAGGAAGATATAAGTAATGGTATAAAGAAAATCATCAAGAAGTATTGGAACCTGGTGTCCAGCGAACTAAACAGCACTGAAAGTCCGGTATTTGCCTTCAAGAGAGGAAGGAATATCAAGGACAATGTGGTCAAAGCGTACCTGGAGCCACCTAGACAACAGGATCTTAGAAGCCAACTGGGTCTCTCTCCCATAATTGGGCATTACAAATGTGGGCAGTGCAAAGCGTGCCCTCTGACCATGGAAGGGCCTAGCTTCACATACCAAAATCAGACACACAAACTCACGTCATTCTCCAACTGCAATAGTATGAATGTGGTCTACATCATCTGTTGCCCATGTAACTCAGTTTATGTAAGGCAGACCACACAGAAGGTGAAGGTCAGGATCCTTCAACATATGAGCAGAATTAGATGCAAGACTCAGGGAGCGCCTTTAGTGGAACACTTCACCACCCATAATCATTCCCCAGAAAGCATCAGATGGAGAGTAGTAGAATTTTTTTTCCCCCATCCAAGGGGTGGTTCCGTTTCCGAATCCCTTAACTATAAGGAATGCAGGTGGATTGATTCTCTCAACTCAGTGGCCAATGGCCTTAATGAACATGAGGAGACAGCAAAGCAAATGGGCCAGCTCTAACATCCCCACACGTTGTAATAATCGCGTATGACATACACCTCATGTCCTACGTTAGGTGCCTCGGACCTAGCCACCTCACAATCAATGTACTGCATTCTATGCTTTGCTTGGAGCTGACACCATATTTGTTTCAATATGCTAATTACTGCAATATGGACTTGAAGGCTGGCACCAGCAGCACGGTGCCCCTTGTCATTCAAGTCTCATTTATTATGCACATGCACGCCCATTTTTTGCATAATATTATGATCATGAAGCTCCAAAAAACTTATAACACTGATCCACATGAGTCTGCAACGTAGTGAATTTGCTCTATTATATGTTGTCTCACCAAGTATACACGAGCAGTCCAACAATATTGTGTGCAATAATATGTACTTGAAGCGTCATCGAAATGTGTTCTAATGTATTTACACTTTAATCTCATACATGTTATCTTAACTGATCATGCACGAGCATGCCTTTTTAAATGTATGTATTATACTGAACAATTTTACAACGAACCACCACTGGTAGCCTCATTGTTATATTATATGACACGAGCAAATTGTTTTCATATGTTGACACACTACTGCACATGCTTCTGCCCAGACCAAACACTATGACACACGAATCAGTGATGCATCATAGTATTATCGATTAGGCAGACCGCTACCACGTTCCAAACTGAGGCGAGCATACGTGCACGTTCTTGACGTCTGCCCAGCTCATATGTACACGATCCGTGAGCGGTGTCAGTCCCTGGTTTCGCAGCGATGATACAGGACTAATGCCTGTACTCACCCGTCGAGCTTCGTATTAACTTATAGCCGCTTTTTAAGGTAAGAAAATAGGCGTACTGCTACATCCGCGTATCAGTTCTTTTAACGCAGCAGCGGCCGTTACATAATTGTATCATGTCCCCAAACGCAGTACTGTAGCGCGTTTTTTTAACCTCGCAATAGGCGGACCTCAAACTATTCTTAACTTGTTTCCCAAGTGTATAATGCGCGGCTGTTACACAAACGCAGCAGCGGCAGCTTTATAATTGTATCCTGTCCCTAAACATAGCACCGTGGCGCGTTTTAACCTCGTTATAGGCGGACCCCATTTGTTGTTAATTCCATGCTGTAATGGAGTCCCGTGAAGAGTCACATTTCGATTCTGCCTCAATTTCCATAGCAGCTGGAGACTTTTATGTTAAGCAACCGTGTTAAGAACAATTTGACAGGTTTCTGTGAACGGGCGCCCACACCTCACCTGTCCTAGGCCGTGCGCCCTCACATACTAGCATGTATGCACTAAGCGCGTCCCACTTCTTCCCTCCCCCTTTATCCCCCCTCCCCCCCCTCGCGCTAATCATAAGCATAGCCTCCCAAACTAGACTTGTAGCTGAACTCTTAGCAGCTCTTTACTAAGACTCATAGGCACTCCAGCCGATTTATCCCCATTCTAATCAGGGCAGCTCAGTGCTCCCAGACCAAGGGGGTCTTACTTAGATGTTATACTAAACTTGACAGATATAACTCCCTTACCGTTCTACTTTGTAGATCACCACCGCCTGGGGTTCCACTTACCGTGCTACCAGGTCTCGCTCCAGGATTTACTCTGGTCCTCTTAGGGTGAGTTTTTATTGCCAGTTACCAGTCGATTGTCGCGACTCATTCGTATCTCTGCCAGATAATTAATATCCAACTCCTCTTTAATTGTAGGCTGTCCTTCAATTCCCCCCCCCCCCCGCCCATTCCAGTCCTGATGAAGACCCGCTCTTGACTACCTAAGGGAGCCTAACTGGGTCGGAACGTCGACAACCACACTAGGTCCTGATCATCTAAAGGCGCTGCCCAAGGAAAGAATCACCATCCGGCAGTCCTTATGTTTTTCCCTTGTATTATCCGGCCCATTACCCACTTGTAAAAACTCTAACCACCCTGTATATATTGCACATCACTGTACACTGAGCACTAATGTCACCACCACCCATTTCTTAATTGTTTATTGTATTGACAGCCATCAATATATGTGTAAAGAATGTGAATGCTAATATTTGGATAAACATACACATCAGACAGCAATTTGAGTCATGTGCCTTATTGTTTGTAAAACTATTATCTTCATCTAGGCATTCTGAGATACTCTTGTGACATGTTAATGCGCAATTTTAATTATTTTGAAACCCGACAGAACCACGTTTGAATATTGCATTGCAAACAGCATCAGAGAAGGGTCTCCGAACGCTGCAGAGGGGCTCTGCTCATGCAGGGGCACCCTCTCACATAAGAACCAAGCACTCTGCCTTCAGGATTGATAAGGCCTGCCATAGGAGTGACTTAAAGGTTTATATGTGTGTATGTATGTGTGAACAAGGGCAAGTGGTGCCCGAAACGCATCATCAGGAAACAGCAATAAATATTGATTTTGCCGGAAATTTTGGTGGTTTGTTCATCCTTTGTGGCGGAGGAAGCGTTGACTACGCGGTCAGCTGACGAAGGATTATCGGTGATTTCTCTCTCTCTCTCTATATATATATATATATATATATATATATATTCCAAAAACAACCGTCGCTCCTTCTGAGGTGCTGGGACCCATGAAGGGTGGCATACACACCGGCGAAGCTCACCGGTAAATTCAGTGTCCCAAAATCCACGTAGTACAGTATGCTCTCAGTAAGAAAGGCACGGCAACTCCGTAGTACATGTCCAAATATTTATTACACAACGCGTTTCGGCAACAGCCTTGATCACGTGTAACCATGAACACAAACACCCAAAGTTAAATAAAGTTACGTGTGGAAAGCAAGTATCATGGAAATCAAGAAGGGACTAACGATGGCTCAAATGTTCCCTAGCATGGTCGCCATCTTGGAAGGGCAAAATGTTTCAATGGCAAAATTAACGTAAATCATACAATGAAATACATAATTTAGTTCGATCAGAGTGCCAATAATGAAAACAATAAACATTGCAAAGTATGCACATTTCATCTACAGAGCAGTTCAATCTACTTATAAAAACGATAATCCCTAGTCGGGTTCGCCATCTAAGAAAGGTCAAATCAAACGAGCAACACAGTTAAATAATCACAAATAGATGATTCTACAACAGATCTGGCAAAAAGAGTGTTGATCATAAAGATAATTCAAGAACACAAAATTCTAAAATACATAGTGTATACAGAAAGTTCGATTCTATCTGTTAAGCCTAGTCATTACATCAATATACTAATGTAAATTCATCAAAAAGGTAATGCCTCAGGAGCTGAATTTTCTCACAGATATAGGAGAAAAACCAGGTCAAATACCTGAAACAGTAACATAGCCCCACTCGGCATCGCATGTGTAGAATCTGTCTCAATGGACTAAAGTTCTATGATTCAAACATAGTGTTGCTAGTAAAAGAATAAATGTCCAATGACACTATACAGTGACCAAATCTGCACCAAGGTCTCATCTTAAATTAACATGAATACCAAAAAAAAAAGATATACCAAGATCCCAGTGCGAAGAAGTGTAAGTGTAGAACAGGAATGGAGGAAAGGGTAGGATGCCCGTGTCGGTGTGTGCCAGTGCAAGGGCTCCTTCCTTCACTCCTGTATAAAAACATACAAAATATTCTCATTAGAATACAGTGTACAAACATTCAACAGCGCAAAAAGAGGAAAAAAGGTTGCTGTTAGTGTTTTTTCACGACAAAATACAGTCAATTAAAATTATTATGCAGTCAATTCATAATCGCTGATAAAAATAAGCAAATGATACAATACAGTTAGAGTTAGAGCAGAGACCCTACTCTCAGTAGGAAATAAACCATGTCTTAAGATGAATGGACAATTCTTCATCTAAGTTCAGCCCCCCGGACTTTTGGTCAGAAATTCAATGATATATCTAGATTCACGTTGTCTCAAGGTCAGAACTCTATCACCCCCTCGAGGATTTCTGGGAATCTGTTCCAGGATCATATAGCTCAAATCTGCGACATTAGCAAAATGATGTTCATTAAAATGACGGGCCACAGGGTATTTCGGATCATTGTGAGAAATTGCTCTGAGATGTTCTAATATCCTCTTTTTAGCTGGACAAATCGTACTCCCTATGTACCACAGTTTACATGTGTAGGAGAGTAGGGTCTGCAATCCTATGATCACCCAGATTTTTTTTGCTTTTTGCTTCATTGGTTTACGACTTTTCCTGGCTGTGGGCCTGCCAATCAGTCCCACAGCCTAGCTGTTCTCTCTCGAAATTAACACACATGTACCTTAGGTGCATCCACTAATTGGAACTGGGCCGCCTTATCAGTCCCTGTATCAGCATACCACAGGTATCCAGGGCATCGGTGTACCCAGGCAGGGGCTGCAGCATGTATTATGCCACCCCTGGATGGCCGCCCAAATCTGACACAACTGGCTGCACGACAGCTGGGGCAAGGTGGTGTAATCACCCGTTGCTGTAGGTGTAGTATTCCTATACCTAACCCTAGAATGGACACATGGATTCCTATCAGTCACTCCTATGGCAGGCCTTATCAATCCTGAAGGCAGAGTGCGGGGAATCATGTGGGATGGTGCTCTGGCGCGAGCTGAGCCCGTCGACGGCTTGCGGAACCAAGCCCTAATAGCCGTTCCATGGTGACGCGGGCCAACTACCTCAAAATGCATTATAATCCTCGCGGTTATTTGCTAACTCTGGCATCGCATCACCACACATGTCGAGTAAGGTGTCATACGAATTGGAATACGAACCCCTCACCAATTCTGGCGACGGGGTTAGCATTCCCCCCTTTTAGAGGGGCACGACATGGAAGTAACCTTGAACCCCGGTTAAAGTTGACTCAAGCCTCAGCATCACAAAATGGATGCTGCCACCAGACACAAGTCTGACCTCCTGCTGCTGGGAGACCTTCCAGCGAGGGGAGCTTGGACAAAGGGTTTCCTGTCGAGGGCGTTGTTAGCACCATCCTAGACAGGGTTTGTGTATCCCAGGTAGGCAGGGCTGAAAGGAAGGTGATTGCAAGTGGCACCCCGGTGCTCACTGTGCATAGCCCGGCTCAAAACAGTTTCGGGGGCAACCATGCCCCTGAGCTGGGGCGAAGCCGGACAAAGGATAGGGCTGTAACCACCCCCCTCCTGGCCCCACCCATAGGTAGGACCTAGTCACGGGCCAGCCCCTTTTCCTAGAATAAAGGTAGGAGCGAGTCCCCTTCCCAAATTGGATAATTCTGAATCTTTTTTTTTTTTTTTTTTTTTTTTTTTTTTTTTTTGAAACCGTTTATTGCACGATGAAAAAGTTACAAGCATGGGCCTACAACCATCCGGCCGGCCGCTAGAGTAGCAAAAGGCATATAACATACATACAGTGAGAGTCTCTTGGCGGAGCAGATTGGCAAATCAGTTGATATCAATAGCGTAGGCCGCATAACTCCTAGCCCACAATACGGTTTCCTTTTGTCAAACAGAACAACACAAAAAAACCACACCCGCAAGGCAACCCGCGATCCAAGTGACAGTACATGCTCCGTAAATGGGGGATCCTAACTAGCAGCAAAACTCTGAAGAGGGGAATGGGAGTATAGCAGGGACTGTGGAGCCACGTGCCCACGGCTGAGGGAGGGGGTCGGCTAAGGAGATGGGGCTGGCGAGGCTGCCGGTAGGAGTGGCGGCTCACAAATACCCCCACGGTAGGCGTTCCAGGGGCCCCAGATTTTCACCCACGCCCCAGGCTTACCCCTCGCCACATACACTACTTTTTCACGAAACATACACCAATCCATGTGTTCTTTCCAGGCCAACACCGCCGGGGGCCTCTGGGATCCCCACAATTGGGCAATGTCACGCTTCGCTATCATGTATCCCAGAGTCACCCACCGCGTCTGCGGGACCGAATAATCATTTGGTTCCCACACATTCAGCAAGCATCTCCTCGCTTCAGGCAGCAGTGCAACACGCGTAACCACACGCAAAACCTCATGCACACCACGCCAGAATCGCTCCACTTTCGGGCACTCCCACAGTATATGCATAAAAGTTGCCAAAGCACCACAGCCGCGCTTACACAATCCGTCACCAGCAAAGCCCATACGTAGAAGCCTCGGCCCCGTGACGTAAACCCGGTGAAGGATCTTAAGCTGGACGAAACGAAGGCGAGCCGGGATGGCCACCTCCTTCGGAGAGGCCACCGCGGAGATCCAATCCTCGTCGTCCAGCTCCAGCCCATCGGCAACCCAGGCCTCGCGGAGGCCAGTCAGCAGGCACGATCTGTCATTGATCAGTTTTTTATATATAAGGGAGATCGTGCTGTCTGGCACATGGCCATCCAGCACCCTGTCCTCCAGGGGGGAGGACTCCGGTATGGACGCAACATCCGGGAAGACGGAGGCCAGCGCGTGGCGGACTTGTAAGTATCGAAAGTACTCACTGCCTTGCAGCTGAAACTCCGTCTGCAGCATCTCAAAAGTCTTGAAACCCCCCCTCGTCCAGAGATCTCCCACCGTGCTGATTCCGATCGTGTCCCACTTCTCGAAGCCCTTCGATGTCCACAGGGAGCCCAACCTCTCAGACGCATATAGCGGTGACGCCCGGGTCAAACGGTCCTTCCACCCCAT
This sequence comes from Triturus cristatus, assembly GCF_964204655.1. Classification (NCBI taxonomy): domain Eukaryota; kingdom Metazoa; phylum Chordata; class Amphibia; order Caudata; family Salamandridae; genus Triturus; species Triturus cristatus. The sequence goes on along the minus strand of NC_140592.1, from coordinate 556,519,325 downwards.
AGCTGCATTAGCCGCGTGCCATACACGCACCATGACACGCGTCGGTCCCGTCAGACGGGAGTCGGGCGTGCCCGAATAGAGCGCTCGATTATAATCGCCACCGGGCAGGAGCATCCTGTCCATTTCAAATGCCGGGTTCAAGGCGGGCCCGTAAAGGCCATGATTGATTGCAGCTAGCTGGGAGGCCCAGTAATACCGCTTAATGTCCGGGAGGGCGACCCCCCCATCGTACCACGGGAGCGTCAATTTGGCCAGAGCAATACGCGGCCTCCCGTCCCAGAACAGGCTTCGCTGCAGGCCCTCCACCTCGCGGAAGTAGCGCGCTGGTACCAAGTCCATAGTGTTCTGGAGGGCGTACAGAAAGCGCGGCAAGGACATCATCTTAAACAAGGCCGCTCGGCCAAGTGGCGAGAGCGGAAGACGCCGCCAACGCGCGACATCCTCTCGCAAGCGCTGGAGGGGGGGCATCAAGTTCCGCTCATAGCGGGCCTCCGGGTCTAGAGTGATATATATACCCAGGTACCGGAACCCCTGGGAGGCAATCTGGATCGGGCAGTCACGCGGTAGGGCCGGAGCCTCCCCGGAAAGCACATATACGCAGGATTTCGCCCAGTTGATGACAAGGCCTGAGTTACGCCCGAAGGAGCGCAAAACATCAACCAGGACTATCAGCGATTTGCGCGGGGAGGCGAGATACAAAAGGATATCGTCGGCGTAGAGGGACACGCGGTCCTCATACTCAGGGGTCCAGCGGAGACCACGGATAGAAGGGTGCCACCGTAGCCACTCCGCCAAGGGCTCCAAGGCCAGTGCAAACAGGAGCGGCGACAAGGGGCAACCCTGGCGCGTGCCCCGCCCCAGCTCGAATGGGGCTGAGACTCGCCCATTCACCACCACCTGCGCCAGTGGGCCCGAATACAGCAATTTGACCCAGCTAATGAACCCCGGGCCAAATCCGAATTTCGCCAGCATCGCCCAGATGTATGGCCATTCAAGCGTGTCAAACGCCATGGTGGCGTCTAAGGATGCCAAGATGGCCGGCTCCCGCACAAACGGGACACGCGCGAGCACCCCGTGCAAGCGTCGCAGATTAAGAGCCGTGTTGCGATGGGGTATAAATCCAGATTGGTCTTGGTGGACCAAGTCGCCCACCACACCGACCAACCGGTTGGCCAACACCTTGGCGAGGATTTTGGGTTCCGCGTTCAAGAGCGAAATTGGCCTGTAGGATGTGACCCGCTCACGGGGTCTCCCCTCCTTGTGTATCACCACAATCGTGGCCAGACGCTGGTCCGGCGGGAGGGAACCCTGCGAGTGGGCCGCCAGGAACATCGCGCGCAGGTGGGGCGCTAGTACATCCGGGCGTAGCTTGTAAAGCTCGATGGGGAGACCATTAGGGCCCATGGCCTTGCCGGATGCGACCGAGCGAATAGCCAGGGCAATTTCGTCCGAGGTGAGAGGAGCGTCCAGCGAATCCCTGTCCTCCACCGAAAGGGAGGGCAGCGCTATGTCCCGAAGCAGGGAATGGGAATCTTCCTCCGAACAGGGGGAAACCGGGGAGTACACCTCGCGGAAGTAATCCGCGAAGCAGGAGACGATGGCTTCCGGCTCGGTGACACTCGTACCATCCATCCTCTCAATCAAAGGAACCACACGACTCGCTCTCTCCCTCTTATCCAACCACGCAATCAATTTACCCGCCTTATCGCCCACATCATACAATCGTCCCTGTTGCTCTCTACTGAGGCCCCTGGCCGCCTCCGTGACGAGGGCCCTATAGGCCGCCTGCTTGAGGTGCAAAACATGCAACTTGGCATCCGTTACCCCGCTCCCCAGGTCACCCTCCAGTTCCACAATCTCGGCCTCCACCCGGGTCACCTCCTCCCGCTCACGCCTCCGGGCATGGGAGATAAAGGAGAGGGCCTCCCCTCTGAGGACTACCTTAAAGGCCTCCCACAGGGAGATGGCCGAAGGGACAGACCCCACATTCTCGTCAAAATAGCGCTGTAAGGATTTAATCAAGTCGGCACGAATAGTGGGGTCTCGTAAGTACCATGCATTGATTGGGGCCACCCTGCCCTCCCCCCTCGGGAAGACATCAAAATGTAACAGTAATGGGGAGTGATCCGAAATACCCCGCGCCAGATGGCACACCTCTCCTACCCTCCCAGCGTGGGCCGCCGGGACCAGGATGTAGTCAAGTCGCGAGAGGCTACCATGGGCGCCCGAGTGGAAAGTGTATTGCAGCTGCGTAGGGTGCTTTAGTCGCCAGCAATCCACCAGGCCCAGTGTGTCTAAAAGGCCGGACAGCCACGCCTGTGCCCGGGGGAGGTCCCTAGGGGGGTGACGATCCATAGACCCAGAAACTACCGCATTGAAGTCCCCCCCGACCACCAGCAGGCCACCCGGGAGGTCCAGGAGGAGGCGCCCCAGGTCCGCAAATGTAGTAGCTTGTAACCCAGGCGGGACGTACACTGACATGAGAACAATCACTCTACCCTCCATTCTACCCACCAGGACAGTGTAACGTCCCCTCTCGTCATGGCGCACCTCATCAATCTCCAGCGGAAGTGAGTTCTTGATCATGATACCCACCCCCCGCGACCCCGAAGTGAAGCCCGAGTGGGCCACCAAACGATAGCCCCGCCGATTCATGGCATGGAAGGAGTTACCTATAAGGTGTGTCTCCTGCAAGAAGACAACATCTGGCGATATACGTTTCAGGAACTGCAGGACCACACCACGCTTAATCCGATCCCCCAGGCCGTTAACATTCCAGGACAACACAGCCAAGTCCCTACCCCCCATCATACGTAGAAGCAATCAGTCGTCCCCCACAGAGCATTTCGAGAACAGCAATACAGTAAAGGGTTTGCCTTGCGGTGCAAACAAACAACACACCCCCCCCACCCCCCCATCCCAGCAGAACTCCCCCCTCCCTGCACCCCTGCATGAGCCCAGTCAGCCCCCCCAAAGTGCAGTGTGCCTGTCGCCCCATAGAGAAAGACTAACTAGTACCCCAGAGGAGGAGGGAAGCCCCCAACAGACCCCGTACGACCTCCATAGGAGGGGAACATACACGATCGAGGAATGGTAAAGAAATATTGTCCCGAGCAGGGCCTATTATTCACCCCTTAATTCTGATCCGGCAGGCCCTCTCCACCGCCCGCACCCCCCCCACCCCCCCGGCCCCGATCATCCGGCAGAGTGTCCAACCAGTCCCCAGCCGCCTCGGGGCGATCAAAGAAGTGCGTGCGACCTTCCACCTCCACCCTTAGCTTAGCTGGAAAGAGCATTGAGTACTTTAGGTTCAGGTCCCGCAGGCGACGTTTAACACCGAGAAAACTGAGTCTCTGCTTTTGGACCGCCGGAGTAAAGTCTGGGTAGAAACGCACATCCATGTTGTCAAGCTTGACCGGTCCCTGTTGCCTGGAGGTCTGCAGGATAGCGTCCCTGTCCCGAAAATTAAAAATCCGGGCAATGAGAGGCCGCGGCGGGGCACCGGCCTTCGGCCTGCCCCCAGGGACTCGGTGAGCACGCTCAACCGCAAAAAGCTTACTCAGGCCCCGGGGCTGCAGATGGATAAGGATTAGATCTTCCACAAAAAGGTCGGCGGCCTCCGCCTCTCGTCCCTCCGGCACCCCCACAATACGAACATTATTCCTCCTGGCCCGACCTTCTGAGTCCTCCAGTCGCCGGTCCATCAGGGCGCTCGCCTGGCCAAGCCGGCGCACCTCCTTTTGGAGGGCCGCCACATCTGTCTCGAGGCCCGTTGTGGTGTGGGTCAGGGAATCGACCCGGTCATTAGTCTTAGAGAGGTCGACCCTCACCAGGCTCACATCCACAAGGACCGAGTCTATCTTTTGCGCTAGGGTGTCGAAGCGCTGGTCCACCGAGGCCTTCATCTCCGCGATGGCGCCCATGACGTCCCGGAGGGTCAGGTCCACCGGCTGGGCAGGCGTCTCCGTCAGGCCCGCCGGGGACGTGCGCGATGTCTCCGGAGATCCCTTCTGGAGAGTGTAGCGGTCCATACTGTTGGATTGGTGCGCCGGGCCACGGCGGGTCGTCTTCACCTTCGCCCGGTCGCCATCTTGTTTGGTGGACATGCTTGCTTTCCCACCGTCGTGCCAATCTCCTCGAAAGGGCCGATAGACCCGTTCACGGGGTCCGGGGGGGGAGGGCGGCCACCGCACCGCAGGACGATCCACAGCAGGCGGGTCAGCCGGGCACCTGGACAAGACCACACCACCGCACCCCGCTTCGCGACCCTACCTCGCTGGAGGCGAGGAGGGAGCAAAAGTGAAAGTGAAAGCGCGGGGTACGCGAGTCGCCCAGCCGTGCCCGCCGCTGTTGTTCACTTTGTCCCCGGATCGCCCCACTACTCCAATCCGGGGGGCCGGCACGGGGAAGGCCGCAACCTTCGATCGGCGCTCCCGCCGGTGTTCGGGGTCCGATTCGAACACGGAAAACGGGTGGCGCCTCAGCTCGGGTTCACTGACACAGTCCCCTCAAAAAGGACAGGATATAGCCAGGATTAATTCAGGAGGTCGCAGAGGTCCTCGGGAGCCTCGCACCTACGCGGCCATCTTGGTTGCGCGCTAGGCTCCTCCCCTCCGATAATTCTGAATCTTGAACTACTTTCCATGAAAGGAACTCTTGACTATTTCTGAAGACTCTCCCTTGTGGCTAAGGAGTAGCCACCCTGCACCAGCAGGCACCACCTAAGCGCTTGCGGTTTGCTGTACGTCTCTCCCACGGATCAAGACTGCCCAGCTCGACGAGACCCGGGTTCCCTGCCATCTCTGACCTCTACCTACATCGTCAGCCCAGCTGAGATTCGTAGGTGTGACGAGACCTGCGGGACCGGCCATCTTCAGGACCTACACGACGCTTATCTAGCACGCCCACCGAGGGACCCTCGAGTGAGTGCACCTAGGGTTTGAGAAGCCCTAACCCTGAGCGGCTCCAGCACCGAAGTCTGCCTCCCCAGCATCCACGAGATCTGCGTGGGGGCCCTTCTGCTCCTTGCTGCTCACCGCGTTGTCCGACCACTCGCTGACCGGCTTGTGGCCCTCTTCACGACGCACCACGACAGTCTTTCATCACTGGTCTGGTTGCTCCAGACTGGCTCTTGCTCCCCTTCAACAGAGGAGTACCTCGGACCCTCCTGGTCCACTCCAGACGCCATCTTGACTCCACCGCGTGGGTTTGCCACTGCCAAGACCTGCTGCCCCACTCCTGGGCCCAGCATCATCGACAGCAGACACCTTCGTGGGACAGCTCGCCCTCCATCCTGGTCACCGCCGCGCCTCCTGGTCCGAGGAACAGCCGAGTCCAACGTCATCCACCCACCTGGTCGAGGTGACTTCATCCGGTACCTTCCTCGTACCCACACGATCGCTGGCTAGCGGTTGAGAACTGAGTCCCCTCTGCTTTCAGGTTTCCTTCATCACCGATCCAGGCTTGGATCTCGCTGAACATCGACACTGGTCGCCTGCCAGCAACTTCTTCTTTCAGGCTCCTGAGACTACAGCGAGGACTCCCGACATCTTGCTGAACCCCACGCAGCCGCAGCCTCTGGGCTAGGTAACTCGAGCATCTCGGTGCTCCATCGTAGGTTCACTCTACAAGTGACCAGTTCCTTTTTCGTTTAGTCCCACTGATCGGATTCCTCCGGAATCAGTAACTTTAAACTTTCTAACCTCTCCCATTCCACTTGCAGTGTAAATGGTTTCGTGCCCTTCGGGCATTTGTGTAAATTGTGCAACCAGAAGTATTTTCCTAAGAGTTTTGTATTGTGCTTAGCTCCCTGACTCATAAAGAGCCAGGGTAGTCTTGTTATAAATAAATATCCTTTATTTTCATAACAACTTGTGTGGTGTCCTTTCACTTGGCGTTCAAGGGGTATATGTGATGGTAAACATCTGGCTTAACACGCCCTCTAGAGTTTGGCCTGAAGACTGCTCTTGTCCACGCTACTAGGATAGCTGGTCTATAAGGTTGACTTACAACCAATCATCAATAAGGGTCGTTTGGAATGATACACAGTGATCACTAGAATAGTGAGCACTACATATCAGGCCAACTTCTCACATTGGTGAGCAGCGGTTGGGATTTGAGCTTGCTGTTGTTTTACCACACACGTATCCTAAGAACATCAAGTTGAAAGATCACATAAGTACCCAGGTACATATAACTTAACTTAGAATACTCTGAGTTCTACTGAACCGGCTGTTGTAGTGTAACAGGGCTTAGCACACCCTGACTACAACTCTTAGCAAGGGATCAGTAGGTAAACACATAGTGTAGGTAGGTGCATCACTTACACCTCACTAGAAAGCATGTCGGTCCACGGAGAGTCTGCAGAGACTCCCTTAGTGGTCATTGACCCTCCACAGGTCATGTCACGATATGCAGCTCTTATCTTCACGGAGATGAGACAGCTGTGTGCCTCCAGGAAGCTAAACCAGGGTTCTAACCCTACCATCACATTTCTGATAGGTCTTTTAGAGACTTACGATGCTAGGAGGTCCTCTAACACAGGCCCCCCTAATGCTGATGGGAACATGCCTCCCTTAGAGGGAACCCTTGGTGACCCTGACCTCGACCTCCATGGTGAGGAGGAAGAGGAAGAAGAGTTAGCAGGAGACGAGGCAGACGGAGGTCCCGTAGTAGTCAGTAGGCTCACAAGGACCAACTTAAGCAGGCATGAGAATGGAACTGGGGGAGCCCCGGGCCCACGCTCAAGCAGGCTTAACCTTGGGAACGGACGAGCTAGGTCTCTCTCGAGAGGCTCTAACAGATCTGTTCGAACACATGTTTCTCAGGCATCTTCTCAGAGAGGAATGACGTCCCCTCAGAGAAGGGAGCACGAAGCGAAGATGAGGGAAGTCAATCTGAGGATCGAGCGGGAAGAACTTGCCCTCGCCAAAGAAAGACTTGCCTTGGCCCGAGAGCAGAAATTGAGTGGGTTAGATCCCACTGGTGGCAGCATTCTCATTAGAGAGAAAGACAGGGGTATATATACTAGACACCTGAGTAAAATAGTGCCCCCCTTTAAACAAGGGGACGACATCCACAAGTGGATAACTGCTTTGGAGAGGGCTTGCACTGTCCAGTGCGTCCCCCCAAGTCAGTGGGCAGCTATACTGTGGCTCTCCTTTGAAGGTAAAGGACGAGACAAGCTCCTCACTACGAGAGCTGAGGATGCTAACAACTACCAAGTCCTGAAGAATACACTGATTGATGGGTTCGGCTTAACCACCGAGCAGTACCGGGTGCTGTTCAGGGACACCCAGAAAATTCAGTCTAAGGATTGGACTGACTTTGTCGATTGTGCCACTAAGGCTTTAGAAGGTTGGTTGCTGGGTAGCAAGGTTACTGATTACACAGGATTGTACAATCTTATCATGAGAGAACAGATTTTAAACAACTGTCAGAACCAATTGTTGTATCAGCACCTTGTCGACTCGGAGCTGACCTCTCCCCAAGAATTGGGAAAGAAGGCAGACAGATGGGTCAGAACAAGGGTCAAGCAGAACCAGACTCAGAACCAGGGTGGTCAGAAGAAAGCGGACCAAAAGGGTAGTAACAAGAACGAACAAAATGACCAGAAGTCTTCGACAGGCCCCCAACAAACCAAAGAGGGTGGGGGTCAGGCTTCACAGCAGAAAAAGAAGACTCCAGAATGCCAGTCAAAAAGGTGGTGCCAATACTGTAAAAGTAAGACTCACTGGTTTAGTGAGTGCACCAAGAAAGGAGGGCAAACTCCTGCCACTGCAGCCCCTAAGGCACCTGCACCCCCTAGTACAGTCAGCAGTGGTAGTGCGCCTCCCAAGGCATTAGTTGGGTTAACCTTGGGAACTGAGGGGAGTGACGACTTAGTTGGCACGCTCACTCAGGCCGTCCTTGTCTGTACAGGGGATATGGATATGTCCCCTGATGCCAGTCCCAATACTTTGGGCAAATACAGGCAGACGCCTTTGATCAATGGAAAAGTGTCTCAGGCCTACAGGGACACTTGTGCCAGTGTCACCATGGTGACGCCTAACTTTGTGGACCCTGGACAGATCATGCTAGGTACCGATTACCTAGTGACCAACGCCAGCAATGTCACTACCAATCACAGTATGGCAGTTGTTGATTTCTCCTGGGGAGGGGTAAGTGGCCCGAAGAAAGTTGTGGTTAGTTCAGACCTCCCCGTAGAATGTCTGTTGGGCAATGATTTGGAAACGTCACAATGGTCAGAAGTGGAGCAGAGGACTCACATGGAAATGTTAGGCTTGCCAGCACATGTCCCTGCTGTGACCAGGTCACAGGCCAAAAGATGCTCCACTGAACAGGTGCTGGATCCTGGAAGAACGGACCAGACACCATCCAAGAAAAGGAGCAGTAAGGGTAAGGCCTCGCCTTCCCCCTTGCCCCAGGTCGTGGATCAAGTCTCTGAGGAGGCTGACCTTAAAGAACTAAGGGAAACTGAGCCAAAAGAGCTTGAACCTGGTCAGGTTGAGTTTCTGGGCTCAGGGGGACCCTCTAGGGAAGACCTGGGAAAGGCACAGTTAGACTGCCCCTCACTTGAACCCCTCAGACAGCAGGCTGCTGCTGAGGCGGCAGGGAACGCCACAGGTACCCACAAAGTGTACTGGGACGATGGACTCCTGTACTCCGAGGCAAGAGACCCCAAGCCTGGCGCGACCAGGAGGCTGGTCGTCCCCTTGTCTCTGAGAGGTTTCCTTCTTACCTTGGCCCACGAGATTCCCCTTGCAGGTCACTTAGGCCAGAATAAGACTTGGGACAGAATTGTTCCACACTTTCACTGGCCCCACATGTCCGAAGATACGAAGGATGTTGGACCCGGCCTCATAGTATGGCCCTACGTGCCTCCGCACCACCGAATCCTGGTACCTGCAGCCCCAAGCACACGGCCCAGCCGACCCTCCCCACCAGGACACACGCACCCGACCCGGACATCCCCGTCCATGGCCTCTCTCCTTTCGGCCACCCCGGGCCCGCGTGCCCACTTCATGCACCAAGATGGCCGCCCGGCCCCAGCGCGACCCGGGCCTAGAGGCGCCACTCCGGCTGGAGGACATCACGCTTCCAGGGGATGAGAGAGGGAGGAGCAGTTTCTATCGCACCTCTGAACTCCCCTGGGACGATGGGTTTCGATCGGCCCTCCGGCCTCCCTGAGGGCTGGCTCCATGCCTGCTGGGTGTCTGGGACTCCTCCCGACCCGGCCCTGAAAGGATCAAAAGACAATGACAGGAACTCCCGACAAGCGACCCCCAGGTGACAAGACCCCTGCCTGCACAGACTCCGGACATCAAAGAGGGGACGACCTATAACAAGGGGTGCTCTGGGTCTGCCCGGCAGATTCGACGCTGGAACAACGAGAGCCTGCCGACATGGTCACGGCTCCTAGAACTTAGACCCTCCTGAGCCCTGCTGAGTGACTCGCGGCTCCCTGAAGATCGTAAGACCTCCGAACTTGTACCTGAGCCTGCTGAGTGACTCGCGGCTCCCTGAAGATCGTAAGACCTCCGAACTTGTACCTGAGCCTGCTGAGTGACTCGCGGCTCCTTGAAGATCGTAAGACCTCCGAACTTGTACCTGAGCCTGCTGAGTGACTCGCGGCTCCTTGAAGATCGTAAGACCTCCGAACTTGTACCTGAGCCCGCTGAGTGACTCGCGGCTCCGACCGACTCCCGACTACAACAACGTATCCCCCAGTTCGAGGATTGTGAGCTGTGCGCCGGATATGTCCTTACCTTGAACCTTTGCCAGAGACTGTCCCGCTACCCCCTACCCCTTCCGAGACTCATTGAGCCCGTGCTCTCCTTGTACATATTTGCAGTGATAACCTACTTGATAAAGATTGATTTCTAAGAACACGGTGTGGTCACTCTGTGTCGTGTGGTGCCAGAAGTACGATCCTAGATACGAGATTCCTCCCCCTGGGGAGTCTCCCGCCAGTGCCCGGCTACGATACTTCGAGGGTGGGTCTCAGGGTAGTCAGGACCCCTTTCCGGGCTCCTCTGAGGTCGCCGTCTAACATTGGTGGCAAGCGACGGGATTCGGGCCCATCACCTAGAGATCGTACCGTGAACGACGGACGCACTACCGACAAAGATGGCAGAAGGAAGCGCCATGAGCCCCGCAGAAACCAACGCCAACAGGGTGTTCCAGGTGGAGCATCTAGAAGAATACACACACAAAGAGCTAAAGCAATTTTGCAAAGAACTTAAAATCGCTACCACCGGTCTCAACACTAAAGAAGATTTGCAGAAAGCACAGAAAACTTGGGTGGATACCGGGGCCTCCCGCCCGGAAGGCACGGGGGAGCGCCCCGACGAAGCCGAACCCCCCCAAAGTGAAAGCAGCAGCAATCAGGTGCGAGGCCTCGTACCAGACGGGGGCCTATCCCCAGAAGAACTCGCGGACAGAGAGAGAAGTCGCAATCATGAACTCGAGTTAGCCAAACTCAAAATCGAAGGCGAATTGAAGTTAGCGGAAAAAAAGCTAGCAGTAGAGCAAATGCGTGTACAAGGCGAACTGGAAGAAAAAAGCTCCAACGGGAGCACGAAGGAAGGAAGCTCCAACTGGAGCACGAACGCAGCTTGAAGGAACTCGAGCTCAAGGCCAGAAACGAGGAAGGGAGGCCCCCGGGAAACCGAGAGACGGCCTCCCCAGCGGAACAGAAGGTCCACATCCCCAAGGACGTGGTCAAAGAATATTATAAAAACGATGACATTAAACAATGGTTCCGGGCCTACGAGGTCGCCATGACCTCCCATCGGGTCCCGCAGAAGGACTGGGGGCGGGGTTGTGGGGGCGGTTTCTGAGCGAAGGAAGGGACACCCTGCTCGACCTACCCCTCTCCCTGCAGACCTCCTACAGCCACATGAAAGAGGCTCTACTCACAAGGTACGGTCTCACCCCCGAGATGTACCGTCAGCGATTCCGAGACTACAGGAAGATCCCGGGCACCACCTGGGTGGAGTATGTAAACTTTTTCAGTCGGGCCTTCGATGGGTGGATCAAGGGCAGCAAAGTCACCACCCTTGCCGAACTCACCGACCTCATGTTGTGGGAACACCTGGCTGCGAACTGCTTCATAGAACTACGTCAGCATCTGCTTGACAGCAAGCTCACAGATCCCAGGAAGCTGGCTGTGGAGGCCGACCGCTGGACCAACACCCGGGTCTCCCGGGGCATGGTAGGAGAGTACCCCCGAGCCAGTCAGGGACCACCCCGCCAGAGAGGGGGAGGGAACCAGGGAGGGCCGAGAGAGTCCCAGCCTAGGCCCCCGAAAACACAACCTCCACCTTTCCCGGCGCCCCCCCCACCAGTGACAGGGCCCCCTGGGAGACGGGGACACCGGGTGACCGTCACGTGTTTCCGTTGCCAGAAACCCGGGCACTACGCCAATGACCCAGAGTGCCCCATGGCCACCCAAGTCTCCCCTACCACCCCTGCGAGACAGATAGCCAACGTAGCCCTGGGGGAGGAGGTTGAGGAAACCGAGGAGTGGGAACCCGCAGCGATGGCCCTAGTATCCCTGGGAGATAGGGAGATGATCCCTGGTAGCCTCCTACCATCCAACACAAAGAAATACGGGCAGCTCGTCAAGATCAATGGCCACCAAGTAGAGGCCCTGCGGGACACCGGGGCCAGTATCACCGGTGTCCTCAGGCACCTAGTCCCCGAGGAGCAGATCCTCCCCAACGTCTTTTGCCCCGTAATTTCCGCAGACAATAGAGAAAGTATGTGTCAGGTAGCCCTGGTGCCGTTTGAGGGGGGAGGGGTGATAGGTAAACTCAAGGTTGCCGTAAGAACCTCCCAGCCGGTCGACTGCCTCTTAGGGAACGACCTGGAGAGTTCTCCCTGGAAGCACGTTGAGCGCAAGGCCCACCTAGGAATGATGGGACTCCCCGAGTGGGTGTGCGCCACCACCCGATCTATGTCAGCCCGACTCACTCCCCGGAGAGAAGTCGAAAGCACCCCTATCGAAGAGACCAGAACAGTCCCCGCCGAGGGTCCTCCCGTCCCCCCATCAGAAGGGTCCGTCGCCAGCGACGAACCCGCACCATCCGACCCCGCCCCGGTCCCCGAGTTGAGAGATCTACCCGAATTGGCCCATTGGCGCCACGAGGGCGGGCCCACCCGGGAAGAATTTTGCCGGGAGCAAGCCACTTGTCCTTCCCTGGTCGGGCTGCGGCGCCAGGCCGAGGGCCAAGCCGCAGGTGACCAGACCGGGACGCACCGAATCTATTGGGAAAACAACATCTTGTACAGTGAGCAGAAGTCGGTGGAGCTGGGATCCGGACGGGTACTGGTGGTACCCCTCCGCTTCCGAGACTTCCTCCTGGGCTTAGCCCACGACGTCCCCCTCGCCGGCCACCTGGGTCAGGACAAGACCTACAGCCGTCTCGTGACCCATTTTTACTGGCCTAGAATGAGAGCAGCGGTAGAAGCCCACTGCAAGTCCTGCCCCATGTGCCAGGCTAGTGGGAAGAGTGGGGGGAAGCGCAAGGCTCCCCTCCAACCCTTCCCGGTCGTCAGTACCCCTTTCGAACGAGTCGGAATCGACATCGTGGGACCACTGGACCCCCCCACCTCCCAAGGTCACCGTTTCATCTTGGTCCTAGTGGATCACGCCACCCGCTATCCTGAGGCTATTCCCCTACGCACCATCACGGCCCCCGTGGTGGGCCGGGCCCTGATGGGGATCTTTTCCAGTGTGGGTTTTCCCCGCGAGGTCGTGAGCGATCGCGGCACTAATTTTATCTCGAAATATATGACGTCCCTGTGGCAACAATGTGGGGTGTCCTATAAGTTCACCACCCCGTACCATCCCCAAGGGAACGGCCTAGTAGAAAGGTTTAATAGGACTTTGAAAGGGATGATCGCTGGCCTAGAAGAGCCCCTCCGGCGTAAGTGGGACGTCCTGCTCCCCTGCCTCTTGTTCGCTTACCGGGAAGTCCCCCAGAAGTCCTTAGGGTTCAGCCCGTTTGAATTACTCTATGGACACCCCGTCCGAGGTCCCCTCAGTTTGGTTAAAGAAGGTTGGGAGGCAGTGTGAGAAGTTGGCCTGATATGTAGTGCTCACTATTCTAGTGATCACTGTGTATCATTCCAAACGACCCTTATTGATGATTGGTTGTAAGTCAACCTTATAGACCAGCTATCCTAGTAGCGTGGATACGAGCAGTCTTAGGCTAAACTCTAGAGGGCGTGTTAAGCCAGCTGTTTACCATCACATATACCCCTTGAACACCAAGTGAAAGGACACCACACAAGTTGTTATGAAAATAAAAGGATATTTATTTATAACAAGACTACCCTGGCTCTTTATGAGTCAGGGAGCTAAGCACACTACAAAACTCTTAGGAAAATACTTCAGTTGCACAATTTACACAAATGCCCGAGGGGCACGAGAAACCATCCACACTTACAGTGAAATGCGAATGGATAGAGTCTGGAGGTACTGATTCCGGAGTGTTCCGATCAGTGGGACTAAACGAAAAAGGAACTGGACACTTGTAGAGCGAACCTGCGATGGAGCACCGAAATGCTCGAGTTACCTAGCCCAGAGGCTGCGGCTGCGTGAAGTTCCGCAAGATGTCGGGAGTCCTCGTGTAGTCTCAGGAGCCTGAAAGAAGAAGTTGCTGGCAGGCGACCAGTGATGATGTTCAGCGAGATGCAAGCCTGGATCGGGGATGAAGAAAACCTGAAAGCAGAGGGGACTCAGTTCTCAACCGCTAGCCAGCGATCGTGTGGGTACCAGGAGGGTACCGGCTGAAGTCACCTCGACCAGGTGAGTGGGTGACGTCGGACTCGGCTGTTCCTCGGACCAGGAGGCGCGGCGGCGACCAGGATGGAGGGCGAGCAGTCCCACGAAGGTGTCTGCTGTCGATGATGCTGGGCCCAGGAAGGGGCAGCGGATCTTGGCAGTGGCAACCCAAGCGGGGAAGTCAAGATGGCGTCGGGAGTGGACCAGGAGGGTCCGTGGTACTCCTCTGTTGAAGGGGAGCAAGAGCCAGTCTGGAGCAACCAGACCGGTGATGAAAACAATCTTGGAGCGTCGTGAAGAGGGCCACAAGCCGGTCGGCAAGTGGTCGGACAACGCGGTGAACAGCAAGGAGCGGAAGGGCCCCCACGCAGATCTCGTGGATGCTGGGGAGACAGACTTCGATGCTGGAGCTGCTCAGGGTTAGGGCTTCTCAAACCCTAGGTGCACTCACTCGAGGGTCCCTCGGTGGGCGTGCTAGATAAGCGTCATGCAGGTTCTGAAGATAGCCGGTCCCGCAGGTCTCGTCACACCTACGACTCTCAGCTGGGCTGATGAGGTAGGTAAAAGGTCAGAGATGGCAGGGAACTCGGGTCTCGTCGAGCTGGGCAGTCTTGATCCGTGGGAGAGACGTGCAGCAAACCGCAAGCGCTTAGGTGGTGCCTGCTGGTGCAGGGTGGCTACTCCTTAGCCACAAGGGAGAGTCTTCAGAAATGGTCAAGAGTTCCTTTCGTGGAAAGTAGTTCGTGGTTCGGAGTCATCCGATTATCTGATTATCCAATTTGGGAAGGGGACTCGCTCCTACCTTTATTCTAAGAAAAGGGGCTGGCCCGTGACTAGGTTCTACCTATGGGTGGAGCCAGGAGGGGGTGGTTACACCCCTATCCTTTGTCCGGCTTCGCCCCAGCTCAGGGGCTGGTGGGCCCCCGAAACTGGTTTGAGCCGGGCTATGCACAGTGAGCACCGGGGTGCCACTTGCAATCACCTTCCTTTCAGCCCTGCCTACCTGGGATACACAAACCCTGTCTGGGATGGTGCTAACACCGCCCTCGACAGGAAACCCTTTGTCCAAGCTCCCCTCGCTGGAAGGTCTCCCAGCAGCAGGGGGTCAGACTTGTGTCTGGTGGCAGCATCCATTTGTGATGCTGAGGCTTGAGTCAACTTTAACCGGGGTTAAAGGTTACTTCCATGTCGTGTCCCTCTAAAAGGGGGGAATGCTAACCCCGTCGCCAGGACTGGCGAGGGGTTCGTTTTCCCATTCGTATGACACCTTACTCGACATGTGTAGGTGATGCGATGCCAAAGTTAGCAAATAACCGCAAGGATTATAATGCATTAAAAGTAGTTGGCCCGCGTCACCATGGAACGGCTATTAGGACTTGGTTCCGCAAGCCGTCGACGGGCTCAGCTCGCGCCAGAGCACCGTCCCACATGATTCCCGGCACTCTGCCTTCAGGATTGATAAGGCCTGCGATAGGAGTGACTGATAGGAATCCATGTGTCCATCTTAGGGTTAGGCGTAGGAATACTACACCTATAGCAACGGGTGATTACACCACGCTGCCCCAGCTGTCGTGCAGCCAGTTGTGTCGGATTTGGGCGGCCATCCAGGGGTGGCATAATACATGCTGCAGCCCCTGGTAGGCCCTGGGTACACCGGTGCCCTGGATACCTGTGGTATGCTGAGACAGGGACTGACAAGGCGGCCCAGTTCCAATTAGTGGATGCACCTAATGTACATGTGTGTTAATTTTGAGAGAGAACAGCTAGGCTGTGGGTCTGATTGGCAGGCCCACAGCCGGAGAAAGTCGTAAACCAGTGAAGCAAAAAGCAAAAAATCTGGGTGATCATAGGATTGCAGACCCTACTCTCCTGCATGACCCCCCCCCAAACTTTGGGACAATAAGCTAACCTTGACCAGGTGAGTCTTCTTGTTCTAAGTGGAAATACCTGGAGAGCCCATCTGCATTGCCATGATCAGTGCCAGGTCTATGCTCCACTGTGAAGTCCATCCCCTGTAGGGAAATGGACCACCTAAGTAGTTTGGGTTTTTCACCCTTCATTTGATTTAGCCACAAGAGGGGCTTATGGTCGGTCTGAATCTTGAAGTGAGTGCCAAACAAGTATGGCCTCAACTTCTTCAGGGCCCAAACCACAGCAAAGGCCTCCCTCTCAATGGCTGACCAATTCTTCTCTCTAGGGGTCAGCCTTCTGCTAATAAAAGCTATGGGCTGGTCATGACCATCAAAATTCAGTTGAGATAGAACAGCTCCCACACCCAGCTCCGAAGCGTCTGTTTGGACAATGAATGGTTTGGAGTAGTCTGGACTCTTTAGAATAGGTGATGTGCACATGGCCTGCTTTAGGTCATCAAATGCCTTCTGACAGCTTGCTGTCCACTGAACTTTTTTTGGCATCTTTTTACTTGTCAGGTCGTTTAGCGGGGTCACAATGGATCCATAATTTCTGACAAATTTCCGGTAATAACCAGTCAGGCCCAAGAAAGCTCGAACCTGAGTCTGGGTGGTTGGAGGAGCCCAGTCCTGGATGGCCTGTATTTTGCTCTCCAATGGTTGAACCTGGCCTCCACCTACAAGGTGGCCCAGGTATTCAACCTGTGTCTGCCCTATCTGGCACTTGGTGGCCTTGATAGTGAGGCCTGCCTTTTGCAGGGCCTCTAACACTTTCCTCAGGTGGACCAGGTGATCCTCCCAGGTGGAGCTAAAGACAGCGATATCGTCCAGATACGCCGCACAGAAGTCGTCCAACCCAGTGAGAACTCGATTCACCAGCCTTTGGAAGGTGGCAGGTGCATTTTTCAAACCAAAGGGCATTACCACGAACTGATAATGCCCACCCGGGGTAGAAAATGCTGTTTTGGGCTTGGCCTCCTCAGCTAACCTGATTTGCCAATACCCAGCTGTCAGGTCAAACGTACTTAAGTAGTTGGCCGAAGCCAACCGGTCGATAAGTTCGTCTGCTCTTGGTATCGGGTGGGCGTCAGTCTTAGTGACTGCATTGAGACCTCTGTAGTCCACGCAAAACCTCATCTCTTTCTTACCGCCCTGGGTGTGAGGTTTCGGCACGAGAACTACGGGACTAGCCCAGGGGCTGTCCGAGGGTTCAATGACTCCCAGCTCCAACATTTTCTGCACTTCTGTCTTGATGCAGTCTCTGACGTGATCAGGTTGCCGATAGATTTTACTCTTTACGGGCAGACTGTCCCCAGTGTCGACCTCATGGGTACACCAATTGGTCTGACTGGGCGTCAGGGAGAACATATATCGAAAGGATTGAAGAACCTGTTTGCAATCCTTTTGTTGATGTCCAGAGAGGCTGCCACAAAAGACAACACCATCTACTGATCCATCGTCAGGGTTCTGAGAGAGCAGGTCCGGGAGAGGGTCACTCTCCTCCTCCTGTCCCTCATCTGTGGCCATGAGCAAGCCCATGCCCTCCCTGTCGACATATGCCTTGAGCCTGTTTACATGGAGCACCCTGTGGGGGCTCCGGGGAGTTCCCAGGTCTACCAGGTAGGTGACCTCTCCCTTTTGCTCAATGATCGTGTGGGGCCCAGACCATTTGTCTTTGAGTGCTGCTGGGGCCACTGGCACCAGCACCCACACCTTCTGTCCAGGCTGGTACACAGTCAGGACAGCCTTTTGGTCGTGCCAAGCTTTCTGTAATTCTTGGCTCGCCTAAAGGTTTTTAGACGCCTTTTCCATGTACTCCGCCATCCGCGAGCGGAGACCGAGCACATAGTCCACGATGTTTGATGCCGGCTTTCTGAGAGGTCTCTCCCATCCTTCCTTTACCAAACAAAGGGGTCCCCTTACAGGATGTCCGAACAGAAGCTCAAAAGGGCTGTAGCCAACCCCCTTCTGCGGGACCTCTCTGTAGGCGAACAAAAGGCAGGGTATCAGGACATCCCATCTCCGCCGAAGCTTTTCAGGTAGTCCGTGAATCATCCCTTTTAGGGTCCTGTTGAATCTCTCAACAAGCCCATTGCATTGTGGGTGATAGGGTGTGGTGAATTTGTAGTTGACACCACACTCCTTCCACATAGCAGTCAGATATCCCGACATGAAGTTTGCACCTCTGTCTGAGACGACCTCCTTAGGGAAGCCCACTCTGGAGAACACTCCAAGTAGGGCCCGTGCCACCACAGGGGCTGTAGTGGTCCTAAGGGGAATAGCTTCAGGATACCTGGTGGCGTGGTCCACCACCACCACTATAAACTTGTGCCCTGATGCTCTCTGGGGTTCCATTGGTCCGACAATGTCGATCCCCACTCGTTCAAAGGGTACCCCCACCACCGGTAGTGGTATCAGGGGGGCCTTTGTCATGCCACCTGACTTACCACTGGCTTGGCAAGTGACACAGGAGCGGCAAAACTCCTTCGTATCTTCGGACATGTGGGGCCAGTGAAAGTGTGGAACAATTCTGTCCCAAGTCTTATTCTGGCCTAAGTGACCTGCAAGGGGAATCTCGTGGGCCAAGGTAAGGAGGAAACCTCTCAGAGACAAGGGGATGACCAGCCGCCTGGTCGCGCCAGGTTTGGGGTCTCTTGCCTCGGAGTACAGGAGTCCATCGTCCCAGTACACTTTGTGGGTACCTGTGGCGTTCCCTGCAGCCTCAGCAGCAGCCTGCTGTCTGAGGGGTTCAAGTGAGGGGCAGTCTAACTGTGCCTTCCCCAGGTCTTCCCTGGAGGGTCCCCCTGAGCCCAGAAACTCAACCTGACCAGGTTCAAGCTCTTGCGGCTCAGTTTCCCTCAGTTCTTTAAGGTCAGCCTCCTCGGAGACTTGATCCACGACCTGGGGCAAGGGGGAAGGCGAAGCCTTACCCTTACTGCTCCTTTTCTTGGAAGGTGTCTGGTCCGTTCTTCCAGGATCCAGCACCTGTTCAGTGGGGCATCTTTTGGCCTGTGACCTGGTCACAGCAAGGACATGTGCTGGCAAGCCTAACATCTCCATGTGAGTCCTCTGCTCCACTTCTGACCATTGTGACGTTTCCAAATCATTGCCCAACAGACATTCTACGGGGAGGTCTGAACTAACCACAACCTTTTTCGGGCCACTTACCCCTCCCCAGGAGAAATCCACAACTGCCATACTGTGATTGGTAGTGACGTTGCTGGCATTGGTCACTAGGTAACTGGTACCTAGCATGATCTGTCCGGGGTCCACAAAGTTAGGCGTCACCATGGTGACACTGGTACACGTGTCCCTGTAGGCCTGAGCCACTTTTCCATTTATCAAAGGTGTCTGTCTGTATTTGCCCAAAGTATTGGGACTGGCATCAGGGGACATGTCCATATCCCCTGTACAGACAAGGACGGCCTGAGTGAGCGTGCCGACTAAGTCGTCACTCTCCTCGGTTCCCAAGGTTAACCCAACTAATGCCTTGGGAGGCGCACTACCACTGCTGACTGTACTAGGGGGTGCAGGTGCCTTAGGGGCTGCAGTGGCAGGAGTTTGCCCTCCTTTCTTGGTGCACTCACTAAACCAGTGAGTCTTACTTTTACAGTATTGGCACCACCTTTTTGACTGGCCTTCTTGAGTCTTCTTCTTCTGTGAAGCCTGACCCCCACCCTCTTTGGTTTGTTGGGGACCTGTCGAAGACTTCTGGTCATTTTGTTCGTTCTTGTTACTACCCTTCTGGTCTGCTTTCTTCTGACCACCCTGGTTCTGATTCTGGTTCTGCTTGACCCTTGTTCTGACCCATCTGTCTGCCTTCTTTCCCAATTCTTGGGGAGAGGTCAGATCCGAGTCGACAAGGTGCTGATGCAACAATTGGTTCTGACAGTTGTTTAAAATCTGTTCTCGCATGATAAGATTGTACAATCCTGTGTAATCAGTAACCTTGGTACCCAGCAACCAGCCTTCCAAAGCCTTAGTGGCACAATCGACAAAGTCAGCCCAATCCTGAGACTGAATTTTCTGGGTGTCCCGGAACAGCACCCGGTACTGTTCCGTGGTTAAGCCGAACCCATCAATCAGTGTGTTCTTCAGGACTTGGTAGTTGTTAGCATCCTCAGCTCTTGTAGTGAGGAGGTTGTCCCTTCCTTTACCTTCAAAGGAAAGCCACAGTATAGCTGCCCACTGACTTGGGGGGACGCACTGGACAGTGCAGGCCCTCTCCAAGGCAGTTATCCACTTGTGGATGTCGTCCCCTTGTTTAAAGGGGGGCACTATTTTACTCAGGTGTCTAGTGTCTATACCCCTGTCTTTCTCTCTATTGAGAATGCTGCCACCAGTGGGATCTAACCCACTTAATTTCTGCTCTCGGGCCAGGGCAAGTCTTTCTTTGGCGAGGGCAAGTTCTTCCCGCTCGATCCTCAGATTGACTTCCCGCATCTTCGCTTCATGCTCCCTTCTCTGAGGGGAAGTCATTCCTCTCTGAGAAGATGCCTGAGAGACATGTGTATGAACCGATCTGCCAGAGCCTCTGGAGAGAGACCTAGCTCGTCCGTTCCCAAGGTTAGGCCTGCTTGAGCGTGGGCCCGGGGCTCCCCCAGTTCCATTCTCATGCCTGCTTAAGTTGGTCCTTGTAAGCCTGCCGACTACCACTGGACCTTTGTCTGCCTCGTCTCCCGATAACTCGTCCTCGTCCTCCTCCTCTGTGTGGAGGTCGAGGTCTGGGTCACCGAGGGTTCCCTCTAAGGGAGGCATGTTCCCATCAGCGCTGGGGGGACCTGGGTTAGAGGACCTCCTAGCATCGTACGCCTCTAAGAGACCTATCAGAATTGCGATGGTAGGGTTAGAACCCTGGTTTAGCTTCCTGGTGGCACACAGTTGTCTCATCTCCTTGAAGCTAAGAGTTGCATATCGTGACACGACCTGTGGAGGGTCACTGACCACTAAGGGAGTCCCTGCAGTCTCTCCGTGGACCGACATGCTTTTCTAGTGAGGTGTAAGTGTTGCACCTACCTACACTATGGGTTTACCTACTGATCCCTTGCTAGGAGTTGTAGTCAGGGTGTGCTAAGCCCGGTTACACTACAACAGCCGGTTCAGTAGAACTCGGAGTATTCTAAGTTAAGTTATATGTACCTGGGTACTTATGTGATCTTTCACTTCGATATTCTTAGGATACGTGTGTGGTAAAACAACAGCAAGCTCAAATCCCACCGCTGCCACCAATGTGAGAAGTTGGCCTGATATGTAGTGCTCACTATTCTAGTGATCACTGTGTATCATTCCAAACGACCCTTATTGATGATTGGTTGTAAGTCAACCTTATAGACCAGCTATCCTAGTAGCGTGGATACGAGCAGTCTTAGGCTAAACTCTAGAGGGCGTGTTAAGCCAGCTGTTTACCATCACAAATACCCCTTGAACACCAAGTGAAAGGACACCACACAAGTTGTTATGAAAATAAAAGGATATTTATTTATAACAAGACTACCCTGGCTCTTTATGAGTCAGGGAGCTAAGCACACTACAAAACTCTTAGGAAAATACTTCAGTTGCACAATTTACACAAATGCCCGAGGGGCACGAGAAACCATCCACACTTACAGTGAAATGCGAATGGATAGAGTCTGGAGGTACTGATTCCGGAGTGTTCCGATCAGTGGGACTAAACGAAAAAGGAACTGGACACTTGTAGAGCGAACCTGCGATGGAGCACCGAAATGCTCGAGTTACCTAGCCCAGAGGCTGCGGCTGCGTGAAGTTCGGCAAGATGTCGGGAGTCCTCGTGTAGTCTCAGGAGCCTGAAAGAAGAAGTTGCTGGCAGGCGACCAGTGATGATGTTCAGCGAGATCCAAGCCTGGATCGGGGATGAAGAAAACCTGAAAGCAGAGGGGACTCAGTTCTCAACCGCTAGCCAGCGATCGTGTGGGTACCAGGAGGGTACCGGCTGAAGTCACCTCGACCAGGTGAGTGGGTGACGTCGGACTCGGCTGTTCCTCGGACCAGGAGGCGCGGCGGCGACCAGGATGGAGGGCGAGCTGTCCCACGAAGGTGTCTGCTGTCGATTATGCTGGGCCCAGGAAGGGGCAGCGGATCTTGGCAGTGGCAACCCAAGCGGGGAAGTCAAGATGGCGTCGGGAGTGGACCAGGAGGGTCCGTGGTACTCCTCTGTTGAAGGGGAGCAAGAGCCAGTCTGGAGCAACCAGACCGGTGATGAAAACAATCTTGGAGCGTCGTGAAGAGGGCCACAAGCCGGTCAGCAAGTGGTCGGACAACGCGGTGAACAGCAAGGAGCGGAAGGGCCCCCACGCAGATCTCGTGGATGCTGGGGAGACAGACTTCGATGCTGGAGCTGCTCAGGGTTAGGGCTTCTCAAACCCTAGGTGCACTCACTCGAGGGTCCCTCGGTGGGCGTGCTAGATAAGCGTCGTGCAGGTTCTGAAGATAGCCGGTCCCGCAGGTCTCGTCACACCTACGACTCTCAGCTGGGCTGATGAGGTAGGTAAAAGGTCAGAGATGGCAGGGAACTCGGGTCTCGTCGAGCTGGGCAGTCTTGATCCGTGGGAGAGACGTGCAGCAAACCGCAAGCGCTTAGGTGGTGCCTGCTGGTGCAGGGTGGCTACTCCTTAGCCACAAGGGAGAGTCTTCAGAAATGGTCAAGAGTTCCTTTCGTGGAAAGTAGTTCGTGGTTCGGAGTCATCCGATTATCTGATTATCCAATTTGGGAAGGGGACTCGCTCCTACCTTTATTCTAAGAAAAGGGGCTGGCCCGTGACTAGGTTCTACCTATGGGTGGAGCCAGGAGGGGATGGTTACACCCCTATCCTTTGTCCGGCTTCGCCCCAGCTCAGGGGCTGGTGGGCCCCCGAAACTGGTTTGAGCCGGGCTATGCACAGTGAGCACCGGGGTGCCACTTGCAATCCCCTTCCTTTCAGCCCTGCCTACCTGGGATACACAAACCCTGTCTGGGATGGTGCTAACACCGCCCTCGACAGGAAACCCTTTGTCCAAGCTCCCCTCGCTGGAAGGTCTCCCAGCAGCAGGGGGTCAGACTTGTGTCTGGTGGCAGCATCCATTTGTGATGCTGAGGCTTGAGTCAACTTTAACCGGGGTTCAAGGTTACTTCCATGTCGTGTCCCTCTAAAAGGGGGGAATGCTAACCCCGTCGCCAGGACTGGCGAGGGGTTCGTTTTCCCATTCGTATGACACCTTACTCGACATGTGTAGGTGATGCGATGCCAAAGTTAGCAAATAACCGCAAGGATTATAATGCATTAAAAGTAGTTGGCCCGCGTCACCATGGAACGGCTATTAGGACTTGGTTCCGCAAGCCGTCGACGGGCTCAGCTCGCGCCAGAGCACCGTCCCACATGATTCCCGGCACTCTGCCTTCAGGATTGATAAGGCCTGCGATAGGAGTGACTGATAGGAATCCATGTGTCCATCTTAGGGTTAGGCGTAGGAATACTACACCTATAGCAACGGGTGATTACACCACGCTGCCCCAGCTGTCATGCAGCCAGTTGTGTCGGATTTGGGCGGCCATCCAGGGGTGGCATAATACATGCTGCAGCCCCTGGTAGGCCCTGGGTACACCGATGCCCTGGATACCTGTGGTATGCTGAGACAGGGACTGACAAGGCGGCCCAGTTCCAATTAGTGGATGCACCTAATGTACATGTGTGTTAATTTTGAGAGAGAACAGCTAGGCTGTGGGTCTGATTGGCAGGCCCACAGCCGGAGAAAGTCGTAAACCAGTGAAGCAAAAGCAAAAAATCTGGGTGATCATAGGATTGCAGACCCTACTCTCCTACAGGCAGCACCCCAGACCACCCCCGAGATGTGTTCCAGTACGTCCTGGCCCTCCGGAACCAGACCAGGAAGTTCCGAGAACTGGCCGAGGCCAACCTGGAGGCAAGCCAAGAAGAGATGAAGCGCTGGTACGACCAGAATGCCACTCTGGTCGAGTTCCAGCCGGGCCAGCAGGTGTGGGTCATGGCCCCCGTGAAGCCTGGCGCCCTCCAGGACAGGTGGACTGGGCCCTACAAAGTGGTTGAGCGGAAGAGTCAAGTCACATACTTGGTGGACGTCCAGTCGCCTCGGGATCCCCTCCGGGTCCTTCACGTGAACCGCCTCAAGCCTCACTTCGTGCGGACAGAACTGAGCCTCCTGCTGGCCACCGATGACGGGGCCGAAGATGAGTCTGATCCCCTCCCGGACCTCCTGTGTGTCAAGGAGCAGGATGGCTCCGTGGAAGGAGTGAACCTCTCCCCAGCCCTCACTGCCCAGCAACAAGCGGACTGCCGCCAGCTCCTAAGACAATTTTCCGACCTTTTCTCCCTGACCCCCCGGGTCACCGACTGGTGTGTTCATGACGTGGACACCGGGGACAGCCCACCGGTGAGACACCGAGCATACCGGGTCCCAGACCGGGTCCGGTCCTGCATTCAAGCTGAAGTCTCAAAGATGTTGACCATGGGGGTGATCGAGCCATCTGACAGTCCCTGGCCCAGCCCCGTGGTCCTGGTCCTGAAGGCAGCGGCCCCCGGTGTTGCCCCCGAGCTCCGGTTCTGTGTGGACTACCGGGGGCTCAATGACGTCACCCGAGCCGATGCCCACCCCATTCCACGAGCCGACGAACTCATTGACCGACTCGGGGCAGCCCGGTTCCTCAGCACATTCGACCTCACCTGCGGATACTGGCAGATTGCGCTCACCGAGGGGGCCAAGGAGCGGTCCGCCTTCTCCACCCCAGATGGACACTACCGCTTCCGCGTAATGCCCTTCGGAATGAAAAATGCCCCGGCCACCTTCCAGCGACTGGTGAATAGAGTCCTGGCCGGGCTAGAGCAGTTCAGCGCGGCATATCTGGACGACATCGCTGTTTTCAGTTCAGAGTGGAGTGAGCACCTCCAGCACCTCCGGAGGGTGCTAACCGCCCTGCGCCAGGCAGGCCTCACAGTAAAAGCCAGCAAGTGCCAGATCGGGCAAGGATCCGTAGTCTACCTGGGGCACCAGGTCGGGAGCGGCCAGGTCGCCCCTCTACAGCCAAAGATCGATGCCATCCTGGCCTGGGAACCACCCATCACCCAAACGGAGGTCTAAGCCTTTCTGGGACTCACTGGCTACTACCGAAGATTCATTCGGGGGTATGGCAGCCTTGTCGGCCCCCTCACAGAACTCACGGCTAAAAGACAGCCAAAGAAAGTACAGTGGACGGCTGCCTGCCAGGAAGCTTTCGATGCCCTAAAGAAAGCCATGTGTACTGCCCCCGTCCTCCAGGCTCCCGACTACTCCAAGGAGTTTATAGTCCAGACCGATGCCTCCGAGCATGGCATTGGGGCCGTCCTGGCCCAGGTGAATGACCAAGGCCTAGACCAGCCCGTCGCCTTCCTCAGTCGGCGGCTGTTGCCCCGAGAACAGAGATGGAGCACCATAGAGCGCGAAGCCTTTGCCGTGGTCTGGGCACTCAAAAAGCTACGACCCTACCTGTTTGGCACCCATTTCAGAGTCCAAACTGACCATCGGCCCTTGCGATGGCTCATGCAGATGCGAGGAGAAAACCCCAAGCTACTGCGGTGGTCAATCTCCCTACAGGGGATGGATTTCACCGTAGAACATCGCCCTGGTACGGACCACGCCAACGCTGACGGCCTCTCCCGGTTCTTCCGCCTCAGCGAAGAGAACCCCCCAAGATGATGGGCAGTTCTCTCTGGCTTTCAGCTGGGGGGGACGCGTGTTGGACCCGGCCTCATAGTATGGCCCTACGTGCCTCCGCACCACCGAATCCTGGTACCTGCAGCCCCAAGCACACGGCCCAGCCGACCCTCCCCACCAGGACACATGCACCCGACCCGGACATCCCCGTCCATGGCCTCTCTCCTTTCGGCCACCCCGGGCCCGCGTGCCCACTTCATGCACCAAGATGGCCGCCCGGCCCCAGCGCGACCCGGGCCTAGAGGCGCCACTCCGGCTGGAGGACATCACGCTTCCAGGGGATGAGAGAGGGAGGAGCAGTTTCTATCGCACCTCTGAACTCCCCTGGGACGATGGGTTTCGATCGGCCCTCCGGCCTCCCTGAGGGCTGGCTCCATGCCTGCTGGGTGTCTGGGACTCCTCCCGACCCGGCCCTGAAAGGATCAAAAGACAATGACAGGAAATCCCGACAAGCGACCCCCAGGTGACAAGACCCCTGCCTGCACAGACTCCGGACATCAAAGAGGGGACGACCTATAACAAGGGGTGCTCTGGGTCTGCCCGGCAGATTCGACGCTGGAACAACGAGAGCCTGCCGACGTGGTCGCGGCTCCTAGAACTTAGACCCTCCTGAGCCCTGCTGAGTGACTCGCGGCTCCCTGAAGATCGTAAGACCTCCGAACTTGTACCTGAGCCTGCTGAGTGACTCGCGGCTCCCTGAAGATCGTAAGACCTCCGAACTTGTACCTGAGCCTGCTGAGTGACTCGCGGCTCCGACCGACTCTCACGGTCCCGCCGGACCCCGACTACAACAACATATCCCCCAGTTCGAGGATTGTGAGCTGTGCGCCGGATACGTCCTTACCTTGAACCTTTGCCAGAGACTGTCCCGCTACCCCCTACCCCTTCCGAGACTCATTGAGCCCGTGCTCTCCTTGTACATATTTGCAGTGATAACCTACTTGATAAAGATTGATTTCTAAGAACACGGTGTGGTCACTCTGTGTCGTGTGGTGCCAGAAGTACGATCCTAGATACGAGATTCCTCCCCCTGGAGAGTCTCCCGCCAGTGCCCGGCTACGATACTTCGAGGGTGGGTCTCAGGGTAGTCAGGACCCCTTTCCGGGCTCCTCTGAGGTCGCCGTCTAACAAAGGAGTTTTGTCGCTCCTGTGTCACTTGCCAAGCCAGTGGTAAGTCAGGTGGCACGACAAAGGCCCCCCTCATACCACTGCCGGTGGTGGGGGTACCCTTTGAACGGGTGGGGATCGACATTGTCGGACCAATGGAACCCCAGACAGCATCAGGGCACAAGTTTATACTGTTGGTGGTGGACCACGCCACCAGGTATCCTGAAGCTATTCCCCTTAGGACCACTACAGCACCTGTTGTGGCACGAGCCCTAGTTGGAGTGTTCTCCAGAGTGGGCTTCCCTAAGGAGGTTGTCTCTGACAGAGGTGCAAACTTCATGTCGGGATATCTGACTGCTATGTGGAAGGAGTGTGGTGTCAACTACAAATTCACCACACCCTATCACCCACAATGCAATGGGCTTGTTGAGAGATTCAACAGGACCCTAAAAGGGATGATTCATGGACTACCTGAAAAGCTTCGGCGGAGATGGGATGTCCTGATACCCTGCCTCTTGTTCGCCTACAGAGAGGTCCCGCAGAAGGGGGTTGGCTCCAGCCCTTTTGAACTTCTGTTCGGACATCCTGTAAGGGGACCCCTTTGTTTGGCAAAGGAAGGATGGGAGAGACCTCTCAAAAAGCCGCCATCAAACATTGTGGACTATGTGCTCGGTCTCCGCTCGCGGATGGCTGAGCACATGGAAAAGGCATCTCAAAAGGCTGTCCTGACTGTGTATCAGCCTGGACAGAAGGTGTGGGTGCTGGAGCCAGTGGCCCCAGCAGCACTCAAAGACAAATGGTCTGGGCCCCACACAATCATTGAGCAAAAGGGAGAGGTCACCTACTTGGTAGACCTGGGAACTCCCTGGAGCCCCCACCGGGTGCTCCATGTAAACAGGCTCAAGGCATATGTCGACAGGGAGGGCATGGGCTTGCTCATGGCCACAGATGAGGGACAGGAGGAGGAGAGTGACCCTCTCCCGGACCTGCTCTCTCAGAACCCTGACGATGGGTCAGTAGATGGTGTTGTCTTTTGTGGCAGCCTCTCTGGACATCAACAACAGGATTGTAAACAGGTTCTTCAATCCTTTCGACATATGTTCTCTCTGACACCCAGTCAGACCAATTGGTGTACCCATGAGGTCGACACTGGGGACAGTCTGCCCGTAAAGAGTAAAATCTATCGACAGCCTGATCATGTCAGAGACTGCATCAAGACAGAGGTGCAGAAAATGTTGGAGCTGGGAGTCATTGAGCCCTCGGACAGCCCCTGGGCTAGTCCAGTAGTTCTCGTGCCAAAACCTCACACCCAGGGCGGTAAGAAAGAGATGAGGTTTTGCGTGGACTACAGAGGTCTCAATGCAGTCACTAAGACTGACGCCCACCCGATACCAAGAGCAGATGAACTTATAGACCGGTTGGCTTTGGCCAACTACTTAAGTACATTTGACCTGACAGCTGGGTATTGGCAAATCAGGTTAGCTGAGGAGGCCAAGCCCAAAACAGCATTTTCTACCCCGGGTGGGCATTATCAGTTCGTGGTAATGCCCTTTGGTTTGAAAAATGCACCTGCCACCTTCCAAAGGCTGGTGAATCGAGTTCTCACTGGGTTGGACGACTTCTGTGCGGTGTATCTGGACGATATCGCTGTCTTTAGCTCCACCTGGGAGGATCACCTGGTCCACCTGAGGAAAGTGTTAGAGGCCCTGCAAAAGGCAGGCCTCACTATCAAGGCCACTAAGTGCCAGATAGGGCAGACACAGGTTGTATACCTGGGCCACCTTGTAGGTGGAGGCCAGGTTCAGCCATTGGAGAGCAAAATACAGGCCATCCAGGACTGGGCTCCACCAACCACCCAGACTCAGGTTCGAGCTTTCTTGGGCCTGACTGGTTATTACCGGAAATTTGTCAGAAATTATGGATCCATTGTGACCCCGCTAAACGATCTGACAAGTAAAAAGATGCCAAAAAAAGTTCAGTGGACAGCAAGCTGTCAAAAGGCATTCGATGACCTAAAGCAGGCCATGTGCACAGCGCCTATCCTAAAGAGTCCAGACTACTCCAAAACATTAATTGTCCAAACAGACGCTTCGGAGTTGGGTGTGGGGGCTGTTCTATCTCAACTGAATTTTGATGGTCATGACCAGCCCATAGCTTTTATTAGCAGGAGGCTGACCCCCAGAGAGAAGAATTGGTCAGCTATTGAGAGGGAGGCCTTTGCTGTGGTTTGGGCCCTGAAGAAGTTGAGGCCATACTTGTTTGGCACTCACTTCAAGATTCAGACCGACCATAAGCCCCTCTTGTGGCTAAATCAAATGAAGGGTGAAAACCCCAAACTACTTAGGTGGTCCATTTCCCTACAGGGGATGGACTTCACAGTGCAGCATAGACCTGGCACTGATCATGGCAATGCAGATGGGCTCTCCAGGTATTTCCACTTAGAGCAAGAAGACTCACCTGGTCAAGGTTAGCTTATTGTCCCAAAGTTTGGGGGGGGGGGGTCATGTAGGAGAGTAGGGTCTGCAATCCTATGATCACCCAGATTTTTTTTGCTTTTTGCTTCATTGGTTTCCCTGGCTGTGGGCCTGCCAATCAGACCCACAGCCTAGCTGTTCTCTCTCGAAATTAACACACATGTACCTTAGGTGCATCCACTAATTGGAACTGGGCCGCCTTATCAGTCCCTGTATCAGCATACCACAGGTATCCAGGGCATCGGTGTACCCAGGGCCTACCAGGGGCTGCAGCATGTATTATGCCACCCCTGGATGGCCGCCCAAATCTGACACAACTGGCTGCACGACAGCTGGGGCAAGGTGGTGTAATCACCCGTTGCTGTAGGTGTAGTATTCCTATACCTAACCCTAGAATGGACACATGGATTCCTATCAGTCACTCCTATGGCAGGCCTTATCAATCCTGAAGGCAGAGTGCGGGGAATCATGTGGGATGGTGCTCTGGCGCGAGCTGAGCCCGTCGACGGCTTGCGGAACCAAGCCCTAATAGCCGTTCCATGGTGACACGGGCCAACTACCTTAAAATGCATTATAATCCTCGCGGTTATTTGCTAACTCTGGCATCGCATCACCCACACATGTCGAGTAAGGTGTCATACGAATTGGAATACGAACCCCTCGCCAATTCTGGCGACGGGGTTAGCATTCCCCCCTTTTAGAGGGGCACGACATGGAAGTAACCTTGAACCCCGGTTAAAGTTGACTCAAGCCTCAGCATCACAAAATGGATGCTGCCACCAGACACAAGTCTGACCTCCTGCTGCTGGGAGACCTTCCAGCGAGGGGAGCTTGGACACAGGGTTTCCTGTCGAGGGCGGTGTTAGCACCATCCCAGACAGGGTTTGTGTATCCCAGGTAGGCAGGGCTGAAAGGAAGGTGATTGCAAGTGGCACCCCGGTGCTCACTGTGCATAGCCCGGCTCAAAACAGTTTCGGGGGCAACCCTGCCCCTGAGCTGGGGCGAAGCCGGACAAAGGATAGGGGTGTAACCACCCCCCTCCTGGCCCCACCCATAGGTAGGACCTAGTCACGGGCCAGCCCCTTTTCCTAGAATAAAGGTAGGAGCGAGTCCCCTTCCCAAATTGGATAATTATGAATCTTGAACTACTTTCCATGAAAGGAACTCTTGACTATTTCTGAAGACTCTCCCTTGTGGCTAAGGAGTAGCCACCCTGCACCAGCAGGCACCACCTAAGCGCTTGCGGTTTGCTGTACGTCTCTCCCACGGATCAAGACTGCCTAGCTCGACGAGACCCGGGTTCCCTGCCATCTCTGACCTCTACCTACATCGTCAGCCCAGCTGAGATTCGTAGGTGTGACGAGACCTGCGGGACCGGCCATCTTCAGGACCTACACGACGCTTATCTAGCACGCCCACCGAGGGACCCTCGAGTGAGTGCACCTAGGGTTTGAGAAGCCCTAACCCTGAGCGGCTCCAGCACCGAAGTCTGCCTCCCCAGCATCCACGAGATCTGCGTGGGGGCCCTTCTGCTCCTTGCTGCTCACCGCGTTGTCCGACCACTCGCCGACCGGCTTGTGGCCCTCTTCACGACGCACCACGACAGTCTTTCATCACTGGTCTGGTTGCTCCAGACTGGCTCTTGCTCCCCTTCAACAGAGGAGTACCTCGGACCCTCCTGGTCCACTCCAGACGCCATCTTGACTCCACCGCGTGGGTTTGCCACTGCAAAGACCTGCTGCCCCACTCCTGGGCCCAGCATCATCGACAGCAGACACCTTCGTGGGACATCTCGCCCTCCATCCTGGTCACCGCCGCGCCTCCTGGTCCGAGGAACAGCCGAGTCCAACGTCATCCACCCACCTGGTCGAGGTGACTTCATCCGGTACCTTCCTCGTACCCACACGATCGCTGGCTAGCGGTTGAGAACTGAGTCCCCTCTGCTTTCAGGTTTCCTTCATCACCGATCCAGGCTTGGATCTCGCTGAACATCGACACTGGTCGCCTGCCAGCAATTTCTTCTTTCAGGCTCCTGAGACTACAACGAGGACTCCCGACATCTTGCTGAACCCCACGCAGCCGCAGCCTCTGGGCTAGGTAACTCGAGCATCTCGGTGCTCCATCCTAGGTTCACTCTACAAGTGACCAGTTCCTTTTTCGTTTAGTCCCACTGATCGGATTCCTCCGGAATCAGTAACTTTAAACTTTCTAACCTCTCCCATTCCACTTGCAGTGTAAATGGTTTCGTGCCCTTCGGGCATTTGTGTAAATTGTGCAACCAGAAGTATTTTCCTAAGAGTTTTGTATTGTGCTTAGCTCCCTGACTCATAAAGAGCCAGGGTAGTCTTGTTATAAATAAATATCCTTTATTTTCATAACAACTTGTGTGGTGTCCTTTCACTTGGCGTTCAAGGGGTATATGTGATGGTAAACAGCTGGCTTAACACGCCCTCTAGAGTTTAGCCTGAAGACTGCTCTTGTCCACGCTACTAGGATAGCTGGTCTATAAGGTTGACTTACAACCAATCATCAATAAGGGTCGTTTGGAATGATACACAGTGATCACTAGAATAGTGAGCACTACATATCAGGCCAACTTCTCACAACATGTGCATTCAATCACATAGATTACGAAATTAGAGCTACAGGTCAGAAATTGCGTTAGTTTCTTACTGATCCCATTGTATTCTAGAGTACTGTTGGACCCGGCCTCGTGGCGTGGTCCTTAACCCCATGGATTGTGCCCGTTCCCCGCCCCGGCCTTCACGGGCCACCCGTCTGAACTGCACCAAGGCCCTTCACCCGAAGCCGCACGCGGTCGCATACTCCTCGTGGCTCCGCCATCTTGTTGGCATCTACGTCACACTGTGCACCAGCCAGCGCGACCCCGCTCAACCCGGCCTCGACCCCAGCGAAGCCCCGACATCGAGGCACCACGAACTGGCCAGGGGGTGCCGCAGGAACCATTCATCGCCCCCGGCGGAGGACGGTATCGATGGGACCCCCAACTGTCCTCCCCTCTCGAGGTGTGATCGCCCGGCAACTCCCTTGGGCCTGGCGCCTCTCCTGCTGGGCGTCTGGCCACCTCCACCCGGCCACTCCGCCCTCCCGGGCGCATAGGTCCGGACATCAAAGGGCTCCAGACCTATATCTGGGGCGACCCCACCACAGATCGGCAGTTGTATCCCGGAATCGAGAGCCCTGCTGATTGAATCGCGGCTGACCCTACGGAGAAGAACTCTTGTCGGAACCATCACGAGCCCTGCGGACTGCGTCGCGGCTCCCTCTTGTGAACGATCTGAACCACCTGGAACATCGGAGCCCTGCTGACGCCGTCGCGGCCCAACCTCGCTGAAACCTTCCTCGGAGCCCTGCTGACGACGTCGCGGCTCGAGCTGAGCAGAAGACCATCTTGAGAGCCCTGCTGATTGAATCGCGGCTCTCCACGAACTGTACGCCAGAGCCCTGCTGACGCCGTCGCGGCTCGACCCCTCCGAGATCGGAGGTCCTCCAGCTTGAGGATAAGAACTGGGCCCCAGGTACCCTGGTACCGCATTCCCGCCAAAGACTGTCCCGCTACCCCTACCCTTCCAAAGAGACATTGAGACTTTTGGTGGATCCCTCGATCCCTTCGTGTAAATATTGAACTCGTAAACCTTTTATTGCTGATAAAGAATTGCTTGTCGTAAAGACAACCTCCTTGAGTCCTGTGTGGTGGTGTTACTGTGCTAGTACGTGATAGGAGAAGGATCTCTCAGGAGACTTCTCGGCAGCGCTCGGCTACTTCGTGCAGTGTGAGGGCCCCCCTTGGTGGTCTCGCCGACTCCTCGGGGTCCGCCTTCCAACATTTGGTGGCCAGCGACGGGATCCGAGCCGAACGCAATACGTACCAGCCAGTACCCACTAGCTACCCATCCAAACGAACAGCATCATGAGCAGCCAGGAAAACAACGCGACAATGGAGTTCCAGCCCGAACGGCTGGAGGAATATACGCACAAAGAGTTAGAACAGTTCTGCAAGGACAAAGGCATTGCAACCACCGGCCTAGGTACCAAAGAGGAGATGCAGAAGGCTCTAAGGGCATGGTGGGAGGCCGGGGCAGGCCCCTCCCAGGAAGAAGGTCCCCTGCCCCTGACTGAGACCACATCAACCGCACTGACTCCGGCAACCGGAGGAAGAAAGAGCCTAGAAACCGGCCTCTCCGAAGACGAAATACGAGAGCGGGAGAAGGTCCGGAGCCACGAGCTGGAGCTCGCACGACTGCGGCTGGACGGCGAACTCCAGCTGGCAGAAAAGAAACTGGCCCTAGAGCAGCTACGGCTTCAAGAGGAGATCGAGGAGAAGAGACGACACCGGGAGTTGGAGGAGAAGAAACTGACTCTTGAGCACGAGCGCAGTCTCAAGGAGCTCGAGATCAAGGCCAAGAACGGAGGGACCAACACCCCCAGTACTAGAGACACTCTACCGCCTTCCGAGACAAAGGTACATATCCCGAAAGAGGTCGTCAAGGAGTATTACAAGAATGACGACATCCAACAATGGTTCAAGGCCTACGAGGTGGCCATGACCTCTCATCGGGTGCCCCGAAAAGACTGGGGCGCGGGCCTGTGGGGGCGGTTCCTGAGTGAGGGTCGAGACATGCTGCTCCAGCTGCCGGAGGAGGTGATGACCTCCTACGATCACATGAAGGAGGCCTTGCTCACCCGCTACGGGCTAACCGCGGAAATGTACCGCCAGCGGTTCAGAGACTGCAAGAAAATCCCGGGTACCACATGGGTGGAATATGTGGACTTTTTCAGCCGGGCCCTAGAAGGGTGGATCAAAGGGAGCAAAGTAACCACCTACGGGCAGTTGGTCGACCTCATCGTGTGGGAGCACCTCTCCAACAATTGCTTTGTGGAACTAAGACAGCACCTCCTCGACAGCAAAATGACCGACCCACGAAAACTCGCCGTCGAGGCCGATCGATGGGTCAACTCCCGGGTCCCCCGGAACTCAATGGGGGAGTACCAGAGGAACCCCACCGGACCCCCCCGCCAGCGCGGTGGAGGGGGAGGGCCGAACAGGAACGGAGACCCTCCCGCCGGGGCCCCCAGGAGCCCCCCTCGAGGGCCACCGCAGCAACAACTCTCTCCGAGCCTAGCCCGAAGGGGGGCGCCCCCGGCCAGACCCGGACCACGGCCACCAGTGACCTGCTACGGCTGCCAACAAACCGGACACTATGCCAGCGATCCGGTCTGCCCCCTGAACCGAAGAAACGGGGCCGGCGGGCCCCCGCCCCGACAGCTGGCGGCCGCCGCCCTGGGAGAAGGAGAAGAGGAAGAGGAGACCCTCGACCGAGGAAACACTGAGTGGGAGCCGGCAGCCATGTCCCTGGTCTGCCTGGGTAGCCGAGAAATGGTACCCTGCACCCCCATCCCAAGCAACACCCAGAAGTACCGGCAGCAGGTCACGGTCAATGGACAATGGGCCGAAGCCCTTCGTGACACAGGCGCCAGTATCACCGCTGTCCGCTGCCACCTGGTGACCCCTGAACAGATTCTACCGAATGTCCTGTGCCCCGTACGGACGGCCGACAACAGTGAAAGCCTGTGCCAGATGGCCCTGGTCCCCTTCGAGTGGGGAGGGGTGACGGGCCTGCTGAAGGTGACGGTGCGCGACGACGCCCCTGTCGACTGTCTCCTGGGGAACGACTTGGAGAGTTCCCCCTGGGCTCAAGTGGAGCGACGAGAGCACCTCCGCATGTTGGGACTGGCTGACTGGGCCTGCGCCATCACCCGGTCCATGACCGCCCGGGCCCCCCGCTCATCCTCGACCTCCGGGGCCGCCCAAGCCGAGGGGCTCACACCCCCTCCCACCAGCAGCGAGGAGGAGGCGGACACCGACCCTGGACCCAGCGAATCCTCCCCCGAAGAGATGGCGTCCCCGAGCGCCCTACCAGAACTGACACAATGGCGACATGAAGGGGGCCCCACCCGAGAGCAGTTCCAGCAAGAACAGCAGTCCTGTCCCTCTCTCGAAGGGGTCCGACAACAGGCGACCGCGCAAGCCGACGGTGACCAGACCGGCACCCACTGGGTCTACTGGGCCGAGGGCCTGTTGTACAGTGAACAGAAAGTGGCAGAACTCGGGGCCAGCCGCGTGTTGGTGGTCCCCCTCCGCTTCCGGGAGTTCCTTCTCAACCTGGCACATGATGTGCCCCTCGCCGGACACTTGGGGCAAGACAAAACGTACAGTCGTCTGGTGACCCACTTCTACTGGCCCCGGATGCGGAGAGACGTGGACAACCACTGCCGGTCCTGCCAGACCTGCCAAGCCAGCGGGAAGACGGGGGGGTCGGGTCAAGGCCCCCCTCCAGCCCTTTCCAGCCGTCAGCACCCCGTTCGAACGGGTCGGAATCGACATTGTGGGGCCCCTGGACCCCCAGACCGCCCTGGGCCACCGCTTCATCCTGGTCCTCGTGGACCACGCCACCAGGTACCCGGAGGCGGTCCCGCTAAGAACCATAACGGCCCCTGTGGTAGGCCGGGCCTTGATGGGGATCTTCTCCCGAGTGGGATTCCCCCGCGAAGTGGTGAGCGACCGCGGCACGAACTTTATCTCCAGATACATGCGGTCCCTGTGGCAGCAGTGTGGGGTCACATACAAGTTCACGACCCCCTATCACCCTCAGGGGAACGGACTGGTTGAGCGGTTCAACCGAACATTAAAAGGGATGATCCAGGGCCTGGAAGAGCCCCTCAGGCGGAGATGGGATGTTCTGCTGCCGTGCCTCCTGTTTGCCTATCGGGAGGTCCCGCAGAAGTCCCTGGGGTTCAGCCCGTTCGAGCTATTGTATGGACACCCGGTCCGCGGACCGCTCAGCCTGGTCAAGGAGGGTTGGGAGATGAAGCCCCAAGGCGCCCCTCCTGACGTCTACCGATACCTCCTGACTCTCCGGAACCAGACCCGCAAGTTCCGAGCCATGGCCGAAGCCAACCTCGAGGCCAGCCTGGAGGACATGAAGCGGTGGTACGATCGGAACTCCTCTACCATCGAATTCGAGCCCGGACAGAAGGTATGGGTCATGGCCCCGGTCGAACCCGGCGCCCTCCAGGACAAGTGGACCGGGCCCTTCAAGGTAGTGGAGAAGAAAAGTCCCGTCACTTACCTGGTCGACCTGGAGTCCCCCCGGAACCCCCTCCGGGTCTTACATGCGAACAGGCTAAAACCCCACTTTGCCCGGACCGAACTGAGCCTGCTGCTGGCGACCGACGAGGGGGGCGAGGACGACTCCGAACCCCTGCCCGACCTCTTGCAGTCCAACATTCATGACGGATCGATCGAAGGGGTCCAACTCGCCTCTTCCCTGACTCCGGAACAGCGCAACGACTGCCAGCGACTGCTGCGGGTTTACGCAGCCCTCTTCTCCCTCACCCCGGGGGTGACCCACTGGTGCGTCCACGACGTCGACACCGGGGAGAGCCCCCCGTGCGACACAGAGCCTACCGGGTGCCTGACCGAGTGCGGGCCTGCATCCAGGCCGAAGTAACGAAGATGCTGGCCCTGGGGGTCATCGAACCCTCCGACAGCCCGTGGGCCAGCCCTGTCGTCCTGGTGCCCAAGGCCGCAGCTCCCGGCCACCCCCCAGAGTTGCGATTCGGTGTGGACTACCGAGCCCTGAATGCAGTAACCAAGACAGACGCCCACCTGATACCCCGGGCCGACGAACTCATCGACCGCCTAGGGGCCGCTCGCTACTTGAGCACGCTGGACCTCACCGCCGGGTACTGGCAAATCCAGCTCACCCCCGGCGCCCAAGAAAGATCCGCCTTTTCGACCCCGGATGGGCATTACCACTTTCGGGTGATGCCCTTCGGAATGAAGAACGCCCCGGCCACCTTCCAAAGACTGGTGAACAAGGTTTTGGCCGGGCTTGAGGCCTTCAGCGTGGCCTACCTAGATGACATTGCCGTGTACAGCAACCACTGGGCCGAGCACCTCCTTCACCTGAAAGCCGTCCTGGCCGCCCTCCAGCGGGCCGGGCTCACAATCAAGGCCAGCAAATGTCAAGTCGGCCACGGATCCGTGACCTACCTGGGCCATCAAGTGGGGAGCGGGCAGGTGGCCCCCCTCCAAGCGAAGATAGATGCCATCCAGGCCTGGGAACCCCCCACTACCCAGACCGCGGTCCGGGCCTTCCTGGGCCTCACCGGATACTACCGGCGGTTTATCCGGGACTATGGGAGCATTGTTGGCCCCCTCACAGAGTTAACGTCCAAAAAGCAGCCCAAGAAGGTACACTGGACACCCCGCTGCCAAACAGCCTTCGACACCTTAAAGACAGCCATGTGTACTGCTCCGGTGCTGCATGCCCCGGACTACCAGAAGGAGTTCGTGGTACAGACGGACGCCTCCGAGTATGGGATCGGGGCCGTCCTATCCCAAGCCGACGAAAAGGGGCTCGACCGACCAGTGGCCTTCATCAGCCGACGACTACTGCCCCGAGAGCAACGCTGGAGCACCATTGAGCGTGAGGCCTTCGCTGTGGTGTGGGCCCTCAAGAAGCTCCGGCCCTACCTCTTTGGTACCCACTTCCGGGTCCAGACCGACCACCGGCCCTTGCGGTGGTTAATGCAAATGCGGGGCGAGAACCCCAAGCTGCTGCGGTGGTCCATCTCGCTACAAGGGATGGACTTTGACGTCGAACACCGGCCCGGCAATGACCACGCCAACGCCGACGGCCTGTCCCGCTTCTTCCGCCTTGACGAGGAGAATCCCCAAGGAGATGGGTGACTCTCCATGCCTTCGGCTGGGGGGGACGCCTGTTGGACCCGGCCTCGTGGCGTGGTCCTTAACCCCATGGATTGTGCCCGTTCCCCGCCCCGGCCTTCACGGGCCACCCGTCTGAACTGCACCAAGGCCCTTCACCCGAAGCCGCACGCGGTCGCATACTCCTCGTGGCTCCGCCATCTTGTTGGCATCTACGTCACACTGTGCACCAGCCAGCGCGACCCCGCTCAACCCGGCCTCGACCCCAGCGAAGACCCGACATCGAGGCACCACGAACTGGCCAAGGGGTGCCGCAGGAACCATTCATCGCCCCCGGCGGAGGACGGTATCGATGGGACCCCCAACTGTCCTCCCCTCTCGAGGTGTGATCGCCCGGCAACTCCCTTGGGCCTGGCGCCTCTCCTGCTGGGCGTCTGGCCACCTCCAACCGGCCACTCCGCCCTCCCGGGCGCATAGGTCCGGACATCAAAGGGCTCCAGACCTATATCTGGGGCGACCCCACCACAGATCGGCAGTTGTATCCCGGAATCGAGAGCCCTGCTGATTGAATCGCGGCTGACCCTACGGAGAAGAACTCTTGTCGGAACCATCACGAGCCCTGCGGACTGCGTCGCGGCTCCATCTTGTGAACAATCTGAACCACCTGGAACATCGGAGCCCTGCTGACGCCGTCGCGGCCCAACCTCGCTGAAACCTTCCTCGGAGCCCTGCTGACGACGTCGCGGCTCGAGCTGAGCAGAAGACCATCTTGAGAGCCCTGCTTATTGAATCGCGGCTCTCCATGAACTGTACGCCAGAGCCCTGCTGACGCCGTCGCGGCTCGACCCCTCCGAGATCGGAGGTCCTCCAGCTTGAGGATAAGAACTGGGCCCCAGGTACCCTCGTACCGCATTCCCGCCAAAGACTGTCCCGCTACCCCTACCCTTCCAAAGAGACATTGAGACTTTTGGTGGATCCCTCGATCCCTTTGTGTAAATATTGAACTCGTAAACCTTTTATTGCTGATAAAGAATTGCTTGTCGTAAAGACAACCTCCTTGAGTCCTGTGTGGTGGTGTTACTGTGCTAGTACGTGATAGGAGAAGGATCTCTCAGGAGACTTCTCGGCAGCGCTCGGCTACTTCGTGCAGTGTGAGGGCCCCCCTTGGTGGTCTCGCCGACTCCTCGGGGTCCGCCTTCCAACATTTGGTGGCCAGCGACGGGATCCGAGCCGAACGCAATACGTACCAGCCAGTACCCACTAGCTACCCATCCAAACGAACAGCATCATGAGCAGCCAGGAAAACAACGCGACAATGGAGTTCCAGCCCGAACGGCTGGAGAAATATACGCACAAAGAGTTAAAACAGTTCTGCAATGACAAAGGCACTGCAACCACCGGCCTAGGTACCAAAGAGGAGATGCAGAAGGCTCTAAGGGCATGGTGGGAGGCCGGGGCAGGCCCCTCCCAGGAAGAAGGTCCCCTGCCCCTGACTGAGACCACATCAACCGCACTGACTCCGGCAACCGGAGGAAGAAAGAGCCTAGAAACCGGCCTCTCCGAAGACGAAATACGAGAGCGGGAGAAGGTCCGGAGCCACGAGCTAGAGCTCGCACGACTGCGGCTGGACGGCGAACTCCAGCTGGCAGAAAAGAAACTGGCCCTAGAGCAGCTACGGCTTCAAGAGGAGATCGAGGAGAAGAGACGACACCGGGAGTTGGAGGAGAAGAAACTGACTCTTGAGCACGAGCGCAGTCTCAAGGAGCTCGAGATCAAGGCCAAGAACGGAGGGACCAACACCCCCAGTACTAGAGACACTCTACCGCCTTCCGAGACAAAGGTACATATCCCGAAAGAGGTCGTCAAGGAGTATTACAAGAATGACGACATCCAACAATGGTTCAAGGCCTACGAGGTGGCCATGACCTCTCATCGGGTGCCCCGAAAAGACTGGGGCGCGGGCCTGTGGGGGCGGTTCCTGAGTGAGGGTCGAGACACGCTGCTCCAGCTGCCGGAGGAG
This sequence comes from Triturus cristatus, assembly GCF_964204655.1. NCBI lineage: Eukaryota > Metazoa > Chordata > Amphibia > Caudata > Salamandridae > Triturus > Triturus cristatus. Next base: position 556,479,550 of record NC_140592.1, on the reverse strand, counting down.
GTGATGACCTCCTACGATCACATGAAGGAGGCCTTGCTCTTGAATTTACTGTGTCGACATGCCTTGCAATGCCCACAAGGAAAAAATCCTACCAGGCCATGTCCTTCATCTGTAGGATACTGAGTAATGTCATGCTTGACTACCATGTCACGGATATGTTTGTCTCTCCTATATGTGATGGTAGGTCGGTCAGGTAATGTGGTTCCCAAAATACCATCAGATTTCAAAATACTCCAATGTTTGGTGAGTATATGTCTGATTCTTTGTGCCTCTGAGTTAAAAGTTAAAATCATCCGTGTCCCTGTCTTTTCAGTGTCCTCCTCTACACAAGGTCTATCTTTCAAGGTGTCGGTGCGCTGTACACCGTCCACTCGTTCTATAGCTTTTTCAAGAACCCAATTAGGATAGCCTCTACTCTGAAATCTGTTGATGATGACTTCTTGTTCCAGACAGAAAGCCTCAGAGTTATTGCAGTTCCTTTTTGCCCTCAGCAGTTCCCCATACGGTATACTCCATTTGAGGGCTTCCGGGTGGCTGCTAAGGGCATGTAGGATACTGTTATCCGCTGTCTCCTTCCGAAACAACGAGGTGCACAGTTTGTCCTCTTTAATCTCTAAGCAGACATCAAGATACTCAGCTTGGCTGGCATGTATGTTCCCAGACAATGATATGTTGTACTTATTGGTGTTCAATTTCACCAAAAAAGCCTCAGCTTCCTCCTGCTGTCCACTCCAGATGATATATAAATCATCTATATAGCGCAGCCATAAGATGACTTTCTGAAAGTCCTTCTGCAGGGTAGTGCTGGCGAAAATGTCTTGCTCCCAGTATCCCATTAAGAGATTGGCGAAACTGGGAGCAAAGCACGAACCCATCGCAGTATCCTTCACTTGCCTATAGAAGGCGCCATTGAAGGAGAAGATGTTGTTCTTAAGGCAGAAGTCAGTCATTTCCATTATCATCAGACTATGCTCCCGATATTTTAAAGGTCTGTGCTTCAAAAAGTAGTCACAAGCTTCAAGCCCTTGTTGGTGGTCAATAATCGTGTACAATGATTGTACATCGAGTACCATGAACAGATAATTAGATTTCCACTCAAGATTCTCTATCTTAGAGAGAAAATCCTTAGTGTCTCTCAGGTAACTTGGAAGTAGAACAACAAATTCTCTCAAGAAATGGTCAATGTATTTAGAGATGTGCTCGGTAACACACCCAATTGAAGACACAATCGGGCGTCCTGGAGGTTTAATCTTACATTTATGCAGTTTGGGGAGAAGATACAAAATGGGAAGTTTTGGGTGATCTTTCTTCAGATAGCAATATTCTTCCCACTCAATGAGACCTTTGTCTCTCCATGTGGTGAGTTTCTCCCAGATGTCAGTAATACTCTGGTTATATACATTGGTGGTGATCTGTATATAGAAATTACTGTCATCTAATTGCCTCATTGCCTCACTGATGTACTCTTCCCTATCCAGTAACACCACATTCCCCCCCTTATCTGCTGTGCGGATCCCAATGCTAGTGTCTTCAGCTAATGTTTTGAGTGATTGTCTTTGTGTAAAGGAAAGATTATTCTTGGTGTCAAAAGCACGTTTATGTGTATTTAATCTAAGCTTCATCAAAGATTTGATTATACAGTCTTGGAATGAATCGATGTTATCGTGCGGGAGAAGGGGTATGAAGGTGGATTGAGCCCTAAAGTGTGTGTGTGCTGCCGCTGCCTGTTCCACTTCCATATTATCCAAAGTCTGTGTGATGTTAGATGTTTCACTGCTGTTGTTGTTTACTTGGGCCAGTTCAGCTAAAGTAATCAGGGTATCTATATCACTAATCATCAAGTTACTGTCAGGTATACTGTCCGCTTTCTTGCATGGCTGTTGATGTCCCAATCTTTTTAATATGTGCCATTTTTTAAGTTTCAATTTTCTTACATATTTAAAAAGATCAATTCTAGTATCTGTGTACTTGAAAGAGGAAGAGGGGCAAAATGAGAGACCTAAGCAAAGTGTACATTTTTCTACATCAGTCATTGGTCTTTTAGACAGATTCACCACTGTTCTATTTACCATTTCGGTATCCATTAGTAATTTTTGTTTTAGCGTGTTCGGCGATTTCCCACTACGCCCCTTCCTCTGCCTGTGTTCCCAACGTTGTTGGATTCTCTTCTTTCTGTTACGACGTTTCCCCTGCCTCTTCCTCATCCACGTCCCCGTTATGTTGGGGGTTTGCTGTCCCTTGTAGATTGTCGATCCTTCTGCAGGACCCGAAACTCCTCTAAAAAATTAATTGGCCTCGAATTTCTTTCTTCACCAGATGTATTCCCACAGTGGGAATACATCTGGTGAAGTGAGAAATTCCAAACCGCAGCACAGGCCTCCATCTCAATGGTTGACCAACGTTTCTCTCTGGGGGTCAACCTTCTGCTTATGAAAGCTACTGGTTGATCCTGACCATCATTCAACTGTGACAGTACAGCCCCTACCCCCAACTCAGATGCATTTGTTTGGACAATGAACTTTTAGGAGTAGTCAGGACTTTGCAGAATGGGAGCAGTGCACATGGCCTGCTTCAGGTCATCAAATGCCTTTTAACAGCTAACTGTACACTGAACCTTTTTGGGCATTTTCTTAGAGGTTAAGTAATTCAGGGGTGTCACTATTGATCCATACCCCTTGACAAATCTTCTATAGTACCCAGTCAGGCCTAAGAAGGCTCTCATCTGAGTCTGGGTAGTGGGAGCAACCCAGTCCATTATGGTCTGGATTTTGCTCTGCAATGGTTGAACCTGGCCTCCACCTACAAGGTGGCCCAGGTATACAACCTGACTCTGCCCTATCTGGCACTTAGTAGCCTTGATAGTTAGGCCTGCTTTTTGCAGGGCTTCCAAAACATTCCTCATGTGGACCAGGTGATCCTCCCAGGTGGAGCTAAAGACAGCAATATCATCTAGATATGCTGCACTATAGTCTTCCAGGCCTGCAAGGACTTGATTCACCAACCTTTGGAAAGTGGCAGATGCATTCTTCAAACCAAAGGGCATTACCAAAAATTGATAGTGCCCACTAGGGGTAGAAAATGCTGTCTTTGCATTATCAGCTAGTCTGATCTGCCAGTAGCCAGCTGTCAGGTCAAATGTGCTTAGAAACTTGGCAGAGGCCAAAGTATCTATTAGCTCATCTGCCCTGGGGATGGGATGGGCATCAGTCCTAGTGACTGCATTAAGACCCCTGTAATCCACACAAAACCTATTCTCTCTCTTGCCATCTTTGGTGTGAGGTTTAGGTACCAGGACTACTGGACTAGCCCAAGGGCTATCTGAGGGTTCAATAACTCCCAAATCCAACATCCTTTGGACTTCTGTCCTTATACAGTCCCTGACATGGTTAGGTTGCCTGTAGATCTTATTCTTCACAGGTAGACTGTCCCCAGTGTCCACTTCATGAGTGCACCAGGTGGTCTGACTTTGAGTCAGAGACAACATATGTCTGTACTGACTGAGAAATTTTCTGCAGTCAGTTTGTTGCTGGTAAGTGAGGCTGCCTGCCAAGGCTACACCATCAACTGACCCATCATCACGGTTCTGAGAAAGCAGGTCAGGGAGTGGGTCACTCTCTTCCTCCTGTCCTTCATCAGTAGCCATGAGCAAGCCCATGTCTGCCCTGCCAACATATGGTTTTAGTCTGTTGACATGAAGTACCCTGTGGGGACTCCTAGGGGTTTCAAGGTCTGACAAGTAGGTGACCTCCCCTTTCTGTTCAATAAGTGTATGGGGGCCACTCCATTTGTCCTGGAGGGCTGCTGGGGCCACAGGCTCCAACAACCACACTTTCTGTCCTGGCTGGTAAACAGTCAGTATAGCCTTTTGGTCATGCCAGGCTTTTTGTAATTCCTGGCTATCCTCAAGGTTTTTAGTAGCCTTTTTCATTTACTCAGCCATCCTGGAGCGGAGACCAAGTACATAGTCCACTATGTCCTGTTTAGGGGGTTTGAGAGGTAACTCCCATCCCTCCTTCACCATACAAAGGACCTCTGACAGGATGGCCAAACAAATGTTCAAAAGGGCTGTAACCAACCCCCTTTTGTGGCACCTCCCTGTAGGCAAACAAAAGGCAAGGCAAAAGAATATACCATCTCTGCCTAAGCTTCTCTGGGTGACCTTTGATCATGTCCTTTAAGGTTTTGTTGAATCTTTCAACTAAACCATTGCATTGTGGGCGATAGGGTGTGGTGAACTTGTAGTTCACTCCACACTCCTTCCACATAGCAGTTAAGTAACTTGACATAAAGTTTGCATCTCTGTCAGATACTACCTCCTTAGGAAAGCCTACTCTTGAGAATACACCCAAGAGAGCTCTTACCACCACAGGTTCTGTAGTGGTCCTTAGGGGAATTGTTTCTGAGTACCTGGTGGCATGGTCCACCACCACCAGTATAAACCTGTGCCCAGAGGCTGTTTGAGGATCCAATGGACCAACAATGTCAATCCCAACCCTTTCAAAGGGAACCCCCACCACAGGTAGTGGTATCAGGGGGGCCTTTGTGGTTCCACCTGCCTTGCCACTGGCTTGGCAGGTTACACAGCAGCAACAAAACTCCTTAGTGTCATCAGACATGTGGGGCCAATGAAAGTGAGGGACAATTCTGTCCCAAGTCTTGTTTTGGACCAGGTGTCCTGCTAGGGGAATATCATGGGCTAGTGTCAATAGGAAGCCCCTACACTTTAGAGGTATAACCAACCTTCTGAATGCACCAGGCTTGGGGTCTCTACTCTCTGATTAATGGAGTCCATCATCCCAATAAATCTTATGGGGCCACTAGTATTCCCAGCAGCCTCATCAGCAGCTTGCTTTCTGAGGCGTTCAAGAGAGGGGCATGTTTTCTGCTCCTGGCTCAGATCAAACCCGGAAGGGCCCCCTGTCCCCAAGAACTCAACCTGGTCAGGTTCAAGCTCATCTGGGACAGTTCCTTCTTCAGGCTCAAGATCATCTCCCTGAGGAGACTGATCTGCATTCTGAGTCAGGTGGGAAGGCACTGCCTTAACCCTACTGCTTCTCCTCTTGGTAGACACCTGGTCCATTATTCCAGAATCCAGGGCCTGTCCAGTGTTAGACATTTTGGCCTGTGACCTAGTCACAGCAAAGACATGAGCAGGGATCCCTAACATTTCTGCATGTGTCCTGAGCTCTACTTCAGCCCAAGCTGAAGATTCTAGATCATTACGAAACAAGCACTGTACTGTTAGGTCTGCACTTACCACAACCTTCTTAAGGCCAGTTACCCCTCCCCAGGAGAAGTTAACAACCACCAGAGAATGGTCTGTTCTGACATTGCTAGCATTGGTCACTTGGTACATCTCACCAAGTATAATCTGCCCAGGATCCACAAGATCTTTTGTCACCATTGTGACACTTGCTCCTGTGTCCCTGAATGCCAAAGCCTCTATTCTATTTATTTAAGGCTGTTGTCTGTATTTGCCCAGATTACTGGGACTCACAAAGGAATACATATCCATGTCTCCATCCCAGGCTAGAACAGCCTGAGTTGGAACTCTGACTAGGCCAGAGTCCATCTCAGAACCCAGGGTCAACCCTACTACACCCTTATTCTGGACCGTACCACCACCAATTGTAGCTGTACTAGGGGGAACAGTTGCCTTAAGGGCAATGGAGGTTGGGGTAGATTCTTTGGACTTAGTGCAGTCACTGGTCCAGTGAGTTTTCTGCTTACAGATTTTGCACCATGGTTTCTTTTGGCCTTTTCCCTTGTTAGACTGTGAATCCCCACCTGAAGAAGATTTTTGGGGGCCTTGTGAAGACTTCTGGTCTTTACCCTTCTCCCCACCCTTCTCAGAGTTTTTAGGATCTTGCTTCTTGGGTTCACCACCTTGGTTTTGTACCTTCTGCCTCACCTTAGTTCTGACCCACTTGTCTGCCTTCTTTCCCAATTCTTGGGGAGAGGTCAGCTCCGAGTCTACCAGGTACTGGTGCAACAGCTGATTCTGACAGATATTAAGGATCTGCTCCCTCATAATTAAATTGTACAATCCTTTAAAGTCATGCACTTTGCAGACAAGTAACCAACCTCCCAGAGCCTTAGTAGCACAATTTACAAAGTCTACCCAGTCTTGATTCTGTGCCTTTTGGTTATCCCTGAACGTTAACCTGTATTGCTCAGTGGTTAGGCCAAACCAATCAATCAAGGCACTCTTCAGACTGTTGTAATCATCTGCCCCCTCCTCTCTAACAGTGAGGAGCTTATCTCTACATTTGTCTGCAAAGGAGAGCCATAAGATTGCTGCCCACTGCTCCTGGGGGACCCTTTGTACTTTACACACCCTTTCCAGTGCAGTTATCCATTTGTGGATGTCTTCCCCACTCTGGTAGGGAGGGACGTATTCAGGTTTCTATAGTCATGAGACCTCTCCCTATCTCTAGGGATGTTGCTGCCACCATGGGACTCTACTCTCATCTTTTTTCTAGCTCTGTAAAGCTCTAGGGCCTCCTTATCTAGGGCTACCTGCTTTCTTCTGATTTCAAGCTGAGCTTCCTCATTCTGGAGGAGTCTCTCCCTTCTCTCCTGAGAGGTTTCCCTCCTATGAGAGGAGATTGAGTTCCCTATAGATGAGTGAGAATGGTTAGACTCCACTGAGGGAGATCTTGACCTTCAAGGCCCACCACCAACTCACCCAGGATGGACAAAGAGGGGTCCATTGTGGTCCTCTCCATCACGGTCTAGGGGAATTGGATTTTCTAGGTCCAGATCATTGTCATCTGCCTGGCCAGCCTCAGAGGTGAGGTCATGGGGAGTTACACCCCTAGGCCTTTCCTCAGGTGCTGTCCCACCCACTCTGCCTACCTCTTCAGACCCTAAAGATCTGCTAAGGTCATCCAGCCTGAGTACCTCAATGAGATGCTGGATGGTTGGACTTGTACCTGTCTTCAGTTTCCTAGTTGTACATAATGCTCTCAGTTCCATCAATGGGAGGTTATCATGCTGGGAATTTAGAAGCCCATTGGCTTCTGGCAGGGACCTACTGGTTCCTGGCCTTGAAGACATTACTAGTGTGGTGTGGTGTATTGCACTACCTACTCTCGTGTGGCCTACTAAACTCTTTTGAGTTGTAGAAAGGGTGTGCTAAGCTCTTAACACACAACTCTAAGTTCAGTAGAACTTACTGTATTCTAAAGTGTGAGAAGTTGGCCTGATATATGCTGTCCACTAGTTATAGTGGACACCCTGTATCAGTCCAAACAACCCCTTATGGTGATAGGTTAAAGACAACCTTTATTGAAAGCTATCCTAGTGGTAGCTATGGAGAGCAGCCTTCAGGCTAGGTCTTGAAGGAATGTGAAGCAGCTTGTTTTACCAGTCTATAATCTCTTGAATGACCAAATTAAAGGACAACCACACCAAGTATATATTTAAAATATATGTATTTAAGATAAAACACACCCCTCTAGTCTCTTTATGAGGCTAGAGTTCGAAGTACTTAAGTTACAAGTCAGTATTCAACAGTAAAAGCACAAATACACGTTTGGGCCATAGGGGCGTTCCAAACCATATACCAATAAAATGGTATAAGAACCACGACTGAACTAGAAACAAGGCCTAGAAGTGCTTGGACCACAAGGAACCACCCAAGGCAGTGACACAGGGGACCCACGGGGGACGTGTGCAGTGTGAGAACACAGCCGTGAATCGCCGTTAACTTCTATGGAGAAAGTCGCGGTTGGAAATTAAGAGTTTAAGGACACTTAGAGGACGACTACAAGCAAACCCTTTTGGACTTAGAGGTGTCTAGGGCCAACACCCACGGGAGCACCGGAGTACTCGAGTTACCTCACCCAGGGAAGCCGGGTGCATAGGTGTTAAATGATGTCGGGTCGCGGCGTCGTTTTCAATGGAAGCTGCTCAAGAAGTGCTGCTGCCGTGAAGAGGAGAAGTGTCCGAAGATATCCAAGCCTGGATCGAGGATGGAGGAACCTGAAAGCAGAGGGGACAGAGTCTGGGTCACTTACCAGTGACCAGAGGCACGATAGTTCATGCCCACAGATGTCGGGTGCTTCAGGTGAGTTGACGGGTGTCTTGACTCTTCAGCCACGAGGTCCAGGAGGCGTCGACAATGACCAGGATCTGGATTCGAGCTGTCCCACGAAGTCTGTCGAGTGCTGCAGTGTCGATGACCCGATTGGACCCAACAAGCCTTGGCAACGGCAAGTCACTTGGAAACAGAGAAAGGACTTTGATGCAGACCAGCAAGATCTGGGCGACTCACCCCGTGAGGGTAAGTCGGGGCACGTCTGGAGCAACCAGGAAAGCCCAAGCAGAAGAAGTTGATTTCGTGGGGACCCACTAGCCAACGGGCTAGTGATCACGAAGGAACCTCGAGCAGTCGCATTGGAAACTGGCCCATGGGTCACTTGTGGAGTGGAGGCCAGAGATCTTCAGTGCTGTAGATGCCCAAGGCTGGAGCTACTCGGAACCCAAAGCACAACTTCGAGGAAGACCAGGAAGATGATGGACCGGCAAAAAATCACGGTGTCCAGGGGACGCGGTTCCACGTCACCCACGATAGCCACGGGCCTCAGCTTTGCTGTCGACTCTGTGGGGATGCAAAGACTTCGGCGTCCGGCGGGAGCTTCAGAGTTGCAGACCGGACAGTAGCTTCTTTGGTGTCTGCCAAGCAGGGAAGTCACTCCTTGACCCCAAGGGAGATTTCTTCAGTCTTCTAGTCGAAGTAGAAAGTCGAAGGTCCAGGATATATGTTGCAGAGTTTCGTCCAGGGTAATCTAAAGTCTCAAGGACTGGGTTCCCATACTTATACTAAGTTTGGGGGTTGGACATACTCTAGGGACCCACCTATGGGTGTTTGGAAAGAGGGGTGGTTACACCCATTTCCTTTGTCCAGTTTCGCCCCAGAGCAGGGGCAGGTAGCCCCTGCAACCGGTTTAAACTGGACTATGCATCAAGGGTGCCCCCAGTGCAGGACTTCAAAGCACCAGAGAGTGCTCGCGCCCAGCCCCAATACACATCTGCCTGTCTGGGGAGGTGGTTACACCTCCCTGGGACAGGAAACCTATTGTAAAGGCCTCCCCGCCGGAGTTTCGGTCATCAGCAGGAGGCCAGACCCATGTCTGTGGCATCCATTTTGTGATGCCAGTGCTTTAGAAAGTCTTTACTGGGTAGACCAGTGTGAACATGTCTCTATCTCTAGAAGGGTGGAATGCTACACCCGCCGCCAGAACTGGGGGTGGGGGTAGTATTCCAAAGTGTTTGACACCAAACACGACATGTTTCTGTGCAGTCAGTCCAAAGTTAGCATTTACCGCGAGGTTATAATGCACTTAAGAGTATAGGGTCAGGCTGCACCACAAACAGCATCAGAGGAGCTACTCCGAATGCTGCAGAGGGGCTCTGCTCATGCAGGGGCACCTTCTCACATAAAAACCAAGCACTCTGCCTTCAGGTTTGTTCAGGCTTGCCATAGGAGTGACTTATAGGTTTATATGTGTGTATATATATATAGTGATATAGGTAAACTATATCACAGTAAGGGGTGCATGCACCACCTTACCCAGGCTGCAGTAGCAGATCTGTGGTGTCATTTTGGGTGGCTTTCCAGGGGTGGCATAATACATGCTTTAACCCCTGGTAGGCCTCTGGGGTACCTATGCACTGGGTACATAGTGTACCACATACTAGGGCCTCACAAGGGTACCTGTATTGCATTTGCCATTTTACACGTTACACGTGCTGACCGGCATATTGACCTTGATTCAATGTGATGCTCTGGTCTTCCATTTTGTTGTACTGCATTTCCATTTTGTGCTGCTTTGACCTGTAGTTACACTTCAGCAGTAACATAAACATGTTTTTCACGTGAACCAGTACGAACTGGTGCAAGACATACCTCGTGAGGTTATTTTGTACCTTGAGCTTGTTTTTGTGCATTCTATGCTTATCTCTAGGACAGAGGGAGGATGCGCTGTGCAAGGCTCTCCAAGGTCGGAGACAGGAAAAGGAATGTCTTTTGCCTCGGCGCACCCAAGCAGAATCTGGCCAGGTCTGTATGGGTGGATCTGACGCAGAGATGCGGCCAGCACCTATGATGGATAGATGGGCGAGAACGCCTGCTAGAGATTTCTCGAATGTGTTGATTTAACTATAAAAAGCGGTGTCTGTGGGGTGGAGCTCAGGAACTCAGTCTTGGAGTGGACGCACTCGCGGGATGACTTTGGTGCCCGGAGAGATTACTTCCTGTACCCCAGTCTCTACAGGGTTCCTGACTTGGTGTTTTCGGTGCTTGGCCAGGGATGTTGAAGACTCCGGTGCAGACGCATCTGGTGAGGTGCTTTCTACATTAACTGTTTATATATCTATATTCAAGATCTCATATTTGTATATATATAGTGTGGTGTATTCATTGTTTCACTTGGTGCCTAAGAACTTAATAGCTACAGTGACTTATCGCCCTTGTATACGATACTAATAAAGCTCATTTTACCTCCAGAGGAGTGTTGGAGTTTCTGTGTAAGTAAGTGGTGTGTGTAAGTTTAGATTACGCAAGTGGGCAAGGCAATACATTTTGGCGAAGTCGGGCAGGATACGTAAATAACGAGGGTAGGAACATGTTTATAAAGACGAAAGGTGGTTTTGGTTCCTTGGCACCAAGTGAAATTCCTTTTGCCCCCATGCAAGTTCCTGGATGGGAGGCGACGCCGTACTCCACGCTGGTGCGTGAGTATTCTAAAAGCACAGGATTAAGTGAGAGTTGGTTTGACTGTTTGGGCGAAGCAACGCCAGAAGATGTTTTAAATTGTTTACAGAAGGTTCCTGTGGAAAAAGGTAAAGAATTATATACAGTGAGCCGCCGAGGTTGGGCTCTGTTGCATGCCTACCGTCAAGTTTTTGACAAATGCTTATCTCTGCAGCGGGAACAGTTGAGCTTAGAAAAACAACTCGTTGAAGCAAAGAATATGTCAACGATGCTTTCCTGTCAGAATAAGCTATTACAAGACAAATTAGAAACATATCAGACTATAGCAGAACGGGCTGCAGTCCGAGTCGCTGAATACAGATACAGGAAAAGGAGGGGTAGAGTGAGTAAGCGAAAAGTCCATTTAGCGATTGCCAAAGCAGGCTTAGATTTTGATCCATCCACCTGGGACTCTAACATCTGGGAATCATCAGAGTTCTCCTCAGAAGGAGAGCAGCCTTTTCAGAAAGAAAGACAGGAGGAGGAGGTAAATAATAGCAAGAGAGTGAAAGTGCAGCCCATTCTAAGACGGAAACTTCAATCCAGTCCACAGCACCTGGACAGGGTTATGTTAAATTGTCTGGAGGATTTTACTCAACAGGAGATCAGTGATATTTTAGAAAGATTTAGACAGAAGTCAAGCGAGGCACTATTAACTTGGATGGTGCGCCTCTATGATCAAGGCGCTTCTGGAGTAATGTTAGACAGTGGAGATGCTGCTAAATTTTGCACTCTCAGTACTGATCCCACTGTGCAGGGACATTTTCGGAATTACAATGGTAATGACCAAATTACCCTGTTGCAAATAGCGCAGGGATGTGGTTACAGGTATCCCACAGAGTCAGACTGGCCCGGGAATGAAAAACCATGGTTCACCCTGAGAGATGCCATGCAGAAAATTAAGGAGGAGGGAATGAAGCTCGCAATCCTTATAGGTCAGGCGCATGATTTGGCGGGTCAGAGAATGACTGTGTCAGTACGGAATAAAATAATTTGTTTAGCACCCCCGCATACAAAACGGTGATAATGACTTTGTTGATTAACCAAACTGGTAATACCATAGGAGAAGTAGTTGAGGCGATCCGTGAGTTGGGAGAGCTTGGGGAATGAAACAGGCCAGACAGGGCTTCGCGCTCAGAGTCCCGCACTGACAACAACCGAGTAACCCGACGTGATATGTTTTTGGCGCTGTTAAAGGATGGGGTGTCGAGGAGTGAGATTGATGGTATTGAGACCAAAAGCATGTGGGAAATGTACCGTAAGCGAGGACTGGATAGGAAGGAGGGGAGTAGGCATCTGAATAAAAAAGATTACAAGAAAGTAAGTCGCAGGGAAGCAGAGTCTGAGGAGAAGCACAACAAAGCAGGTCAGTAGAGGGAGAAAGAGAGGGAATCTCATGTGAAAGTGACAAAAGAGAAAGGTTGGGACCGAGACTGTACAGATTCAGATGGGGACCGGGAAGAGGAGGAGTTGTTCCCTGAGGGTTACCCGACATTGTATTCAGATCTGCGCCGGGACTTGCGCCGGGCAGATACAGAGCTGCGCAGGAGAAAATTAGATTAGGAAATGGGCCAAGCTCCGGTGCAGGGATGGGCTTGCAAAGATAATAGACCGCATGTGAGGGTTGAGATCTATTGGAAAAATAGAAACGTTCAAGAGGTGCGGGCTTTAGTAGACACAGGAGCGGAGGCCACGTTGATACATGGCAATCCACGAAAATTTAAAGGACAGTATTTTACTATCAGGGGTTTGGGTGGACAGGAGACACCAGCAGTGCAAACGGTAATTCAGATGAAAATAGGCAGTCTTCCCAAGAGAGCATACACTGTCTTGATTGTGCCCATTCCCGAGTACATCATTGGTATTGACATTCTGAAAGGTATGACCCTATATTTAGATGACGGATAATATCAGTTTGGGTCAAAGCAGTACCTCTCGGTGGCTGCTGTGAGGGTGGGGCGCTTGAAGATTCCCCCAGTGAAGGTGCCCCAAGCAACAAAAGTGGTTCATATGAAGCAGTACAGAATCCCAGGGGGACATGAAGAGATTACCACAAACATACGGGACTTGGTGGAGGCGGGGGTGGTGAGACCGGTTACCACGACGTGGAATAACCCTGTGTGGCCCGTGCGCAAACCGGATGGAAGCTGGCGCATGACTGTTGATTACCGCGAGCTGAATAAGCATACGCCCCCGTTGACGGCCGCGGTCCCAGACACCATCACTTTGATTGAGAAAATTCAGAAACACAATGGGACATGGTATGCGGCACTTGATATTGCCAATGCTTTTTTCACGATTCCAATTGCCCCCGAGTCCCAGGAACAATTCTCCTTCTTGTGGAATGGTAGGCAGTTCACATTCCAATCTTTGCCACAAGGGTATTTACATAGCCCTACAATCTGTCACCGGTTGGTGGCAGAGCATTTGGATGAGGTGTCAGTTATTCCTGGGGTACAACTTTGTCATTACATTGATGATGTGTTGATTCAAGGAGAGACCCAAGAACAGGTGCAAGCTCAGCTAGACCGAATTGTAGAGTATTTGCAAAGCAAAGGGTGGGTGATTAACCCAGAGAAGGTGCAGGGACCCTCCCAGAGTGTGAAGTTTTTAGGTATTCAGTGGCATCAGGGGCATAGAGAGGTGCTGCCACAAGTAAGGCAAAAGGTCAAGGAGTTTGCAGTGCCGCGAAACAGGAAGGAGGCGCAGCGTTTCATTGGATTGTTTGGTTTTTGGAGACAGTACATTCCTCATTTGAGTCAGATCTTGGCCCCTCTATACAAGGTTACACGGAAGAAGCATGAGTTTGAGTAGGGGGAGGCCCAGCAACAGGCATTTGAGTCAGCGAAGGAGGCTATACAGCGTGCCCTGTATCTATGGCCCATACGAGAGGCAAGCATCGATTTGAATGTAACGGTCCAGGATCAGTATGCGACCTGGAGCCTGTGGCAAAAACAGGGGAGACAGAAAGTGCCCCTAGGGTTTTGGACAAAGAAATTACCTGATGCTGGAGAGCGGTACACTCCTTTTGAAAAGCAGTTGTTGGCATGTTATTGGGCTCTGGTGGATACCGAGCAATTAACCCTGGGGCACAATGTATTTTTGAGACCTGATATTCCTATCATGCAATGGGTGATGAGCTCACCCAAGACACACAGGATTGGGCATGCACAGGAGGCTAGCGTCATAAAGTGGAAGTGGTACATACAAGACAGAGCACGAGTGGGTCCTAAAGGTACCGCAGTGCTGCATGAGCAAGTGGCGCAGACTCCAGTAGCAGATGCAGAAATGTTGCTAGATGTACCCAGAGTACGAGAGTCCCCAGTGAAATGGGGCGGGCCATTCTCAGAGTTGTCCGCGGAGGACAAAAAGCATGTGTGGTTTACAGATGGCTCAGCCAGATATGTAGGGACCAAGAGACATTGGAAGGCGGTGTCATACAATCCTGTGACCAAAAAGTTGCTGTCGACTACTGGAGAGGGAAGAAGTAGTCAGTTCGTAGAATTGTACGCGGTTTACCAGGCTTTAAAGCAAGAGCTCCCTGGTACATGTCACATTTATACTGATTCATGGTCTACGGCCAATGGGTTAGCCACTTGGCTTCCCACATCGCATGCTCACAATTGGATGATTCACAATAGGGAGGTTTGGGGAAAGGAGCTGTGGCAGGAGATTTGGGAATTGTTGTCCCAGAGTACAGTCACAGTTTATCATGTTGATGCTCATTGCCCGACTGACTCACTAGAGCGTTGGTGCAATTCCATTGCAGACCAAGAAGCGAAGATTCGTGAAGCTGAGGTGGCGACGCAGGATTCTGACTTGGTGGGCATGGCTAAATGGGCGCATCAGAAGAACGGACATTTGGGCGAGCGAGCCACTAGCAGGTGGGCAGAAAGTAGAGGGATGTGTATTCCACTAGATTTGATTAAAACTGCGATCATTCACTGTCCCGTTTGTCAGTATACCCAACACAGACCGGTTCCACAGGTAGTGAGAGGCCAGCTAGGCAGAGGGAAGTTGCCAGGGCAAATATGGCAAACTGATTTCATCGGGCCAATGCCAATGAGTCGAGGATGTCAGTATGCATGCACGGTGGTGGATACCTATTCTGGCTATCTCATCGCCTTTCCATGTAAGAGAGCAATCCAGTCTAACACTCTGAAAACTTTAAATTTGTTGATTTTGTATTACGGAATTCCTTTGCAAGTCCAGAGTGACAATGGGTCACACTTTAAAGGAAACATGGTGCAAGATTTTTGTGTGCAGTATAACATTGAGTGGATCTATCACATACCCTACTACCCACAGGCAGCGGGTTTGATTGAGAGAATGAATGGTTTGTTGAAAGAGCAGTTGAAAAAGTTGTCTGATGGTTCATTGAAGGGGTGGAGGGATCACTTGTCTGATGCATTGCAAATTTTGAACAACCGACCCCTTGCCAATGCAGAGACTCCTTTGCTGCGCATGTTGACCCCAGCTTTGCAGATCAAGCCCCATGTGGCCACAAACACGATTCTGTACTGGGAGACAGCTCCCGGAGCTTTAGCTCCATATCGTGCCACACCAGAGGCTGCTGGTCTTGATTTACATGCCCTGAAACTCTATCGATTGCAACCACGAGACATTACCTTGATTGAGACAGGAATTGGAGTTCAAATTCCCCCAGAGCATTTCGGACTGATCGCTCCTCGATCTTGACTTGCCCTTAAAGGCATCCAGGTTCTGGGGGGGGTGGTCGATGCCGATTACAAGGGGGAGATTAAAGTTATTCTATTGAACAGTGGAGACAATGATCTGATTGTGCAACCCGGTGACCGAATTGCCCAAATGGTCATCATGTCGGTTTATGGAGGAAATGTCATGAAGGGGACGGCCCCAGCCCTTCTAACTGTGCGAGGAAAGGGCGGGGTTGGATCTACTGACAAGAACCCAGGGGCGAAAGTATGGGTAGAGTCCCCAAACATACCTCCTGAACCTGCAGAACTAATCGCTAAGGGAAAGGATAATATCCTTGTCATCATGAGACCCGGACAGGAAAAGTGGGAAAATGTACCTGTAGAGTGATTATACCAGTTTGTTTTCTGTTTCTAGATCACAGTATGGCTTGCCGCTGCGATGCTTGCGCTGTGTGGTCTGTGTTTGGTTGTGTCCGGAGGGGTCCGGGAGGGCCCGGGGATGCCGAAGGGGATAAACCGCCCGAGTCGGATGACAGCATTGTTGCAGCAACCGAATAACATCTGGACCTACTTGGCCGGGAATGTGCTGAACACTTCCCACTTCTGTATGAGAAATCTTCAGAGTACAGCTGATATGATATCCACTTGTCTTGTTGCCGTACCTACCTCTGCACGTGTGCTTCTGCACATCTTCAACCAAACTAGCTTTGATGGGGTAGTGGAGGAAACTGATGTTCAAACACATCTGAGTCTTTATGAGTACTGTCGTTTTTGCCCGGAGGTTACAGATAACCTCAGGAGGAACATGACGAGTATTGTTACCTACAACATCACTACTGGAGACGTTTGCTATCAACTAACTTGTGACCCTGCCAAAATTGGCAAGTGTGGCCAATTGAAACTAGAGAAAAGCACACAGTTGACCACTGATCAACAAACATTATGTCAGTCACGACATGACAGCTTTTGCAGTAATGTTACAAATCATATGGTCTGTAATCATACAGTATTAACCGCTAGCCATATTAACCATGTGAAATTATCTAAGGGATGGCTGTTCTCGTGCGGCAATATTTCATACACTTACATACCAGCTAATATAACTGGAGGACCTTGTGCCTTATCACGATTAAGTCTTATGCTTTTTCCCATGCATTCTGTCACACATATTTGCTCTTCTAGAGCAGCTGTTCAATTACCTGAGGATTGTGACTCCAATATTGACTGGCTTTCTAGAGCAGAGTATACTAGCTTGGCTATTTCCATTGTAGGAGTGCCAGGACTGTCCGTTTATAATGCAAGAACTATTGCTAAGCTTGCCTGTTTAATTGTGAAGAATCTCAATCATACTTCTGTTGCTTTAGCTGATTTGTTATTAGATGTTCAAGGAACGAAAAAAGCTGTTTTGCAGAATAGGGCAGCTGCGGACTATTTGTTGTTAAAACACAACCACGGTTGCGAGGACTTTGATGGACTCTGTTGTTTCAATTTATCTGATCATTCTACATCTATCCATGCGCATATTAATTCTTTAAAAGATTTAGTGAAAGGGGTCACCCAAAACGCTAATCAAGGATGGTGGGATTGGTTGTTTGGGTGGCTACCTAACTTTGGACAGCTTCGCTATATCTTGGGTGTTATCGTAGTGCTTATTTGTGTTTCTATTTCATTATGTTGTTGTATTCAATGTATTCCTAATCTTCTCTCCCTTCTTCGTCCCAGATCCATAGTATTTAGGCCAATCGAGGGTCAAGGGGTGGAATGTATTGTATTTGCCATTTTACACGTTACACGTGCTAAACTGCATATTGACCTCAATTCCATGTGATGCTCTGGTCTTCCATTTTGTTGTACTGCATTTCCATTTTGTGCTGCTTTGACCTGTAGTTACACTTCAGCAGTAACATAAACATGTTTTTCACGTAAACCAGTACGAGCTGGTGCAAGACATACCTCGTGAGGTTATTTTGTACCTTGAGCTTGTTTTTGTGCATTCTATGCTTATCTCTAGGACAGAGGGAGGATGCGCTGTGCAAGGCTCTCCAAGGTCGGAGACAGGGAAAGGAATGTCTTTTGCCTCGGCGTACCCAAGCAGAATCTGGCCAGGTCTGTATGGGTGGATCTGACGCAGAGATGCGGCCAGCACCTATGATGGATAGATGGGCGAGAACGCCTGCTAGAGGGTTCTCGAATGTGTCGATTTAACTATAAAAAGCGGTGTCTGTGGGGTGGAGCTCAGGAACTCAGTCTTGGAGTGGACGCACTCGCGGGACGACTTTGGTGCCCGGAGAGATTACTTCCTGTGCCCCAGTCTCTACAGGGTTCCCAACTTGGTGTTTTCGGTGCTTGGCCGGGGATGTTGAAGACTCTGGTGCAGACGCATCTGGTGAGGTGCTTTGTACATTAACTGTTTATATATCTATATTCAAGATCTCATATTTGTATATATATAGTGTGATGTAGTCATTGTTTCACTTGGTGCCAATGAACTTACTAGCTTCAGTGACTTATTGCCCTTGTCTACGATACTAATAAAGCTCATTTTACCTCCAGAGGAGTGTTGGACTTTCTGTGTAAGTAAGTGGTGTGCGTAAGTTTAGATTACGCAAGTGGGCAAGGCAATACAGTACCTCAGGATCCAATCTGTGGTGTACCTAAATAACATGCAATCAATTTAGAGAGAAAGCAGCTAGGCTGGGGCCCTGAATAGCAGGGTCCCAGCCAGACTAAAGTCGAAAAACAGTTTCACCAGCAAAAAGTGGGGGTATACATGTGAAGCAGATCCTGCTCTCCTACAGTAGTTACGAATCCAAGAAGGGACATGCAGCTTCAAAGGCAACCAGTTCCAAAAGACAATCCAAATCAACTTCAGCAAAAAGTACCACCATCCAATCCAGTAGCATGAAGGAACAGATGTGCTCCTCGCACCACAAGGACGAAAGGAGTATTTAATGGCAACCTGGAAGAGGATCGATGTAGGCGTGGCACAGGAGCCGTTGCACATACGCACAGGTGCAACTGGCAGCCTGTCTGACACATAGAAGCGCATCCCACAAACGGCTATCCCCGAAACAGTCATGCTCGAGGGCCAACAAAGGACTCACCCACAGGTCACATTCCAGATCAGCAAGGGATGTGTTGGAAAGGCAGACATCCATGGCCCACTGTAGGGGGCATCGGTGACAGTAGAACACAGGTTGCACACATGTGAAATAGGCATACCTGAAGGTTAGCCTATTATTGATACGGAGCACAGCCAATGGTACACATCCAAGATGAGCTGCATCCGTTCACGGACAGTGGCAACTGACCGGTGTTGGCCTGGACCACAAGACGAGCAGCCATTGCGCGAGATCAGTCGGAGAACCAGCACTCTGCAGTACAGGCAAAGGGTTGATGTGAAACCGCCAAATGCAGTCGGCAAAATTTGAGGATTGACACCCGGTAGTACTCCAATAATAGTCTGAAACAAAGTAACAAGGCCAGAGCCCACAAGTTGCAAAAATTGTGCAGGGCCTTGAGTATCAGATGCTATTAATATTTTGTGTGTCAGTAGCCCAAAAACAAGTGTGAGAGTCGTGTCTCGCAGTGGCAGAATCGCACGGTAAGGTCAAGGCACCTGGAATTGGAATGTCTCACGGGCTGATGTGAGAGTGACTACTTGTTGAAACAAAAGCCCATTGAGCCTGCATCACTTATTGAAGTCTGCTTTCCTTGTGGGAATGTGAGGCCACAACTAACTATCTACAAGCACATATGGGGGAGTAAAGAGAACATTGCTACAGCAAGGAACACGTAGTGCAACTGTTCCTATTTACGGGACGCCTGCCCGTAAACCTCAGCAGTTGTGGCAATTCAAGATAAGATAACTTCCGTTAAGAAGAAGATTAGGCGTGGGTACGTCTTCAGGGACTGTTGTTCATGTGGGAACAAATGCAAAAATCGGACATGACACATTAAAAGCCCCGTGTAACAGTACTTGAGTTTGTGAAGGAGACAATGTCACCATTGGCCACATGACAGGATGTGTTTTGATGCTGCCTCTTGTGGGCACACTGCTAAGGATATTATCGATCAGTGCTGTGTGTTTTGTAACTTACGTCATATCAATATTGATGTTAGTAGGAGCATGGGAGCACACTGCTTCACCTCCCAGCACAGTTAACCCCTTAGCATTCGGGTAAATGCAGTTCAGTCAAAATGTTTACTTGTAATGTAGCTGAAGTGTTTCACCTGAGTTGGGCAGGGAGAGGTACAGAGACATTAGTGTATTGTGGCAGCTTTCTCAGCAGACATCGATCTCAATTTATCTTACCACTACTAATGTGTGAGAATTTCGAGCAACACATGTGTCTAGAGGTTGACAGCACAAACCTGCATCCAACCGTGGTGACTCACTTCAACGGACACACAAGTAAGCATTTCTCCTAAAGTGCATTTACCAGAATGCTAAGGGATAAACTGTGCTGGGAGGTGAAGTTGTGTGCTCCCATCCCCCTTCTGTCCATGTTGATGGTGTTGGCCTGTGTTAACTGGAATGCATCTTGTACAGTGTTGCCTAGTGGTGTGCTTTCGCTGTCATGGCATCATATGCCAACTCAATGTTTTTTTCTTGTGTCGTTCAGGTTCCTCCAGTCTCTCAATGGATTGTCGCATTCACATCTTATGATACATTGCAATGTGAGTTAATATGCTACTTACTATGTTAAAAATGCACTTGACACAAAGGCATGGGGGTGTGATTTGTTTTTATTTAGAAATGAGTGATAGGTGAGGGGTGAAGTTGAAAGTGATGGTACATGGATAGTTCGGGTAGAACACACAATGGTGGAATTCCACAGTCCAACAGAACACTCCCATCCTTGTGGCAATGTGAGATCAGATTTACAACAAAGTCAATGTTTGGTGTGAAACTGGTGATATCAACGGTGGCTCCGAGAACTGGTATAGCACGGTGCTTTGCCACAGGATCCTCCCGAGGTCTTTTTCGGATGCCCCCTCTGCCGTTTGGCCGGGGAAGATCCTGCTGCATGCTCAGAGGTGTCTGAGGATTCACTGTGATGGGACACTCCCCTCCCTGTGGCCGCTGCTGAGGTGTTGTGACTATCATCCGGCTGGCCAGCTAATTGAGCTGCATGCATGTCGCTCAGAACACCAACAAGCTGGCCCATGTACTCAGCAATTTGTCCCAAACAAGTGTCCATGGACCTCCGCAGCAGGCAAAGTTCACGCAGTTCATCAAGGACCTGGCCCATCTGTCCCTGATTTTGCTGGTATAAACCAAGGACAGTTTGCACAGTGGCCTGGGCCTCAGTCTCATTTTCCTCCTGTGACTGTCCCCTAGTTGGCCTCCCACTTGCCCTGCTGCCACAGACCTGTGGGGGGGGCTTGCGCTGCCGCCACACACTGTCCCCTGCATCCCCAGTCTGCCTGGTGGTATTGGCAATAACTGCCACAGGGACAGTCTTGGAGGCAGCGGTGGTGATGGTGGAGGTGGCTGCCACACGTCATTGCTGCAGGGGTCAGTGTTGTTGTTGCAGCTCTTGTGGGAGTCGTGGTGGGGGTGGGGACAGTGAGGGCAGGAGACTGAGTTTGCCTGGTCACGCCGGAGGGGCCAGGACGGTCCTAATCATCCGTAAAAACCAGGGAGTCTGCATCCGAGGGTTCACCTTCCTGGGGGGTAGGCTGACTGGGCTCATCCATGCCATGGGTGCCTGCTGTTGCTAGCGAGTCACCTATTGAACAGAGGTTAGATTGTCAGCATGGTCAGTATACGGCACAACTTTGATGTTGATGCTTAGCACATTTCATTTGAGACAACCTGACTTTTCAGCTTGGCATTACTTTGCATTCATAACAGTTTGTCAGCAGTCGGACATGATGTGGAGGTAAATACATTGCTCGCTAGCGATGTGACTTGGCTGTAGCAACAATTTCATATGTACAGATATTTTATTTCCAAGGACATGTCCTCTGGTACCAACTTGTTGCTCCTCCACTTCAGTTTATGCTAGGATATTTGTGACTTTTCTCTGACTGTTTGTCTACTTTGCCACAAATTTCTGATTTTTGTTCTGCTTTTTGTACTGTCCTCCTGTAGTTTGTGATGTTTGACTGAGTCTCCATGCATGTGTTGTGTTGACGTGAGCCTTTCTGCTTTGAGACAATGGGACTTGCGCATTGGAGTTTGGCCATTGCGTTCTTGGGTTTTGCTTTGCAGTTACATGTGACTTCATCAATGACACTGATTCATGTGATCTCTCAATAGTATTAGCTGTGTGTGCACTGGCTACAACTTATTCAGCTTTACAAAGTTGGCTAACAAGTGCGGGATGTGGTGGTCATATAGCTCCATGCTGTTTGGGAGGGAGGCCAGAGGACATGAGCTGACTACATACCTGTTAAGTGAAGCAGAGGAGGGTGATGGCTGCCATATGGCTGTGGGGTGGGGAGGGTGTTCCATGCTGCTTGGGACGAAAGACAGAGGGCCTTGTAGGAGTAGTGGTCTTGCTCTCAGGTCCCAACAACCCCCTCCCTAGTAAGATGGCTACCTACCTGTAAGGAGGCACTGTCGAGGGAGATGGCTGCCATGGCTGTGGGGTGGGGAGGGTGCTCCATGCTGTTTGGGAGGGAAGACAGAGGGCCTTGTGGGAGTAGTGGTCTTGCTGGCAGGTCACAACAACCCCCTCCCCAGTAAGATGGCTACCTACCTATAAGGAGGCACTGTTGAGGGAGATGGCTGCCACATTGCCACATGGCTGTGGGGTGGGGAGGGTGCTCCATGCTGTTTGGGAAGGAGGCCTGGGTGCATGAGCTGACTGCCTACCTGTGAGGAGAAGCAGAGGAAGGAAATGCTAGCCTTGTGAGACATTCATATTGACAGCATGCATTCTACATGAGTTTTATTCTGTCTGGCAATTGAGGCTCACTTGTGCACAAAAGGACATTACAGTGTTATGTGATCATTTTGTTTGTTCTTACCAGCCTCCACTGCCCCCTCGATTCCTGTGAGAGTCTCTGGATGCAGTATGGCAAGCACCTTCTCCTCCCATTCAGTGAAGGTTAGTGGTGGAATAGTGGAGTTCTTTGGACCGCCTCGTGGTTCCTCTGGGCCAGAGCCTTAACCCGGGCCTTGAAGTTGACCCACCGCCTTTTCATGTCACACAGTGTGCGTAGGGAGGTCCCCACAGCATTGACTTTGTTTTAGATTCTTGTCCACATCTGGTTTTTGCACACAAGTGGGGTCTGTTGGATTAGGTTCCCATACAAATGTGGTTCTACCCTTATTATTTCATCTACCATCACTTTCAACTCTGTGTCGGAGCATTTGGCATTTTTTGTTTGGCCAAGGTGCAAAGGTAAGAAAAGTGCAGGGTGCAGGGGGTGGTGGAGATATGTGAAGTGTGTCAGGTGTGTGGATGGGAAGTTGTGTTGTGTAGAGATAGGTGTATCTAATGTTGTGCTATGTGAGTGAATGGAGTCCTGTCTCTCTGTGTCTCTGTGTCAGCTTCTTCTGTGCAAAGGATGCTTGTCCAGGAAGGGGTTGGTTTTATACTGTGATATGTGTGTGTACCCACATGAGTGATATCCTCCAGGTGTTTCTTCCATGCTGGGCATGGGGTGTATCATTGTGGCGTGCGCGATGTGACTGAGGGCAGCGTAGAGTGCAGGCACACTTTGAGCATTGTTGTTGAGTTTGTCACCAACTCCATTCATTTTGCCTATGCGCAAGCGCAGCGATCGAAATACAATGCTCGGTCCGCCAGCTCCGCAATCTCTTCGTAATTAGCCGTGCGGTCATTCCCGGGTAGGAGCGACATTTTCAGTCCATTGAACTGCTTTCCCCGTCCACGGCGGTCGGATTTGCAGTTTTTTCGAGCATGACGGATGGTCTTTTATGAGTTCCGTCCGCCGTGGTATGGTAGATTTTGCTGCGAGCACGGCAGACGGAAGCCTTTTCTGTCCGGCACCGTAATGAGCCCCTAAGTGTAGATTCTCGAGGGTGTCTCCATATGCGTTGGTTAAAGTGGTAATAGCAACCTTGTATTGCTGTGTGAAGGTAGTTTTTCAGGATGGCTTGTATCATTGACTGTTCAAAGTCTATGATTTTTTTTGGGGAAGTAATTATTACATCCTTGCTTTACTTTTGTTTGTTTGGTAACAGGGCATATTTAAATGGGAAGTTGGTATTGTGATACAGTCCATGGATATTGTATAATTTGTAAATTGGTTTGGGACATATTTTAAATGTTCCTTCCATAATCCATGTGTCACAATTCTGTAGTTTAAGTAAGTTTGTGGGAGTTGAATATATTATAATCCTTTTTGTCGCTAGATTTATTGTCATAAAGTAGAAATTGCTCTTCATTATGAGTTACAGTGAATTCAGGTGGTATTTGAATTTCACTGAACGTTTTGGGGGTAAGTAGGGTGGTTAGCAGTTGATTTTTTGGTTCTAGCTATTAGCTTTTTTAACGTTGAGAAGAGGGTAATTGGCCAGTTACATGTTCTGGAATTCTGGTGAGTACGTCTTTTAGTATTTTAGTAGAAGGTTTTTGAGAGCTAGTGCTAGTTTCTTTCAGAATGTCGAAAGCATCTCTCACTTCGATTTCAGCTCTGTTACGGGGGTGGTTATGTTCCTTAACATTTAATACAGTAATTTATTTTGTTGGTATGTTCCTTAACATTTAATACAGTAGTTTCTTTTGTTGTAGCCATCCCATAACATACATTTGAATAATATTTGCTGCATTTCCAATTAATTTTGTCGCATGTCTGTTTTTGTTGGGTGTAGATATATCCCATATCGCATAATAAAAAATTTCCTTTCTGGGAAGTTATGAATTTTGCACCTTCAGTCATTCTGATGTTTCAAATGCTATGAGAAATGTATATTAAAAATATTAAATGCATTGTAATTGTTTTTATTTTAATACAGATTTTTATATACAAAATTATATTTATATGATTGAATATGTTGAACTTTTTTTGATGCTGGGGTGTTTCTGTAGGTGCTTGGCTTTAATGTTTCTTTTTTTTTCCTGCAGAAAAAATGATAACTTTAATATATGTGTTTAACAGCATTTTATGTATTTTGGGGTTTGTGTGGTTAGTGGGCGTTTTGAATTGGGATTTTTAACTGTTTCAAAAGTTGAATTTAGATTTATACTTACTTTTTTGGCAAGGTGGTTTTTTGATGATGCTTGTAGTTAGTTGAGTGTCTTTTGGAGTTTCTGTAGAGGAGATATAAGTAAAAAAATGTATACTTAATTATTTCATTATTGTATAAAGTGCTTACGATTATTTTATACAGTTGTAACATTAAGTAGGTATTTTATTTACTTTGTGAAGCTGAAGTCAGAGTTTTCAATGAGAAAGTCCAATGTTGCAGAAGCAATCCATCAGAGATTCTCCTTATTCTTCGTTTTGTTGTTGGAGCATAAAATAATGTTACATTTTCTTTAGTTTATATAGTGTTTGTTTGTTAGACCCGGGATACCTGGTTGGCTGAGGTAGGTACCTTAGGCCAAATAGGGACCCTCGTTTCCACGTCAGGGAAAGGAGGGACACCTTCTCAGATAGCCCCGCTCACCCCCTTGGTAGCTTGGCATGAGCAGCCAGGCTTATCTTCAAGGCAAATGTGTAAAGCATGTGCAGCTACGCTCACAGCTACCCAATGATGACACCACAAATGGAGTCCACATGAGTTTCATAAAAACGAGTATAAATTTATATTAAAAGATATACGATAAGACCACACAATATATATCCAACATATGCGTATTTGTAATATTCCTCCTGGTCGGCTGCTAGGCCAGCCAGCCCTTGTAAGTTCTGGCGATATTAATGAGCACTTCTAAACGTTCAACTGCAGTCCTACTGCAATGCTATGCAGTTCGTAATGCTCGAATCGGGCACGTTACAATGTAAAAATAATGCAGTCGTAATACTAAAATCAGGAACTCTGCAATTAAAAATAATGCAATGCGTAATGCAACAATCAGGTACTTCGTTATGCGGAAAAAATGCAATGCGTAATTCACTAATCCGGTAGTTAGTTATACAGGAATAATGCAATGCGTAATACACTAATCAGGTAGTTTGTTATGCAGAAACAATGCAATGCGTAACGCTACAATCAGGCACTTTGCAATGTAAAAATAATGCAATGCGTAACACTACAATGAGGTTCTCCGTGATGCAGAAAGAATGCAATGCGTAATGCAACAATGCTTAATACACTAATCAGGTAGTTTGTTATGCAGGAATAATGCAATGTGTAATACACTAAACAGGTAGTTCATTATGCAGAAACAATGCAATGTGTAATACACTCCAGCACCGATCACGGTGCCTTCGGCGGTCTCTCTGCCACTCGTGCCAACTCGCAGTCAGCCTCTGTCACAGTTGCCCCCACAGGGGTATGGTGGAAACAAAAGTGCAGTTCCGCACTCCGGCCCCCGGTACTGCCATTCCTTTAGCAAGTACGGGCCGCGATACGAGCCGAAGCAGAGGCTCGCGCTGCTGGACTGAGAGAGGCCGAAAGCGTCTCTCTCCGGACCCGCACCCTGCCCCAGGCTTCGACACACATTACCTGGAGGATGCAACCTCGATCTCCTCTTCCAGCGACTTGGGCCTCCGATGCAATCTTTCTGAATTCCGGGCAGTGGGACTCGGACCCTCCCTCGCCGAGGTTGGTTCGAGGTCCCGCTCTGGCAACTGCGGGCTCGGGCCGGCGGCTCAGCTCCTCCGGGGCGCCGGTCCGGGCCACTGATGCTACGAAGATCTCAGGCTGCCACAGGGCACACGTGCACAGCGTTGTTGAGACTCACTTGATCTTCGGGTGCACGATCACCGGGCACTCCTCACAAGGGTCTCAGGCTGCACGAAGCACATGCACACAGCGTCGCTGAGACTCCCTTAAACTCTGGGTGCACGATAACAAGGCAATCCTCACAAAGGTCTTAGGCTGCACAAAGCACACGCACACAGCGTTGCTGAGACTCACTTGGACTGCGGTGCACATGATAACAGGACAATCCTCAAGAAGGGCTCAGGCTGCAAAAAGCACACGCACACAGCGTCGTGGAGACTCGCTTGGACTCCAGGTGCCCAAGATCACAGGGCACTTCTTACGAGGGTCTCAGGCTGCAACAAGTACACACACCCAGCATCGCTGAGACTCTTCTGGAAACTTTTGTGTTCCTGATTTTCTGCAACAGGTAGCCAGCTCACCTCGGGCCCTTGGGGATAAGTTACTTCCGGACTCAGCACACAGCAAAGTCCTTTCAAGCAGGGGGACACAGCAAAGTCCCTTTAGCCTCTCCTTGGTTAAAACAGCAAACTGCAGGCCAGCCCCAGAACACACAGCAAGGGTCAGTCCTTTCCTTCAGTCTCTTCAGTTGTTTCTTCCTTGGCAAAGGTTCCTCTTGACCACGAAGTAGCTTCAGTCTTGTTCAAACTTGATCAATCATTTTCCCAAAGTTCAGGGGCTTCAGCTCTCATAGTTAGACCCCTAAATGTCTTTGAAGTCTTTGTATTCAGGGGGGCACTGACCCCTGTTCAAGCCAGTTCTGGGTGCCTCCCTGCCAGTGACACCTTCCTTTGATTAGTGGGGGTCTAGATTCTCAATCACTCAGCAGGAGATGGGACCATTGCTTTATGGCTGCAACCTCTAGGGGCTACTCCTCTCCCTACACTCCAGATGCAGGTCGGCCTGTTGCTGTCTCACCTCCTCCCCAGGGTCAAGACATTCCCCAGATCCTATCACTTTCAAATCCAGACAGTCAATCCACAACCAGGCAGAGACATACAGAAATGTTTAGAGCACAGAAACCCAGCCACTTCTAAAAGAGTGGCTTCTAAACGCACAATACAAAACCCACCTTCATAAAAAGATGTGTTATTACATTGTGAGTTCAGGCACACTAAACTTCACCTCTCCATCTTAAGCCTTTAGGAAGATAGGCTGGAAACATATTACACAGCCTCCCCATTCTGTCCCATGGACAAGATAGCCTTTATGTTATGTTAAAAGTTTTATAAAGCGCGACTGCTGCCCCAGCTAAGAGTCGTCCCGGCGCTGAACAGCAGAAGAATGGCCACACACGGAAAGGCACAGGAAGGCCTACAAAGAAGGGAAAAGAAAAGTTTTAATGGCTTTCCTGAATTGGAGGTAGTTAGTGAGCCCTCAAATATGGGCCAGCAGGGAATTCCAGAGGATGGCAGCTCTGTTCCGAAAGGAACGACCTCCGGCGTGAACCCTTCTCATGCAGAGGATCACTACCAGACATTGTCCCATAGATTGGAGCGATCGCGTGGAAGTATAGGTTAAGAGAATGTCGGTCAAGATTTGCGGTGATTCCAATTTGCAGATTTTTGTAGGCTATACACAGTGCCTTAAACTCGATTCGCCAGACCACAGGCAACCATTGGAGACGGCGAATGGCACTGGTCACTGAGCAGGTTCTGCGCAGACTGAGGAGGGATCTTGCGGCCACATTCTGGACTCTCTGTAGCCTTTCTATTTCTGACTTGTTGATTCCCAGATACAGTGATCTGGCATATTCGAGTCTAGACATGATCAAAGCCTGGATAATGATTTGCCTCGTGGGGGCATCAAAGAAGCCCAGGATGGGTTTAAGTCCGTGCAACAGACCAAAACAAGTTCCCGCCACCTTTTTAGTTTGATTCTGAAAGTTGAGTGAAGTGTCCATCCAGACCCCTAGGTTCTTCACTGCAGGCTTAGGGGCAGGGGCAGTGCCTAGGCTCTTTGGCCACCAAAGCTCGTTCCAACGGTCATGGTTCCCTCCCACCAACAACACCTCTGACTTGTTGGCATTCAGTTGGAGACAGTTGGTAGACATCCACTCGGCAACTGCCAAGAGGATGCCCCGAAATTTCATGGCGTCCCGCTCGAGATAGCCACCACCAACTGTGTATCGCCGGCATAAGAGACCACGGACTGTGAAAAACGAAATGGAGATTATTTCACTGTCAGGACATGGTACACACCTTAGTACATGTCCTACCTTTCAAATGCACTGCACCCAGCCCAGGGGGTACCTTAGACCTACCATGGGGGTGTCTGATGTGCATAAAAAGGGAAGGGCAAAGTCTGGCAAGTGGGTGCACTTGTCAGAACAACATGACAGTTTAACAAACTGCGCGCAGGCACTGCAATGGCAGACCTGAGTTTTCTCTTTAAGGCTACTTGTATGGGTGACAGAATTAGTGCTGCAGGCCCACTAGTAGCAGTTCCATTACCAGCCCTGGCACACATGGGGGCATATTCTCAAGGAACTATCGCCGCGTTATCTGCACTTTTTCGCAGCCAATGTTGCGATAAAACTAACGCCCCACTCACAAGCTGGTGATAACAGCCCTTCTCACCAGTTTACCTGCGATAGCAGCCTCAAAAAACATCACCACAGATGAGCCTGGCAACTATCGCTAGTGAGATGCATAGTAGGCATTCCCGTGCCAAAAGCCGCGACAACACCACTCCGCAACATTCTCAACGACCAGCCAGATTGGCGATAAGATCACAAAACAGGCGATAAGGCATGTTAGCAGCAGGAAATTAACACCTGCTCTGACCTGGTATAAAGTCAGACAGCCTGCACCAGAAAAGGGAGCCCAGCCCAGAGCCACACCAGAAGAACAACAAATGCCATGGAGCCACTGATCATGCAGCCCGGACACCTAAGAGGGCCACAACACCCACCGCCACAACCCCCAAGACTCCCCCACCCCCCCTGGACCCCCACTGCCCCCACCCGGACCAACACTGAGGCAGCGCAGACAAAGACAACGACCCCATGAAAACGCACCAACCTCACAGACCCAACACCAGAGAATGTCATTGCCCACTACAGGCTCAAAGGGACAACCACCCTCCGCATCCTGACCACCATTGCCCACAGGCTGAGGGGTACCAACACAGAGGACAACCAACATCCCACTTCAGACAAAGCTGCTGGCCATGCTGCACGTGTTGGCCTCTGGTACCTTCCAAACAACAACTGCCAGAGTCGGAGGAGTCTCACAGCCAGCCAATCCAAGTTCCTCACAACGGTCGTGGATGACATCATCACCTTGTTACCCCAGTATCTATACTTCCCCCACACTGTGCAGGAACAGCTGGAAACCAAGCAAGGCGTCTACGCCAATGCTGGCTTCCCTCACGTGTTAGGGGCAATTGACTGCACATGTGTCCTACTTGTGCCCCCTGGCAACACTGCACACAATAACCGCAACAGAAAGCACATGTAGTCCATCAATGTGCAAGCAATAGTGGACCACCGGGGACTCTTCAACAACGTCGACACCAACCACCCAGGTAGTGTGCATGATTCCTACATCTTCCGACAGTCCATCATCAACCAGTGCTTCCAGGATGGCACCTAAGAAAATGCACTGCTCGTTGGCAAGAACCAAATGAACACACCTCAACTCCACAGTCATGCAACTCACAACACTGGGAATGCACACGTTACAAACTCACATACAACATACTAAACATCATGTCCACCCACCAGACACAACAGCACAACTTACTGTGGGAACCTGGGCCAGCCATGCACAAAAGCCATCAACGGCATGGCACCTTAGCCACACAATAGCAGATTGAAGGAGGCAAGTGACCGATGAATGAGAATGCACACCATGCCAAGTGTGCCGAGGATGTGCAGGACAGACTGCAGTATGCAGACCACACGCATATCCATGTTGACATACACCGCTGGTGTTTGGAGTGTAGTGGACAGTGGATGCAACCATGTCACCCCAGCCAGTGGGGAAGGTTGCAGAAATGTAGCCAGTTACACCCCCCCCTTGAAAGCGTGAGTAGAGTGGGTGGCCCGGTGTACGGCGTACGCCAGGCCAGCATAAGGGTGTGAATAAAAAGCACGTAGCTCTGGGCGTGGTTCTTTTCCGGACTGCCCAACGTCTCTGCCAGGGCGGCGCCCCTCACCTCGCCACGAGGCTGACGCTGTCGCTGTGAGCGGTGTTGCCTGCAATTCTGTGCGCCTGCTGCACCCCAGGCTGCTGGTCCACGAACCAGTCTTGCCTGCCTCTGCACACCCAGGCCTCACTGCTCACCTGCCGACACCGGCTTGTCTCGAAGAGGGCCCACCCCGTGCCAGTGCAAGCTCCAAGCCCGAGGCCCGCGACCCTGGCAACCTGCTACTACCATCATGGCCTCCGCAAGCAAGGCCCGCAGTACTCCTTTCTCGTTGATGTACTCTACCGGCATACACAGTGGACTAGTAGGTCACACATTTGTAACTGAGTCTTGATTTTTCAATGGCAGAGTACATATCAATGCACGCAAGGAAGAGGATGACGCGTTTCAGTCATGAGGAAAAAAGGATAATCATTACGGAGGTGCTCGAACACTACCGACAACTGCCCTGGCGTCACTAACTCTGTTCATCTCGACCCAACGACACATGGCTGTGGGCCACCGCTGCCTCCGTACTACACTGCGGTTGAGTAGGACACACATTTGGAACTGAGTCTTAATCATGCAATGGCCGAGTACACATGGCAATGCAGACTTCAAATCACTATACTCCCTTCGATGTGGTGTCACCAAGTCTGTGTGTAGCTTTCCAACCACACGTGTCGGTGGGCCCACGCGGACCACTGCCCTCGTGCCATATTGCACTCGTAGGTCACACATTTGGAACTGAGTCTTGATTATGCAATGGCCGAGTACACATGTTAATGCAGAGTTCAAATCACTATACTCCCTTCGATGTGGTGCCACTGCATTACAACCACACGTGTCTGTGGCCCCTTTCTGGCAACGCCTTCGGCCCACACTGCGGTCGAGTAGGTCACACATTTGGAACTGAGTCTTGATTTAGCAATGGCCGAGTTCATATCATTGTACCGGCATCATCGCAGACTGCACCCCCTCTCAGCCCCGGTGCCACTAAGTCTGTTCCCCGACATTCATGGACACTCTCTGTTTGAACTTTGGTGGCGTATGAGTCTATGGACTTGGGGTTGTCTTCATCCTCATGTAGCTGATACCGACGTGCTGATAATGATGAGGCTGTAGCTTTCCACTTCTCCATTTGCCGCTTCCGGATGGCGTCTGCACTCTGCATCATGCCCTGCAGGACATCCTCCACTGTCCCCCGCAACTCTCCGCCACATTCACCTCAGACATTGATGAGGACCCGCTCAGTCCACGTGGCCCTACCTCAGTGCAATGCAAGCCACCGTCCCGTGGCGGTGTGCCTGTGCTGGCCGCAGTGCATCCGGGACCACTAACTCTGTGCGGCTGAAGTCATGGACCCTGTCTGATAGAATATTGGATGGCCTCTGTGACGATGGCCTTGTGGTCATCGACACCATGTGTATGTGGCCCTGCACTGTCTGCTGCCTCTGGCCTACACTGTGGTCCACCAGGGCTCACACATCAAATCGGGTCCTGACCTGCCCTGACATCGCATCACCGCAGGAGGCACACGTTACCACCACCAGGACCACCTCCAACCGCCAACTGCTAGAGTCGAGACAGTCGTATTGGCAGACTAACGGAGTTGCTCACACCGGTCTTGGATGCCATCATCTGCCTGGTACCCTGCTCAGCACTCCAGGTGCCACTAACTCAGTGCACCACGAGTCATCGTCCATTTCTGTTTTGGTTATGTGTTGTGGAGAGCTCATGCAGCAATGTCTCCTCAGGCAGTGTGCGAGGCCTGGGACGATGATGAGGAAGATGATACAGGTGTGACACCCACCACTGCAGCTGAAGCAGGAATATCCCGAAGGGACACAATCCTAGACATTTTCTTCACATGAGCGCGCTCAGCTCTAGTGCCCCTTCCTCAGTGCACTGCAACTCATGGACACTTCTGTTTGCTCATTGGGTGACCTCTGTACTTGCTCCGGCTAACACCATGATGCTCCGCTGTTGTCTCTGTAATGCTGGTGTTTTCTGTTTCTATTTTAATAGTGTTAACTATTGTAGTTGTTGCCAGCACCAACAACTCCGTGAGGGCTTGCTTACACTTACCCCACACACATCCAGCACAGGAGTCATTGTGCATGTGACCCTGCCAATAAAGGGGCCGCGCGCACGTGCCCGTAGCCAGTCTCACTGTGAAAATGTAAAATCAGATTCTTTCATTTTTTGATTAAGCTATGCTTCATCCATTCTTCACACCTGCCCTACTTTCAGTCTGATTCTCTTCTTGACACCGCATCTGTATAAACATTAGGTAAAGAATTGTAGGTTGGGACATTATAGGCTGTGTAAACATGCAGAGTCAGCTTGCTCGAAGGTTTTCAGGCAATAGTTAATCCTTAAGTAAAGTCTACTCAGAATAGCACATTTTGTTGTTCAGTCTTAAAACGTAGAAATTGCACAAGACACCGAGGCTGTCAGATTCTTGCCTTAGCTCATTTGTGTGTTCTTTCCAAAGTTCTATTTACCTCTGGGCGTTCCTTGTTTGTGATCTTCCCTATAAAAACCCATGTAGCCATTGCTGCGCCTTTCCTTGAGTAACTCCATAGTGCTCGTTGGATGGAGACCCATTCTGAATGCTTAATAAATTACCTATGGTTTGTACTTCGCTTCATTGTTGATTCCTCCTTACTTGATGAGGACCTGTGGCAAGAGTGGTGGCCCTGCACCAAGCAGATTAAAATTAATTGGTTCCACAAATTGGTGCCCGAACGCGGGGCCCCATCAAAGTCCTGCAGTTGAACTGGGGAGGAGATCAGGTCGGTAAGACAAACTTCGCTGAGGAGCGCACCACCTGATGAGATTAGTGTTGTTCGTGGGCCAAGGTGATTTTTCAGCTCTCCCACTCGGATCTTCCTGGCGGCTGCTGGCCTTGACTGGGACCTTTGGACGGTCATTTTTGGATCAGGGAGGATCGACAGGTGGGAGGCGAAGACTACGCATGAGGTAAATCTGTATTGAACCAGTTCATTTGGTTAGGATTTGTTTGGTGTTTGCTTGACTTGATATTCGTCTTGACTTGGTATTTGTTTGGTAATCCGTTCGCAATTGGTATTCCGTTCGGAAACTGTTTGGAATTTTGAAACCTAGGATTTGTTTGGTATTTTGAAACTTAGACTCTGTTTTGGAACTTGCTATTTGTTTTTGCTAACATTTTTTCTTACAGGTAATGTGAGAATATTTTTTATTTCTCTCTGTTTATAAGTTTTTTTATCTTATATAACATACCTGTGATTAGCACTCTTTGGAAGTTTTGTTGTTGCTGCTGCGATAAGCAGAGCATTTTGGAAGCAAGTTAGCCGGCGCCACCAGAAGGTATGCCAAATTTTGAGATGTGCATCAAATATGGTATTTGTCCCATCATGTATAATGCATTGTGGAACAAATATAAAAAAGGGGATCCCCAGTTAGAATGGCCATTAGAGGGAACCATGGACCCTCACAAACTTGAGTATTTAGAGAAACAATTGTTTTTAAAGAAAGTTAGGCCAGCTATGTTTGACAGTTTGCGTATGTGAAGGGGCGGCAGCTCAAAGCAGAGAAGGTACAAAGGAAACAGGAAAGGAAAACAGAGTATCAGAAGTATAAGATATTGAAGGATAAGGAAGTTCAGGAGAAAAAGGAATGTTTAGATAGAGAGCATTGCTTATTAATATCTAAGGAATATATAGTTAGACCAACTGTTGCAGTTCAGGTCCACCAAGAAGATGTGGATTCAGATATTGATGGGTTGTTAATAGAACGACCCCACCCCCATATGTACCGTTAACACTCTTCCCCCTGGAGCCCTAAATATCGCCCCCCTTGTACCCCCGGTTTCCCCTCCTTTGCCCGCGGTTGTCAAGCTCCCTATTTTCCAACCAGTACCGGTACATTCCTTACCCCCTCCAACCCAGGCTACTGCACACCCATCCCATGCCTCTGTGCCTCCACCTCAGGCCACTGCATTTGAAATGACTAATGATTCTGTGCTTCCTGCATCTGTCCAGACCCCTCGAGTTCTTCGCTCTACTGTACCTCAGTTTCGTTAGGACGCGATAAGATTGATGGTATTAAATTGGTTGAGTAATCTAGAAATGGAGGTAGTAGAAATGATAGATCAAATACAGGATTTCTCTGAGGGTGAGCTTCTTTGTCTTATAAGTAAGCTTTCTCATGAACTTATGGTTCAATGGGAGATGACTACAGGGCGAAATGGCCCAGATGATGTTAGAGCTATTAATCGCCAATGTCAGATAGGAGCCTTCTCTGTAAGTAGAGTTAATGCTGCCAAAGCAACAATAATTGGATTCCGGAATCAACTCTCTTCCTCTCCCCGAATAAGATCTATGAGGGAAGCTGCACCACAGTTCATTCCTGAAAGAGGGAATGCAGATAATGATAAACCTAATGGTCCCAATGCTACAGCCCCTTTTTTATACAATTGGATATATACGCCCTGGAAAAGGATGGATGTATTTACTTTAAAAGCCTCCTTACCAGACATAAGGAAAAATCCTAGGGGGTTTTATGATGATGTACAGGCAGCCATTGATTCTTGTATCATAACCTTAGCAGATATTGATCTGTTTTTTTGGTATGATCCTGCCACCAGATATGTGGCGACTTACCCGGAAACAGGATCATGCTGTTGATTTGGGAGGAGATTGGGCTGCCATATTAACAGCTGATAGGAAAACTGGTCAGAAACCTAGTCAGCTCATTCTGGATCTTCCTGGTAACATACTTACTTAAATAAAAACTATGGTTCCAGCTAGGAAAATAGATTGGGCCCTCCTTACTGCTTGTAAACAAAAACAGGGAGAGGCCGTCCCTGATTTCTTTACTCGCTTTGAGGTAGTTTCCTCTAATGTATGTAATAGCCCTATTCCTCCTGTCCTTAAAAGGGGGGATGGAATACAGGATAAAAGTTTATAAATTTGTGATTGAATTGAGAGAATAGTAACAAGATAGTAGTCCCTCAATATCTTGTTGTTTCTCAGGTAAAGTTAATACACCTGTGGGATTTTCTGGTATCCCTGTTCAAACCCTATTTCACAACAACTGAATGTTAGTACAAGCGTCTCCAATATTTTCTGTAACAAAAGTTACTACTAATGTAAAATGAGCACCCCATCCAATGCATTATCCAGGGTTTTCAGCAGGAATGAAAAAAAAGAGGAAAAAAAAGAGGTTTTGACAATTTGAACTGAAATATTACATGGGTACTAGATGCAAACAATAGCTGCAATACTCCCTTGTAACAAGGTATAAAAATGAGTGATAAATATCTCCAACTGAAATAATAGTTTTAAACACATTTTCAAAATGTCACCTATTTTCTCTGTAGGCATCACTTTATGAGTTGTGAAAATACAAAAGAAATGTTGTCTTAAATGCCTGAGGTTTTTTTTTTTTTTAAATACAGGTTGGACCGTACACTGGTGAGCTGCTGGTAGTTTATAAGCTACTCATTGGAGCAATACAGCAGAAGGTTTGAAACAAGTTACAGTGAAATGATTACATCACTTAGCCTTCTTGGGACAAAGTATCTCTTTGCCAATTACAGTATTGTCAACAGAAGGTTACCTATTTAGGTCTCCTCCTGTCGAAGGGGGTAAGACGCTACACCAACATAGGATATCATTAGTGCAGAATTTGCAGAAACCACTGGCTCAATCTAATATCCGTGCGTTTATTACCAAATTTTTCACTAATTACAAAACCCCTGCTTGCTTTAACATTAAAGCACGTATGCATGCTGCTTCCTTGGACTAATTAGTGTGAAGCTGTCTTTTTGTAATTGAAAAAAATGCTTTATGTAATGCTCCTGCTTCAGGTAAAACCTGATTATTACTAATTTTTGCATGGAAAATATGGTTGCAGCTTGGCACGGTCCCATGTAGGAAGGAATAGGTCATGTGCATATTTCTCCTCCACATTGGACCCCACAGCGATAAAGCAATCTGAAATGTATATTTAAGGTCACAATTTGACAGTTATGGTACCACATTTAGTGGATATCTAAAAATAAAAAAAGAATTCAGACCCAGCACCTGACCAGTGCGATATTAACAGGGTATGAGTTGACACTTTTTGCTCCAAAACATCACTCTGAAATGCTGTAACATTTTGAATCCAGCCACTGTACTACCCCTTTCTGAGTCCCAACAAGATGAGAAGCATGATTGCATATTTATTACTGAGAGGGAGACTAAGGGATGGGTAGACCTGACAGATACCCCTATATCTGACCCACTAGGGGAACTGTCCGTGGATGTGCATGTTACAAACTACCCGATGGCTCTAGTACAGCGGCCTATATAGTTACTCCCTTGAAATCTGTGGTTAAGTTATGTAAAATACAACAAATGTCAGAGCAATCTGTGGAGCTGACAGCTTTGACTAGAGCCTGTAAATTAAGTAAAGATTTGACTGTAAATATCGATATATATATACCTTTGGAGTTGCCCACTCATTCGGATGATTTGAAAAAAAAAAAAAAAGTGTTTTATTTTATTTTGGATAGTGATAAGATACAGTATGGGAAATAATAAGTAAAGATACTGGATACCTTGATGTTAACAGAAGAAGTATTGTTAAATATTTTGTCCACAAGAAAATTATAGATGAGGTAATACAGGGAAATACTTTTGCCAATGAACCAGTTAAACGAACAGCCTATTTAGAGTATAGTTTAATGTATATTGTAGGGACAGTTAGATGGACACCAGAAGTAACTATGTTTAATCAGACTCTAGATTTCATTAGGGAAGAACAGGAAGAAGCTACGGAGGAACAGAAGGAACAGTGGAAAAGACATGGGTGTCAGTATGTGACAGGATGTTCGATAGATCTGCCAGGAAAGCAAAGATGAATGCTTCCAAATTGTTATGTGAATGTTATTGTTACCATGGCCCACAGTTCAGCCCATATAAGTGCTAAAGGAATAGTGGCCACGTCAGATCATGAATGGTTCAATAATCTGATTCCCAGGGTGGCAGAGTTCCATGTCAAGAGGTGCATGGTGTGCCATACTTATAGCACAGGAAAAGGTACCCAGTTTCAACTGGATATTTTGCACCCCCGGCCTGCACTTTGAAGGTCTTGCAACCAGTTGAGATGGTATGGGGAGGCCAGCAAATGTATAGGGTGTACCAAGATCAAGGACAATCTGACATTGAATTTACCATTCTTGTTGATTACTGTGTTGACTAAAGATCTGCATTTGATCCATTCACAGGTGAAGGCCTGTTTCTCTCCCAGTCTTAAAGGTCCAGGTCACAAGCTGAGGCCTAGAGACGGTGTCTTTACCCAACAGTTTCAGAGGCCAGTGCATGTTTTCTTCGCCACCCAGACTGCTGTTAAGTGCACAAGGCACAGACACCAGATCCATGCCAGTGATGTGGAGAAAGCAATCGCCACTTCCTTTGCCATATGATCAGTGGATATCAAGAGGAATACCTGATTTATCATGCCTGAGCAAGATGAACAGATTCTGTTTGAGCATCCTGACATTGTTCAGCCTTGATACTAAGTGTGGTCAAGGACCAAAAGAACTATAGACTTTGATTGAACAAACTATCTCTGGAGAGGTGGCAACCCACGCCGGTGGTCAAGACCGCCAACGTCTGGACCAGTACATAAGCTTGCAAGTGAGGCTTTGAAGCAAAAGACATTTGGGACTTAATGCTCTTTGATAGAGTAGTAAGGGAATTTTAGGAGAATTGAGATTACATTGCTCTGTTTCTGGCTGATCGGATACGCTACTCTTTTTTACCTTGGCATTCAAACGACAAATACTACAGTAAGGTGAAGGAAGGTTAAGAAACATACAGGTTGGATATAAAAGATCAGTATAGGGAATAGTGTTAGGTGTTCTTCTGGAATAGGT
This sequence comes from Triturus cristatus, assembly GCF_964204655.1. NCBI lineage: Eukaryota > Metazoa > Chordata > Amphibia > Caudata > Salamandridae > Triturus > Triturus cristatus. The sequence continues at coordinate 556,441,259 of NC_140592.1, read as the reverse complement.
ATTTGTATATAGATGAGGTTGAAATGGGTAGAGTTGTCGATCTGTCATTAAGGCCCTTTGAGAAGGTGTTTTTGACCTATTAGGAGGAATAGAAGTACTTGCCCCGAATGCCCCTGCTAAAGGCTGACCATTTGAGATTAGAAAGAGAAAAATAGGGATATTTGTATGTTTTCTATTGTTAGTATTGGGATTTTTGGGTCTATTTTGGAGACTTGAAACATATTACCCTGTTCATAGCCTAAGTGCCCCCTACTTCTACTGCATCTGAACATTATCACTTCACCTTGAGGATTCACACTGTCAAATACATTAAACGCCCTTAATGTTAATTGAGCCACACAAAAGCTTCACCAAAATAACTGCAGAAATACACCAGGAAAAAGGAACATGGATTTGGTCAGAATGGTTTTTTGAGGTATTGTTTTTGCTTGGGGCTGGAAATTATTAATGGCAATAGTGATTATAGGAGCCATCCTTCTCACTTGCTGTTGCTGCATTCAGCGTCTCCCTGTGATATATACAGCTTATATAGCTATCTGTAACAGTATCAAGCCTTCCCCAATTAATGTTCATGAATTAAGTAGAGAAATGATGATGCATACTGAAATTTATGAATTGATGAATATTAAATGTGCAAGATTAATGTATGTACTTTTAAAATGGGTTCAGCATGGCTGAAAAGTAAGGGCTGTGAAAATGTAAAATCTGATTCTTTCATTTTTCGATTAAGCTATTCTTCATCCATTCTTTACCCCTGCCCTACTTTCAGTCTGATTCTCTTCTTGACACCGCATCTGTATAAACATTAGGTAAAGAATTGCAGGTTGGGACATTGTAGGCTGTGTAAACATGCAGAGTCAGCTTGCTCGAAGGTTTTCAGGCAATAGTTAATCCTTAAGTAAAGTCTACTCAGAATAGCCCATTTTGTTGTTCAGTCTTAAAACATAGAAATTGCACAAGACACCGAGGCTGTCAGATTCTTGCCTTAGCTCATTTGTGTGTTCTTTCCAAAGTTCTATTTACCTCTAGGCGTTCGTTGTTTGTGAGCTTCCCTATAAAAACCCATGTAGCCATTGTTCAAGTGTGCTTCTTTCCTTGAGTAACTCCATGATGCTCATTGGATGGAGACCCATTCTGAATGCTTAATAAATTACCTATGGTTTGTACTTCGCTCCACTGTTGAGTCCTCCTCTGTTCCACACCACCAACTATATAAGTGTGTCCGTGTGGTCATAATGTATGCATTCGGGCCCCGGGCCCTACAACATTACATTGTGCTGTGTACAGCGGACGCAACCATGCCCCCGCTGGCAGCGGGTACGACCTTGGACATGTAGCTTTGTCATCAGCCACTCAATACGTAATAGGAGTGGACTGGGCCATCGTACAGAGGTCCAGCATGGGTGTTTGAATGGTAATTCCGGGGCTCTGGGCGTGTTTTAGAACAGGAAATGGGCAAGTGCATTTGTCTCTGTCACAGTGTGGGTCCCCTTTGTGAGGTGTAGATGGTCACTGATTGGACTTAGACACCCCGTATGTGATGTAGTTCGGCTTCCATGAGCTCTGACCCCACAAACACCTGTTCAGACACCTCCTGTTGGCATTCTGACACCTGGGTTCTGAATGTGATGTGTGCCTCGGTGGAGTGTTGGGAGCCAGCAGTGGTGGCGGGTGCTTCCTGCTGTGTGGTCTGTGCAGGGGTTGTGGTCTCCTCTATGTAGCTTGGCTGCCCTGCTCCTGGGGGTGGGTTGCCTAAGATGTCCCTGAGCTGTTGTAGGGCGTCCGCGTCAAAGGTGTAGTGGTCGTCTCCAGCATCACTGATGAGTTGTCTGCTCTGCTGGAGGTGTTGTTTGTCCCTCTGCAATGTGAAGGGGAGATGCATGTTGACATTGTTTAGACATATATGTTGGCACATTGTTCTTGTTGACATGCAGACTGTATGACAATGTACATTGTGACTGTTTGGGAGGTGCTGCAAATTTGATGCGGGACAGTGGACATTTGGAGTACATGACGGATGTGAAGTTGTACACATACATTTCAATCTCACAGTTTCCTGCTCTGTTAGATTTGATTGGACAGTTTCTGCGCATGAGTGGACCCAGTTGTGTCCTCTGTTCTGCTGTGTCGGTGTTACACTTTGTACCACATTGTCGTGGGATGTGCTGTGATTGCTATGTGTGTGTGCTGCAGTGTGCCACAGAGATGAGGGACATGATCCTGGGTCATTGTGGGTGTGCAGTGTGCTACACATAGTTGTGCATGTGTGTCATTGTTACCATCTCCCCCCGTCCCCACAGTCCCTGGTCGTTACTCACCCTGTTGATGTTGTGTCAGGTCCTCTCGAGCTGTGTCTGTACTCCCAACTCCATGCACCGTCTCCACACTGATGACTATGACCTCCATTTTCTCCAGCTCCTCGTGTGACGCAGGACTCCCACCTCCTGTCGCCGTTGCTGCTTTCTTGTTGGCATTGGCTTTGTGCTTGGCTTTGCTTTTCACATCATGCCAGCGCCTCTTGGCCTCCTCGACATTCGACTGCATTCACGTTAGTCTAATTGTGGGTCAGTTGATGGTAGTGTACTGTCACCTCCGTGACGCTGATATAGTTTTGATGCAGACTGCACCCCGTCTTCCTCTTCTCCTTGGCCTTCCCCGAGGTTCCCTGCTGGTGGTCTGTGGGGCTTTTGGGGTTTGCGTTGGCCTCTGCACTCGGTCCGAGTGCATCCATGGTGCTACGCAGTTTGATTTGTTTTAGGTGTGTACTTTTTGTTGCTTTTATAGTGCATTTTCCCGCCTGATACGTGGGAGTTGCAGGCCTGTCGCTGGTTTTTACTGCTTTTTGTATCGCGATTGGCCTCATCGCAACTTTTTTGTATTGGTGTTTCGCATTTTTGCAGCGTCGCCTTGTCTTTATCGCGGACATTTGACGCGTTGTCGTGGGCCTATCACATAGTATCTCCGTGTTGTGAATACTGAGTTAACACTGCGCTGTTTTCCCGCGATAGACTGCGACATGAAGAGTTCCATTAAGCTTATTTTGTGGTAATTATCTCACGTTCTTGAGAATATCCCCCATAGTGCACTTTACTAGGGACTTACTAGTAAGGCAAACATACCAATCATGGACAACCAATTACCATTACACTTTATACAGGGAGCACTTGCACTTTGACACTGATCAGCAGTGGCAAAGTGTTCAAAGCATCTAGGATGGCAACACCATGTCAGAAAAAAGGTCTAGGGGGAAAGCAAAAAGTTTAAGGAATTTTAGCCCAAAAGGGCCAAGTCCAACATAACCCCCTCCCAGCCAAAAGCCAGGGTAGACCAATCAACTACCTTGATGGTCTTCCCTGCTTGTGGCGATAGAACACGGACGCAGGCCAGCTACTGCAGGGACACCCTCCAGTTCTATGCCTTCCTGACCTCAGGGGATTCTCTTAGTCACTACTTCCTGGGCCAACTATGCTGCTCCATTGGTACTTCCAGGCAGTTGGGGCCTCTCTAGGGGTGCTGGTCCCTTGCCAACCCCCACCAAGAGCGGTATCCCTGGAAGACCCATCAGTCAGGATACTGTTCCCAGTTATCCTGACCTCCAGGTTAGAAGTGGGTTTACCCTGGTCACTCACAGGGGACCTAGCCCAACTGGCTGGACACGGTCCCACGGGTTTACCCACGGGGGGACACCTTCCTCCCATAACTTTCCATTTAGACTTCTGTGCCTGCCATTTAGGAATGGAACCCACAAACTTTAGGACCATGGGAGCTCTGGTGACAAACGCCCCATGCCCTCCTGATGCTAGGTGTTCTTCCTCGCACAGCTGGCAAGTAGGCGCTAGACCTCCAACAGGGTGCTCCTCTAAGGAGCCCTCCAGTATCTGGGGTGGGGTGGTGAACCCCTGGGGACGTTGCTCACACTCCTTCCCTCCTCCTTGAGACAGGGCACTAGCCCGCATGCCCCCCCAACTACTCTAGGACCTAACTGTTCTACTTCGCCTCTCTTCCCTCTCTAGGGCCTTTTCAGACCCTTGGACCCATGACCAGAGGTCTGGCTCTTGTGCCAGCTCCTGGGAATCAGAGAGTTGGCACCGTAACACGGATTGGCGCAATCCTGGAAAACAATTACTGAGCCTAGGCTCCCTACGGGCTAAGTTGAGCAACCCCTTCAAATCATTTGCCATGCTCACCAACACCCAATCATCCAGTGCACGCTTGTACTCATCCACACTTGGCACTGGCTGTATGCTGTCACCATTTGAACTCGACTCTGCCTGTTTAACCTTAATGTCCAGTTCCCTTATGCTTAACTCATGAGCTAAGAGAATCTTTTTCTCTTCCAAGGCGAGAGTGTTCCTGCTCTCCTCTCTTCGCTTTTCACTTTCAATGAGCAGCTTCTGTCTCTTCTGCCTGAGTTTTAAGTTTTAAAACCCCTACTCATACTCTCTGACCCTTTGGTTTTCCTCCAGCTCCTCTGGTAAAAAAAAAACCCTCCCAGAATGGCTACTACCAACCCTGAGGCTGGTCCCACCACTGGCAAATCCTGTGGACCAAATCTATTCCCTGGGTCATCCTCATCCACCTCAACATCACCCGTCTCCTGAGCCCCTTTGACTTCCCACCAGGCCCTTAAGGCCATTTGCAGCTCCTCCTTCTTGGCGCTACTTTTCATGAGACATCCCAAAACTCTGCAGAATTGCCTCAATTGATCAACTTTGTAGGTAATCAATGCCTCAATGTCGAACTCTAATTCTGCAGCCTCACTGACTACTTGACTCCTCTGAGACATGATGTCTGGCTTAAAGGTCGCTCAAAAATAGAACCAATAAAATCAAAAACACAATATGTGGTTGCGTCGTGGCCTGCGCTAAACTTGTGATGTACACCAATCACTGGGAGTGAATTTGCAAATACAGGGTCAAATCCCAACCGCTGACCACCAAATGTGAGACCCGGGATCCCTGGTTGGCTGAGATGGGTACCTTAGGCCAAATAGGTACCCTCGTTTCCAAGTCAGGTAAAGGAAGGACACCTTCTCAGATAGCCCCGCTCACCTCCTTGATAGCTTGGCACGAGCAGCCAGGCTTATCTTCAAGGCAAATGTGTAAAGTATTTGCGACCACGCTCACAACAACCCAATGATGACACCACAAATGGACTCCACACGAGTTTAATAAAAACGAGTATAAATTTATATAAAAAGATATACAATAAGACCACACAATATAAATACAACATATGCATATTTGTAATATTCCTTCTGGCCGGTTGTTAGGCCAGCCAGCCCTTGTAAGTTATGGCGATATTAATGAGCACTTCTAAACGTTCCACTGCAGTCCTACTGCAATGCTATGCAGTTCATAATGCTAGAATCAGGCATGTTACAATGTAAAAATAATGCAGTTCATAATACTAGAATCAGGCACTCTGCAATGTAAAAATAATGCAATGCGTAATGCAACAACCAGAAACTTCGTTATGCGGAAATAATGCAATGAGTAATACACTAATCAGGTAGTTAGTTATGCAGGAATAATGCAATGCGTAATACACTAATCAGGTAGTTTGTTATGCAGAAAGAATGCAATGCGTAACGCTACAATCAGGCACTTTGCAATGTAAAAATAATGCAATGCGTAATACAACAATGAGGTACTCCGTGATGCAGAAATAATGCATTGCGTAATGCAACAATGAGGTACTCCGTTATGCAGAAATAATGCAATGTGGAATACACTAATCAGGTAGTTCGTTATGCAGGAATAATGCAATACGTAATACACTAATCAAGTAGTTCGTTATACAGAAATAATGCAATGCGTAATACACTCCATCACCGATCACGGTGCCTTCGGCTGTCTCTCCGCCACTCGTGCTAACTCGCAGTCAGCCTCTGTCTACAGTTGCCCTCACACGGGTATGGTATAAATAAAAAGTGCAGCTCTGCACTCCGGCACCGGTACTGCCACTCCTTTAGCAAGTAAGGGCCGCGATACGAGCTGAAGCAGAGGCTCGCGCTGCAGGACTGAGAGAGGCCGAGAGCGTCTCTCTCTGAGCCCGCACCCCGCCCCTGGTGTCGACACACGTTACCTGGAGGGGAATGACCTTGATCTCCTCTCCTCTTCCAGCGACTTGGGCCTCCGATGCAATCTTTGTCGATTCCGGGCAGTGGGACTCGGGCCCTCCCTCGCCGAGGTTGGTTCGAGGTCCCGCTCTGGCAACGGCGGGCACGGGCTGGCGGCTCAGCTCCTCCGGGGCTGCCGGTCTGGGCTGCTGATGCTACGAATATCTCAGGCTGCCACAGGGCACATGCACACAGCGTCCCTGAGACTCACTTGAGCTTCGGGTGCACGATCACTGGGCACTCCTCACGAAGGTCTCAGGCTGCACGAAGCACACGCACACAGCGTCGCTGAGATGCACTTAAACTCCGGGTGCACGATAACAAGGCAATACTCACGAAGGTCTCAGGCTGCACAATACACATGCACACAGCGTCGCTGAGACTCACTTGGACTCCAGTGCACACGATAACAGGATAATCCTCACGAAGGGCTCAGGCTGCAAAAAGCACACGCACACAGCGTCACTGAGACTCGCTTGGACTCCAGGTGCCCACAATCACAGGGCACTTCTTACAAGGGTCTCAGGCTGCAACAAGCACACGCACACAGCGTTGCTGAAACTCTCCTGGAAACTTGTGTGTTCCTGAGTTTCCGCAACAGGGAGCCAGCTCACCTCGGGCCCTTGGGGATAAATTACTTCCGGACACAGCACACAGCAAAGTCCTTTCAAGCAGGGGGACACAGCACACAGCAAAGTCCCTTTAGCTTCTCCTTGGTTAAAACAGCAAACTGCAGGCCAGCCCCAGAACACACAGCAAGGGTCAGTCCTTTCCTTCAGTCTCTTCAGTTGTTTCTTCCTTGGCAAAGGTTCCTCTTGACCACGAAATAGCTTTTCCAAAGTTCAGGGGTTTCAGCTCTCATAGTAATACCCCTAAATGTCTTTGAAGTCTTTGTATTCAGGGGGGCACTGACCCCTGTTCAAACCAGTTCTGGGTACCTCCCTGCCAGTGACACCTTCTTCCTTTGATTAGTGGTGGTCTGGATTCTCAATCACTCAGCAGGAGATTGGACAATTGTTTTATGGCTGCAACCCAGGCCTCTTCACCTCTAGGGTCTACTCCTCCCCCTACACTAGTAGCCGGGTCTGTTGGCTCAGTGGACTAATGAATCCACTGCAGGGGCCTGTGTTTGACCTCATGGTCACAGGTTCAAATCCCGGCAGGTCCACTCAGCCTTTCATCCATTTGAGGTCGATAAAATGAGTACCATTGAGTTCGGTAACAATAAACATCTGTTATTCAGCGCCTTGAGACCCATGGGTGATAAGTGCGCTTTACAAATACAAGTGTTATGTTATGTTACACTCCATACGCACGTCAGCCTGTTGCTGTCTCACCTCCTCCCCTTGGTCAAGACATTCCCCAGATCCTATCACTTTCAAATCCAGACAGTCAATCAACACCCAGGCAGAGACACATAGAAATGTTTAGAGCACAAAAACCCAGCCACTTCTAAAAGAGTGGCTTCTAAACGCACAATGCAAAAACCACCTTCATAAAAAGATGTGTTATTACATTGTGAGTTCAGGCATACTAAACTTCACTTCTCCATCTTAAGCCTTTGGAAAGATAGGCTGAAAACATATTACACAGCCTCCCCATTCTGTCCTATGGGCAAGATGTCCTTTCAACAGTGAAAAACGAAATGGAGATTATTTCACTGTCAGGACATGGTACACACCTTAGTACATGTCCTACCTTTCACATGCACTGATCCCTGCCCAGGAGGTATGTCTGATGTGCATAAAAAGGGAAGGGTAAAGTCTGGCAAGTGGGTGCACTTGTCAGAACAACCTGACAGTTTAACAAACTGCGCGCAGGCACTGCAATGGCAGGCATGAGTTCCCTCTTTAAGGCTACTTGTGTTGGTGGCACAATTAGTGCTGCAGGCCCACTAGTAGCAGTTGCATTACCAGCCCTGGCACAAATAGTGCACTTTACTAGAGACTTTAATAGTAAGGCAAACATACCAATCATGGACAACCAATTACCATTACACTTTATACAGGGAGCACTTGCACTTTGACACTGATCAGCAGTGACAAAGTGTGCAAAGCATCTAGGTTGGCAACACCATGTCAGAAAAAAGGTCTAGGGGGAAAGCAAAACGTTTAAGGATCTTTAGCCAAAAAGGGCCAAGTCCAACATAGCCCCCTCCCAGCCAAAAGCCAGGGTAGACCAATCAACTACCTTGATGGTCTTCCCTGCTTGGGGCGATAGAACACAGACGCAGGCCCGCTACCGCAGGGACACCCTCCTATTCTACGCCTTCCTGACCTCAGGGGATTCTCTTGATCACTACTTCCTGGGTCAACTATGCCGCTCCATGGGTACTTCCAGGCAGTTGGGGCCTCTCTAGGGGTGCTGGTCCCTTGCCAATCCCCACCTAGAGCGGTAACCCTGGAAGACCCATCAGTCAGAATACTGTTCCCAGTTATTGTGTCCTCCAGGTTAGAAGTGGGTTTACCCTGGTCACCCCTAGGGGACCTAGCCCTACTGGCTGGACACGGTCCCACGGGCAGCAGTGGCAAAGTGTTCATAGCATCTAAGTTGGCAACACCATGTCAGAAAAAAGGTCTAGGGGGAAAGCAAAAAGTTTAAGGAACTTTAGCCAAAAAGGGCCAAGTCCAACATTGTTTAATTGTGCTTTCATTCCTATTGAGTTATTTTAGTTGTAGGTGTTTTTTACTGGTTGTTTCTAATATTTTCAATTAATTTGGCAGTTGTTTCCTTATATGGGAAACGCTAATGTTCAGTTAAAAAATATTCTTACTTTATTTAAAAATATAGGGCCAATTCCGATTCCGGCCGCAAAACGAACCGACCGACACGGACCCGGACCGAATACCGACCGACACGGACCAGCGCCGTACGACCCGTGCAGTACGATGCAACGCGAGTGAATTACAACCGACACGTACGGAATACAAGCCGTACGACGAGCCGTAGGGAAAATAGTGATCTGTCCGGAAAACCGACGCGATTTTCACCGATCGACACGAACCCGGAATAAACCCGACCGAACCGTACCCGCGATGTACGATTCACGCAGTACGATGCAATGCGTGTAAAACCAGACCGACTCGCACGGAGACCAAGCCGCACAACCGACATGCACAGACAACTCGGCACACAAGCAATAGAGACCGCCGCGACCGACGCATACCAAACACAGAAGATAGGCAGCGTGAACGAGGCGGAGAAGCCCGCACGAGACAATAGCAGCGTCCGTTTCCGTCACATGAACGTCTCCTTCATGCCTACCAAACCCAAAGGAAAAAAGACAAAAAAAGGACCGACCAAGCAATGACAAAGCCAATAAATAGCAATGAAAAAAACATGGGACAGAGACACACCCACAACTCTAACTATATAAAGGACTACAATCACTACCATCATCCCTTGCAAACAGAAGGCACAGCCAGAAGCAAACACCAGTACACAGCAACCACAGACACACTCACAACTCACCCATCACACAACTCACACACCATCAGCACCTCATACAAAAGCGCACACACATACACCCAGCAAAACCAACACCAAACCACCCTCACTTGCACCCTCACACACACATCCCTCACCACCACCACCCATCACCATGCCCCCAAAGAAGAATCCAAAGTTCACAAATAGTGAGTTAGAAGTGCTGGTAGACAACATCATCAGAGTAGAGCCACATTTGTTTGGTACATTGGTCCAAAGGACCCCCATCTCACAGAAAACCAAGATGTGGGTGAGGATTGTGGACAAGGTGAACGCTCAAGCACCAGCAAGGCGCACAAAGGACGATATCCAGAACAGGTGGTATGACGTGCGCAGGAGGGTCAAGAAACTCATCGAAAAAGATCACGCCCTAAGTCAGTGCACCGGCGGTGGCCCTCCTGCCAAACCAATCTACTTCAGGACCTGGGAGGAGAAGGTGCAGCACATCCTACCACCAGAGAGCGTCCATAGCCTAACAGACATCCCAGAACCTGGTGAGTACACAAACAACATACCCAAGATTGTGTGGCAAGGGGACAGTGAAACCATGCACCGCAAGCAAAGCTACACTAACCAATAGATAATCATACAACGATGTGTATGCCAGTCAGACAAACACAATACCTGCCATCTCATAGTGACTGTGAACTCTGTCATGACATGCACCAACCTACAAACAAATAGAGCAAGCCAGTGGCACACAGCCAAATAGACCCTGCCAGACAGTTTGCCACCACAAACACACCACCTCACAGTGCAGCTGACTGTCAGGAAGAAATAATGGGGATGCAGGTGAAGTGAGCGTATCCAAAAGCATGATGGGGCCTGTAGTCACACATAATGCTCCCCCTCCTGATTGGCCCATCAAGACCTCTCTGAAACATGCCCACATCACAGGGAGTGGAAAATGACTGACAAGATGGCTGACACTGGGTCCTGCTGAGGGGAGCACAAGGCCCTGCTAGAGGTTGTGTGCAAATCAGAAGCAGGACACCACTGACTGACATCCTTAAAGACAACTTGAACGCCCTACAATGAAAGCACGTTTCATGATGGGAAGGAGGACTGACAGCCCTGACCATACTTACCAGCATATGGAGACACCCCCCCCCCTCAACACAAACTCCACACAACTCACCGGGTACAATGCATTGACACACACCTCATTGAAATATCAGCAAAAGAAACCCCGTACTGGGTGCTGCTGTGTGAAGCACAGGGGCTCACTTTGGACTTGTAGCCAAACAAACACCAGGATTTCACAGTCAGCCATCTTGCCACTGCTGTCACATCCCCTCACGGGGAAGCAGAGTCAAAAGGGAGGAAGTATGGGCATCCTGGGAAGGGGGTGTAGCCAAGAGTATGATGGGAGTCGCAGTCACAGACAATCTACACCCACCCACATGTCACAGGAAGCTCACACTGAACCATACTCGCCTCACAGGGAGTGGGAAGGGACTGACAAGATGTCTGACACTGGGCTCTGTCGTGGGGTTGGGGAGCACAAGGCCATGCTGGGAAATGGCCAACAACAAACACCAGGACTACACAGTCAGCCATCTTGCCATTGCTGTCACACCCCCACACAGGGAAGCAGAGTCAAGAGGGAGGAAGTATGGGCATGCTGGGAAGGGGGTGTAGCCAAGAGTATGATGGGAGTCGCAGTCACAGACAATCTACACCCACCCTCCCACATGGCCAAGCAAGCTCACACTGACCCATACTCGCCTCACAGGGAGTGGGAAGGGACTGACAAGATGTCTGACACTGGGCTCTGTCGTGGGGAGCACAAGGCCATGCTGGGAAATGGCCAACAACAAACACCAGGACTACACAGTCAGCCATATTGCCATTGCTGTCACACCCCCTCACAGGGAAGCAGAGTCAAGAGGGAGGAAGTATGGGCATGCTGGGAAGGGGGTGTAGCCAAGAGTATGATGGGAGTCGCAGTCACAATCTACACCCACCCTCATGGCCCAGCAAGCTCACACTGAACCATACTCACCTCACAGGGAGTGGGAAGGGACTGACAAGATGTCTGACACTGGGCTCTGTCGTGGGGAGCACAAGGCCATGCTGGGAAATGGCCAACAACAATATCAAACTCTGTCCGTGACAAGCAGGGAAAAAGCAGTGTACATGTAGGCATCTGTTCGAAAAGTAGAAAATGTCATGTTTGTGAACCATCGATGCATGTAGAAACATAACTCACATTGTGTGTCTCTTCCAAACACAGGTGGTGCTGGGCACCCAGCACCAAATGATGAGGATACCCAGTCCCCGACTCTGGCGTAAACTGAGCTCTCTGGTCTGACTCCCTCTCTGTCCTCTTCGGATGATGATGACCAACCTGGCCCCTCCAGTGTGAGCCATCATGCAGCACCAGCAGCATCAACATCTGCACCCCCTGTACCCATGCCTCCAGCATCTGGATACCAACAGGGCACCCCCGCCAACACGGACAGACCAAGGCCAATCAACACCCACAGCACAGGGACACAGGACCCCCCGGAAGCTACAGCAAACACCACCAGCAACACCACCCAAGGGGTCCCAGTGTCACCTGTGCGTCCCGCTGCTGGTCCTGGCCGTGTGGAGAGGGGTGCTGGGAGGGGTGGGAGGCACAGGGCGCGCCTTGCAGAGGGGTCTTAGATGCGTACCAGGATAGCACCGGAGGATTTGGCCAGGTAGTGGGGATCCTCAAGGACATGCAACACGAGCAGGTCGCCCACCATGCCCGTTTGGAGGCCAAGTGGGATGACATTACTGCGGTGCATCGGGACATACTCCAATGCCTCCTCCAGATCAACACCAACCTGTCCACATCCTCCTGTGTGGCCACAACATCTGTCTCAACACCATCTGCCAGCACCACAGGGAGGGAGGAGGACTCTGGCGGATAGTCCCCTGCACCGCAGAGGCCCGCTCATGAGGATCCCCTCCCCCCCGGCAGAAGATGGGTCATCTGAAGAAGGACATGTGAGAGGCAGATGACCCAGCACATCCCCCAGGGCCTCTAAACCTGTTCTGGACAATGTCCTTTGTGCGTAACCCGTTCACCTTGTCCAATCGCACACAACTCGCCCACATAACATGGAGGGTTCATGTTGGGCCAATGTAGCAGATGACTGTGGACTTTACTCTGGTCATTTCATCTACCAGCACTTCCAACTCCAGTGTGAACTTTGGATTCCCAAACCAATGTACAGCACTCACCATCCTGTGCACTTCCCTCACACATGTTTGTAAATAAACTCACCAGTACACCATACTTGCCTCTGGGAGATGTCGATCTGCTACACAACACAGTGCATGCCAAATACTGCAACAATGTGACCAACGTAAGGTGAGTCATGGTGATGTGACACATTTGAGGGAGACACACCACTATGGCAACACAAAACATACTCACCATGGCCATGTTACTCATCACACACAATGATGTTGACCTGAAACGCATTGGCATGCACAGACACAACACCAACCCCAGTCAGTGGTAACAAGTCCACAGGTGAGGTAAGCAGATGTCACTCAGATGTGGGAAGACAGACAACGCACATGAGAAAGCGTAGCACAGGTTCATTACACATCAGCAACACGTTTATTCCACAATAGTTGCACAGCAATTCTACGTAACAGTGGACACACGCTCTCAATGTGTTGGACAATGGAAGTCCAGGGATGTGTGGTACATCAGTTGATGGGAATTGTCAACTTCCACACTGGTGTTGGCTTCTGTGTGTTGGGGTCAGTGTTGACCACACAACAGGCAAAGTACCCTGGGAAGGACAGACACAAGACACAGTCAAAAGCACAGAAGAACAGGAGAGAAATGCAATACACATGCACAGAACATGTTGCAAGACACCTACACAAACACTAGTTAGCAGTACTACCCTATTGTGGAGTACACACCACCTGAATGGACACATCACAGCACGCATCCAGTCAAGTGGCACACAGACACACTCAGACAGCAACAGAGGTGGCACAACACATTCCAGGCTACCTCCATACATTCACATACCAACCCTGCAAACTCACATTCAGGTGAAGAAGTTGTTGATGAGCTGTGAGTGGACGTCACCCTCATCCTCATCATCACTGGCATCTTGGCCCAGGCCGGGATCCTCCACAGGTGCCGGAGGTTGGTCATCGTCATCCTGGATGAGAGGCACCTCCTTCCGCACTGCCATGTTGTGTAGCATGCAGCAGACAAGGATTATTTTGCACACCTTTGCAGGCTCATATGGGAGGGCCCCTCCGGTCTTGTCCAGGCAGTGAAAGCGGCTTTTCAGGAGGCTGAATGTCCGCTCAATTACCCTCCTGCTCCGACCATGTGCCTTATTGTAGCACAGCTCAGCTGGTGTCACAGGGTTCCTGAGGGGTGTCAGCAACCACGGCATGTTGGGGTATCCGGATTCACCTACACACACAAAAATGAACAAGTAGCTGAGTTTTGTAGGAGTACGGAATACAACATTGACAAACACACACAATGAGAAACAGTCAGTACACACCGACAAGCCAGGCATGCTGAGCTGGCATCTGTGACATCAGCGTTGCAATGCGACCACTCCTCATAATGTAGGCATCTTGCGCAGAACTTGGGAACCGTGCATACACATGTGTGATCGACATGTCAGCAAGACAGACCACCAGAGCATTGATCAAATGGTAGTGCTTCCTGTTAGGGTATGCCTGCTCATGTGCCTGTGGTGGTATCAGGGCAACATGTTTCCCATTAATAGATCCGATGACGTCCGGCATCCTCCCCAGTGTATAAAAGGCATCCTTTATTTCAGGGAGTTCAGCTGGGCTCGGGAACTTGATATACAGGTCTAGTAAATGCAACATCCCCTCCAAGACATTGCGTAGCACCCGACTAAACATCGTTTGCGACATCCCACCAGCAGTAGCCACAGTGTACTGGAAGGTACCAGTAGCAAAGAAGTGCAGGGCTGCCATCACCTTCAACTCTGGGGTCAGTGCTGTAGGGTATGTCTGGCCAGGTAGCAGATATGGCGCCAACTGCTCCGCCAACTCCGCAATCAGTGGCCTGGTGAAGCGGTACCATCTGATGCAGTCGCGTTCCTGCATGGTTGCAAGGTCTGGGAACGGCCGATGGACAGCTGGTGCCCTGCAGTACAGAGATGCACAAAGGAAGATTGTCAGTTCATCCACCCATGTGCCCATGACCACGATCAATATCACATGCTAGATCATGACATTACACAATGTACTGAGGTGTGTGCTGTTGGGCATGGACAGATGTCACCTACATGACCACCACCTCACATCTCAATTCCACATGTCCACATGAGTCCCATGTAGTGCAATGGCCAATCATTTGGCTGTGTCACCCAACCTATGTGCTGCTGCAACGTTCCAAACACCCACCACAGTGACAAGTGAGGCCTCATGTCTCCCAGGCATCACAGATCTTTGCCATGCAGAATCCCAGGGTCCCTGTATTGCCACATCGACACAGCAATGGACATGGCGTATCACGTACACACCACAAGGCAAGCGTAAGTCCCACAGGTTGTGGCCACTGTTGTTCCTGCCGGCCCTACATGTACGTCTCTTAGACACACACCCCATCAAGGGTGATGCATATACCACATGGATGTGGAGACTGTCACCCATTGGGCACATTTGATCAGACACATCTGAGACACAACATGCACACAGACTGTGGGTGCACATCAGTATTGTGGCTACAGGTCTCACTGTGACGTACATACCATCACCCCCAGGACTCAGGGTGTATGTGACCTGTCCTAAACATATCCAACCTGACACTGTGTCCGTGACTCATGCCCATTACTTTACAATTGCACATCACAGTGGTAATGTGCACAACACACAAAGGATTCTGCCCCCATGTACACGTGCACAGCCTGGGAGTGGCTGCACAAAGTGCCAGCTAAAAAAACAGATGTGGCCCCCCCAAACACCCAGGGAATGCAGCCTTACATGCCATGAGACACTGTGTGGCCAATGCTGTAGTGTGGTTGGTGTGCACAGGTGTCCCTGGCCAGTAAATGTGTGTTGCATCTGTATAATAGTCACACCAATGAGGTCCGACGCGGGTGACAATGCGTACGCATTGCACGGGTCATGACCGAGCCGTGCGTACGCTTTGTCATTGAATGCAATGAGGTCCGACGCGGGTGACAATGCGTATGCATTGCACGTGTCATGACCGAGCCGTGTGTACGCTTTGTCATTGAATGCAATGAGGTCCGACGCGAGTGACAATGCGTACGCATTGCACGGGTCATGACCGAGCCGTGCGTACGCTTTGTCATTGAATGCAATGAGGTCCGACGCGGGTGACAATGCGTACGCATTGCACGGGTCATGTGCGAGCCGCGCGTACGCTTTGTCATTGAATTGTATGGAGATGGGTGCATGTGTATATTCAAAATACGCGTTGTACAGTCAGTTGAACGAGCCGGGCGCACCCATTGGCTCCGGACTGTCATGGAGACGGATGCGGATTCAAAACTTGTACGAGTTTTGCATTGGAAATTCAGTTGGATGCCTACAACAATGTTGCAATTTCAAGTGTCCATGAAGGTGAAGATTTGAATGATGCGGTACGAGTCGTACATTTAAATGGATTGGCCAGATTCATAGAATGCAACCATGTTGAACCTATCACTTGGGACACATGGCACAGAGTCTGCCTCTGCAGCACAGATCTAAGGCTGGCTGGCCCCCAGGGAGCTCACTTGCCTGCACTACATGCTACTGGACCACATCCCTGCTACCACTGCTGCTGTCTCTGCATCCTCTGGCTCCTGCTATGGCACGTACTCTGGAGAGGGCCCCCGCCTTTACTGAGGAGGAGAACCAGGCCCTGCTGGACGGGCTCCTCTCACAGTACAGCAAGCTCTATGGGAAACCAGGGGAGCAGGTGAGTGTGCAGTCCACTGCCTTCCTAATTATGCATGTTGTCTGACTAGCAGGACTAGCAGTGTGTACACCAGTGGCAAGCATTCTCACTGACTACTTTCATCCCCCAAAGTGTGTAGGTATATGTACTGAATAGGTTTCCTGCTGTTCGTTCGGTGGGGGTCTACAAGTGCCGGATCCGCAACTGCCAGAAGAGGTGGCAGGACCTTCGGGGCTGGACTGGGAGGATAGCTAGAGTCCAGCTGAAGGTGTCACCTCCACGCAGGAGGGGCAGACACCGGACCCCGACTACCCACATGTTTCGGATACTGGCGGTGGTCTTCCCGGACCTGGATGGCAGCTGAAGACCATACAGCAGCAGGAAGGTGGTAAGTCCATGCCTGATCTGTGTACTATGTCTGACATGCTAATAGCAGTCTTTTGGCCTGGTCACACTTCCACATTACATAGGTCTTGTAGTCCAATACTCATGTCCCTCAATTATGTGATGCACCCTCCTCATCTGTTCCACAGGTGTGGCCCCTACAGTCTGTTGCTTGTGTCACTAGGGCACTGTGTCCCTGCAGTCAGCTATGCTTCAGCTACCGGTCAGCATCTGTTCCTGTGACTCTGTTGTGTGATTCATGGGTGGGTCAATTGTTTACACAATGCCTGAGATCTGACATGTGATATGTGTGTGCTCTTGAGATGTGTTCCAATTGCTGGTCTGACTCGCAACATGTGGCTGGGGTATTCCAAACAAACCCATGCAGCAGGGGACTCCAATTTTTGGGCTTCAGGAGCATGTATATCGAGTATGTCACACTTGCTTAGCCACCTGACTACTGTCCAGGGCCAAACACTGTTTCACGAAGACCTTGCCAGTCATGCCTCCTCAAGGGCATTTAGAAACACTCTGTAATCCCACTCCTGTTTATGAAATTGCAGGTTGTGCTTTGTGACATGAGCCCTCAGCTGTCTGCCTCTGTGTCATTAGGGTGTGGCTTGTTGTTACGTACAACTGGGGTGTCCATAATTCAGAGGGTCAGCATGACATCTGAGATGTGACTGTGAGAGACAAGACCTGTGTAACATATAGGTGTGTGATCATCTGACAGCGCACAATGGTGTATGCAACTGTGTCCTTCCAGCAGCTGGGTTACATGCATGGCAGACTGTGACGTGTTAATGTACAGGGATTTGTGTTTGCAGAGACTCAGATGTCTGATTTGCATGATGTGGGGTCTTCTGGCTCCTGGACATGTTGTTTGCATGGGATGGACAAGTGCGCCGGTCATCTGCAGAGTTAGCTTTACCCCTGAGCTAGGATTGTGAGTCAGTGCATATTGTGGTTGTCTGGATGCCCTACCCCTGTGACAGGAGACAGTGTTGACTGACTTTCAGGGCATCCCAGTGCCATGGCATTTAACTTGCTATGAGTGATCCTGCATTGTGTTCAAGTGTGCACCATGCACACCATTGTGGCATTGCCCATCAGGACATGAGAACATCATAGTGTGTGTTGCTGGCATGCATCACAAGCATGTGAAATGAGTCTCTGCCCATCCCTTCATCCGGACACCTGTACTGATTCAGTAGCAAGAGATGTGCTGTGTTTATAGTGACATACTCCTACATGTTCACTTGCATGTACAACTAATGTGTGGGTGGTGCGTGTTGGCACATTGGGGTGTTAGCATCCAACATTCAACAGACATATGTGTGAAACTCAAGGAGGGATATGTGTGCCATGGTTGATGTTGAGAATGACAATTGTCTTATCCTAAACAGTGTTGGCACTTTGAGCTGTGTTCAGCTGATGATGCCAGGGCTTGCCCTGTGATGTGATGTACTCACTGTGGTGTGTGCAGTCGGTGCAGGTGACTGATGTTGTTCTCTTACTTCCTATTCCTATCCAGATACATCCACGGCCACAGGAGGGGACAGCTCCACGGACCAGGAGGAGCCACAGAGCCTTACAGGGACAGAAGGAGAGGAGTCGGGTGGACCCAGTGGCACGATGGCAAGTGGAGCCACACAGAGGAGTCGTCAGCACCATCCCCCCAGCTGAGAGCCACAGCAGCTCTGAGGATGACTCCCTTGTGGAGGCGGGTGTCAGCAGCCACCAAACCCCAACTAGTAAGGCTGTCCCCGCCACCACCACCACCACCAATACCCTCCCATCAGCTCCCATCCCAGAGGTCCCTGTGGGCTCCCGTGTTTGTGAGCATGTCTCCTTCGTGCCTGGCACCGCACCCCCTGCCCCTGTGTCCCCTGCTGCCCTGAGTGAGGAGTCTGTGGACTTACTTCGACAGATCCATGTAGGACAGGCGTCAATGCTGAAGGTCCTCCATGCACACACAGGTCTGTTGACACAACTGGTGTCATTCATGGAGGGCATTTCCTTGGGCATGTCTCCCCTACAGAGGACCAATCAGTCCGTGGCCTCCTCCCTGATGGCAGCAGTGTCCCTCCTCCAACAGTCCCGTAACCCTCCTACCCCTGAACCACCCACAATTCTTAGCAGCCTACCTGTCCCAAGCACAGAAACACCCAAGCCAAGGTCTAGACGTGCACACAAGCAAGCGCAGGGGACTGATGACACACTCACAGGGGCTGGTTTGCAGACACACACACAGTCATCCACAACCACTCCACAGTCCTCCGAGACCTCTCCCTCCCAGCCCCCTTCTCTTGCATCACCTGCAACCCTATCTCCCCAGAAGCTCTTCCTCTGTGACCTTGGCCTCTTCCCCAATGACCCAGCAGATCCTGATTACAAGGGGAAGAGGAAGTCCCCACACAAAGAGGGGAGTGCCCCTCACACCCGGACACACTCCCCCAGGCGCAGTCAGACAGAGACCCCCACCCGCAAGTCCCCCCGGCGCAAGACGAGCAAGACCCCCCCGCTACCACGCAGCTCCAAGGCAAAGTCTCCATCCTCCATCCTCCATCCCCCAGGCCACCACTCCAGAGGTTCCCCCGCCACTCCTTGCCCCGGGTTCCCCCACCCACAGATACACCATCCCCAAAATGCTAAGGCCCTCCCCCCCCCTGGCACTTGCTCCTCCACACCTGGTCAGATGGTTAGTGCCACTGATGTGGGGACCGTGTCCCCCCCCTGCTCTGCCAACCTCACCTGCCCCCCATTCCGCTCCCATTGATGTAGGCACTGCATTGAAGTCCACGACCACCCCGTCTGACTTGGGCACTGCAGTGGTGACCCAATCCACTTCATCTGACCTGCCCATTGGAGTTGTGCCGGCACCCACCCCATCTGACTTATGCCCCACAGTTGTGACAGCATCCACCACTTCAGTCAGCTCCACTGCAGTTGCAAGTGTCTCGCCTGCATCCACCACCCCTTCACTGCCTCCTTCTGCTGCGCCCTGATCCTGTCTCTGCGGTGCCTGGCCTGATCCCATGTATGCCCCTCCGAGGAGATGACCCCGGTCCTTAGCAGTGCAGGCAAGCAAGGTGTGACAGTTGTCACTCTACTTCACTCCTTGGCATATGGACATGGACTGGCCATTCGCCTTTTGTTTGAACAGACGTTTAACTTTTAATATGCTGAATAAAGCTTTTTTCTTTATCCCTGTGAACTTGATTAAGCTGTACATTATGTTGATGATGTTTAACATACCCTTGCACATGTGATGCTTGGTTTCCAATGTTGAATACTGATGTGTTGCTGTGAGGTACTCCCTGTGGTCCATGAGATATGTATACTATTCTGGTGGGTATCCATGTCATCCTTTGCAGCTACCTGGGTGTGTCAGGATCAACTATTTGTGGACATCTCTGTGAACATTTCATTTGCATGGTCACATCTGTGGCTTGCACCCCTGCACATATGATGTGCTTCCCATTGTCCAATTTGTCACTTCAACAGACTTTGTGCTCCTCAACACTGGACCCACAGGTGTGGGCATCATTGGTATGGGAGCAACTGAGTCCTCTGTGCAACTTGCAAGACATATGTTTTGGGTATGTGCAGATGACTTAGGGGAGACTCACGTACCCAGGCTGTTGTGACCAGAGCCTTCATTGTGTGGTAACTGATGGCTGACTGACCAAGTGTTCTGCAGACATGAGTGAGACGTGCGGGGAATATGTTTGGCACAGCTGGGCTTCCACAGGAGTTGGGTCCCCTCAAGTAAGTGTGTTGTCCAGTGACATGGCCTGGGCCCATGGTGTGTGTTGTATGAGCATGTGTGTGTGACCACATCCCTGTTCATACACAGACAGTGTTCCCTTGATATGTTCCTGTTGTTCATGCTTGCTGAGTGGTACTGGGTGCATCCCACTACTTTTCCAATGGGGCACCAGATGTGTGGGTGCATGACACACTACTGTTAATTGGTGTATCATCATTGGGATTTGTCAGTTCTGAGTGGTGATGATGTTGTCAGACACAGATGGGACACAGTCAGGGTTCCCCAAGACACCTGTTTATTTGCAAAATCATGTAGTTGTCCCTAGGTGGTACCTTTCAATGATTGAGACATTTGTATGTGTGTGTGACTGCTCCCGCTTGTCGGGTTCATGGCTGCGATGCTTGCAGGTGTCAGCATGTGTGCCTTGTGGTTCTCCTTAGCTTCTGCATTGTCCTGGGACTGTGGCAGGGAATCTGAAGGTTACGTGAGCTTTGAGGTCATGGCCATGTACCGCATACTGTGCAGTATGTCTGTCATTCCCCAGGGTTGTAAACGGTCCTTGTGTGATGTGTCTGTGCACCTTAGTTCCTCCCAACATTCCTGTATTTGTCATGGGTGCATGTGCAATGTCACCTGTCCGTGTGGGCTTCACAGATACACATTGTTGCAGTTCAGGGTGTATGGTGTTGAGGGTGGACTGATGTAAATGTTTGCATGGATGGTCCCCTAGCTTCCGTTTGTCCATGGATGAGGGGCCATGCTGAGTGATTTGTGTTTGTGTATGTGTGATGTACGTTTGTGGCACAGGACACATGTCTGGGTTTCCCAGTTTGTACGACATCTGCCTTTGTCATCACAGTGGAGGTGTCATGCATGCTTGTGTCACCCCAATGTCTGGTCCCTGGGGGTAGTGGTGTTGTGTGTCAGTCTCTTGCTGTGTAAGTTTGTGTTCATTCAAGCTTGTATCACATGTGTCTGTTGTGCTCCCTCTCATCTCCCAATGCCTGATTGCCCACTGAGGGTGTCCCAATGATGGTTTACTTTTGTGTGGCACTGTGTCCACATCTGTGTCACTGTGGTTCAGCTCCCCTCATGTGTTGTGCAGTTGCCTGAGGATACTGTGACACACACACACATGCTGCGTCAGATGTGCAGTGTGAGGTTGCCTGTTTGTGTTTGTGCATCTTCACCAGTGCATTGGTACTGCTGTTGTGGGCCTTTGTCTGGATGGTGTTTCTGTGATTTTGCCTGCTGTCCCTGTGAGTCATATCACGTCATTGTGCACATTCATCCGGGTTGTTAGGTGCCATTGCTGGCATGGAATGTGTGTTTGTGAGCTGACACCCACAGTCTACACATGTTGTTTTGATTAGTGTGTCTATTTTCGAGATGTGTGCATGCCTGGCGATGGTCACCTCTGCTCTTGTGTCATTGTACACTGTATGTATTGTCAGCCCCCATGTGTGGTGCTTGTCTGCACATGGTCGAGAGTGTGTTATGTTTTCACAGCACTGTTAGCCTCACCACATCTCTGTGGGAATGGGACACAACCACTAGTTTGCCCCAGAAGTGTTTAATGTGTTGGGAGCAGGGATCATACATGCTGTTTGTTATTTGCAGCTTTGACCATGATGACACTTATCTTTTGGTCACTGTGATGAGGGGGGGGGTTTAGTCCCCATCACCACAATGCTCAACATCTGCTGTATTTTGGAAGCCCACGCTTAACTTCTGTTCTACACAGTGAGGGGGTGTTCTTTTTACATTGCCTCCGTGCTATGGTGATGCTTGCCTCGTGTATGTCACACTCATGTGATGGTCACACATGTGCTGTTAGTTACATTGTATGTTCGAAGTTATAATCACTGTTGTGGGCATTTGTCACAGATTACACACTGTTGTCATGATGTTAGGGGGATGTATTTTGCTGACATACCTGATGTTCTTGTATGCTGGATGTGTTGCGCATCACCCATCCTATGGCTGGGGGTGGCAGTAGTGATGGGCAACATAAGACCTATGGCTGGGGGTGGCAGGGGTGATGGGCAACATAGTCCCTATGGGTTGGGGTGGCAGTAGTGATGGGCAACAGGTACCCTATGGGTGGGGGTGGCAGTAGTGATGGGCAACAGGTACCCTATGAGTGGGGGTGGCAGTAGTGCTGGGCAACATATGCCCTATGGGTAGGTGTAGGAGAGTAGGATCTGCATTTATGTTGCCCCCACTTTTTTTTCTAATGTTAACACTGGTTTCTGGCTATAGTCTGGCTGAGTCTCTGCTAATGAGGGCCCCAGTCTCTCTGTTCTCTCTAAACAACTTGGAGTGCATATTAGATGCACTAGTGATTGGATACTGTGGTACCTTATGAGCCCCTAGTATATGGTACCTTAGGTACCAATGGCATAGGTACTTCACAGGCCTACCAGGGGCTGAAGCATGTATTATGCCACCCCTGGGAAGCAGACTAAATCTAACACCACAGGCCTGCTACTGCAGCCTGGGTGAGGTAGTGTTAGCACTCCTCACTGAGGTAAAGGTTCCTATATCTCACCTTACACATACATATAAACCTATCAGTCACCCCTAAGGCAGGCCCTATCAATCCTGAGGGCAGGGTGCTTGGTTTACAATGTGAGGGGGTGCCTCTGCCTGAGCAGGGCCCCTCTGCAGCTGGCAGAGTCTATTCTCTGTGGCTGTTTGTGGATGCGGTTAAACCATATATTCTTAAGTGCATTATAACCTCCCGGTAAATGCTAACTTTGGAATGACTGCATCAAAACATGTCGTGTTTGGTGTCAAACAACTTGGAATCATAACCCCACACCAGTAACTGGTGTGGGAGTATGATCCCACCCTTCTAGAGGGGACGACATGTACCTACTGTGGAAACACGGTAGAAATCTGAAAGAGCCCTGGCATCACAAAATGGATGCCACCAGCACATACACTGGGCTGCCCTCCTGCTGCTGACTGAAACTCTATGACCACTCCTCCCAGAGGAGTGGTCATAGAGCTAGTCCCTCCCTTCATTTTAGTATAAGTTAGGGAACCCTAGTCATTGCAAGTTAGATATCCCTGGACAACGCTTTACAAGAAGAATCCTGGCCCTTCGACGTTCCACTACCTTTGGAAGACAGAAGAATCTCCCTTGGAGTCAAGGAGTGACTCCCCTGCTTGGCAGGCACCAAAAACTTGAATCAAGTCGCAAACTTTCCCGCTACCGCCAGAGTACGAAGTCCCTGCAGCCCCAGAAGTGGATTTCCTGACTTCTCAATGGCTATTCTGAGTCCCCAGCAGAGCTGAGGCGAGTGAACCCCACGAGTGACGATCAACCGCAATACCTGGGAACCGTGCACTATTGTCGAGTGCAACCCCTTCATGACATTCTAAGAACTTGTGGTTTGGACCATGTGTGGCCCAAGCCACCAGCAGGATTTCCCTTGAAAATCAGAGGCCTACCTCATCCCGAGTGACCGTGGGCCCCTGTGAAGCAAATCCTCACGAGGCGTCTTCGCGATCCCTTGCTGGCTGGCTTGTGGGTCCCCTGAAGACTTCTTCATCAAACCAAAGGGCTCCCCTGGTTGCTGCAGGCCTGCCCTGACTTACTCTTGCTGGGTGAGTCCCTCAGACCTTGCTGGTCTGCACCGCTGACTTTCTTTGATTTCCACGAGACTTGCTGTTGCCAGGGCTTGTTGGCTTCAATCCGGTTGCCGACACCTCAGTAAGCTGCAGACATCGTGGGACACTCCGAATCCAGCTCCTGGTTGTCGTCGACGCCTCCTGTACCTCATGGGTAAAGAGTCAAAACACCCTTGATCACCTGAAATCACCTGACTTCCATGGGCATCCATCTTCCTGGCCCAGGGTCACTGGCAAGTGACTGTGAACACTGTCCCTTCTGCTTTCGGGTCATCTTCATCTTGAATCCAGCCTTGGATTCCACCGGACACTTTTTCAGTCTTCGCAAGCAGCAAAACTTCTTCGGCTTTCATTGAAAACGACGACGCGACCCGACACCACAAGACACCTATGCACCCGGCTTCCCTGGGTGAGGTAACTCGTGCACTCCGGTGCTCCTGTGGGTGTTGGCCCTCAAACTACTTACCTTGTAAGTGACTTGCTTGTAGACTTCCTATAAGTACCCTTAAACTTTAAAAATCTAACCGCGACTTGCTCTATTGAAATCAATAGGGAACCCGCGGCTGTGTTCTCACACTGCACGCGTTTCCCGTGGGTCTTTTACTTACCTGCCTTGGGTGGATTAGTGAAGCCCCAGCGATTCTACAGGCCCTAGGCCTTGTCCCCTTGCAAGTCGACTTTCCTAAACCTCTTTTTTAGTATATGGTCTGGTACGCCCCTAGGGCCCCAGCCATATTTGTGCTTAACTTATTGTGAAACGTTGATTTGTGCATATGTTCCTGACTTCTAATCTCATAAAGAGATTAGTAGAGTGTGTCTAGAAATAAATACATATATATTTGATATATATACCTGTGTGGTGTCCTTTCATTTGGTAATTCAAGAGAATATAAGGTAAAACAAGCTGCTTTACATTCCTCTGAGACTTAGCCTGAAGGCTGCTCTCCATAGCTACCACTAGGATAGCTTTCTTTAAAAGGTTGTCTTAAACCTATCTACCATAAGAGTCGAATTGGACTGGTGTAAGGTGGCCACTATAACTAGTGACCAGCATATGCCTGGCCAAATTCTCACAGTGGGGGTGGCAGTAGTGATGGGCAACAGGTCCCCTATGGGTAGGGCTGGCAGTAGGGATGGTCAACAGGTCCCCTATAGGTGGGGCTGGCAGTAGTGATGGGCAACATAAGCCCTATGGCTGGGGGTGGCAGTAGTGATGGGCAACATAAGCCCTATGGCTGGGGGTGGCAGGGGTGATGGGCAACATAGTCCCTATGGGTGGGGGTGGCAGTAGTGATGGGCAACAGGTCCCCTATGGGTGGGGCTGGCAGTAGTGATGGGCAACAGGTCCCCTATGGGTGTGGATGGCAGGGGCGATGGGCAACATAAGCCCTATGGCTGGGGATGGCAGTAGTGATGGGCAACATAAGCCCTATGGCTGGGGGTGGCAGTAGTGATGGGCAACATAAGCCCTATGGCTGGGGGTGGCAGGGGTGATGGGCAACTGGGCCCCTATGGGTGGGGGTGGCAGTAGTGATGGGCAACATAAGCCCTATGGGTGGGGGTGTTAGTGGTGCTGGCCATGCAACCCCTATGATGGGATGTTGTTAGTGGCCAGGATGTGGATCCCCTGTGTGTGTGTGCCATTTTGCGGGTACGTGTCGTTTGTTTATGTGGTAGGTGTCTGACTTACCGCCTGCGCCGTCGGCGTCGGTTCCTGAGCCGGTCATAGATGTAGAGTACTGGTATGACCTGCACAATGGGATTCATGATGTGTTTGTGTCGTACACGCTGCTTGTTGCTCCGTCTCGTACCCGCTGCAAGCTGGTCCGTCTCGTAGCCGTGTATTGAGTTGTGGCGCGAATCGTAGCTGATATGCTTGTTTTCTGGATGCTGTGACGTCTCGTACGTGGTGACCCGTCCGGTGCGTAGGAAGTACGCATCGTACTTGTCATAGCGGAAACTGCTATGGATACTGCTTCCGGGTGACTCGGTTCAGCATTAGGAGTTACGGCTCGGACGGAGAATGGAGCTTCAATCACAGCCTACGTGTCGGTCGGGTTTTTGGCAGTTATGCGCATCGTACTTACTCTCCAGGACGGAACGGCTCCGGGTACGTGTCGGTCACATGGTAAGGCTACGGACAGCTGTCCGACCGGGTATCGGAATCGGCCCCATAATAGTATATTATTTGTAATTTATATTGCATTGAATGTATAATAAAAAATATTTTTCATATATTGTGTTTGTAAGGAGTAATTTGTTTTGTAAATCTAATTATGTTAAAAGTATTTTTTTTAATTATAATGTATTTATCTTTAATTTTATTTATTTCATATGTTATGTGTGTTTGTTATACTGTTATTTTTTTTAAATGTATATTGTGTTAGTAAAAATATTTTTTACTTGTCGATATTTTGTTTTTGGCAATAATTTTGTAGTCTATATTTTTGATATCGATATTTGTGTCATTTTGTATGTTTATTTAATGTTTTCGATATTAGTTATAACGATATTTTTTCATCGATATTAGTGATATCGTTGTTAATGTTTGATGATATTTTTGTGTATTTTTTTAACTAAGTATAGTATATCGATATTTATGTTATCGATATTTGTGTGTCGATAAACTTTTAGGTCGGTATTATGAGTGTTGATGTAATGTCAGTGATCCTTTAGGAAGAACAGGAAGCGTGAATGGGGGTTTCCGTCCTCTTGTGCTTATGGAATCCAGTACCCCTCTACAGGCTACTGCCGATCCTTTCGCAGTACAGATTGGTTCCAGCACCATAAGATCTGTACCTATGGTAAGCACCAGTTCAGATCTGTGAATGTGGGAAACTCCTGTGAGCGGACCGAATGGTATGTCTCAAGAAGCAAGTATAAGTCAGAGAACATCTGAGAACCAGCACGTCTTAGATGTCACAGACTTAAAGTCATGGTTGAGGGACCATAATGACAGTAAAGAAAGCCAGAATAGTAATCAGAGTCAGGATGCCATTAAAACTGCAATGAAGGTGAAGCTAGTGGATGTGGTCAAAATGAAGGTGGAATTAGATTAGATGATCAGTGGGAGTCTAGCTCTAGACAGAGTAGAAATCTATGAGCCAGATGAATTGTTGTTTATGGCTAAGGATGTACCCTGGAGGGCAAGACAAGCACATGAGAAGTTGTGGGATTTGGCTCAGAGGTATGGAGTAGATTTATCTCGAACAAAAGCATTGCAGGGAAATCACAGTCTTACCTACAGTGACCAAGAGATTGAGGAAAAGAGAGTGCCTGAATTGAGGATGCACATCCTGGAACTGGTAATAGGAATAAGGGCTTGGAGTATGCTGGATAAGTGGGAAGAGAGGTGGTTGATGAAGAAGAGCGCAAGAAAGGTGACAGGAGAGACGACTCCTCCAGGAGGGGAATGCAGTGAATAGAAATATACCCATTGCGGGAGGTTCCTTGTGGAGGGTATGTGTATGTCTTTGGAGTCGGGGTGATCTTGTTGCGTTCATGAATGATTTCCCAAGATTAAGAGAGAAAACAGCTGAGTGGTATAAGCAAGTTGATCGCTTTAAGATCTCAAACGCAATTTAAACACCTTGTTCGAAATTGTAGTTCCTAGTGATCTATGGTCTGCTCGTAAGATAGCTGTCGAGTGGCCTAGTGCTGAGCCAGAGAAGGCTTCAGTAACTCATGGTTCTTCACCGTTGGTCATGAAAAAGTAAGATCTGGTGATCACGTGGTTGCAGTCCTAAATAGCCCCACAGGACATCGATTTGGTCAAGATAGATCGAACAACCCAGGAGCCTAACGAGTCGGTACATGCTTATTATGAAAGGCTGTTACAACCCTCAAGCTGTACACTGGGTTAGACACTGATGACCCGAAAGACATGGGACAACTCGTTTCCAAATTTGTGACTGACCTTAGACCGGAGATCCAACACCAGCTGATCTGCTGACCAAACAAATCAGTGGACGAAATCATACAGTATGCCAGGTACCCTAGTGATGAGGTGGACTCCAAACATAGGAGGATGAAGGAAAAATTGATGTTAGTCCAAATGCGAAATGTCCAGAAAGTAAAGCAAGTGCAGGGAATGATGGGAGCTGTACCACGAGGTCAGGGGAATGCCCCAGGAGGTATGCAAGTGAAACAAGTTGGTTGGTTGATGAGTATGGTAAGAGGCTGAGGGATCCCTATAGATCCAAAGATAGGGATAGATGTCTCCACCCTGAAGAAGTCTACTGCAGGTCATTTTTGTCACAAGATTGGGCCCTGGAAACACGAGTGTCGCCTCAATCCTGCGAACCAAGAGCAGGGAGGAAAACTCATACATATGGTAGAGGGTGTGAACCAGTTATAGACAATGATCAGGCCATGATCATTTAAGGCGGGAGAGAATCAAAACCAATTAGTGCAGGTGCCTCAGCCTCCAAGAATTCCACAGGGCAATCGGACATCCCACCAGATGCCTTTGATGGAGTCTGTGGATTGATTTGGTCTGGACCCGAACTTATGACGGTGCCTGAGAGGGGAGGAAGACTGTACACTTGGCGCAGTCTTAGCGGTAGACCAGAATGGACCCTACGAAGAAGCAGACGTGGATGATCATCCCATTATGTTCTTGATTAATACTGGTGCTACCCATTCTGCTGTGAGATCTGCAGTAGCCCTAAGCCTGCCCCTCTCAGGCAAATCAATCAAAGTTGTAGGAATCACTAACAAATAGACCATTCAGGGTCTTACCAGTATTGTAAATCCACTGGTTCTCCAAACACTCGTAAACTGTAAAAAGCAATGTTCCAATATAAACAACTGTAATCCTTCTTTGTAGATAGTGAATATGCTTCAGTCAAAAATGTTCCAGCATGACAAGCTGAAACGTCTTGGAGTCAAAAAGCACACTGTACTGCGAGTCCGTGGTCAGTCCTTGCATTCACTTAAGTATGTAGAAAAAGAGAAAGAAAAAAAAAAGGGGGGAAAGGAAAAAGTAACACACAATACAAAAATATCTGAAATGTATAACCAAAATTCTCAGCACCAGCTCCTTTCTCATAGTTGTATTATTATGCACATTGCACTTAAGCCAAAGAATTATATTGGGCAGTGAAAGCATGCACAGACCTAAATCAAGGTGCATGGTGGTACCAACGTATCACTGGTGTCTTAAGTGTCCTTACAACCCACTGGAGCTCCATGTGTCTTTAAGTAAATAAAATACAATACGTGGACCTGAGATGGAAACACAACTACCCCGTAATATCCTGTCCACATGCGCGCTTCCTAACGTTTGCGATGCATAATGGCAACGAACTGCACCTCAATCCGAGGCTTAAGGGGTCATCGGGTCTGGCTATCGATGTGCTTAGAAAAAGGAGGGGGGGAGAAGGACCTTATTCAGATCTACACTCACTGAATTGTTACTTCGAATCTTACAGAGACCTGGAGTTATTAAAACATAAACGGGGAATATACATAACCAGAAGGGGCATGAACCTAGACACACCCCAAGTGTGAGCGCCACTCCACTGAAGCAGAAAGCCTTTACTACTCACCCCAGCTCCCGTCACACGTACCCACAAATATCCAGAGTGCAAACATCGATACTGCTTAAAAAGCTGCAAATGGGTTGCACCCATATAAACTCACCCATGTACAGCACAGACAGATTGGTAGCCTAGTGTCCTCTACCGTAATATGAAAGGTTACGCTCTCTCGGGCGTCTTATAGCCCCAATGTCCCGCCTATTCGGCAACTACACCGTTGTAGTAGTACTTCTGAAACAAGCCGGTAGTACTCATCGGAAACCAGTGCATACTACGTTCTTGTGCAACATTTCATGTATACAATTCATGCCCAAACTACAAAACCCCATTCCGCCACAAATGTGATCACAAAAATGAAAAGGAGAACAAAAACAGTATGCATATGTTGTACAGCATACTGTATGTGAAGAGTGCACTGCCTGGCACGCGCATCCTTTCATGCTAACTCGAACAGCCGGCGTTATTCCCGTCAGACGTGGCTGTATTTTTAATGCAAATATGTGTCCCAGCCAGTCATCCGTAGCATGTGCAGTTTGCATAGTGTAACCATAACCGTGCACGAGTTGCAATCTTTGACTCCAACCCATACTTTTGACCTTGACCTGTTACCCATTATTCAGATGTACTTTATGACATGGATGCGATCAGAGTCGTAGGACAAATGCTAGCTTCGACCAACCACCCCATTGGGGGGGCTAAACAATCATATTTGAGCTTTGTTACTAGGCCCTCTCATAGGTTCGTTATAACCAGACTGCGCTTCGGAATTGTCCACCATTTGGTGGCGTTTCCTAATACCAAAAAATACCCTATTGGTCCTTGCCCTTGTGATGGAACTACAGCCCAAAGTACAATGCACTTTCTATTGTTCTGCCCACTATATGGTAACTACCGTATTGCTTTTTTAAAACCCCTGTATAAGAAACTCGGTGTCAGAACAGTTAAGGATGTCATGAAATTGATATTTAACCCCTCTCCCGATGTCTGTTTCTTTACAGCCACATTCCTTTTAAAAGCTATCAAGGCTAGGCCTAGTATAATCATCTTTTAATATTGTTATTGTAGTTTTTATGTATTACCTGTTTTAACTCCATTGATGAAGTTTTTATGAATTATTCTCTATGTGTAGCATTGATGTTTTTTATGCATGATCTGCTTTTATGGACTTTGTTGTCAAGCTCCGAATAAAGCTTTATGAATTGATTGACTCCAACCCATACTTTTGACCTTGACCTGTTACCCATTATTCAGATGTACTTTATGACATGGATGCGATCAGAGTCGTAGGACAAATGCTAGCTTCGACCAACCACCCCATTGGGGGGGCTAAATAAACATATTGTCTATAAAAGGAAATTACGGCTAGCATTTCCTGTTTTCCATTTTTATAACCATAGTGCAACAACTCAGCCCTACAGGAGGCACGGTCACTTTCAACTTACAAGTTGAACCACTAAAATTCTTTCACAGTGAAATTAAGTTTAAGTACTCTGCCCCATGTTCACCCAAACACTAGGTTATTTTCATTGCACTGGTTAGAGAGAATGACACATAGGGGGAAAACAAAGAGCATAACCCAAAAATGGTGATTGGATAAGCACTACCTTATACCTGTCCAGCTCGTTATGGTACATCCTAGTGCAATCAGTATTATACTATGCAGTATTTCCAGGCATGTCAACAACAAGCATGCATGTCACACAGCAAAAAAGAGAAGAAATGAAAAGAGAGAGGAGGAAACAACCCAACAACTTAGTCATATTCCGTTAGGAATATATGACAGGCTCCTAAAACAAAGGACATGGAGCACTCACCACCCCCAAGCTTGAGCACAGTTACCACATACCAATACTGGTAAACATGTACTTGAAACACCAACAGCTCTAGATGTTTTTAGCCCCTACAGAAAATGGTGTAACTCATTGTTCGGATTCAATCCCTTATTGACCTCCCATCGTCTGCATATCAATTTAGCTCCTAATATCAATGGGCTTAATACCCTGTCACCCTCTCTCCTCTGGTTGTGCTATATTAATGCCACGGAATCTGAAATTGGCTCTGCTCGCCCCACTAGTACAGCTTTGTGGTACTTGTGAGTAGGAAGCTTCTAGAGGTATTCTTGGACACAAGCTCTAAGATGACATATCGTGATGCCAGCATAAATTCTGCTGCAAGCATAGATAATGACATATACCACATGGGTTGGTTGGCAGTTAATAAAGTGACAGATGCAATACCTCTTATCAGTGTTATATGAAAAACCTTTCGTCCTATTCCTGCCAGATGACATACATTATATTCATCACAGGTCTAGAAACCCTTTTCAGCCAGGAATTGAAGTCATATGACTTGGAAGGATATATCTTGGGCAAAGAAATTCCTTGATGGTTTTACTTCTTCTGTCCATTATGGACGGTTTGTTGGGAATCAGCGTGCCAACACCCAGTACCCCCTTTAGTAAAGGCCAATGTCTGTTCAAGATCTTAAAGACCTTCTGGTTCAACTTGGAATACTTGGCAATAAAGGACAAACGATACTTAGCTCATTGTTAGGTTTAACTTTAAGGGTCATGTTTCTTTTTACCCCTCCCACTTTATTGTCCAGCTCAGTCAGATATGGCTTGTTTTAGCCTCCAGCCTATTTACAGTCTGATTCACATGTTCAAATGACTGTTCTCACTTCAGTTTCTCCGCATTCTGATAATCTCCCTAAAGCGGATTGCACGCTTCGTGCATGGAGAATGTGCACTTTCATTGTGTAAAATACTATCAACAGCAGTGCTCTTCCTGAAGAGTGTGTTTTGTAGTCTACCACCTATCGTGTAAAATTCTACAACCAGAATATATATTCAGGATTGTGACATATTAAGTGCAAATCGTACATTGAACTAGTTTATCATTAAGGTAGTCAAAGTATGCCCTTATCTGTCTCTCTGTGCCTGGCCATATCAAGATCACATCATCAATGTACCGCTCCCAATAGTGGACCTACTTGGTCCACTCTACTGCTGCTTGGACCCAGACATAGGGTTGCTGTACACAGCCCATAAATGATTTTACATAAGACTGCACACATTTTGAACCCATTGCCGTGCCCTGGAGTTGCTAAAACCATTCTTTATTGTACAAGAAAAAATTATTAGTCTGGATCAAGTCAATCATTTCAAACAAAATGTTTTTGTGTTCAAAATAATTAGATCTCTGTGTGGACAAGAAATATTCCATGGTCATGCATCCATAGTCCAATTTTATACATGTATATAGGGACTCCACGTCCATGAATACAACCCACATGGTTTCATTCCACACAAGGTCCTCAAATTTGTTGAGGATATACGTGGTATCTCTTATAAAGAATGAAAGATTCACAACCAATGGTTTAAAAAATAAATCCACAAATTGGGACAGGTGCTCCATTAGTGAGCAATCCCTGAAATTATGGGACGTTCAGGGGGAAACTGTCCTTCCTTATGGACTTTGGACAGAAGGAGGAGACAAGGGAACCTAGGACAGTCAATTTGTAAAAATTAAAACTTAGTATCAGACAAGCCATCCTCTTTCCAATGAGCTAACTTTTCATTGATTAGAGGCTTCGCAACTATATACAGATTCTTTTGTAGTCTCCTATAACATGTTGGTATGTCGAGTTGTCTATAAATCTCCCTCTCATAGTCAGTCCTGTTCATCAGGACACCATTTCCACCTTTGTCTGCTTCACGTATGATGACAGAAGCATCTTCTCCTAGACGTATCAAGGTGGCTCTCTCCTCTTTAGATAGATTATCTGCGTAATGTTTATTGCAGCCTTTCAATAGATTATAAATTAGATGAGGTATACTCCTGGGCAGAGGTTTATGCTCAGAAACGCATTTACCATAAAACTGGCACAACCTCTTTGGAAGAGAGTTTAGCATCGGTTAGTGACACACGCATGACGAGAGCACCAGTTCCATCTGATAGTGGATCTAATGATACAGAGGCATCCACATCCACAGCTACTAAGGTCTCTTTTTTAGGGGTCAGCCCAGCTGCCAACAAATCCTCCATTAGAACAAGTAGTGTCACAATCCGAAGTACAAAGACCCGCAGAGGCCACGGAGGTAGTAAAATCAACGAGTGCAGGACGCAGACAAAATAAATATTAGTAGGTAATTCATCTGTTCAGCTGACAGATGGTCAAACGAAGCTTTTGAATAAAGCCATTACGTTCGTGCCGACTTTTCATACAAACTCATTGAATACCGCGATTGACTTTACAAATTTATCAGGAAACTCAGGTTGCGATATTTTTTCAGCAGCAAAGAATTGGTTCAAGAAAGTACGATAAGATCGGATTCCATAGAATTCAAACCGAAAAGTACTTTCATAGCGCCGACAATCCATAAAGTTTTGGACTCATTTGAAATGTTGGTGAAAAAAGATCTGTCACAGTTACCGGTTCCCTCCAGGAAGAGACACAATTTAACTTTTGCTGATAGGAAGGCACTCAGAAATTAACGTGATAACGGTTCAGTTTTCGGGCGTGGCTAGCCAGCCAACATGGCGGACACCGGTCCGTGAAGCTTGAGCCGTTAATCCCCCAATCCTGGCAATTTCTCCTGAAATCCCCAACATCCAGGCACCTGCCAGCTGAAAACCGGTGGCGCGGAAGCGCTCCTGCACCAAATAAGCTGTACGCTGTGCCTCTTGGACCGCCGGTGCCGCGGCAGTGACGATCACGCGGCCCTGCCTGCTGTTAGCCCGTGCGCGGTGTCCCCACATCGTAAAATGGCCGCCTGCGCTTGAACGCATTAATTAGCGGCAGCGGAAGAATCTAGCCCCAAGCAGAACCAAGCAGGCTGTGTGGTGGAGACATCATGATCGGCGGTAAACATCGGAACGCG
The DNA here is from genome assembly GCF_964204655.1 of Triturus cristatus. NCBI lineage: Eukaryota > Metazoa > Chordata > Amphibia > Caudata > Salamandridae > Triturus > Triturus cristatus. The sequence goes on along the minus strand of NC_140592.1, from coordinate 556,406,531 downwards.
CTGCTCCCCTTCCCGAAGTTCAGTCCACGGTGGTGTGTGGTACGTGGCCTCGCCTGGTCAGCGAAGTGCTTCCCATGCAGACAGCGCAAGCGGAGGTGAGCGGGACAGACACTCGCACTGCCCCCCCGGGTGAATCCGGGCGGTAGTGGCGCTGCACCTGACGGGGCCCAACCTGCTCACGCAGTCCCTCTGGGGATGATACAGCCCAGAGGCCAGGGGGCCTGCCGGCGGTGGTGGCTGACTGGGACTGTGCCTGCCCGGGCTTCGCTGCGTGGCGCCGGCGAGACCTGGCGCTGGAGGGCAATGACATACTGCGCATAAGACGCCTCCCGGAGCCTTGAAGGTGTCATTCCTGGCGAGTCTCTCCTGTGGCGAACGTGTGGCCCTAAGGTGGCGGGACTGTGGAGGTCGGGCGCAATCAACGGAGATCCTGGAGGGGCCAAGGCAGAGGTAGGCCACCCCGCGCCAGCCTGTAGCGCCAACGGTAGCGGCCCTTGGTTGGAGCAACGAGGAGCCACGCCCACGGAGCGTCACCTGGGGGTCCCCGCTGGGACTGCCCTGCTGTGATCCGGCACCCATCACTCACAGTGGTCACACCCGTACCGACTGGTGCCTGGACATGTGACACCCCGGCGCCGCACCTAAGAAACAATCGACAGAGTGGGGTGATGAGGATGGGAGTCCTGGGTGCGTACCACACACAGGAGGACGCTGATCAGCGATCGATGCTTATGCAGTGGCAGCCTCGGCAGAATACCCTCGGAGTGGACGGAGACCATCCTAGGTGAGCGCCAACGATAGCAAAACCCAGCGTTCTGCGCACCTGAGGCTCAGCCACTAGAGAAGCAGCCGCCCGCGGGGACCTGCACACCACCTGATCTGGCATATAACTGTGCGACCTGACGGCCCCACGCCCCGGCCTAAGGACCGCCGTGACCAGCCGCCGCGTCCTCGCTGGCCCATTTAAATCGGAGTCTATCCACGTCCCCCACGGGTTATCATTTGAGCGCTGGCCACAACTAACAGGGTGCAGTCGCTACGCGTTACCCCACTGGACCACGTCCACGTGCAGCTACCACTGGTCCGGCCTCCCCTGTCAGTAACCTCCTTGCCGGCATACCGCCTCGGCTGGTGACCGCCTGCGAATGCCCACGGCGCAACAGCTTGTGATGGGCCGATTGAGAACCAAGATGCAGCAGGGGCACTTGCGCGGGAAGAGGAGCAACGGAACCCACGTCCACGACCAAAAATACATAGGAATCTCAGAGACCCCCTGTTTCGCCCCATAGTCTCAGGCTGTGGGTCGATTCATGAGCCGTTAGGCCATTATTTGGACACCTTTTTTCAGCCAATAGTTCAAACAGGCACTACATATTTACAAGACACGACACAGTTTTTGACATTGTTAAGAGATCTTGTATTACCAAAAGGAGTTGAGATTTGGTTATGCACAGTAGACGTGGTGGCATCATATACATCCATACCACATGTATAGGGAATTGAAGCCGTTGAGTGGGCTTTACTTCAACGAGAGGACATACAAGCTGACAGAGTTTTTCTTTTAGAACTCTTGCAGTTTTGCCTGTACCATAGTTATTTAAGGTGGCAAGACAGGTACTTTCTACAGACTACAGGAACCTCCATGGGTTTTTCCGGGACCCCAGCTATGCGAATATATATATGATGAGGTTTGACCAGGAACATATTTTGAACGACCCAGAGTGGACAGCACATCTGATACTGTATCGTCGATATATTGACGACATATTTATCATTTGGCAAGGTACGTCAGGCGAACTGGAGAAAAAACTCGGTCAACTAAATGACAATAACCCCAGGATACAGTTCACACACACAAGTGACAGACAGACCATTTCCTATTTGGATGTGCAAGTTGAATTTAAAGGCCCAGAGATTTCCACAAAGGTTTTTATCAAACCGACAGATCGCAACAACACGCTGTTGTATACCAGCTTTCATCCCGAGTCAATTAAAAAACATCTCCCATTCTCGCAATTCTTGCGCATCAAGCGCATCACATCTGATACCAGTCAATATCAAACCACTTTGCAACAATTTAAAACAGGTTTCATAGTCAGGGATTATCCGGAAGAGATTGTGGAAGCAGCAGTCAGGCGGGCGGACAGTATTCCGAGATCTGAGTTGATCATTAGGAAAGAAAGAATTAAAGATCAAAGTGAAGTATTTGTATCTATTTTTTCTAGTCAGTCGACAGCTATTAAGAGAGTGATTCTTAATCGCTAGGAGCTACTACAAATGGAACCAGACTTTGGTAATCTTTTTCAGGATCCTCCTATGTTTGCCTACAAAAGGTCAAGTAACATTAGAGAGATATTGAAGAAGAGAGAGGGTAATAGTCTGGAAGATTTTAGAGGCATGCAAAAATGTTACAATTGTTCACATTGTAATAATGTGTTACAAGGGGTAGTAATTTCACACCCTTGGTCAGGTTAGCCCATTAAATTTATGTTTACAGCCAATTGAAATACCCAAAATGTAATTTATGCCATACGTTGCCAGTGTGGTCTATATTATGTGGGCAAGACAGAGGTCATTGCGAACACGAATAACTGAACACAAAAGTAGAATTAGAACTAGGGCGGTGACTTCTCCTTTAGCTAGCCACTGAATTGAATTTCACCAAACAATAGCTCAACTCAGATTCACTGTAATGGAGACTATTCTGAGTCGTACAGATAGAGACATGTCGAAACACATCACACAATGTGAGATATTTTGGATAAGGTACTTTGATACCATGAGTCCCAAGGGACTCAATGATAAATTGTAACTCTCGTGTTTCCCGTGAGGAAGCATACAGCAGAACACACAATAAACAGGTCCACTATATCATTATGTACATTGACATGAGGTGCCCCAGAGTTAGTGTAGGTAGAGTTTAGTTCACACAAGCGCTCATCTTTTATTAGTTACACAAAGCATGTATTATTCACCTCTTTATTAAATTTTTAGAGATAGGACAATTAGGATCCAGTTCACGTAGATATTACCATTATATTGCAAACCACTTTATCCTTGTTTTATATTTAGCATAGGTTTACATGACATTTAGTTATTAGGTATTATGTACTGTTGTATAGATTGTCACAGCAATGTGTGTAGAGGTTTTATTATTTGTGTTATTCAATGTTGGAAAATGATTGATTGTACTTGGTTAAGATTTCACTATTAAGTGACAGCTTCTGTATCAAGATTTGACTAACACGCATAAGCACACATATATATACAGTGATGCACCGTGTTTTGATAATTGTTGAGTTCATATTTGAATTGTATGATAGGTTTTCGTTAATCATCATAATTAATGTATGTATATTAAGGGGTTTTTCACAACCATAATCGCAAATACAATGTTAGTTTAAATCAGTAGCTTTATTTCACTGTTTGGACATTACCTCATGAATAAGTGACTGAATTCATTGATGAAATTTGTGTTATATCTTTAGCACTTTTATGTCATTTCATGTTCACGATGTAAAACGATAAATTACACTAAGCAAACATAACTATTTGTTAAGATGGCCGCTTCTCTCGGGATCTCTTAACTTTAATCTCACACGTAGTCCTATTTCTACTGCCACGAATGCACGCAGCGTCGGGAAGGGCAGGTTTTCACTTTATTAAGCGTTACTCAAAGATTTTCACCGTAACTAACCAGGATCCACAGAAGTTGCGGGCACGATTTTCTTCAGAGATTGGGTGAGTGCAATGCCCCCACCCCTCTGCCACCATTACAGCCTTTCTGCGGGGCAGATGGGGGCAGTACCCCCAATCTGCCCCCCCCGGGGGAGCAGAAAGCCCACTTGATGCTAGGGATTTTTTTTCGTGCAATTATTTTAGGGTGGGGCTGCCCGAAACGGGCACGCCAATGCCTCCACCCTGCCACCATTACAGCCTTTCTGCCCCCCCTGGGGGGCAAATGGGGCAGTGGCCCCCAATCTGCCCACCCGGGGGGGGGGGGCAGAAAGCCCACTTGACGCCAGAGATTTTTTTTTGTGCAATTATTTTAGGGTGGGGCTGCCCGAAACGGGCACGACAATGCCCCCCTGCCACCATTACAGCCTTTCTGCCCCCCCGAGGGGCAGATGGGGGCAGTAGCCCCCAATCTGCCCCACCGGAAGGACAAAAACCCCACTACACGCCAGGGATATTTTGGGGCAAATCTGAATTAGGGTGGGAGCTGCCCACCCCTCCCCACAAAAATGACAGCCTTTCTGAAAGAACATTTGTAGAGCGCGATAGCTACCCTGAGGCATCCCCCCCGGGGGGCAGATGAGTAGTAGCCTCCAATCTGCCCCACGGGGGGCAAAAAGCCCACTAGACACCAGGGATGTTTTGGGGCAAAATTTTATTAGGGTCGGGGATTGGCATGCCCGTTTTTGGCAACCCCCATCCTAATTAAAATTTGCTCAAAAAAATCCCTGGCTTCTAGTAGGCTTTCTGCCCCCCCAGGGGCAGATTGGGGTATTAGCCCCCAATCAGCGCCCCCGGGGGTGGGCAAAAAGCCCAGGAAACGCCAGGGATTTTTTAGGCAAATTTTAATTAGGGTGGGGGCATTTGCATGCCCGTTTTGGGCATCTCCCACCCTAATTAAAATTTGCCCAAAAAACTCCCTGGTGTCTAGTGGACTTTTAGACCCCAATCTGTCCCACTGGGGGGGGGGGGGGAACCCACTAGAGGCTAGGGTTTTTGTAGGGGAAAAGTTGAATTAGGGTGGATGCTGGGTGGTAGGAAATTTGTGTCAGCCCGCAGATGTCACAACTTTCCCACACAAAAATGTATGAAAAAAGTGACTTTTTCAGCTAAATTTGAGGTTTGCAGGGGATTCTGGGTAAGGAAACGTTGGGGGATCCACACAAGCCATACCTCCCTGGAATCCCCCGGGTGTCTAGTTTTTAGAAATGTGTGGGTTTGGTAGGTTTCCCTAGGTGCCGGCAGAGCTAGGGTTAAAAAACTACAGCTAGGCACTTTGCCAAAAAAGGGTTATTTTTCACTGTGAAATTGTGGTGTGTCCACGTTGCATTTTGCGCCGTTTTCTGTCGCGGGCACCCGGCCTACCCACACAAGTGAGGTACCATTTTTCTCTGAAGACTTTGGGGAACGCGGGGTGGGTGACATTTGTGAATCCACGCAGATTCCAGAACTTTCCCCACAGAAATGTTAGGAAAATGTGTTTTCTTTGTCAATTGTTTTAGGTTTGCAAGGGATTCTGGGTAACAGAACCTGGTGGGAGGCAGTCAAGTCACCCCATCCTGGATTCCCCTGGGTGTCTAATTTTCAAAAATGTATAGGTTTGCTAGGTTTCCTGTTGGAGAGTAGGATCTGCACTTATGTTGCCCCCACTTCTTTTCTGATGTTAACACTGGTTTCTGGCTATAATCTGGCTGGGTCCCTGCTAATCAGGGCCCCAGTCTCTCTGTTCTCTCTAAACAGCTTGGAGTGCATACTAGATGCACTAGTGATTGGATACTGTGGTACCTTATGAGCCCCTAGTATATGGTACCCTAGGTACCAAGGGCATAGGCACTTCACAGGCCTACCAGGGGCTGAAGCATGTATTATACCACCCCTGGGAAGCAGACTCAATCTGACACCACAGGCCTGCTACTGCAGCCTGGGTGAGGTAGTGTTAGCACTCCTCACTGAGGTATAGGTTCCTATTTCTCACCATACACACACATATAAACCTATCAGTCACCCCTAAGGCAGGCCCTATCAATCCTGAGGGCAGGGTGCTTGGTTTACAATGTGAGGGGGTGCCTCTGCATGAGCAGGACCCCTCTGCAGCTGGCAGAGTCTATTCTCTGTGGCTGTTTGTGGATGGGGTTAAACCATATACTCTTAAGTGAATTATAACCTCGTGGTAAATGCTAACTTTGGAATGACTGCATCAAAACATGTCGTGTTTGGTATGAAACAACTTGGAATCATACCCCCACACCAGTAACTGGTGTGGGAGTATGATCCCATCCTTCTAGAGGGGACGACATGTACCCACTGTGGAAACACGGTAGAAATCTGAAAGAGCCCTGGCATCACAAAATGGATGCCACCAGCACAGACACTGGGCTGCCCTCCTGCTGCTGACTGAAACTTGCAGTGGAGGAGGTCCAACAATAGGCATCCTGTCACAGGGAGGTGTCACCACCTTCCAGACAGGATTTAGTGTATTGGGGCTGGGTGGGTGCACTTCTAGAGTGCTTTGAAGTCCTGCACTGGGGGAGCAGTAGGCTCCTCTGTGCATATGTCAGCTCAAACCGGTTCAGGGGCTACCTGTCCCTGATCTGGCGTGAAACTGGGCAAAGGGAAGTGGGTGTAACCACCCCCTACCCTGACCCTCCCAGAGGAGTGGTCATAAAGCTAGTCCCTCCCTTTCTTCAAGTATAAGATAGCAATACCCGGGTACCGTGCACTATTGTTAAGTGCAACCCCTTCACAACGTTCTACGAACTTGTGCATTGGACCATTTGTGGCCCAAGCCTCCAGCAGGTTGTGCGCCGAAAATCAGAGGCCTACCCCGTCCCGAGTGACCGCGGGCTCCTGTAAAGCATTTCCTCACGAGGCGTCTTCGCGATCCCTTGCCCGTTGGCTTGTGGGTCCCCTGAAGACTTTCTTATCAAACCAAAGGGCTCCCCTGGTTGCTCCAGGCCTGCCCTCACTCACCTTCACTGGGTGAGTCCCTCAGACCTTGCAGGTCTGCACCATTGACTTTATTCACTTTCCACGAGACTTGCTGTTGCCAAGGCTTGTTGGCTCCAATCCGGTTGCCGATACCTCAGTAAGCTTCAGACATTGTGGGATACTCTGAATCCAGCTGCTGGTCATCGTCGATGCCTCCTGGACCTCGTGGGCGAAGAGTCAAAACACCCTTGATCACCTGAAATCACCCGACTTCCGTGGGCATCCATCTTCCTGGCCCCGGGTCACTGGCAAGTGACTGTGAACACTGTCCCTTCTGCTTTCAGGTCATCTTCATCTTGAATCCAGCCTTGGATTCCACCGGACACTTCTCCAGTCTTCGCAAGCAGCCAATCTTCTTTGGATTCCATAGAAAACAGCGACGCGACCCGACACCAAAAGACACCTATGCACCCGGCTTCCCTGGGTGAGGTAACTCATGCACTCCGGTGCCCTAGTGTGTGTTGGCCCTCGAATTACTTACCTTGTAAGTGGCTTGCTTGTAGACTTCCTCGAAGTACCCTAAAAACTTTAAAAATCCAACCGTGACTTGCTCCATTGAAATCAATAGGGAACCCGCGGCTGTGTTCTCACACTGCACGCGTCTCCCGTGGGTCTTTTACTTACCTGCCTTGGGTGGATTAGTGAATCCCCAGTGATTCTACAGGCCCTAGGCCTTGTCCCCTTGCAAGTCGACTTTCCTAAACCTCTTTTTTAGTATATTTGTGCTTAACTTATTGTGAAACATTGATATTTGAATGTGTTCCTGACTTCTAATTTCATAAAGAGATTAGTAGAGTGTGTCTAGAAATAAATACATATATATTTGATATATATATACCTGTGTGGTGTCCTTTCATTTGGTAATTCAAGAGATTATAAGGTAACAAAAGCTGCTTTACATTCCTCTGAGACTTAGCCTGAAGGCTGCTCTCCACAGCTACCACTAGGATAGCTTTCTTTAAAAGGTTGTCTTAAACCTATCTACCATAAGAGTCGAATTGGACTAGTGCAAGGTGGCCACTATAACTAGTGACCAGCATATGCCAGGCCAACTTCTCACATTGGTGGGCAGCGTGCGGGATTCCAGCTTGCCATTGTTTTACCAGAAAATCTCTATTTGAATTACTAACTGAAAACCACTAAAGGTACTCAAGGTACATATAAAGTCAAGCTTAGTATCAATAAGTTCTACTGAACTTAGAGCTGTTTGTGAAGGGATAGCACACCCTCGCTACAGCTCAAGTTAGGATCAGTAGGCCACAAACTAGTGTAGGTAGTACAACACTGCATAACACTAGAATGTCCTCAAGGGAGCCAGTGGGTCCACCCAGCCTCAGTATAAGGACATGACCTTCTTTGACCTGAAGGCCATGTGTGTTGCAAGACACCTGAAGCTAGGACAGAGTCCCTCCACACTATACCTGATAGAGCTGCTGACAGCAGATGCTCTTAGATTAGCTCTAGGAGCTAATGGGTCTGGATCAGGGGGTGGGTCAGCTATAGTCTCTGGGTCAGATGAAAATCAAGATGACCTGGACTCTGTAATTGAAGGGCCAGATCCAGAAGGGTCTGAACAGAACAGAGGAATTCTCCCTAAAAGAACTGACAGAGTAGAAGATAGGGTTAGGTCCCCTTCAAGGGAATCTGACCACTCAAATCACTCTGGAAGAGAGTCTGTTCATCAGAGGAGCTCATACTTTAATAGAAGAGAGACCTCCACTGAAAGAATGTACAAACTGCCACAGTATGAGGAAGCAAGATTTGTGCTTAAGGCTAAGCAGTTGGCATTAGATAAAGAAGCCTTGGGGCTCCAGAGAGCTTCTAGGAAAGAGGAGTTAGAAACCCCTGGTGGCAGCAACAGTGGCCCTAGAATCAGAGATTATATCCCAGACCATAGGAACCTGTCCAAGGTTGTTCCTCCCTACCAGAGTGGGGATGATATCCACAAGTGGATAACTGCTATGGAGAGGGCCTGTAAAGTTCAACAGGCCCCCCAGAAACAGTGGGCAGCAATCTTGTGGCTCTCCTTTTCAGATAAAGGTAGAGACAAGCTCCTCACTGTTAGAGAAGAGGATGCTGATGATTATGATGTCCTGAAAAGTGCATTAATAGATGGGTTTGGCTTAACCACTGAACAGTACAGGTTGAAGTTCCGAGATACCCAGAAAGCACAGAATCAGGACTGGACTGACTTTGTTGATTGTGCAACCAAGGCTCTGGAGGGTTGGCTGGTTGGTAGTAGAGTTACTGATTTTAACGGATTGTATAATCTTATGATGAGAGAACAGATCCTTAATAATTGCCAAAACCAGGGTGAGGCAGAAAATCCAGAACAAAGGGGGTGACACTAAGAAGTAGGATCCTAAAGGCTCTGAGAAAGGTGGGGATAAGTCAAAAGACCAGAAGTCTTCACAAGGGCCCCAAAAATCTGCATCTGGTGGGGATTCACAGTCTACAAAGGGAAAAGGCCAAAAGAAGCCCTGGTGCAAATTCTGTAAACAGAAAGGGAACTGGACTTCTGATTGTACCAAGTCCAAAGACCAAACCACCACCACTCCTGCCCCTAAGGCAACTGTTCCCCTTGTGCAGCTACTGGTGTAGGTGGTAATCAGAATAAGGGTGTAGTAGGGTTGACCCTGGGTTCTGAAGTGGTCTCTGGCCTCTTCAGAGTACCCACTCAGGCATTGCTGGTTTGTGAGGGAGACATTGATATGTCCTTCCTAGTGAGCCCCAGTAATCTGGGCAAATACAAACAGCAGCCTGTAATTAATGGCAAACAGGCTTTGGAATTCAGAGACACGGGTGCTAGTGTCACCATGGTGGCAGAGATTCTGGTGGACCCTGCACAGATCATCCTGGGTGAAATGTACCAGTTTACCAATGCAAGCAATGTCTGGACCAACCATAGTCTGGCAGTTGTGAATTTCTCCTGGGAAGGGGTAACTGGCCTCAAGAAGGTAGTAGTCAGTGCAGACCTCCCTGTCGAATGTCTATTGGGCAATGATCTAGAAACTTCAGCCTGGTCTGAAGTAGAGTTATGGACTCATGCTGAGATGTTGGGCACACCTGCAGAGGTATTTGCTGTGACCAGGTCACAGGACAAAATGCATTAAGCTGAACCAGCTCTGGATCCTGAAACTATGGACCAGATGCTACCCAAGAGGAGGAGCAGTAGGGTTAAGGCAGTGCCTTCCCCTCTGTCTCAGATCTCAGATTCCCCTCCTGAGGAAGGAGAAGCAGATTCTGAAGAAGGAACTGCCCCAGAGGGAATTGAGCCTGATCAGGTTGAGTTATTGGGGGCAGGGGGACCTTCCAGGGAAGATATGAGTAAGGAGCAACAGTGCTGCCCCTCTCTTGAACCCCTCAGACAGCAGGCTGCTGCTGAGGCTGCTGGGAGTGCTAGTGGGTCCCATAAAGTTTATTGGGATGAGGGACTCCTATATTCTGAGGCTAGAGATCCTACCCCTGGAGCCACCAGGAGGCTGGTAATACCTCAGACGTTTAGGGGGTTCCTCTTGACCCTAGCACATGATATCCCATTGGCAGGACACTTGGGCCAAAACAAGACCTGGGATAGGCTTGTTCCACATTTTCATTGGCCACACATGTCAAAGGACACAAATGAGTTTTGTCACTCCTGTGTCACTTGCCAAGCCAGTGGCAAGGCAGGTGGCACAACAAAGGCCCCCCTGATACCACTACCTGTGGTGGGGGTTCCCTTTGAAAGGGTAGGGATTGACATTGTTGGTCCCCTTGACCCTCCAACAGCATCTGGGTACAGGTTTATCCTGGTGGTAGTGGATCATGCCACCAGGTACCCAGAAGCAATTCCCCTCAGGACCACCACAGCCCCTGTGGTGGCAAGAGCCCTCATTGGAGTTTTGTCCAGAGCGGGTTTCCCTAAGGAGGTCATATCCGAAAGATGTACCAACTTCATGTCAGGGTATTTAAAAGCAATGTGGAAGGAGTGTGGTGTAAACTACAAGTTCACTACTCCCTATCACCCACAATGCAATGGGTTAGTTGAAAGGTTCAACAAGACCCTAAAGGGAATGATTAAAAGTCTCCCAGAAAAGCTTAGGCGAAAATGGGACCTTTTACTTCCCTGCCTTCTGTTTGCATACAGGGAGGTTCCACAGAGGGGGTTGGCTACAGCCCTTTTGAACTTCTGTTTTGGCACCCTGTAAGAGGTCCATTATGTTTGGTGAAGGAGGGCTGGGAGTTACCTCTCAAACCTCCCAAACAGGATGTGTTGGACTATGTACTTGGTCTCCGCTCCCGGATGGCTGAATACATGAAGAAGGCAACCAAAAACCTGGAGGCAGTCAAGAACTGTAAAAAGCTTGGCATGACCAAAAGGCTGTACTGACTGTCTATCAGCCAGGACAGAAAGTGTGGGTGTTGGAGCCTGTGGCCCCAGCAGCTCTCCAAGACAAGTGGAGTGGCCCCCATACAATAGTTGAGAAAAAGGGAGAAGTCACCTACTTGGTGGATCTTGGAACTCCCAGGAGCCCCCTTAGGGGGCTCCATGTCAACAGATTAAAGCCATATGTTGACAGGGCTGACATGGGCTTGCTCAAGGCAACTGATGAGGAACAGGCGGAAGAGAGTGACCCTCTCCCTGACCTGTTCTCCCAGAACCCTGATGATGGGTCAGTAGATGGTGTTGCTTTGGCAAGCAGCCTCACTGACCATCAGCAAACTGAGTGCAGACAAGTTCTGCAGCAGTTCAGACATATGTTTAGCCTGACCCCTAGTCAGACTTCCTGGTGTACCCATGAGGTGGACACTGGAGACAGTCTGCCTGTCAAGAGTAAAATCTACAGGCAACCTGACCATGTCAGGGACTGTATCAGGACTGAAGTCCAGAAAATGTTGGAACTAGGTGTGATTGAGCTTTCAGATAGCCCTTGGGCTAGTCCAGTAGTCCTTGTGCCTAAACCTCATACCCAGGGTGGTAAGAAAGAAATGAGGTTTTGTGTTGACTACAGAGGCCTCAATGCAGTCACCAGGACTGATGCCTTTCCAATTCCCAGGGCAGATGAACTCATTGATACTTTGGCCTCAGCCAAATATCTGAGTACATTTGACCTAACAGCTGGCTACTGGCAAAGTAAAGTTAGCTGAAGATGCCAAGATCAAAACAGCATTTTCAACCCCTGGTGGGCACTACCACTTTGTGGCGATGCCCTTTGGTTTAAAAAATGCACCTGCCACTTTTCAGAGTTTGGTGAACAATGTTCTGACAGGTATGGAAACTTATTGCTCAGCTTATCTAGATGATATTGCTGTCTTTAGTTCCACCTGGCAGGATCACCTGGTCCACCTCAGAAATGTTTTGGAGGCCTTGCAAAAAGCAGGCCTCACTATAAAGGCCACCAAGTGCCAGATAGGGCAGAGTCAGGTTGTGTACCTGGGCCACCTTGTAGGTGGAGGCCAGGTTCAACCTTTGCAAAGAAAAATCCAGACCATAATGGAATGGGTAGCTCCAACCACCCAGACACAGGTGAGAGCCTTTTTAGGCCTGACTGGGTACTATAGGAGGTTTGTTAAGGGATATGGATCTATAGTGACCCCCTTAAATGATCTTACCTCAAAGAAAATGCCAAAGAAGGTTCAGTGGACAGCTAGCTGTCAAAAGGCATTTGATGACCTAAAGCAGGCCATGTGCACTGCCCCCCTCTTACAGAGTCCAGACTACACAAAAAAGTTCATTGTCCAAACAGATGCTTCTGAGCTGGGTGTGGGAGCTGTACTGTCTCAACTGAATGATGAAGGTCAAGATCAGCCAGTAGCTTTTCTAAGCAGAAGGCTGACCCCTAGAGAGAAACGTTGGTCAGCTATAGAGAGGGAGGCCTTTGCTGTGGTGTGGGCTGTGAAGAAGCTGAGGCTATACTTGTTTGGCACTCACTTCATAGTTCAGTCTGACCACAAGCCCCTCCTATGGCTCAAACAGATGAAAGGTGAAAATCCTAAACTGCTAAGGTGGTCCATTTCCCTACAGGGGATGGACTATACAGTGGAACATAGACCGGGGACACAACATGCCAATGCAGATGGACTCTCAAGGTATTTCCACTTAGAACACGAAGACTCAACTGGTCAAGGTTAGTTTAGTGTCCCTACATTTGGGGGGGGGGTGTGTAGGAGTGTAGGATCTGCACTTATGTTGCCCCCACTTCTTTTCTGATGTTAACACTGGTTTCTGTCTATAGTCTGGCTGGGTCCCTGCTAATCAGGGCCCCAGTCTCTCTGTTCTCTCTAAACAACTTGGAGTGCATACTAGATGCACTAGTGATTGGATACTGTGGTACCTTATGAGCCCCTAGTATATGGAACCTTAAGTACCTAGGGCATAGGCACTTCACAGGCCTACCAGGGGCTGAAGCATGTATTACGCCATCCCTGGGAAGCAGACTAAATCTGACACCACAGGCCTGCTACTGCAGCCTGGGTGAGGTAGTGTTAGCACTCCTCACTGAGGTATAGGTTCCTATATCTCACCACACACACACACATATAAATCAGTCACCCCTAAGGCAAGCCCTATCAATCCTGAGGGCAGGGTGCTTGGTTTACAATGTGAGGGGGTGCCTCTGCATGAGCAGGACCCCTCTGCAGCTGGCAAAGTCTATTCTCTGTGGCTGTTTGTGGATGCGGTTAAATCATATACTCTTAAGTGCATTATAACCTACCGGTAAATGCTAACTTTGGAATGACTGCATCAAAACATGTCGTGTTTGGTGTCAAACAACTTGGAATCATACCCCCACACCAGTAACTGGTGTGGGAGTATGATCCCACCCTTCTAGAGGGGACACCATGTATCCACTGTGGAAACACGGTAGAAATCTGAAAGAGCCCTGGCATCACAAAATGGATGCCACCAGCACAGACACTGGGCTGCCCTCCTGCTGCTGACTGAAACTCGCAGTGGAGGAGGCCCAACAATAGGCATCCTGTCACAGGGAGGTGTCACCACCTTCCAGACAGGATTTAGTGTATTGGGGCTGGGTGGGTGCACTCCTAGAGTGCTTTGAAGTCCTGCACTGGGGGAGCAGTAGGCTCCTCTGTGCATATGCCAGTTCAAATCCGTTCAGGGGCTACCGGTCCTTGCTCTGGCGCGAAACTGGACAAAGGGAAGTGGGTGTAACCACCCCCTACCCTAACCCTCCCAGAGGAGTGGTCATAAAGTTAGTCCCTCCCTTTCTTTTAGTATAAGATAGGGAACCCTTGCCATTGCAAACTAGATACCCCTGAACGACGCTTTACAAGAAGAATCCTGGCCCTTCGACGTTTCACTACCTTTGGACGACAGAAGAATCTCCCTTGGCAGGCACCAAAAACTCTAATCAACGGTCGCAAACTTTCCCACTCCCGCTGGAGTCCGAAGTCCCTGCAGCCCCGGAAGTAGATTTCCTGATTTCTCGATGGCCATTGTGAGTCCCCAGCAGAGCTGAGGCGAGTGGACCCCACGAGTGACGAGTAACAGCAATACCCGGGTACCGTGCAACCCCTTCACGATGTTCTACAAACTTGTGCATTGGACCATTTATGGCCCAAACCTCCAGCAGGTTGTACACCGAAAATCAGAGGCCTACCCCGTCCCGAGTGACCATGGGCTCCTGTAAAGCATTTCCTCACGAGGCGTCTTTGTGATCCCTTGCCCATTGGCTTGTGGGTCCCCTAAAGACTTTCTTATCAAACTAAAGGGCTCCCCTCGTTGTTCCAGGCCTGCCCTCACTCACCTTCACTGGGTGAGTCCCTCAGACCTTGCTGGTCTGCACCATTGACTTTATTCATTTTCCACAAGACTTGCTGTTGCCAAGGCTTGTTGGCTCCAATCCGGTTGCCAACACCTCAGTAAGCTGCAGACGTTGTGGGACACTCCGAATCCAGCTGCTGGTCACCGTTGATGCCTCCTGGACCTCGTGGGCAAAGAGTCAATACACGTGATCACGTGAAATCACCCAACTGTAGCGATCACCAGCGCACGAGCGCCAACATTGGGCCAACAGCGAGAAATGCGCGAAAGAAACTACGTTTCCCTGCATGCTCTGGGGCGCAAGTCCCGGAAAGGGCTACTTAAGCACTTCCGCGGGAAGCGGAAGGTGCTTGTCAACTGTTTTCAGTGGAGACCTGTGGTGGAGGGTGTTCCCCGCCGGATTTCAGCTAGAAGATTTTTACAGCGTTTCGAGCCGAGGACAGCCCCGTTCCACCTAAAGGGTGGCACCGAGTGGAGAACGCGACAAGTCCCAGGAACCCGCGGAACAGATCAGGTAACCCGGGAGAGACACCCGGGAGCTCCTTTCCCCAGTCCGCTTCCTGCTTTACTTTGGTTACTCCGAGACTCGCACTCGTGTGCTGATTCCATCCCGTGAGGAGACTTAGGACGCACGCTGTGCGCTCACGTTGTGGCCCCAGGGAGAGACGCCCGGGAGCTCCTTTCCCAGTCCGCTTCCTGTTTTACTTTGGTTACTCCGAGACTCGCACTCGTGTGCTGGTTAAATCCCGTGAGGAGACTTGTGCGCTCACGTTGAAGCCCCTGGTATTTCTTTCGAGTGTGAGTTAACACTCCTTCCCGTAGCACGATCGAAACATTGCGAGCAGTGCTAGAGTATTGTTTCATCACCTACAGGACCAGTGGGGGAAGGCATTCCAGAATTCCCACTAGACGCTACCCAGAACTAATTGCATCCCTAGAGGAAATCCCGTAGTGTTCCAAACCTCCTGTGTCGTAACAGGTGGGTACTTAACCAGGGAACGTGAAGCGGAGTCCGTCCGTGTACAGAACACCCCTGCATCATTGACTCTCGCTTTCTCGTCCCTGCAGGTTGTCCGTCGCCCCGGAGAGTCTCCCTACTTCCCTGCCACGTCTCTGAAGGGATCCTCCTCCTCCCGGTCCTGTGTGTTTCCCTTTCCCCCTGGGTCCAGCCCCCGGTAGTCGAGTTCCGTTCTCCTGCCGGGGTTGTACTCCGGGGGATTTGGGGATCTTATCTGCAATCCTCGTCCCCGCTGAGATCAAGACAGCAGGTCAGTGGTGCGTGCCTGTGTGAGCGACTGACAGTCTGACACCCTGACAGATTGACAAGCCCACGTTTGCACCCAGCCTGGACGATGGATACTAACGTGGTGCTGACCTCGTTGTTAGAGAGCCTGACGGCTCTGCAGCAGGAGGTGCAGACCACCCGGTTAGAGAACCGGAATGTACAGAGAGAGGTGAGCTCGCTACGAAGGGAGGTGGCGGGTCTTACACGTAGGGGCCCCGGGGAAGGTTCGTACATAAGGCCAGCTACTCTACCACCACCTGGGTCGGTTCCACCTCCAGCCCATCCCGTTGATACTAGAGGGGGTTTTTTCACAGCCACCACATATCCCCCCACAACCTCAGACTCTGTGCCCACTGTCCACGTATTACAAAACACCGGTATTCCTTTAGCCCCCCCAGAGCGCTTCTATGGGGACCCTAAGAAGTTCGAAAGCTTCCTGAACCAATGCAGACTGCATTTTCTATGCAAACCAGCCGTGTTTCAAGGAGAAGCCGCTAAGACGGCATTCATGATGTCCTACATGGGGGGTAACGCCGCAAGTTGGACCATCCCGTTAATGGAAAGAAATGATCCGGTTTTGCACCATTTTCCAGATTTTTGCTTAGCCTTAAGGAAATTGTTCGATCGGAAGTCCCACATGCTGTCATTGGATCGGGAACTCCTCACCTTGAAGCAGGGATCCCAAGACTTACTGACGTACATTACCACCTTCAATCGGTTGGTCGTAGAAACAGAGTGGCCCCCTGAAAAAAGAATCACCCTGTTCTACCAAGGGCTGCGGGGGGAACTCAAGGACGTCCTTGCACAAGTGGTGCAACTACCACAAACATGCGAAGAGCTTATCGACTTAACCGTACAGCTCGACCATCGCCTTCTGGAGAGAAAAGGTGACAAGAGCCGAGGAGAGATGAAGTTTTCTGTCCCGAGACCAAAGGACACGGTGGGTGAACCACCGAAAACCGTAGAGGGGCCAGAGCCCATGCAGTTGGGTGGAATCAGAGGCCCTCTCACGTCCGAGGAAAGAGACAAACGTCGAAGAATGAAGTTGTGCCTGTATTGCGGAAAAGGAGGGCACTTTATTAGAGAATGCCGGGCCCGAACCCCGATCAATAGCAGACCTTCCATTCCCAGGGTACAAGCCACATCCAGACAAGACGAACCGGCGGAAAACTAAGAAGCCCAAGTCAGAATGAGGTCTCTGAATTGGGTAGGACAAGCGAAATGATCTCCTCTGTCTTAGCGAATACCCTACAACCCGCTGTGGCTCATTTGAATCTAGGAGTATCACTATGGCTCACTTCCCGGGATGTGCTGGAAACGGATGCCCTATTAGACTCCGGAGCAACGGGCAATTATATCGATCAGGGTTATGCCCACCGACTCGGACTCCCCTGCGAGAAGAAAGAGGTCCCTGAACTAGTAAAAGCGGTCGATGGGACGACCCTCTCTTCTGGGCCAGTGAAGTACAGGACGCAGGCTCTTCGGATGGTGGTGGGTCCTGACCATTACGAATGTATCCGATTCGACCTCATTGACGCTCCCCAGTTCCGGCTCATCCTGGGCATGCCCTGGTTGACGTTACACGACCCCGTAATCAGTTGGACTGATCGCACCGTTACCATGGCTTCAGTGTATTGTCAAGAACATTGTAAACACCAAGAAGAAGAGCCGAATCACGAGGAAACACCAGCCACGCACTTAGCGGCTGTCGGTCCCCAAGAGCGGTACTGTTGTGCCATAACCCTGCCAGAGCACTATCGAGAGTATCGGGAGATATTCGATAAACAAAAGGCGACCAGATTGCCTCCTCATCGGGAGTACGACTGCCGGATAGAGCTCATTGCAGGAGCAAGCATCCCTTGCAGCCGAGTGTACGCCCTGACGGAACCTGAAACGCTATACCTCAAAAAATACTTCGAAGACAACATGGCATCCGGATTTATCAGACACTCTTCCTCACCAGCATCCTCTCCCCTTTTCTTCATACCGAAGAAAGACTGCGAAGAATTGAGGACCTGCATTGATTACCGTGCCCTCAATCGGATCACGATAAAGAATCGGTACCCTCTTCCCCTCATACCAGTACTTTTGGATCAATTAAAAGGAGCACATTACTTCACCAAGCTCGACCTCCGCGGAGCATATCACCTTGTGCGAGTCCGAAAAGGCGATGAGTGGAAGACCGCCTTTCGAACTAAGTTCGGTCTGTTCGAATATCGTGTGATGCCTTTCGGACTCTGCAACGCTCCGGCGGCCTTCCAGTTCTTCATGGATGAGGTGCTGCGTGGATATCTGGATGTGTTCTGCGTGGTATACATTGATGACATTTTAATCTATTCAGCTACTCTTCCAGAACACATCACCCACGTACAAGCCATCTTGGAGTGACTGCAAAAGCATTCCTTATATGCTAAACTTGAAAAATGTCTCTTTCACGTTCAGGAGGTCGCGTTTTTGGGCTACATCATCAATTCCCAAGGTTTCCAAATGGAGACGAGTAAGGTGGAAGCCATCACCCAGTGGAAAACCCCGCAGAATGTCAAGGCCGTGCAAAGCTTTCTCGGTTTTGCCAACTTTTATCGGCGGTTTATTCAGGACTTTTCAAAGATAATCCGCCCCATTTCCCAACTGCTACGGAAAAACGCCCCGTTCGAGTGGGGAGAGGAAGCAGCCCGCTCATTCCAGATGCTGAAGGATAGATTCACCCGGGCTCCCATCCTGCGTCACCCAGACCCTCAACTCCCATTCATTCTCGAAACAGACGCATCACAGCACGCCCTGGGAGGGGTACTCTCACAACGACATCCGGTTAACGGGCAGCTCCACCCTGTCGCGTTTTATTCCAAGAAGCTTACACCCAGTGAGATCAATTACACCATCTCCGACAAGGAACTACTGGCCATCAAGAGGGCGTGCGAAGAATGGCGACACTACCTTTTAGGAGCCTTGCACACGGTGGAAATTTATACCGACCACCGAAATCTACTGTTTCTGAAAACCGTAAAGGCGCTGACGCCTCGTCAGTTGCGTTGGACTTTATTCTTTTCAGATTATGATTTTGTCATTAAATACCGATCAGGACCTCAAAACGGGAAGGCAGATGCCCTCTCTCGTATAGGAGAATGGGAGAACGATACCTCCATAACCCCACAAAATCCACCGCTCATACTAACTGAAACCCCATCACCCAGTGAGGTCATTGCTCTTATTACCTCCCAAGACTTTCTCGAAGATGTAAGAGTAACAGTAGCGGACCTAGACGTACAAGCATGGATCCAAGAAGAATCAGAGCACCGATCCGAAGTAGATGGACTAGCCTATCACTATCATGCGCTGTACGTACCACACAAGACCCAGCAACGACAAGTCCTGATGTGGAGCCACGATTCGGTCCTAGGAGGACACCTAGGAATCCATAAGACCATTGCCTGTGTGGAATGCTCCTTTTGGTGGCCCGGACTGCGGAGAGATGTAAAGGAATACATCCAGGGCTGTGCTATTTGTATGCAGGGGAAGGCCATTCATACAAAACCAGTGGGCCTCCTACAAACCTTGCCTACTCCCCCACGACCCTGGCACACCATATCCATGGACTTCATCGTGGAGATGCCCCCCTGTGATGATAAAACAGTAATCTTGGTACTGGTGGATCACTTAACGAAGATGGGCCATTTCATAGCGCTAAGAAGGCTACCCACATCCTCAGAGCTCGCTATCGTTTTCCTCCAACATGTGGTCCGGGCTCATGGAATCCCGAACGTCTTGATAACTGACAGGGGCACGCAGTTCACGTCGCGCTTCTGGAAGTCCTTATGCAGCACTCTTCACATAGAAGCACGACTCTCCTCCAGCTACCACCCACAGACCGATGGAAAGACCGAACGCCTGAATCAAACCCTTGAACAATACCTACGCTGCTTCACCCTGCAAAACCCCATACACTGGCCCACCTTGTTATGGTTAGCCGAATTCGCCTATAACAATGCCAAACATGCCACACTAGGATGCTCTCCGTTTTACTGCACTTATGGGTATCACCCCAACATGCTTCCATTTGAATGGCCGGTTCACTCCCCCATACCCAGCATCCACGAGCACCATGCACATCTCAGGGCGGTCTTACTAGAAGTCAAGCAGAATCTAGCCACGGCACAAACCATGCAAAAGACCTATGCAGATAGGAAAAGAACCACGGAGCCAGAGTATCAAGTGGGGAACAAGGTATGGCTCTCAACAAAGCATCTACATTTAAAGGGGGTGGATAAATTGAAACCGAGATATGTGGGTCCCTATAGCATAGAGGAGATTATTAATCCCGTGGCTATGCGACTCTCGTTGCCTAGCTCCTGGAGAATCCACCCTGTTTTCCATGTGTCCCTGCTCCAGCCATGTCCCAGCAGTACTCGTTTACCATCAAAACCACAGCCTATCAATATAGACGGGCAAGACGAGTACGAGGTAGAAGTGATTCTTGATTCCCGACTAGTGCGGGGAAGGGTTCAATACCTGGTCGATTGGAAGGGGTTTGGGGTGGAGGATAGGACATGGGAACCCGAGGAAAACCTACATTGCCCTGAGTTGTTGGAACAGTTTCATGAGGAACATCCAGGTAAACCGGGACGACCGCCGAGTCGTCGGTCCTTGAGAAGGGGTACTGTAGCGATCACCAGCGCACGAGCGCCAACATTGGGCCAACAGCGAGAAATGCGCGAAAGAAACTACGTTTCCCTGCATGCTCTGGGGCGCAAGTCCCGGAAAGGGCTACTTAAGCACTTCCGCGGGAAGCGGAAGGTGCTTGTCAACTGTTTTCAGTGGAGACCTGTGGCGGAGGGTGTTCCCCGCCGGATTTCAGCTAGAAGACTTTACAGCGTTTCGAGCCGAGGACAGCCCCGTTCCACCTAAAGGGTGGCACCGAGTGGAGAACGCGACAAGTCCCAGGAACCCGCGGAACAGATCAGGTAACCCGGGAGAGACGCCCGGGAGCTCCTTTCCCCAGTCCGCTTCCTGCTTTACTTTGGTTACTCCGAGACTCGCACTCGTGTGCTGATTCCATCCCGTGAGGAGACTTAGGACGCACGCTGTGCGCTCACGTTGTGGCCCCAGGGAGAGACGCCCGGGAGCTCCTTTCCCAGTCCGCTTCCTGCTTTACTTTGGTTACTCCGAGACTCGCACTCGTGTGCTGGTTAAATCCCGTGAGGAGACTTGTGCGCTCACGTTGAAGCCCCTGGTATTTCTTTCGAGTGTGAGTTAACACTCCTTCCCGTAGCACGATCGAAACATTGCGAGCAGTGCTAGAGTATTGTTTCATCACCTACAGGACCAGTGGGGGAAGGCATTCCAGAATTCCCACGAGACGCTACCCAGAACTAATTGCATCCCTAGAGGAAATCCCGTAGTGTTCCACACCTCCTGTGTCGTAACAGGTGGGTACTTAACCAGGGAACGTGAAGCGGAGTCCGTCCGTGTACAGAACACCCCTGCATCATTGACTCTCGCTTTCTCGTCCCTGCAGGTTGTCCGTCGCCCCGGAGAGTCTCCCTACTTCCCTGCCACGTCTCTGAAGGGATCCTCCTCCTCCCGGTCCTGTGTGTTTCCCTTTCCCCCTGGGTCCAGCCCCCGGTAGTCGAGTTCCGTTCTCCTGCCGGGGTTGTACTCCGGGGGATTTGGGGATCTTATCTGCAATCCTCGTCCCCGCTGAGATCAAGACAGCAGGTCAGTGGTGCGTGCCTGTGTGAGCGACTGACAGTCTGACACCCTGACACCAACTTCCGTGGGCATCAATCTTCCTGGCCCCGGGTCACTGGCAAGTGACTGTGAACACTGTCCCTTCTGCTTTCAGATCATCTTCATCTTGAATCCAGCCTTGGATTCCACCGGACACTTCTCCAGTCTTCGCGAGCAGCCAATCTTCTTTGGCTTCCATAGAAAACAGCGACGCGACCCGACACCAAAAGACACCTATGCACCCGGCTTCCCTGGGTGAGGTAACTCGTGCACTCCGGTGCCCTAGTGTGTGTTGGCCCTCGAGTTACTTACCTTGTAGGTGGCTTGCTTGTAGACTTCCTCAAAGTACCCTAAAAACTTTAAAAATCCAACCGCGACTTGCTCCATTGAAATCAATAGGGAACCCGCGACTGTGTTCTCACACTGCACACGTCTCCCGTGGGTCTTTTACTTACCTGCCTTGGGTGGATTAGTGAAGCCCCAGTGATTCTACAGACCCTAGGCCTTGTCCCCTTGCAAGTCGACTTTCCTAAACCTCTTTTTTAGTATATGGTCTGGTACGCCCCTAGGGCCCCAGCCATATTTGTGCTTAACTTATTGTGAAACGTTGATATTTGAATGTGTTCCTGACTTCTAATCTCATAAAGAGATTAGTAGAGTGTGTCTAGAAATAAATACATATATATTTGATATATATAAACTTTGTGGTGTCTTTTCATTTGGTAATTCAAGAGATTAGAAGGTAAAACAAGCTGCTTTATATTCCTCTGAGACTTAGCCTGAAGGCTGCTCTCCACAGCTACCACTAGGATAGTTTTCTTTAAAAGGTTGTCTTAAACCTATCTACCATAAGAGTCGAATTGGACTGGTGCAAAGTGGCCACTATAACTAGTGACCAGCATATGGCAGGCTAACTTCTCACATTTCCCTAGGTGCCGGCAGAGCTACGATTCCAAAACTACAGCTAGGCACTTTGCAAAAAAAGGGTAATTTTTCATTGTGAAAATGTGGTGTGTTCACATTGTGTTTTGAGCCGTTTCGTGTCGTGGGCACTATGCCTACCCACAGAAGTGAGGTACCATTTTTATCGGGAGATGTAGGGTAATTCAGATTTTTGTAAAGCAACTGTTATTATCCAATGGACTTTCAATGCAATTCTGCCTTCCAAATGAAAGACAATGTGTAAAAAAGAAGTCATTTTGAAAAATGACCGATAATTCTCATGCTAGTATGAGTGTTCCTTATTTCGGAAATGTGCAAATATCTACTGTTTCTAAACTCTATATTTTGTTCCCATTTCAGAAAAACATAGGTGTCTTTCATACCAATTTTTCCATTGATACATTTTCGCAGAGTAATTGCTATATACCCGCTACATAATAAAAAAACATTGCAAGTCGCTGCTCAGTTTTTGGCTCTGGGTCGTCGGGTTCTTGGTGAACCTATAAGTCCTATATATACCCACAACCAGTAAGGTCCTGCAGATGTAACGGTATATTGCTTTCAAAGAGCTGTCATAATTAGAAGTTACAGGTGAAAATGTTGACACAAAAAGCTGTTTTTTTCAACTAATTTTCAATTTTTCCTATATTTAACTGTTAGTTTCTATCAAGAAACCTTGAAGGATCTACACAAATGACTTCTTGCTGAATTCAGAATTTTGTCTACTTTTCAAAAATGTATAGCTTTCCAGGATCCATTACTGCTTTCATACCCATTTCTACCATTAACTGGAAGGAGGTTGAAAGCACAAAAAATTGCAAAAATAGGCTATGTCCCAGAAAAATGCAAAAACTGTGTAAATATTTTTGGTTTTCTGACAAAAGTCTGTCATGCCCTAAAAGCTGGAAAAATTGTGATTTCAGCCCCACAAACCCTTTTTTGATACCATTTGCAGGGAAAAACCCAGACGCTTTCATTTGCAGCACTTTTTTCCAATTTTTCCCCAAAAAAGCACAATTTAGCTGTATTTTGGCTAATTTCTGGGACCCTCCAGGGGAATCCACAAACCCTGGGTACCTTTAGAATCCCCATGATGTTGGAAGAAAAGGACGCAAATTTGACGTGGATACCTTATGTGGTCAAAAGGTTACAGGGGCCTAAGCGCAAATAGCCAAAAAAAGGCTTAGCACAGGGGGGCAAAAGGCCTAGCAGCGAAGGGGTTAAAGGTTTCTTGATTAACATATAGTTTACACACTCATTGTGAGTAATATAGGTAGTGCGCAGTCTGTCTAAGACTCATGTCCCAGTTGCATTTTTCTATTGTGCAGCCTTTCAGCATTTTATCTTCCAGACAAAATAAGCCTATTGTTACCTGTTTCCAAAACACATCTGCTATTCAAATGTAGTCCTTGTGGCATGAATTTATTACCACAGTGCAACCCATTTTCATACGTATAATCCTGTTTTATATCCAAATCATTTAATAATTCTTCAACAGTTTTATTGTCTTCATCATTCAGTGAAAATAGCATAGAAATGCCTTTCAGTTGGGCAAAGACAAATCTGTCAACATTGGCATGAGGCCTATCTGTATCTTTTTTTAAATCGTAGAAGTGGCATTTTATCTTAACCTTACGTACAAAATTGAAAACATCAATGTGCACATCTTAAAAAGCACCATGATACAAAGGACAGAATCCAAGCCATTTATTCAAGACAGATATTTCATATTCATTCAGGACACAATTTGATAAATTTACAACCAAACTATCATTTATTACAGCTCTTAGCCAGCGCCCCAAAGGCAAGCCCGTCTGCACCCGTCCGCGCTGGACCGTGCCCAGCGCTAGAACCCCTGCTTGTTTCACCCCAAAAATGTACGCGCGGGAGGAACTGATTGGCCTGAATAAGGGTGAGTGCCAAAATCCCTAACTACTGGTTGCGGGAAACTCTATTTGTAAACATCCTGCGGTCCGTTTGAATTCATGGGCGGAAAACAATGAGTTTACTGTCCAGGAATACATCCAAATAACCCACACAGCATTTCAATTTCCATAAGCACATTGAGGGAGCATCGTTTAATCAATGACTCCATGGTGCGTATTGCCCGTAGTAAACTACGATCTGAGTGCCAACTGAACCAAGGAACGACCCGGTCGTGCAAACAAAGTTCTGCCAGCTGTGCCTTGAGAAACCCGGCTGTGAGTCCGGACAGAGACCGGGAGGAAGCTTTGGCTGCGATAGCATCCGGACCCGCTCTCCGTGAGACCCGCTGCTGCCGTGGGGCCTGCAAGTCCGGGGGGTGGGTTTTCATCTGCACCTCTGTCCTAGGGAGCCAGTTGTTCATTGCCTGCGGTGGCGTTGACAGACATTGCGCTGTGCCGGACAAGTTCCAGCAAGCGTGAAGACAACAATAAAGTGTATTGCGGCGGGCTGTGAGGACCTGTGAGTGCAGAATGGTGTTCCTCTCCCGGCTCCGTGACATGTGAGTTCACCGGGTCATGATTTGTTTCCCTGGGGACCCTAACCAAATACAGCCTGCGGTGAGCAGCCATAGGTATTGCGCTGCAACGGGTGGGTTCTGGTGCGTGTGAAGATCCTTTGAAGTCTCTGGCGCTGTCGGCCTGCTTCAGCTGCAGCGGGTGGGGATTGGGAGCAGTGGTACTGAATTCCTCCCCCCGCAGACAGTCCAGCAGACAATTTCCACCGATTGGAGCAATTGGCATTTCGTGTGGCTGGGGCCCGCCATTGTGCATCCATGCGACGTTCCTCCTCCATTCTGCTGGAGAAACTCTAATGCAATTCCTGGGTATGGTGCACGGAGAAGGATTGTAGAGGTGGAGAGTGCTAGCTCTGAGTTGTTGGTGAGAGTGCGCCACTGAACTGGACTTGATATTTTGATTTTGATTGCCTGACACGGAGTCGGAGGCAGAGGCGGAGGCGAGGAGATCGCCGGGGAAGCTGCTGCATGAAAAGACAAGAGGGGCGCACATTTTAATTGGAGTCCTTTTTGCTGTACACACCTGCCCCTGGGATAGAGCAACGCCTCCCCTATTGACGCTACTTACTCCATCACTACTTCCGCTGCGCGGGAGCGCACAGGAGCAGCCCGGGACAAGGCAGGGCCGTCTGTGGGCCGTTCGAGGGTTGGAGAGGCCAGGTTGGGCCTTTTCCTATTCTCTATTCTCCATTCTCTTTTCGCCTGTGGCTTCAGAACTGTACTACATCTGCCACAGTAAGTGTTGCTGGGGGACATCATTAGCATCATTAATATGGCTGCTCGGGGGACAAGGAGCAATACATTGGCCAGTAGAGGGTTGGTTACTGGCACTTTAGACAATTTTAACATTAGAGCAAACTCAGTGATTGACCAGGGTATTATCCTTATGGAGCACAGAGTGTCTCAGGACCTAGCAATGGCTAAACGATCTTCCTTGGGCCATTTTGCCAGTGCTCAGACGCCTGTGCATGACAATCATATCAATCATATCAATACTATCTGTGTCCCAACCCCGGTACATGTTCCTCAGGACGACGGCCACATCCTTTCAACTACAGGTTTCCCAACTCCAGATGTAACTGCGGCAATTGTGGTACCAGAGGTTTCATCTTTGTCTATCATGCCCGTGAAATCTCCGGCAAAACCAGCGAGGGGGGACCAAAGAGTGGCTAAATGCAAGAGGAAGTGGGCTGCCACTAAAGTGATCTGTCACAGGAAGACCAGAACAGCGAAGGGCCGGACTAGCAGTGTTGCATCCTTAAAACCCAAGGGTGGTCCTACCTTGAATGACTCAATTGGCTCGGACATTTTCTTACCCCTGTCACCTCCAGCTTTAAAAGGACTCATGATTCCGGAGCAGGTTCAGTGTATGGGGGAGGCTAAGGGGGTGGACGACCTCCTCATAGAGAGACTAGGGTCCTTACTAAAGACAGCGCTTGATCCGTTAGATCAGAGACTTGCTCACATGGAATCTCAGCTTTCCCAGCTACAACAGGCTATGGCTGGGAACGGGGTAAAAAGAAAGAAAAAAATGCAGTCGACGGACATAGTCCAAACCAGTTCTGTGCCCAGTTCTGTGCACACCCCAGATGCGATAGCACTAGAGGAGGGAGAGTCTCTACCCAATTTTATACCCCAGGTTGTGAAAAGAATTGATTTACCACCAGAAACCAGTCCGTATGTGGTGGTTTTGACAGGTATTCCTGAAATTAGCAATCTAGGTCAGGAATCATTCATGTCTTTAAAAAATAAAGTGACCCAGTGGCTTAATCATAACAGGCCCCTACCGCACAATGTCAAAAGTGAAGTCCTGATGGTACGTAGGATAGCTTGGGTGGGATGCAGTAGAAAAACTATCCCAGGCGATTGTGTTCTGGTTAATTTTAGGGACCCGCGCCCAGTTGAACACATTTGCAACTGGTTTCCCGACAGTGTAGGCTCAAGGATCAAACCCTATCCTGTGTCCTTCTTTTACCCTTGACCTGCAACGCCAGTTTGCGCATCGGATTGGTCACTGGTGATGCAAAGGCGGGGTCAAAGGGTGAACAGGGGCGGTCACAGAGACTTAAACACCCAAAACTACCCTGTGACCCATAATAGGTTTAGTTCCCTTGAAATGGTGGACTGACTTTATGCGGATAGGGAGCTGAGGGTGGGCAATTCCCAGACTATGGATCCTAAAAAGTCTACTGAAAGTGTTGAGGATTCTGAGGGTGGTCCAGAAAGCGTGTTTCCATCTATCCAGACCTGGGTACCTAAAACGGCAGAGGGGCTTGCGACTCAAGAAAGTGTTGAGCTACAGCATCAAGCTCAACCTGATTGTGGGGCACAGAGTGTAAGTGAGATACTAGGAAGTGCTCCAGTAACCAAAGCAGCCACGGCACTGACTTCAACTAAAATACTGTCTTGGAACATGGCGGGTATAACAAACAAGCTACATTGCACAGAGTGGGGTGCCCTGGTAGACCAGATGGACTTATGTTTGTTCCAGGAGACTTGGGCCAGGGAGGAACACTCAAGTGTGGGATTTGCCACTTATCATGTACCTGCAAGGTGGGGAGGGAAAGGAAGACCTTCTGGGGGATTGGCTATATGGGTTGCTCTTCACCTGGGTTGCGTGGTGGAAAATATGCCGACCCATTCAGAAGATGATCAGTGTTTAGTGCTAAAATGGGAAAATGCCTATGGACTGGCGGTTGTGAATGTCTACTCGCGGCCAGTTCGGATAGGGCTTGAGTCATCTACAATCGATGATTTATCCCAATTCTTGAGTACATTGCCAGGGGATTTTAGGCTTTTGGTGGCAGGGTATGTGAATTGCCAATATGAGCCTTTTTTTGGAAGTAGTGAAGGTGCGCTTATGGGTGAGGATGACTACTGGGCGATCCCCCAATATCAGTCCCCACGCCCCAAGGTGTGGTCCCCATTGGCTACTCAGATCACAGCCCTTGTATTAAATAATTCCCTTAGGGCTTGTAATGGCCGTTCAGTGTCCGATAGCCCGTCAGTATGCAATTATAACAAGAAGGGGCAAGAGTCCCGGATCGATTATATCATGGTGGAAACCCGGATGTGGTCGATGCTCATTGATTTCAGGGTAGTTGAGAGGGTTGACAGTGACCACAACGCGTTATGCCTGGAGTTGGTGAATCCAGGCCAACAAGAAACAGACTCACCTAATGTAGGAGGAGATGATGAGGGTCTGGGTCTGATCTTATCAAGTAACAGGCGTAGGGTAAAATGGGGGAGAATAGTAGGCTCGGAAGAGAACCTAGCTAAAGTCTACAACATAGTTCTACCACGACTCCTGGAGGTCGAAACTCTAATCTCCCAAAATGCTCCCAGTGACTTCAATGGAGAATTTAGTGTAATCCATTCAGATTTGGCCAATAATCTGGATGAAGTCTTCTACCCCCAGGCTTCCACGAGAAGGCCCAGACAACCTGCCTCTTCCTGGTACAATTCAGCATGCAGGAGAGCAAAGAGTAATCTTGTTATAGCAATTAAGGCAGGGCACAGCAAAATGGCGATTCAAGATTACAGATTGCAGTCCAAAGAGGTCATGGGGCATGCAAGAAAAGAATGGGACATGGAAAGGTGGATGAACCTAAAGATAGCCCTGGACACAAAAGATGCGCACAGATTTTGGTCACTTGTTAACCATGGTTCCGGTGACCTAAAATCTGCCATTGAACCGAATATTGCGCCATCAGCATGGCAGGCCCATTTTAAAGGTTTCTACGGCGGGGAGGCCGCGTTGTGGAGTTTGCCCGACTCACAAGTCCCAGAAGATCAGCAGGAGCCCCTGGAGTTTTCCTTGGGGGAGGTGATAAGTGTAATAGGCAAACTTTCAGAGGGAAAGGCCCCGGGACTTGATAAATTACCAGGGGATCTTTTTAGACATCAACCTGAAATTTGGGCCCCCTATCTCCTTGTATTTAACGCTATCTCGAGAGGCATAGAAATTCCCAGTACTTGGCTGGGGGCAGAGATAGTCTCGATATTTAAGAAGGGGTCACCTCTGCTCCCAGTCAATTACAGGCCAATCAGCTTGATCGACGTCCAACAAAAAATATTTGCAAGATTGGTCCTGGACCATTTGTTGACGTGGATGGAGGATCACGATGTACTGAGCCCCTTCCAGGCGGGATTCAGAAGGAATACGTCCACTATGGATCAAATTTTCCAACTGATCCTACTGTACTGGAAGACGGTAAAGGTAGAGGGTGGCAGCCTCTATATGGTCTTCGTGGACCTCCGGTCCGCGTTTGACCTAGTTCCTAGGGGGAAACTGTGGGCTGTCCTCCAGGATCTGGGCCTCCCGCACCAGATTTTAGTGCTACTCATGAGATTGCATGAGGGGAACTTTGCCCAGGTTCGCTGTGGCAAGAATGGGACGCTGTCACCAAGGTTCCCCGTTGGCAGGGGGGTGAGACAGGGTTGTGTCTTAGCACCGACCCTGTTCTGCCTTTATGTCAACGGGGTAATCTCTCATCTGGACAGTGTCCCTGACAATGACGCACCAAGACTGGCTTGCAGGAGGGTGCCGGCAATCATGTTCGCGGACGACACCCTCCTGCTTTCCAAATCTCCCGTGGGGATTGGGAGGATATTGAACGGCTTTGGGGACTTCTGTCAGAGCAGAGGTCTTGAGATCAATGCTGATAAGACAAAATTCATGATTTTTAACCCGCCAGTGTATACTCGCGCTAATCCATCATTGGGTGATGTATGCTTAGAAAGGGTTACGACCTTCCAGTATCTGGGTGTTACAATTCATGAAAATTTGTCATGGGGTCCGCAAAAGGCCAAATCCCACATGAGACTTTCACAGCTGTCGGGTGCTATTTTAAAAGTCTCCAACTCATCAAGCTTTAGACCAGTGAGTCCTGCCCTGGAGATCTATAAGATGCAAGCAAGGGCAGCTGCTCTCTATGGGGGTGAGCTTTGGGGTCACTGTGTTGCCCCAGAAATTACTAAAGTTGAGTCCAAATTTGCAAGGCAATTATTATCGCTTCCTCAGAGCACTCCATTAACACCGCTAAGGTTAGACCTGGGACTGTCGCCTATTGCAAATGAGTTAGCCGTAAAGCCCTTAAGGTTCTGGCACAGATTATGGACCACTCCAGATCTTGTAAACTACCGGGACGAACTCAAACAGATCCTTAGTCTCAATTGTGCAAGCAAAATCCCCTTGCTTGCGTTTATTAAGCGTGAACTTCTAAGTCTAGGACTACAATCCATGTGGGAAGACCCAGATAGGGCATGTGGCCGGATATCACGGAAGATGCTTACCAAAATTTATAAAGGGCAAAAGCTGGAACTTCTAATCACGGCCCCTAATGTGGGTTTCCTCACTAATTCGTTTTTAGAATTTAAACATTCTTATTACTTTGAGGACTTCATGGATGTTGTTTTCCCGATTTTAGCGCGTGAACTTTTTATCCAATGGCGACATGGCACTTTACCCCTCAAGGCCGTCACAAGTAAGTGGACGGCCTCCTCTAATAAGTCTTGTCCGGGCTGTAGCTGTGATTTTACAGATGAGCTTCATATTCTCTTCTTTTGTCCAGCATATTTTAAACCAAGAAAATATTGGCTGATTCCATTGTGCGAAATCTGGGTTTTAAACACTGCCTGAGTGCTTTTAGAACTTTTAAATCTAGTTCATCGAGCCCTATTGTTTTTGCACTCTCCAAATTTTTGCTAGCTATGTGGTGCAAGCGGCATAAATTAATTGACATTGATTGCTAGTTTTAATGTTTTTGAAATGAGTGTTTGGAACTTGTCGCATTTTAAATTTTTTTAAATTTTTTAATGAGAGGGTATTTTTGCCTGTACGAAATTACTGCCCTGTGTATATAAATGGATCTTAAATGTTACTGCCTTCCCTTTTTCCCTTCTTCCCTTTTCTGTTTTATTCTGTACTCTTTTATGGCCAAATTAGCCGAAATAAAGAATTTTTGACTGACTGACTATTTGTAAACGGAGATGTGATTCATGTGGTCTAAATGCCCTCTGTCAGAAGAGTAAATATATAAGTGCCAGGGAAAGTGGGGATAATATCCTTCTACCCCTACCGGAAACTGACCAGTGTAATGCCAGTGAGAGGGGGGAATTCCAAGGACCTCCTGGTGATAACATCCCTCGGCAGACACAGGCGGGAATTACGAGACCACTGGCCGACACATTCGATAGTACCAAGTGCATTCTACTGAATACAAGATCAATGGGGAAACATAAATATGAGATTGAAGATATGATACAACTTTTAAAACCTGGTTTGATTTTCTTAACAGAAACCTGGGCTAATAATGCCTGTGACCCAGATTGGAATGTTGCTTACCCCCTGGTTATCAGGTAGCTTGTGCTGACAGGGTCGGGAAAAAAGGGGGAGGCATTGTTATAATACACAGGTCCCAGTTCATAGTGGGGACAGAGCTGGTGACTGTAGTGGAAGCAAAGGCAATGACTTTTAGCATCAAAAAGAATAACGCATTGCTTCTTCTGGGGCTCCTTATTTGAAGACCCCCGGGGGCGCGCCCCCGTTCCCCATGGCACTCCAGACTTTCCTCGAGTCATGCTCTGATACCTCGTCGTTCACGATTCTAGGGGACTTTCATTTCCACTTAGAAGCTAATAATGATGTGGAACTGATACGCCGATGGACAATCTTGTGCGATATGGGTTGAAACAGATAGTACTGGGGCCCACACACTCAGCTGGCCACACCTTGGATGGCATTTTCACGAACAACCCGGATTTAGCTCTGTCAAGTGTATTACCTATACCTTGTTCTGACCATCATGTAATACATTGCAAACCCTAGCATCAGTAAAGATCAGAGGAATAGACAACCTCTGGTCAAGTTCCGCCGTTGGAAAGATATCCATAAAAAACAACTGGCAGCCACACTGGCAGCTAATCCTCCTAACACTAGGCTTGACCCTGATGCTGCAACAAACAATTACGATCATTGGATTAGGTCATCAATAGACCAACTTGTCCCTGAAATACCCAAACAGCCCCAAAAAAACGAGCAACAGCGCCGTGGTACGGGGCTGATCTCAGACACATAAAAGCCAAACGCAGGCGCATTGAACGGCTTTGGAGGACGGACTATAGTGGGAAACATAAAACAGTCTATAACATGGCCCTAGAGGAATATAAGGAAGCCATTAAACAGGCCAAAGTGACTTATTATACAACCAAAATATTTGATGCTAAAAACTCCTCGAAGGAGCTTTTTAAAACAGTCACAGCCCTAGCCAGACGTCCACAGGATAGCCTTTTTAAACCGGACCAAAACTTCATGGATAAAATTGCCTCCTTTTTTCAAAATAAAGTACAGGCTGTATATGGTAAATTACAGAAGACTGTGCCTATGACAAGGGATAAAAATGACGATTCCCAGAGTAGTCTGTTAGATTTCTCTGTTTTAGCGGCCGAGAAAGTCAATGACTTACTACTCTCCACAAAATCTGGATCGCCTTTGGACCCGTGTCCTCCATCAATTCTGCACCTGGTTTCTGACCTAGTTAGCACACATATTACACCTCTCTTGAATGAGGTAATTAACACCAGTGTATACCCTCAGTGATGAAAAAAAGGCCTGCATCAGGCCGATCATTAAGAAAGCCACCCTAGATCCTGCTGAGGTAAAGAACTACCGCCCGATATCTTGTCTCCCACTACCATCTAAAATTCTAGAAAAGGCCATCAACATAGAACTTATGAATTATCTGGATGTTGGCTTACTTCTTAATTCCTCCCAGCATGACTTTAGAGCAAGGCATTCCACCAAATCGGCCTTGATAATGGCGACAGATCAAATTTGTAAAGTGGTGGATGAGGGGGGAAGAGCCGTTCTCATCCTGCTAGATCTATCGGCAGCATTCGACATCGTGAATCACACGGTGTTGGTGCAGCGGCTGAAGACAGCAGGTATTAGAGGAACGGCTGTAGCTCTCCTGTCATCCTTTCTGGCTTCTAGGGAACAACTGATCCACTGGGAAGGTTTCAAGTCTGCAAACCTGTGCCTTCCTTGTGGTGTCCCGCAAGGGGTCAGCTCTGTCGCCAACACTTTTTAACATCTATGTTACCCCTCTTGCCAAATTAAATAAACAGCATGGATTTAACCTAGTGTCATATGCTGACGACATGCAGATAGTGGTGTAGGTCTCACAGAGGATGTCTTACTGCAGTCATGGCCTGGACGAACGCAAACTTCCTTAAACTTAATACTGATAAGACCGAGGTTATTTCAGTTTGGGAAGGGCACCTCAATCTGGAGTCAACATTGGTGGCCTGCGGAGGCTGGACGCTGTCTAACTCCGATGATGAAGGCTAAGAATCTATGCTTCACATATGACTGCGAATTAAAGCTCGGGCAGCAAATCAACCAAGTAACCTCTGCTTGCTTTTTCACCCTGAAAGTTTTGCGCAAAATCCTGCCGTTGATCCCATTCACGTTAAGGAAAACGGTAATTGGAGTCCTTGTACTTTCTCAAGTCAACTACGGGAATGTGCTATACCTAGGTATAGACAAAGGTCAAATTGCAATATTACAATCCATACCTAATGCGGCGGCCGTGTGCTGCTCGCTCTTCCCAAATACCATTCCACGTCTACCAGCATCAGACAGCTCCACTGTCTTAACATCCCAGAAAGAGTAAAATTTAAAGCCCTCTGCCTAGTGCACAAGGCACTATACGGAGGTGGTGCTATTAACATCCATAAACTATTCTCCTGTTACAATCCTCTGCGTAGCCTGAGAACCGCCAACACAGGGTTGGTACTGGTGCCCAGAATAAACAAGCATTTACAATGCAATGGTCTCGGCATTGTTAAAGTTAGAGCTATTGGCATTGCTCATGACATTATTTTTATGTTTTTGTTTTTAAAACATTTAAAGAAACGGCATTGTTATTTACAATGTCAATAGTTTAATCACTCTCAAATGCGAGACCTATTGCATTTGCACCCACACACAGAGCCACACACACAAAGCCACCCACACACACAGAGCCACCCACACAGAGCCACTCACATAGAGCAACCCACACTCAAAGAGAGCCACCCACAGAGCCACCTACACACACACACAGTTACCCACACACAGACAGAGCCACCACAGTGAAAGTGAGTTAGTGAGATAGAAAGAGTGAGGTAAAGAGATAGAGAGTGAGTGATGTAGTGAGTTAGACAGAGAGTGAAGTTGTGATATAGAGAGTGAGGTAGTGAGAGAGTGAGGTAGTGATATAGATAGAGGGGATGTAGTGATGTATAGAGAGTTATGTAGTGAGAGAGAGTGAGGTAGATAGAGAGTGAGGTACTGAAAGGGTGAGTTAGTGAGTGAGAGGTATTTTCTGATGTAGTGAGATAGAAACAGTGAGTGATGTTGTGAGGTAGTGAGATAGAGAAAGATTGAGGTAGTGAAAGAGAGAGCATTTATCATAAACAAATCAAATAGACATTGAACAGCGACAATAGTTGTGGAAGCCTCTTCAAAATGTAGGCTGTACTTAAACATCTGCAATGTTTCAACTCAATCAAAAAACAAATTCTGAAGCCAAACGATGGATAGACAATCCCTGAAAAAGGACCTCACCACTCAAGATCTGAAGAGTTAAAACTGGGTGGACAAGCTGAGGGCAGAAATCCTTTTTTTAATTTTTAATTTATATTTTGTTACTCGCAGACTATGTGGTTACATAATCCAGGTATGTATATTAAATCACTAGTGGTAGAATCAGTATTCCAAGATGATACGGACAACTTCCTGACAGGACCTCGCTCCGTGTGAGTGCACATTGGGTTTGGACGCAGCACTGCAGGAGTGTGGCAGGTAAATGAAGTGGCAGGAAGGGAAAGTGAGAGCGATTCCAGAAGGAGGGATAGTAAATTAAGAAGAAGGAGAGGAGGAATCCAGACTAGCAGAATGACGGCCAGGAGAAAGTGACTGGGAATATAAAAGGGGAGCAGGCTGACAAGAGGAAGAGGTAAGGGCAGAGAGACCCCCAGAGACGGTGATTGGAAACTCACAAAGGAAAAAAATACAGGGGTGGTATGTTGCAAAAAAACAACACAGCAAGACAATGAACCTTGACGAAGAAGCCCGGTGTGATGAAGGAGGAGGGGGAGGAACGTGGAAATGATGGAGTTCTCTCGAGCCTCAATTTCAATACACAACTAAGGAAAAAGGAGTCGGGGTGGGGGGGGTGGAATAACGCATCATGCACCAAATCAGCAGTGTGAAACCTGCAGATGTTGGTGCTGCTGTGCCAAAGATAAACCTAACATTTGAGAAGCTTTAGAAATAGCCTTGCTCAGTGCAGTTTCTTCTGCAATTTTTGTGATCTATCAATTTAAAAAGTAAAAATGAGAACATTTCTAAAGTAGTGCTCGAAGCGTGACTGTAAATCACCCACACGTTTATTCTTTAATATAGTCTCATACTGATACAATTAATATGCTACACACACACAGTGACTCTATACCAATGTATATATCTTCTGTACAAGATATGTATTACACCCGTTATTTATAGGTGTATGGTGCGATAAGTTACTAAGACCGGATATTCGATTTTGTGCCCCCAAAAAATACTGGTTCATACAAATACTATTTTGCAACTCTACTCTTAACATGCAAATAATAAATTGCCGCTTTGAGAAAAATGTGACATAAGCATAAATCGCCTGA
This sequence comes from Triturus cristatus, assembly GCF_964204655.1. Lineage (NCBI taxonomy): Eukaryota > Metazoa > Chordata > Amphibia > Caudata > Salamandridae > Triturus > Triturus cristatus. The sequence goes on along the minus strand of NC_140592.1, from coordinate 556,370,888 downwards.
AAATAACCAGTGGAATTAAAGTTCTCCAATCAAAAGGATGGTAAAGAAACTGCTCTGGAAGGAACAAGTACACGAAAAGGAAGTAAAGATATCTAATCGGAAGCACCAAATTATATTTACAATAAAGCCAACCAAATGTGAACAATACAACTCAAACGCGACTGCTTCTGTTTCTGTCCTAAACATCCCACGTGGGTATGGTTAGCAAATGAGTGTCTAAAGCAGTCCTGGCTTTCTTTTTGAAATCTATACTATCTAGTCAGATACCACGAAAACACGACTTTTTTTTTGCATCTTTATATAGCGCGAACTCGACCCGAAGGTTTTGGAGCGCTTTACATAGCACCGTATTTACATTACACATTCAGGCACGGGGAGATTAAGTGATTTGCCCAGAATCACAGGATGTGGACGCGACCTCGAGGCTCGAACCCTGGTTTCCTGCACCAGGAGGCGGCAGCGCAGCCGACGGAGCACATCCTCTCCCTATGACATGGTTGCGTTCAGGAGAAAGGGTGGTCACTCTACTCATGGGTATTTCATGGCGTTAAACAGCAGGGTGGTGCTAATCTCACCTGGTTTCTAACACCACGGTGGGCGGTTGCCATGAATCTGGTGGGATTCCCGCAATGGATTCACAAGGAGCAGAAAACCACCGCCGGGAACTCTATGGCTCCTGTATGTTCAGTGACGCCTCTCTTGCGTGCCAAGCCTCGGTTTGAAATAATTCACAGAGTCGAAACAATGTGTAAACTGTATGCACCAGTAAATTGCTTCCGGTAGTGTGTGGCTAAAAAAAACCACACTGCCGGGTTGGGCGAAGCTCACAAGACGGCCGTCTAAGAAAAGCCATCAGAACTCCATTTGAACCGAAACGGAAATATTGCTACTTTAAAACCACCGTGTTGTTTTTTTTTATTGCATAATTTATATTGCGTGAACTCGACCTGAAGGTATTGAAACGCTTTACACGAGCACCGTATTTACATTACACATGCAGGCACAGGGATAGTATGTGATTTGCCCAGAATCACAGGATGTGGACGTGACCCCGAGGCTCGAACCCTGGTTTCTAACACCAAAGTCAGCAGTGCAGCCAACGTGCCACATCCCCTCCCAAGAGCCAAATACACAAAGGAGGCAGGGCAGAGTGACGACGTTTGTTTGACATGGAAGATAGACCAATGAAGCAAGCGAATTTCGAGCTAGATACGTTTGGCCATCTAAAGACCGCAAAATGTCCACGTTCAGTTATAGAAAGGTATAGTGCTGTTAGGGAAGAAATGACCACAGATATGGATTCTATTGCAAATGGTGTTAAGGAGTCAACATGAAGCAAACGTTCCTCATAGAATAGTGTACACGCAACGCATCCCCTCCCGTTAAATATTACAACCATACGAATAACAGCATAACTGACAAGGAGCATTTTGAACACATAACAAAAGCAAGAAACGCATATAAAAGAAAATACATATGTTCTCAGAGTCCTAAAAAATAACCTTTAAACAAGCACACCACTGCCTTTCTCCGAGGCGAAGCAGAAATGCCTCGGAGAAACGCAGCGGCGGTTTTCAGATTCGGGGGCGTGGCAAGTGGAAAGAACAGCACGGAACACGCCCCCGAATCTGAAAAAGACGGAGCCTATTTGGAGGGACGGCTCTCTCCTCCAATGGCTGGCCTCCGTTTAGGAAGCCAGCCAATGGAGGAGAGACAAAAAGAGAGGCGGGCTAAAGAGCCACTCTCAGAAACATAAGATCTCCGGACTTCCGGTTCTGCCTTCGGCAGACCGGATGGTCCCTCGACCTAAAAAGGCTAGATGGGGTGGTAAGAGCTTTTCCCATCTAGCCGCAAAGCTGTGGAATTCCCTCCCCCCACAGCTGAGACTGCAATACAACAGGAATATCTTCAGGAAACAGGTTAAGACCTGGCTGTTTCCTAAGCGCTCTTGAATAATTAAACACCCGGGGTAGTATGAACCTATCTTAGCGCCAAGACGCCCCGGCAATCGATCGCTTTATAAATACATTAGTCAGTCAGTCAGTCAGCCAGGGAACTCAATGCAGCACCACCTGGAGTAATCACTGTAACAGTGCTCCCATATTGCCCACCTCGAATGGTCAGCTGCTCATTGACCATAAAATCAAATGTTTTTTGCATAAGAAAAAGAGGCAACAAACACATCTGAGCGTAAATTAACAATCAACATAATTCATAACTCCTTGTCAAAGTGGTAGTTTTTTGCTTTCTATATTCATTACATTTCTTCATCCACATTACAAGCACGAAACCCACACTTTTCACCCCACAAAGGCTTCCTCAGGGCTGCAATCATAAAAAAGCACTAATATGACAAATCACCACATGTAAGACAACATAAATTCAAAACACTATTTTCTGTCTCTATCACACATCCCTAAAACACATTGCTCAACAAATGCACTAACATGACATAGAACACTGTGACATCAGCTGAGAAACACATATAAATATAAAAGCAATGGTCAAACAATTAATTCAAAACCTAGTTGTGAAAACCACAGTACCACTGAGAAAATCAACAAAAGAGTTAAGTTAAAACAGTACAAAAAGGTAAAAAAGCGGGGCGGAGCTTGGCTCGCGACGAACATGGCCGCCTGAGCCCGGAGCTCCTCCGCACCGGCCTACTATCCTGTATTTATCCGACACCCCCTCAGGCATAAATCATCTTTGGACGACTGCTGTTGGGTCCGGGGGCCTCGGCGTCCCAGATCTGGCCTTTCGACTCTCGGTGGCCCCCCCGTTCCGGAGCTTTGAGGCGAGGGCTTTGGCGCGCTGCTGGGCCTTGCATCCCCGGGGCCTGGTAGACAGGGGGCGTGGCTGCGTCGCCTTGCGTGCGGCCGGGCTCTGTTGGGACGGGCCGGTCCCCGGAGCGACCTGTGGCAGGAGTCGGGGGCCCTCGGCTGACTCGCGCCAGGGCGAAGGCGGGGTGCTGATCTGGCCCCGCGGAACGATCGTGTGAGCTGAGCCACTTGCAGCGCCTCCTCGAGTGGGAACCCTGGTCCCGCCGCCCGTCCATCTCCGTGCCTAGAGGGGCCTGGACAGCGGCCCGTGCCTCGAGGCAACCGGCATTGAGGAGGAGCAGAGGTGGACTCGCCGGCTACAGGGAGGTTAGTGGAGATCGGTCTTTGATTTGACCTATGCGGGGCTGGCGGCGCCCTGCCGCTTTGGATTACGGCCTCCCTGCGGCCTTCTGAGGGAACTGTGAGCGCCTAACCCGAGTGGAGCCCTCACGGAGACTGCCGGCCAGCACGTATACTCCTGGGATACAGTGCATCGCCCTAGTGCCTGCTGCCTACACTCTGACCTTTTGCTGTAGGGACTGTCGCTTTGCCTGTGGCTGGCCGGCGCTGGGGCGCCTCGGACATCGGCGGCCGCGCCGTGGGGGCGACCTGGAGATATCTCGGCCCACTGCGGCTCTCGGGGTCGGGCGGCGCCGCCCTTGGGCCTGCCCTGCACGTGGGTCGGACGCTCCTGCGGTAGCCCTGTGCCTGCATCGGCCGGGAGTGGTCGCGGAGACGGCCTGGCACCATGGGAGGGAAGGGCCACCGCAGTGGGGCACAGGCGAAGCTTGAAAAGTACGCTTTCTGTCAGGATCAGAAACGGTCCCCCCCGGACGGGCCTGCGGAGTACACGCTGGCGGACGTCATGGCCACGCTGACACAGATGCAGGCCTCGATCGGCACTATCTCCACAGATGTCGCGCTCCTCCGGGCGGATGTCGCCAAAATTAACTCCAGACTGACTGAGGTCGAGGCCACCACGGAGACCCTCACGCGGGGCACGGCAGATTACCACAAACGCATACAAGCCCTTGAACTGGTGCAAAAGCAGCTGCTGGCCAAGTTGGACGACCAGGAAGGCCGATCCCGACGCAACAACGTGCGGGTCGTGGGTGTGCCTGAGAGTGAACGCGGCCCTGCCTTAGACCTCTTTGTTGAAAAACTGATCACTGAACAGCTGCAGCCCCGCGGGCTCTCCAAGTTCTTCTCGGTCGAGAGGGCGCACCGGGTGCCGGGTGGGAGGCCTAAGCCTGGGGCCCCCCCGCGCCCGATCCTGGCCCGCATTTTCAACTTCCGCGACCGTGATGCGATCCTCCAGGCGGCGCGTGCCGCCCCCCCACTGCGGGTGGACAACGCTAAGGTCACCCTCTATCCGGACTACACCGCTACAGTAGTGCGGCAACGTAAGGACTTCATGGCAGTTAAGGCAGACCTCCGCTCCCGAGAGCTAAAGTATTCAATGTTGTACCCAGCAAAGCTGCGAGTGGAGGCGGAGGGGCGCACATGGTTCTTCACATCGCCGGCGGAGGCCTCGGAATGGCTCGAGGGGTGGCGTCCAGCAAGAGTGAGGAGCAGAGGAGAGCGCGCCCCGGGCGGCCTTCCCAACTCTCACCAAACCCTGAACGTTGAGGACTCGGGCGCGGGGGACGAGGTGCCCTGAGGCATGGTGCTGTGATGTGACCGAACTGTTGGACGCTTGGCGACCTGGGGCCTTGCTGTGGCTGTCGGCCCTTGGGGCCTTGAACCTACAGGGGGCTGACGACCCCGGGCCCCCTTTTTCCTTTTCTCTCATCTGACAGTCTGCTGCTTGAGGGGACAAACTCACGGTATGGGGAGCGGCGGCTGTGTGCTGAGCGGCTTTCCCCCGTACGCACGTACCAAGTTTATGGGAACTAAGCACTCTGCTGTGTTGGGGTGGCGGGTAGTTGTGAATCCGCTGGGCAGGGAGGCAGGGAGGGGGGTGGGGGGATGGGGAGTTCGTTTTAATGTTGATTTGTGTTTTGTTTTAGGTTCACCGACCACTCAGGGGTGCATACGGAGGGTTGGGCAGGTACAGGTGCACAGGGGTGGCACAAGGCAGGACGCGACTCACACACCCTCCCCTGGAGATGGCGTCACATAGCTCGACTCGGGCGACCACTGATTCACTGCCAGGTGCCCCGGCTCAGCAGCGTTCTCCTTCTTTTGCGGTCCTCTCCTGGAACGTTAATGGCCTGGGAGACAAGATTAAGAGGGGGCTAGTGCTTCAATATCTCAAGCGCAAGGGGCCCGCGGTGGCGCTCTTGTAGGAAACACACCTAGTGGGTACGTCCACCAAAGCCCTGGATAGGTGGGGGTTTAAGATGGCAACACATTCAGAGTTTACGACAGGGTCCCGGGGGGTGGGCATACTGGTGAACAAGCGTGTCCCCCTGATTCTTCTTGATTCCCGTAAAGACGACTATGGTCGCTTCGCGGCACTAACCTGTCAATGGGAGGGGAGGGTTTATAATCTGGTTTCTGTCTACATCCCCCCGACACTACAACAAGCCTCCCTCAGGGCACTGGGCGAATTCCTTTTGGCGTTCCCGCCTGGGGAGCTCATCATGGGCGGGGACTTCAATGCAGCCATGGACCCTGCACTGGACAGGTCTGCACACAGGACTCTCGGGGCCGAAGCCTCCACGCTCGTAGACTTTGCTACCGCGCTTGGCTTAGTAGACACGTGGAGGACATACTGGCCTGATGAGAGACAATACACCTTCCTCTCCGGGGTACACCACACCCTCTCCCGTATCGACTACATCTTCACCTCACCGGCCGGGTACAAAGGGGTGACTGAGGTGTCGCACCTCCCTAGGGGCATCTCGGATCACTCGCCGGTGGTCATCACGTTTGCGTCCGGTGACCCGGGTAGGCGCACATTGTTCCCGATCCGCCCCGGATATCTTAAAATCCCTAAAATTGCTAAGACCCTCAAAAAAGCGACCAAGAACTATTTCACCGAGAATGCTGAGTCTGTCGAGAGCGCAGCAACCCTCTGGGAGGCCTTTAAAACCGTCCTCCGTGGCCAGGCCATCTCCATCATTACGGACCACACTAAGACCCAGCGGCTCGCTGTACTGGGGCTGGAGCGGGCGATAGTGGAGGCGGAAGCATCCCATACACTGCAAGGGGACGAAGATTCGGCGCATACCCTCCATATGGCGCAGCAAGAATATAGGTCCCATCTTTGGGAGGGGGCCCGAGCTCAACAAGTAGCCACCCAGCACACCATCTATGAACTCGGTGATAAGGCTGGCAAACTCCTGGCATGGTTGGAGAAGGGGGACCGTGCGTCGCGGTGGGTGGCGCGGATTCGCCTGGGCGACGGGGACTTTACCTCGGAGCCCCAGCGCATAGCCGGGGCCTTCGCGGCCCATTATCAACGCATCTATGCCCCTGAGGCCTCTGCCGCCGTGGCAGACAATGAGCTCTTCCTCAGGGACATCGCAATGCCTCGGCTGGCCGCTTCGGGGGCTGAGGCCTTGGAGGCAGATCTGACGGCGGAGGCAGATCTGACGGCGGAGGAGATCACGCTGGCGATTTTGGCCCTCCGCAGTGGTAAGGCAATGGGGCCTAACGGAATCCCAATCGAATACTACAAGCAAAATTCCGCTCTTGTGGTCCCTCACCTATTAGCCATGTATGGGGACAGTCTATCGACGGGGATTCTCCCCCGTGATCAGAGGATGGCTACAATAGTGGTGATCCCGAAACCCAACAAGCCGTCCCACGAGTGCTCCTCTTATCGCCCGATCTCGCTGCTTAATGCCGAGGCGAAGATTCTGGCCAAGGTGATTGCAACGCGGCTGCAGCCTTACCTTTCGACCCTAATACACCCGGACCAGTCGGGATTTATGCCCCACCGGAACACCGCTTTGAATCTGCGGCGTCTCCATGGCATCATTGCTTGCCGCTCCTCGATCGAGGAAGATGCGGCCATACTGTCGTTAGATGCGCGGATGGCGTTTGACAGAGTGGAGTGGCCTTTCCTCTTCGCCGTCCTCCGCCATATGGGGCTTGGCCCCAGGATTTGCGCGTGGATCCAGCTGCTTTACACTAAGCCACTTGCGCAGGTGGTGGTCAATGGCCGCGTCTCTGACGCCTTTCCGCTGGGTCGAGGGACTAGGCAGGGTTGCCCCCTCTCCCCGCTCCTATTTGCTATGGCTCTCGAGCCATTGGCGGCGTGGGTGCGACAGGATCCGATGATCCGTGGCCTCAGGTGGACGGTGGACTGGGAGGATCGCATATCCCTTTATGCGGACGATGTGCTCCTCTATCTCGCCTCGCCGGCGCGCTCTATCGCCTGTCTCCTCAACATATGTGAATCATATGGTAGTAGGTCCGGATACGAAATAAACTGGGAGAAATCCATCTTATATATGCTCCGAGGCTCCCCACCGCGTCTTCCGCCAGGCTGTAACATTCTAGTAGCTCACGACGGGTTCAAATATCTTGGCGTGTACGTTACGGCCGACCGAGACAAATTTGTCGCGGAAAATCTAATGAGGCCCCTCCAACGGCTTCGCACCGACGTTAAACACTGGCGCGCATTGCCACTGACATTGCTTGGACGGGCTTCGCTCTTTAAGATGCTCGCCCTCCCGAGATTCCTCTATGCGCTGCAAAATACCCCCTTCCCGATTGCACCCTCTTACTTCACTGCGGTCAACGCTGAGATCACTCGTCTTCTCTGGGAGGACAAGTCGCCTCGCATTGCCCTCCATAAGCTTATCAGTGGCTGGTATGATGGAGGTATTGCCCTCCCAGACATTAAGACCTATTACTGGGCGTCGCACCTCATGGTTATTAACCAGTGGCTCCATGTGCCGGGGGATGACCCCGCATACCGTATGGATCGACAACTACTCGGCCCCGGAGGGGTGATGGGAGCCCTTTACAACCCAAAAAGGAGTCGCGTTCCGGCGGGGCCCACAGCCCATACCCTCCGGATATGGCACGCGGCGCAACGGGCGATGGGCTGGGCTGGAAAGATTACCCAGGCAACGCCGCTTTGGGACACTAGGCAGCTCGGGGTACTTCGCACTACCAAGGGGTTCCACCAGTGGGATCTTATTGGTATCTCCAGGGTGGGAGACCTCTGGCGCAAGGGAGAGGTGACCGCTTTTGCCCAACTGCAAGCGGATTACGACTTGGCGGACACCGAACACTTCCGATATTTACAAGTTCAACACGCTCTTCAGGCGGCGATTCCACGTGGGACTCGGCTCCCTGAGTCATCGCCCTTGGGGGACCGGCTCCTCATGGAGCATCTGCTCCAGAGAGCGACGTCCTTAACGTACCGGAAGATAATAAATAACCGCCCCGACCCTTTTTCCGCCCTCAAGGGGAAGTGGGAGGCAGAACTTGGAGAATTTGATGAGACGGACTGGAATTCCGCGCTCTCATCCCCCAGGGAGGTGGGCATATCTTCCAAGCTCAGACTGGTCCAACTCAAAATTTTGCACCGCACATACTACACCCGTACCCTCCTATTCAGACTCCATCGGGTGGAGTCCCCGCTGTGTCTCAGGAACTGTGGCCACGAGGGGACCTTCTTGCATACCCTATGGGAGTGCCCTGTCGTGGCGACTTATTGGAAAGGGGTGTTGCGTATTCTCTCCCAGGTAACAAAAATTCCCACACTGCCGGAACCTCGGCTGTGTCTCCTCAATGTCTGGGAACAGACGGACCACAAGAGGGTGACCCAGCTTTGGGTGACTTCGGGGCTCATGCTCGCTAAGCGTAATATAGCCCAGAAATGGGGATCGGGGCAGGCGCCTACCCTGACGCATTGGATCCGAGATATGGACCTTGTAATGGTGACCGAAAAAACTGTGTATGTCCATAGAGGGTGCCCCAAGAAATGGTCCCAGGTCTGGGGTGGATGGAATGTCTACAGGGGAAATATCTGTGAGCCCCCACCGGATGCAGCGGACTCGGATCTCAGTGACCAGGACTAAAGGCTCCACTGCTGGAGATGGGTGGGGAAGGAAACGATGGTGTGATGTCATTGGGCTGTTTATTTCTCTCTGTGACACCTGTATTGTCATTGCTCCGGTACCTCGTAACCTTTGTATGCCATGCCTTGCACTAAACGAGTGGTGTTTGTTTTATGTGTTGTTGATAAACCCAATAAAAATATTTCAAAAAAAAAAAAAAGGTAAAAAAGCGACATTTAAATATAAAATCTCCCATTTAGAGTAGCAAAGTGCCAAAACTGAAAAGCAATAAGAAAAGAGGAAAAAGAAAAACAGAAAAGAGGAAGGAAGAATAAAAATGAAAATTAATCCTAAAAAAGGTCAGTAGGAGACCCATAAATGGTCTAAACAGAGCCAACGGGTCAAATCAATACAAGTTGATGCTTAAAGATACATTTCTCACATGTAGAAAAGAAAAAGAAAAGCAGACACCCATTCGGTCACTTAAGTTACTCCATGTGAATATTTCACTTTCAACTTCTACTTTAAGGGACACAAACCAGATTAGTGTACCTCACAGACCATTCAGGGTCTTAACAGTATTGTAAATCTATTGGTTCTCCAAACACTCGTAAACCGTAAAAAGCAACGTTGCATATAAGCAACTGTAATCCCTCGTTGTAGATAGTGAATATGCTTCAGTCAAACATGTTCCAACATGACAACCTGAAACGTTTTGGAGTCAAAAAGCACACTGCACCACTAACCCACGGTCAGTCCTCGCATTTACTTAAGTACGTAGCAAAAAAGAAAAAAGGGAAAAAGTAGCACACAATTAAAAAAAAAAACTCAACTGTATAACCATAATTCTCAGTACCAGCCCCTTTCTCACAGTTATATTATCATGCATGTTGCACTTACGCCGCCAAAAGATTCAATCGGGCAGCAGGCCTGGTTCTAGCAGCTGAGCCAGGTGGGCCAGGCCCACATAAACATGAGCCTGGCCCATCCGAACATGAGCCTTGGCCCTGGCAGTGATGGCCTAAAGGCAAATAGAAAGTAGCCTCTTTAATTTAGAACGTTAATCCGAGCGTTGTTTTCCTTCCTGTTCTGGGAGTTGGGCCTGGGCCCTTTTTCACGGGCACCCCCAACCACGCATCTCCTTTAAGAAAGGTGCGCTATGTTGTGCAGGTACAGTAGGGCATGGCGAAGGGGACAAATTATTTCTTTGGCACCAGCTGCATGGATATTTCTTTTTCTATTTAGTGCTGGAGAAAAGAAGTTTGTTTATCCTGATTCACCTTTCCTGACTCCTGCAGCTGCTTATCAGATCAGGCTGTGAGGCAGAGTTCCATGGATCGAGTAGGAAACAAAATGTGTGACTATTTGTTTTTATTTTTAAAATCTTCCAAAGGCCCAGCAAGGCACATACTTTGTGTATGCTTCATTTAAATCGTTTTTATCATTATCGTGGCCATGGATGCAAGCAAAACGATAAAAATGTCCAGATAACTGGTGAATTATGATCCTGCTGGAGAGAAATCCTTTATGTGTTGGTAGTTTGAAAGGCAGATACATGTATAGTTTCTTACCTGTCTGTGTAGTTTTGCAGCTTGAAGACTTTCTGGATTCAATATGCTGTGCATTATTCCGCCATCTAGTGGTTGGGTCCGGAATTGTAGTATTTCTCGTCTTTTTTTTTTTTCGTGGCCCAGGTGGGCGTCGACATACCACCATTTTGTGTCCTTCGTGACGTCGACGCGCTAGTGAATCCAGAAAGTCTTCAAGCTGCAAAACTACACCGACAGGTAAGAAACTATACGTTTGCAGCGTGAATCTTTCTGGATTCACTATGCTGTGCATAGACTTTGTAGCGGTTTGTCCTTATAGGGGTGGTTGGGTGGAAGATGAGCACTGGTTACTGAAAATGTGTTGCAAGACCTTCTGTCCCACTTGCGCTTCTTTGTTCATTTGGATAGCCACACAGTAGTGCTTTGTGAACGTGTGCACTGAAGACCATGTAGCCGCTTGGCAAATGTCTTGAATTGGTGTGCTGGCTAGAAACGCAATTGTTGCTCCTTTCTTCCTTGTTGAGTGAGCATGAGCTGCTCCTTGTAATGGTTGCGCTGCCTGGTTGTGGCAGAGCAGTATGGTTTGTGCAATCCATTGTGCAATGGTATTTTTGGTAACTGGTCGTCCCAAAAAACTGCTGGCAAAGGATACAAAGAATTGTTTTGTTTTCCTGCACTCTTTTGTCCTTTCCATATAGTGCATCACTGCCCTCCTGGCGTCCAGTGTGTGTAAGGCCTCTCTGTCTTTGTGGAAGGTTTTTGGAAAAAACTTGGTATTTGAATTGTCTGATCGATGTGGAACTTAGACACCACCTTCGGCATGAAATGTGGGTCTGTTCTCATGCCAATCCTATTACTGTGTATTTGCAGGTATGGCTCTTGGAGCGTTAGCGCTTGTAATTCACTTACTCTTCGCAGTGATGTGATAGCTACTAGGAAGGCTGTCTTCAGCGTGAACATGCAGTGTAGCTTTGTGAATGGGCTCAAATGGTGCCTTCATCAGTTGTGTTAGCACTACATTGAGGTTCCATGCTGGTGCTTGCATTCTTTTTGGAGGTGTAATCCTTTTTGCCACTTCTAGGAATCTTTTTACCACCTGTGAGGTGAAGAAACTTTTCCCTGTTTCTCCTCTTGTGTAAGCCACAATTGCCGCTAAGTGGACCCTTAGGGATGTGTAGCTTAGTTTATTCTGCAGTAGATGCGTTAAGTGTCTTAGTACTGTTGATTCCTTAGTAATCTTGTTTGCAGTTTCTCCCTACTGCACCATTCGGTGAATCTTTTCCACTTTGCTATCTAGCACGTTCTTGTGGTCGGTCTCCTTGCCTCTCTGAGTACCGCCATCGTGCTTGCCGGTAGTTTGAGGTGTGCGAACTCTAGGTCCACAGGGGCCATGCAGCTAGGCTGAGGCTTTCTGCCTCTGGGTGTAGTACTCTTCCGTTTTGCATCGTTAGCAGGTCCTTCCTGGCGGGGAACCTGTGTGCGTGCGTTTTTGCCATCTCCATGATTTGTGAGAACCATGTTTGTCTGGCCCACTGGGGTGCTATTAGGATGAGCGTCATGTTGCTGAACCTGCACTTGTTCAGTACCCTGTGTAGTAGCGGTATCGGTGGAAAATCGTAGGCAAATGTCCCTGACCAGCTTATCCATAGCGCATTCCCCAGGGACTGTTTGCACGGTACTCTGGATGCAAAGTTTTGGCATTTTGCATTTTGGAGTGTTGCAAATAGGTTTATTTGTGGAGTTCCCCATTTGTGGAATACCTTCTGTATTTCTTGTTGGTTCATCTCCCATTCGTGGGATGCTGACGTCTGTCTGCTGAGCCAGTCTGCTTCTACATTGTCCTTCCCTGGTAGATGTAGTGCTAACAGGTCTATTTTCCTGGGGATTGCCCATCTCCATATTTCCTGCGCCGATTGCTTGTTGATGTAGAACATGGTAGTTGTATTGTCTGTTTGTATCAGTACTCTGTGTCCGTACAGCAGTTTCTGAAAGGCTTTTAAGGCTAGGAACACTGTTTTGAGTTCTAGGTAGTTGATGTGCTTTATTGCATCCTGATGTCCCCACAACCCCCTTACTTTGAGGTTGTTTGTGCGCGCTCCCCACCCCTTCTGGGAGGCTTCTGTTGTAATGGTTACTGTTGGAGTTGGTTGTGTGAATGATCTCCCCTGTGCTAAGTTCTTCTGGTTCCACCACGCTATTTCTTGCTCTACTGCCTGCGTGACAACCACTAGATCCTCCCAACTCCCTGTCGCTTGTGACCATTGCTGCTGGATCCATTCTTGGAATGGTCTCATGTGTAGGCGAATATTTGGCACCAAATGATGCCATCATCCCCATCAGTTTGCTCACTGTCCTCACTGTAAGAGCTTGCCCCTTGTGGTAAAGACGCGTCTCTTTACATATTGCCAGAGTCCTCTTTGCACACTGTGCTCTGTATGGTGTTGATCTTCGCTCCTAAGAATAGCTTCACTTGTTCTGGTTCTATAGACGTTTTCTCCCAATGGATTGAAAACCCCAGTTAGGCAAGCGTCTGTATCACTATCTCTATATGCCCTTTGCACTTGTGGTATGAGCTTGCTTTTACCAGCCAGTCGTCGAGGTACGGGTATACATGTATCCCCTTCCTCCTTAAGTGTGCTGCTACTGCTGCCAGACATTTTATGAAGACCCTTGGTGCAGATTTTAGTCCGAAAGCCAGTACTATGAACTGGTAGTGAGTTTTGTTGATCATAAACCTGAGGAGGTGTTTGTGTTTGCTGTTGATGGGGATGTGCAAGAAGGCGTCCTTCAAGTCGATAGTTGCCATGTAATCTCCCTTTTGTATTTGAGGTATGACCTCTTGGAGTGAGGTCATCTTGAACCTTTGAGTCTTTATGAACTTGTTTAAAAATCTTAGGTCTAGAATTGGACGCAATGTTCCGTCTACCTTTGGTAAGAGGAAGTAGGTTGAGAATACCCCCTTGTTCCGTTGTTTTTGTGGTACCATTTCTATGGCTCTTTTCTTTAGCAGTTCTCTTGCTTCCTGTATCAAGTGTGTCCACTCTTTTGTTGAGCGCACTCTGACCCTTAGCCTTCTGTTTATCGGTGGCTTTTCCGGATCTATACAGTACCCGTATTGTATGAGGTTTAATATCCATTTGTCTAATGTCATTTCCCTCCACTCCTGGAGGAAGTGTCTTAATCTGCCTCCTACTGGTGTTGCGTGTTGGAAGAAGTTTTGAAGGTTTTGATTTTTTCTCGGTCCTTTCCTTGACTCTTTCTGCACCCCCTGAGGTCTTGTCCGGGCATGCGTTGGTTTTGCTGGTGAGTCACTTTGTTGCGGGAGGCTGACTCCCCCTTTGGCCGTTACCCCTTCCTCGGCCGCGCCCTCGAAAGGATTGTCCTCGGGGCTGGTACTGCCAGTTCTGTTGTTGCTGCCCCTGCTGCTGTCTCTGGTTACCTCCCTGATAACCTTGCTGGGAGGTTTGGTGTTGTGCCACAGGTTGATGATATCCTCTGCCTGTTGGCCTCCTGGAAGGTGTTCCCCTTCTCATACCTCGGAACTGCAGTGCCCCCATGGACTTTGCTGTTTCGTTATCTTTTTTCAGCTGGTTCAATTTGTCATCAACTGGTGCTCCGAACAGTTGTTCCCCATTGAAGGGTGTGTTGAGGATGTTGTTTTGGACTTCATATTTGAAGCCTGAAATTCTTAGCCAGGCATGCCTCCTTTCTGTGATCCCCAGAATCATCTTCCTGCTAGATGTCTCTGCTGCGTCTAGGGCCGACCTTAAACATGTATTTGCCATGTTCTTCCCCTCTTCTACCAGGTGGCTTGCCGTTCTCTGGTATTGCTCTGGTACGTGCTTGAGGAGTTCCCCCACTTCTTCCCAGTGCTGGTATGCGTGTCTGTTGATGAGTGCATTGGAATTGGCGATGCGCCATTGTATAGCTGCGCTCCTCTCCATCTTCCTACCTATCAGGTCCATCCTCTTGCTTTCTTTGTCTGGTGGTGGGCCAGAGTTTGTGGGTATATTCGCTCTTTTCCGAGCCGTGGATGTGTTGATCGAGTCGGCTGGTACTGACCCTCTAATGTACATGGGGTCTTTTGATGAATGTTTATATATTTTCTCTGCTCGTGGAGTCACTGCTCTACACATGGCAGGCTCCTTGAATGCCTCCTTCCCCTGGTCCAGAACACTAGGGAGCATGGGCAGGAACCGGCTCCTAGTCTGGGATGGCAACAAGGTCTCCAAGAGGAAGCAAGACTGGGGTTTTTCTTCTTCCAGCTGCACTCCATATCTGTCTGCAGCCCTTTTGATGACTTGGTTGTAGATCCCCATGTCGTGCAGCGGCGAAGGCCTCGACGGATATGATTCAACACCCTCTTCCGGGGATTCGGCATCGAGATCTTGCCACGGCAAGTCTTGAGCCTCCGAAGACGTCGAGTCTTGGTAAGTGTGCTCGTCTTCCTCCCCTTCAGCGCCCCCGTAATACAGGTCTTCTTCCTGTTCCTCTCCAGGTTCAGGTGTGATCGGCGGTTGGAAATCCTCGACGCACCCTTCTGTTTCGGCCGTGGCTTTTGATGGTATGCTGTAGAATTTCATTTTTTTGGCGAAGTGTTTCTTGCGTTGCAAGATGTTCGCCATTTCGGCCTCGAGCCTTTTCCTTTTCTTTTCCATCTTGGCCGCGTGATCGGCTTCGAGGGATTCGGCTTTCCTTTTCGGGGTTGTCGACGCTGAAGTCCAAACCGTTTCTGGGCCTTCGCCTTTCGACGCCGAGGCCTCTCTTTTGTGGCTGCTCTTCGGCGCCTTTCCCTTGTCTTGGGATTTTGCCATCTGGGGGTCCTTCTCAGAGGATCCGATGGTCTGCTTGTCCCTGGATGCAGTAGTCGACGTCGAGTTCTTCGACGGCCCTGCTCCCTGCGAGGACTTTGGCTTGCTTTTGCGAGTATCAGTGGAGTGTTTAGGGTTCGCTGCAAAACTGTATTTTATGTGGATAGCTAAGTGGGTTACTGCCTTTGTCACAGAGAGTCTTGTGTTACTTGCAGTTCAGACGTTACAATCCTATCATAGGACAGTGACTTATGAACTTTCATCAAAGAGCTTCATACAAACCTGAATGGTATAGTTAGAACTTCACTTTATTTTGGTATTGCAATATAGTTAGAACTTCCTCAGTCTTTCATCTTTCTAATTTTGCAAAAAAGAGTTTGTTTGGGCAGATATTCATTTTTATCAGGAAAGCGAACCCTCCAACCACTGGAGTATGCTTTAAATCCTGAGTTTGTGCTTCTCCAGATCAAACCCTTCTTGAGATATACTGCCACCAGTATGGATGGCATGTGATTCCTACACCTTGTAATCCTCATTGGCTTATGTGACATTCCCTATAGACTGATTTACATACTTGCATGATTCAATGTCTCTGTATAATGTGTGTTTGATGTAAAGTACTGTGACACCCTACACTAATATGACTAGTGCAACAAATAGTATACAACAAATAAAATGCAAATGAGAGAAGGGCTACGGAGAGATGAAGGGCACTGTTGGAGGGTGGTAGTAATGGTATCTGCGGAGAAAGAAATTATTGGTGGGGCGCCAAAAAAGACTTTCGCTCTAGCACTGAATCCGGCCCTGTCATGGCCTTTCTGTTTTTGTTTATTTAATTAGCAGTCCGGTCATTAGGGCAACTGTGGCACAGAGTTTAAAAAGCATGCTAATTATATTTACTGCTATATTCAATGTTTTAAGTTTGAAAGTGATTTTATTAATGTTTTTTACCGGAAATAATGAAAGTGGAGCTGGATGATGGCTGATATGGCGTTGGGGCCCAAGTCAACTGTGAGATAAGGTGCACAGGAGAGGAATGGTAGAAAAGTGGATAATCAGGCCTAAGAGTACTTGTGTTGAATCCAGGCCTGCTGGAATTTTAGGGTTTGCACGTAGGTACAGACATTGCTCTTACTTTCAAATAACTCTCCACATTCTCTGTATACACACAGAATCGATCTGTTGTATCATGGTGACTGTTTGCAAGTAGATATGATGTAATCTAGGGCTTGTGGGCTAGCTCCAGAAGCGACAAAATGGGCCCACAGTGGGCCACCCGAATGCACCCTTGGCTCACCGAATAAAATATTGCTGGAGCCAGGCCTGTCAGGCAGTGAAAGCATGCACACATCTAAATCAAGGTGCATGGGGGTACTAGCAATGTTTCAGTAGTGTCTTAAGTGTCCTTACAACCCCCTGGAGCTCCATGCGTCTTTAAGTAAATACAATACAATATGTGAACCTGAGAAGGAAGTGTAACTACCTCGTAATATTTTGTCCACAGGTGCATTTCCAAATGCTCTCGATGCGTAATGGCAACAAACGGCACCGTGATCAGAGGCTCATGGGGTCATCGGGTTCGGCTATTGATGCTCATGGTAAAAGGAGGAGGGGGAGAAGACCATTATTTACATCCACACTCATTAAACGGTTACTTTGAATCTTATAGAGACCTGGAGTTATTACACTACAAACAGGGAATACACATACCCACAAGGGTCATTAACCTAGGCATACATACCCCAGTTGCGGCCTGCATGACTGGTGGGCGGGGGTCGCGCGGGGATGGTTAATTTATTTTAAAAAATGTCAAACTTACCTTTGGATGCCTGGTCCGGTCCAGCGTTGCGTCCCTCCCAGTCCCAGGAAGCAGGCAGGCTCCCTATCCTCCCCTAAGCCACAACATTGCAATGGCAGGGTTGTGATTGGCTGAGACACCAACCACACAGGCGTCAATGGGGAGGCCATTTTCTCCATGCAAGCTGCATGGAGCCTACATGGAGAAAACGGAGAGTGCGTATGACTGGTTTGGTTGGCCCTGGGGCTGACCAAACAGTCAGCGCCCACAACAGTGGGGAAGCCACTCCTCCCCTGCCCTGCAGAAGCAGAAACATAATATGATATTCATAATACCATTTTATGTTCCTGCTTCTCGCACTGCGAGAAAGCAGTGGGACGAAGCTCCTTCGCCCACATGGAGGAGCAGCTCCTGAACATGCGCCAGCCCAATGAGGCAGAGAGCTGTTACAACTGAACCCAGCTACAGCCACACATACCCACAAATATCCACATTGCAAACAGAGATGCTGCTTCACGAACTACGAATGGTATGTACCAATATAAAATCATCTGTGTACGGCACAGACGGATTGATAGCCTTGTGTCCTCTACCATAGTATAAACGACTGCGCTCTATCATGCGCATTATAGCCCCGAAGTCCTGCCCATTCCAGCAACTAGACAGTTAGAGTAGTACTTCCGAAACAACCAGGAAGTACTCGTCGGAAACCGGCATATACTTCGTTCTTGTGCAACATTCCAGGTATACAATGCACATCCAAACTATAAAACTCCATTCCACATGAACGCGATCACAAAAATTGAAAGTACAAAAACAATATGCATACGTTGTACAGTATACTATATGCGTACGTGCCGAGTGCACTGCCTGGCATGTGCATCCTTTCATGCTAACTCGAACAGTCGGTGTTATTCCTTTGAGACGTCGCAGAATTTTTAATACAAATATGTGTCACAGCCAGACATCCCTAGCATGTGCTGTTTACATAGTGTAACCATAACCATGCGTGAGTTGCAAGCTTTGTCTCCAACCCGTACTTTTGACCGTGACCCATTACCTATATTCAGATGTACTTTGTGACATAGATGCGGTCATAATTCGTAGGACAGATGCTAGCTACGACCAACCACTCCATAGCGGTGCTAAATACACGTATAAAAAGCAATTGTGGCTACTGTTTTCTGTTTGATTTTTTTTTTAATCAGAGTACTACAACTCAGCCCTACAAGAGGCAAGGTCACTTTCAACTTACAAGTTGAACTGCTAAATTCTTTGACAGTGAAATGAAGTTCAAGTACTCCATCCCAGATTCACTCTAAGAATAGGTTATTTTCATAGCACTGGTTCGAGAGAAAGAAAAATAGGGCAAAGACAAAGATGAAGATTGGGTAAGTACTACCTTATACATATGCAGGTCATTATGATACATCCTAATGTAATCTGTATTATACTATACAGTATTTCCAGGCATGTCAACAACAAGCATGTATGTCATATAGCAAAAAAAGAGAAGAAATGAAAAGGGGCAGGCAACCCATCAACTTAGTCATATTCAGTTAGGAATATGTGACAGGCTCCTAAAACAAAGGACATAAAACAATTACCACACCCAAGCTTCATCGCAGTTACCACACACCAATACTGGTAAACATGTAGTTGAAACACCAACAGCTCTAGATGTTATTAGACCTTAAAGAAAATGATGTAACTCATTGTCCGTATTCAATCTCTTCTGGACCGCCCTGTGTCTACATATCTATCTAGCTTCTAATCTCCATAGACTTAATACCCTGTCACCCACTCTTCGATCTGGTCGTGCTTTATCAATGCCATGGAATCTGAAATTATCTCTGCTCACCCAATTAGTTCAGTTGTGTGGAATTAGAGAGAAGGAAGCATCTCAGAGCACTGCACTGCCCGCTCTGCGGCGTTCTTGGACACATGCTCTAAACTGACGTATTGTGCTGCCGGCATAAATTCTACTGCAAGCACAGATAATGACATATACCACATGGCTTGATTGGCAGTTAATAAATTGACAAATGTCATACCTCTTTTCAGTGTTATACGGAAAACATTTCATCCTATTCAGGCCCCCAGAATACATATATTACATGCACCACAGGTATAAAAACCCTTTGATCTTTTCAGCCAGGAATTGGATTCCTGTGACTTGGGAACTGTATAGCTTGGGCAAAGAAATCCCATGATGGATTTACTTCTTCTGTATGTTATGGAGGGTTTGTTGGGAATCATAGTGCCAACACCCGGTGCTCCTTTCAGTGAAGGCTAATGTATGTTCAAGATTTTAAAGACCTCCGCGTATGTGTATTACCCGTTTGTGGTTCAATAACTCCAGGTCTCAATAAGATTTGAAGTAATAGTTCAGTGAGTGTGGATCTGAATAAGAGTCTTCACCCCCACTCCTTATTAGGTCTCGCCCACGCAGCGCGCAGGCATGCGCTGCATAGGAAAAAGACCTTTAGCAATCGGTTCATTTTTGCAGGCAAAAACGTGCACGCGTTGCATTGCTTTCAATGGCAACACGTGCACGTTTGGCGATTCCCTTGCGGGAGTGCGCTTTAAAACCATCTCGTTTTAATTAACATATGGTTCCTGCTCGCTCCTGCAAGGAAAACAGGCGCAGGCCCCCCCCTCTCTCTCCTCCCCCTGCTGCCAGCGCGCGCGCTTGTTTGGATAGCACAAGTGAAAAGAAACATTGGCAGCAGGAGTGCTCCTGGGCGCACTGGGTTGCCACCTTGCAAAATGTATTCGGTGGGTTAGTCATGTGAGAATTCTGGAACACAAATCTGTTAGGAAGGGAAAGATGAAATGCGTCAACATCTAGCTCAAACAGTAGGGATTGTAGCCTTAAAACCGGAAACTATTGTGACCCCGAGAGACGCCTGTGGAACGCCTCGTGTTCTGTTCACATCTAATTGAAATGAGGGTTGCGTGTTTCAGAGCAGCTTGGTGCTGTGGCAGATTTTGTTGAGGCTGGGAGAGGAGCCGCTGTCAGTTCTCCAAGGCTAAGCGGTCTCGTGATAGCAAGCTGCGGTAGCATGCGTTCCATTAGAGACAGTGAAAGGGTTAAGGAGTCAGGCAGAAGTGGGAGGTGCCTGCTCTGCTTCAGCTGCAGGCATAGGAAGTTTAGAAATGGGGTCGAGTTGCTGCCGGACTGGGTTGGTGTTCTCATTGCAGCCAGAGCTAGGGGTGCTCTTGCCATGAGAGTGCACCTCACCCGGTATTGCTCCCCCAGCTACCCCCAGCTGTCTCCTCTTTCCTCACAGCAGTCAGTGCTGGCGTACTGGCCCCATGCAGAGATACCCACCGCATCATGCTTCGCCGCCCCAGGGCAACGAGCTGCTCATACCTGGTTCTAAGACTCGGGCTGCTTCTGCTGTCATGTACCGCACGCTGCAATCTCGCAGCGAATGACGTCACTCCAGGTGAGAAAGCATTATGTGCGAGAAGATGCTAGGGGTAGGTGCTGTCCTGACAACAAACGCCAAACGAGCTGTCTAATTCCAGGGTAAGCTGTATTTCTTCTATGAGTACTAAGGGATTTGTGTCAGAAAACGAAAAAATGTTTATCTCTGTTTTAATCTTTTGTTCAGAATTCACTTTTATGGGGACATGGTTATAAACTAAACCAGTTGTTTATGGAGTCCGCACCACTTTCACGCCCAATTCCTAAAAAGGTGTGAATCGAGATTTCTTACCCAGAATTGTATAAACACAGTAAAAGTCCAAACCGCTCACCGGGCTTCTGGTTGCTTCATTTTAAATATTTTTTTAGGGAACTCCTGCATGTCAAATTGATGTCTATTAGTAGGTGCAGAGCAAGTACCTCATGAAGGTATGACATGTATTCTGCCGTTCCTTTCTAAACTGCAATGGTCAGTAGTGTTGAGAGGCAGCACAGAGACCTGTGGTTGATAGGGGCCACTGTTGTTCGTGCTGTAGCTTTCTGCGTGCCCAAGGCAGCCATGCTTCCATCGAACACCGCTTTAATTTGAAACCGTTAATATTCACAGCTGTAATTTCTTTTACAAGTGACAGTGACATTTTCTCCTCAACGGTTGGATCTTGACCAGGTCCATGAATTTATGTAGATTGTTGTGCTCTGTTCCACAAGTGGTTTAAAAGCATGGACTTCCAGGGTAGTCCTATGCATTTGCAAAGGCCCTGTAAAGGCAATAGAAAAAATCTGTTAATTAGGAGTGGACACACCTTAAACCACAAGACCCTGCTCAGAGTTTTCTTAGCCCGGTGATTTGAGTATTGGTTGTGCATAATTTCATGCAGTGACTTGGGGGAACCTCTTCATTTTATATAAAAGATATCATTCGTCGCTCCAATGATTTCTGCGGCATGTGTATATGTATATATATTCACTTAAAAAACCTTAGGTTTCACACATGTTATAGTTAGCTGGACATTTCCCTCGTAAAAAACCAATGAAATTCCCGCGTTATAGTTAGTGCAGGCAACTATAACTCACGCGACCGCAATCCTCTGCTGATGACGTCAGATATTACATCACTGTATTTAGACACCTATTTACCCATGTCTTCTTCCATTAATCTTTAGCTATACATATATTACAAATATTTATTTTTCAGAAAGACACATATGTAATCAGTGATGTGATATATGACGTCATCAGCAGAGGATTGCGGTCCCGTGAGTTATAGTTGCCTGCACTAACTATAACGGGGGAATTTCATTGGTTTTTTACGAGGGAAATGTCCAGCTAACTATAACATGTGTGAAACCTAAGGTTTTTTAAGTGAATTTGCAAGGTTTTTTAAATGCTAATTCCTAACTATAACGTGTGTGAAACCTATGTTTTTTTAAGTGAATTTGTACGGTTTTTTAAATGCTAAGTTATGTATTTATTATTATATATGTTTTTCAGGTTTTTCACCGCGCGCGCACCGTGCTCGCACCGTGCGCTTCGCGCACCGTGCTCGCGCTGTGGGCGCTCGGTGCGCTTCGCGCACCGCGCACCCACGATGCGTTGTGCGTGCCGTGCGCGCACTGTGCGCGCGCCCCGCGCTTTTTTGTAAAAAAAAAAAATGATTTTTTCACCCTTGGGGGTCCTTCAGTGACCCCCTGACAAAGGCTAGGGGGTCAGGAACTGTCCACCCTGCCCCCTTTTCACGTTCTCCACCTTTGTTTTTCACTGCCTCAGACTGCGAGAGACAAAATGGCGGCCGACACTTCCTGATTTCGACCGATTCGAATGTTTACTGACATCTAACAACCAATCAGAATTGCGCTCGCGCACGGCACCGTGCGCGCACCGTGCGCGCACGGTGCGCGCTTATAGATATATATGTACTTTTAACTGAAATTTTCTCAGGAACTACTGAACAGATGGACTCCAGATATTCAAAAGGCACATCCCTGACCTGAGGACTACCTCTCTGCCAAATTTCAAGTAATTCTGTTCAGCCGTTCGGGCTGTACCTTGGACTGAAGGTCCCTATGGAAAAATGCATGGGGAAAACGCGTTTTGGGACCCCCCTTTTTTCTCAGCCCCCGCTTGACTAATCACCCTGAGACTTTCAGGGTAGGAGCGGAGCGGAGCGCCCCACCTATTTTGAAAAATTCACGAGGATTCGTCAACCGGCACCAAAGTTATTCAAAATAGAATTTTGTCCCTCTCTGTCTTTTTCTGGCCCTACTTCTTCAGGTGTAATCTCAAGTGGATTTTCAACCTCCTCATCTGATTCAGGAGTAGTCTCTGTGGAATTGCTCCTTTCTCTTCTGTCTTCTCCACTGCTTGTCAGAACTTCAGGCACCCTTACAGAATCTGATCTTTCCCCTGAAACTCTCAATGTTTCTCCTGAAGCTTCTCTTGGAAAGAAAGAATCACCTGACTCTCTTTCTCCTTCAGCTCTTTCAGGATTCTTTCTCCTTCTCACTGACTCAGTCTCTTCATCATCACTCGAATCTGACTCTTCAAAATACTCTTTACCAGTTCCCTCTTTTGGATTTGGAACTCTCAGAGTATGACTCGCATGCACCCAGTTTTTCACACCGGCACACTTCACTGCAGTTGTCGTAGTCAGAATAACTTGTCTTGGCCTTCCCCACCTTGGAACCAAGCAATTTCTTCTTCTGTGTACCTTAATCCTCACCCAGTCCCCTGGACTCAGATCATGGGCTTGCTTCTTCTCAAGTGTGGTAGCGTCTCCTCCAACCTGGTGAAACACAGAATGAACTGCGTCAGCCAGGCCTTTACAGTAATCCAAAATCATGTCATCAGTTATTGTCATCAACTTGTTGACAGGCACAAAAGCATGTCTCATCGCTCGTCCCATTAAGATTTCGTGCGGACTCAAACCTGTGGTTCTATCTGGAGTAGACCTAATGGTCATTAGCACTAGAGGCAAGACATCAGGCCATTTCATTCCAGTGGCTAAACACATCTTACCAATTCGGTTTTTTATTGTGCCGTTCATCTGCTCTACGACTCCAGAAGCCTCTGGTCTGTATGCACAATGTAGCTTCTGCTGTATGCTCAATGCTTCACAAATTAAACCCATGAGCTCATTGTAGAAGTGTCCACCTCTGTCTGACTCAATTGTCACTGGGAACCCGTACCTAGGAATCAACTCTCTCAACAGTAACTTTGCAACTGTTATTCCATCATTTCTCCTAGTCGGATAGGCCTCCACCCATCTTGAGAACAAACAGACTACCACTAGAACATACCTCAATTTATTCACTTGGGGCATTTCAATGAAATCTATTTGCATTCTGGTAAAAGGACCTCCTTCTCTGCCTATTGTTCCTAGACTCACCACTGTCTTTTTCCCAGTATTGAACTGTTGACAAATCAAACATCTCTGACAGATGCTTTCGGCAATCAACCTGAACTTTGTATTGTACCAGGTCTGCTTGAATGACCTAATCATCGCGTCCCTTCCCAGATGTCCCTGGCCATGATACATTCTTGCCATTGTCGACAACATGCTATTTGGCATGACTGGTCTACCATCTCTATAGATCCAAACATGATCTGTCTCTCTTGGGGCACAACCTGCCTTGATCCAATCTCTCATTTCCTCATCTCCTGCCTCATCCTGCAACTGTTTCACTTCATCCAACGTTTCTAGGACATTAGTAAACATCACAGAACAAAAAGACATTTCCTTTTCTCGTGCCCTATTAATCGATTGATTTGTTTTCGCACAATACTGCGCTATGTCATTGGCAAATCTATTACCAAGAGTAACAAAATCATCTCCTTGTCCATGAGCAGCACACTTCACAACTGCTAGTTCTTTAGGCAGCTGTATCGCCTCAAGTAATTTTCCAATCACTTCAGCATTCTTTATTGGAGTCCCACTCGACGTCAAGAAACCTCTCTGTAGCCAAAGCTGGCCAAAGTCATGAACGACTCCAAATCCGTACTGACTATCAGTCATTACAGTCACTCTCAGATTCTTCCCAATCTTGCAAGCTTTCGTTAATGCCACCAATTCAGCTACTTGTGCAGATCTCACTCCTTTCAAAGGCGAAGCTTCCATAACTTCTGAAACCTTGCACACTGCATAAGCTGCACTCAACACACCATCATCAGTCCTCAGACATGATCCATCCACAAACAACACATGATCACTCTCAGGCAATGGTAAATCTCTTATGTCTGGTCTTGGTTTTGTGCAGTAATCAAGCACATCCAAACAATCATGATCAACATCATCTCCAACATTCACATTTTCAGCATCTGGTAGAAGTGTTGCTGGATTCACATTCACACATCTCTCAAGAGTCACATTTGATGCTCCCAGAATGATTTTCTCATATTTAGTCAATCGACTATGTGACATGTACTGAGTCCTGCTTCTTGTCAAAAGAATTGCCACATCATGAGGTACGAATACCCTTACAGGATATCCCATTATTATACCCTCACTCTGTTCCAAGCTTCTGCATGTAGCAGCTACTGCTTTCAGGCAACCTGGCAAACCCACAGCTACGGGGTCAAGTGTCGATGAGAAGTACGCAATCGGCCTTCTCAGTTGTCCATGCTTCTGAATTAACACTGAAAGTGCACACCCATTTCTCTCACTGCAGTACAACTCAAACTCTTTCTCATAGTCTGGCATTCCCAAAGCAGGGGCTTCACACATTCTGCTCTTCAACTCTTCAAATGCTGCCATTTGTTCTCCATCCAATTCCAATGGGTCTCTCACTTCACTTTTTGTCAGCTTAATCAGTGGCTTTGCTATCAACGAAAAATTACTTATCCACTGATGACAATAACCCACCATCCCCAGACACATCCTCACTTCTCTCTGGGTCATTGGGGCTCTCATTCCTCTGATAATTTTGATCCTGTCATCGGTCACCTTTCTCAGACCCTTTTCAATATTATGTCCAAGATAATGCACCTCTTTCTTGCAAAATTGCAATTTGGCTGGAGATACCTTTAACCCTCCATCTGCCAGATGATTCAGTAAAGCCATGGTATCTACTTCACAAGCTTCACGTGTCTTCGATGCCACAAGTAAGTCATCGATATACTGCACTAGTACTGAGCTTTCAGGCATGATCAAACTCTCCAATGATTTCTTCAATAACTGATTGAATATCGAAGGACTCTCTGTATACCCCTGTGGGATACGACACCATGCTAAAATACGCTGGCCAAACCGGAATGCAAAAATCGGCTGGCTATCATGATGCAATGGAGTTGAAAAGAAAGCATGACACAAATCAATCACCGTGTACCACTCAGCATCATGGGGAATCTGATACAAAATCACTGAAGGATTTGGCACAATGGGACAACATGCCACCACAATTTTGTTAACTTTTCTCAAATCCTGTACAATCCTGAACTTCCCATTAGGTTTCTTCAGCCCCATTATCGGTGAATTACACGGGCTACACAGTATCTCTCTCAAAACACCCTGTTGAATCATCTTGTCAATTATAGGAGTTATTCCCTCAATTATTTCTGGTGTCAATCTGTACTGAGGAATATTAGGATAAACAATACCCTCTTTCACTGAAATCTTCACTGGATCTACATTATTCATCAATCCCACATCTTCTCCAGTAAAATCCCACACTGCTGTTTTCACTGTGTGTCTCAACTCCTGAGGCAAATCATCTGGATTAAACACAGCATATGTACCAACAATCTCACTCTCTCTATTATCTAGAGTCATCCGGTACAAAACATCCTCATCTGGTGTCTCAAAAGCTATTCCATCCGGAGTACAAAAGATTGTACAATTCATCTTGCACAATAGGTCCCTACCTAATAAGTTCACCGGACTAGTGTCACAGACAACAAATCTGTGCATGTCTGAAAATTTCCCTATACTCACCCTTACTGGTTCAGTAAGACGAGTCTTAATCTGTGTATTGGCTACACCAACTACTTGGATTGCTTCGTCCGAGAGAGGAAGATTTCTAATATCTGCTGACCTGACAGTTGATCTCGTCGCTCCTGTGTCTACCAAAAAAGTACCACACTCCCCATTTATTTTCCCATCTACAAATGGTCCTGCCTGGTCTATTTCTAGAGTTGCACCAAGTATGCACTCTTCCTCCTCTCTTCGGCACCGTCAATAGTCCCCTTCAGACTCACTCCCCTCATTCTTTAACCAGTACTGTTGTACCAGATTTGAACGTCTCGGTTTGTTTACCTGCTCATCATTGTAGAATCCTGAGTCCTGGTTATACTTTTGGGACCCTCTATTCTGCGGCAAGGGCGGTTTTGGCTCTTGACTCTGCTGTCTGACAACCTTCTGCTGTTGCTGCTGTTGATTACACCCCTCGTTCTGCACCTGTTGATTTAATGGTTTATTTTCATTACTCACTAATGGTGGATTGGTACACTCGGATCTCCAATGCCCCAATTGTCCACAGTTGTGACAAGGGAACTTCTTCTTGGCCTCCTCTAAATTTCCCTTTCCTTTTCCCGCATATCTGGGTCTATTTCCTGGATTATTTGCCTGTTCCATCAACTGTGCTTCTTGTCTCTCAGCAACTTTCACTTGTGCCCACATTGCCTTTTCTTTTAACTTTCTCTGTTTTGCTTCAATCTCATCACTGAAGTATTTTGCATGTCTCAGGATTTCATCAATCTTTTTACTCTGCCAATCAACTGTATGTTCACGAATCCTTTCACTGATTTCAGGTCTCAGGCCATATACAAATCTGTATACAAATTGACTCAAATCCTTGTCACCCAGGTGTTCATCTCCTCTAAACTGTTTAAAAGCCAGTATCAGCCTTTCGTAAAAAGCATGAACCGATTCTTTTGCTTCTTGATGTGTTCGATCTATCTTAACCCAGTCTGTCTCTTTCGGGGGTACTTTATTTTTCAGGAACACAATAACCTGATCATACTTTTTCATAACCTCTGGATCTGGTGCTCCTGTTTTCTGATCTCTTGGATACTCCTTTGCAGGCCAATCTATAACTATTTTACACTCAGCCCACAAGTCTGCTGGAACAATTATATCAAACAGACTATTCAGATCAATCCACAGCACTTTTGACAATTTCACAAACCTGTCTACCTGCCTATACCACTCGACGGTCTTTTCTCTCAGTCGAGGGAAATCATTCGTAAATGATAAAATATCCTGTCTAGTCCATGGGACATGTACATATCCACCTCCAGGAATCTCTCTCATAGGATAAGCATCCACTGTCTTCTCTTTTTCTCTCACAGGGAAAGCTGAATAAGTCCTGTCCACTGAATCTTCCCTTTTCTTGTACCATCTATCTTTCCATTTTTCTACATCACCCCATTTTCGCAATAAGGCAATCATTTCCTTAATCTGTCCTGTTCTACCAGCACCATTTAGATTTTCAATATCTTTGTCAGTGAAATCAATCCTGTAAGACTTCTGCAAAGCTTTCACCTTATCCATGTCAACTCCTTGTTCACTCGCTATTGCTCTTAACCTGTCATGTGTACTCTTAGCCCTCCAGGTGATGCTTTTACACATGAATAACAACTCCCCATCACGATGATTTTTGAGTATATCTGTAGGAATTGTCCCTGCAATAAGCTCCTCCAGTTCTATGCACAACCTTGCTACATCAATTGCCTGTGAATCTTTATCCTTCTTTTGAAGAACCTTCAACCAATCATTCAAATCCTCAGCTGTTATTTCAGTAGACTTTTTCACTGCACCCACTCGTTCTGTCACCCTCTGTGGTTCCAGAATTGTTCCTCCCAAACAACCAGTATTCAATCCTGAATTAGGCTGTACATCTAATCCTCCACCACAGGTGTCATGTCTCAATTGACTCAAATTATTTCCTCCCGTTCTCATTCCTGATTCCTCCAAAGAACAAGTACCAACCAAACCATTTCCAGCATAGGGAACTGTCAAACCATTTTCACCCATTCTTTGCTTATCAAAAATAGGCACAACCGGACCAATAGTTACAGGTACCGTGACCGCTTCAAGATTTTTCGTTAGCTCTCTAATTTTCTCAGTCAGCTCAGATGTCGTTCTGGCTAATTCTCTTGTTTTCTCGTCACTGACTCCTCGATTCCCTCTCTCCCGCTCTCTCTCTCTTTCCCTTTCCGTGAAAGAGCTATCACTTTTCAGATCAGGTGTCACTACTTCAGTTTTAATAATTCGCAAAGTATCTCTTATTGGAGTAGCAACTGGCGTACTCTCTTCTGATTCTAGTCTATACGGAGGTGGTCTCTTGTAAATCATGTCATCCAAGACCTCATCCTCGTAATCATTAGCTCCATACCTTCTCACTTCTGCATCAGACACCTTCGCTGCACCTTTCCTCCCTTCCGCTTCTTCAACTGTCCTCATGGGATATAATCCCTCTGACATACTAGCATCTCGCCATCTCCTCATGCGATCATGATGAGTTTCACGATCATATTTCCTCCCAAAAAAGTACCTATAATTATTTCCACTCCTCTGCTTTTCTCGCTCATGCACCTCATCTTCCCATTCCACTAACGCCTCGAACTGTGTCGGCCTTGGTCTAGGCTCTAGACACATCATCTTTTCCCATAAATTTCTCAACACGGCCAAATTAAATGAACCATGTTCCGGAAACGCTAAGACACCATCTTCCTTAGTATACTTAGCCCAGTTATCTAACCAAATACAGGTATGATACCCATATTTCGCAACCATGAAGGATGCAGGAGTTCTCGTCGGAGGTAGCAATTCACCCTCTCTGGTTATTATGCTCTTATCCTTGTCGAACCACCTCTTTATTTTACCGAACAAGGATTTCTTCTTCTTTTCCTCCGGTTGGTAATACATTGTAATGTTTACCAATATTCTCTATTCCCTTCCGCGCAGTTGCGATCTTTTGTCCAATAACAGCGCGACTCACACCAACGCACCAATCCTGGAGCGTCTACGTCACTCTGTACTCCTTCCAATCCCTGCGCGGCTCACACTAACGCACCAATCCTAGCGCGAGCACTGTTCTCATTCACTACCCAATCAGAGCGCGGTCTGTATGACGTCAGCAGTCGCTGCAGTCGCTTCTGCTCTGTCTCCTGTCACTCGTCTACCCCTCCTTTACAAAGCCTTCTTAGTAGACTTAGTTACAACATATAAACATCTCCATTGTCTGTTTCGCTAACCACAGAATAGTAAAAGAAATCTTTTTCACAAGAATCCCGCTTCTCTCTAGAACTGCGCTTACCTCTGCTCCATTACGGAATTATTACTATCGTTGACACAGTAGCACATCCCTCTACTCTTCTAACATGCTTCCATTAACTGTTTCCTCTAGGACTGCTCCAAAGAGTCTTACAATCAATTAAATGCTCATACATTCACGCACTTTCACACCAGAAAATGTAGCACATGCACACAGAATCCTGCCTTTCCCGAGAACAGCGAACAGTATGTCCCACTACAGAATTATAACACACATTAACCAAGCAGCGCTTACCTCTGCCCAGTCCTTCGGACAAGCTCAGAGAATACCTATTACTCCTCCCGTGATACGCTTTAACGGCAAACCTTACGGATCCCTGGGACTTATGACCAGAGTTTCACAGATAACCTTCCCTACCATACACACTCCTTTTATACCGAAAATATATCCCTAATAGTAACACACGACAATGTGACTGATTCCGAACCCAGACAATGTGACGCGCAACTTCAATTGTCACACGTTTTTCCTGCATACGTACAGGTAATTCCAACAATCCCGTTTTTCCCGAGAGCAGCACACACTTCCCTCTGCCCTACTACGGAACCGTCACCAGCTCCCAAGTTCCAGAAGCACTACATAAAACTCAATACGACGACTTCAACATATAGTATTAGTACATATACCAACATCAATCAATAATCAATGAATCAAAAGCCAATGTACAAGCAATCTAATCTGATCAAGACAATAATCTAACCATCATACTGCTACCAGGAAACTGTTGTGTTGAAAAAGACATTTTCGATTTCTCCTAAAAATTGGGACTAATTTTTTTTTTTTGGGTTGGTTTTTGTGGTGATAAGATATCACCAAAGGGGGGATTGCTGGAGCAGAGTTTTCTGTTGAAAATTTATCGTGTTTTAAGCTCCAGTTTTGTCTATATGTTATGATTTAAATAACTAATTTGAAAACACACTAATAAATAGTTTGTTTTGTTAAAGTCTGAACTAATCAACATTACTAATGAGAGGAAACGATTACACGTGGGTCGCATATATGTTGCTTAATAATAATGTGCGGTTTTACTAAATGAGTGTTGTAAAAGTGCTATTTGTTTCATGTTTATGCTTTTAAAATAACGTGTACTAATGCTTTATTGCGTTGCAGAAGGCTAGATAATTACATACACATATGGGTATTAGTGGGGATTAACACTGTTTAATCATTATGCTGTGGTAACGTTGTTTTGTGTTTCTTTTATTTAAGATGGTCCGTTTTCGCCTAAACCATGATGGCTGCCTTTTACAGCCTGCACTCGAGTGATTGAATTTTGATGGGAGGCCTTGCTGAACATGGTCGAGAGTCACCTGACCGCAGCCTTTGCCTGGTTAGAAAGCTTTCCGTGAGGACAGCAGTTCTGGGAACGTTTCCAGCTGCCCTTGGACAAGGATAAAGTCACAATGAACACAATGAACAATTGCGGTGACTCTGCTAAGATATCAAGGAAGAACATTTACGAAAGATACATTTGCAAACTCGAGTTTCCTTCTTCCGTCTTTTTATTTTTTGTGATTTTTCCTGAGCGGAGGTTTCCTAAATGTAACCGAGAGACTTCCTTTCCTGCTTGCTCTGCTCAGTAGCTCAACGGATATCTAATATTTGTTTGTTACTTTTATTCGCAACATACCCTATAAATATGTTAGACTAGAGAGGGTCCATGTTGGTTCGTTGGTTCGTTCGTTCGTTCATTCATTCTTTCCTGGTGATCATCGCGTTTGGACGTTACCCATACTGAGGACGGCAGCTCGAGAGACTTTACTGAGATACCTGTCCTGACCCTTTTAGCTAGAATAGGTAACTATGAGAATAATGATTTCGCTAATGATTGACTTTCATTTGAACTAATTTAGATAAATAAGCATTGATTGAATTATGGTGTTGGGTGTTCATTTCTTGTCATTTATTGAGTTTCAAATGTATTTCCTATGTTTTAAAATCATGACTCAAGACAATGATTTTCTGGTTGCATTGACCTCATAGTAGATGCAGATTGGTTCTCCTATATTCAGTGTGGATAGAGTAGTAGTATGAATTTTAGTGTGATGGGCCCTAGCGTATGATGTGTGTATGTGCGTGTGACTGTAGGTTTACTCTGTCCGTGGAAGCAGGGAGAATTTATATGCGCCGATCTGCAAAATCGACTTGCCCTTGATATTCTATTGGCCTAGGAGGGTGGAGTCTGCGGAATGCTGAAAGTTCAACATTGTTGCACTTACATTCCTGACGAAGGCAAAGACCTAAAGGTCTATATCAAAAATATTACTGATTTGCATGAAGAATTAGTACCACTGGAAGCAGAAAGTGTCTGGACTAAAATAGCTAATAAGATAGTTGCTGTTAAGAGTTTTATTGCTAAGATAGGTAGTACCTTTATTGGTAAAATATTATTTCCTTTGACATGTGTGATTGTTGCTTTATTGATACTGAAATTGGGGTGTTTGTGTTGTAAAAACAGGAGAGGGAAAAAGAAAATAATTAGAGGAAATAAATATTACTGATTTGCATGAAGAATTAGTACCACTGGAAGCAGAAAGTGTCTGGACTAAAATAGCTAATAAGATAGTTGCTGTTAAGAGTTTTATTGCTAAGATAGGTAGTACCTTTATTGGTAAAATATTTCTCTTCTCCAGTAAAATCAAGCATGTGAAAAAGCCTTCTGCTGGGATATCATGATTGAGAGAAAAATATGTTCTCATGCTTTTCCCACAGAGGTTTGGAAGGTGATCTATAAGCTAAACTGAGAGCTTATTTTCTGTAAATTCACATTATCTTTCTCAGTCATGTGAGAATGAAGTCTGACATTCTCAGTAAAACATGTACATCCAACAAGAGCAGAGACTGTCAGTTGATTCCTTTGTGTTCTACTGCAGCTTCCCAGAGTGTTCCAAAGAACAACTAGAGCGCTAACAGTCCTACTTATGATAAACGTATGGCACACCTGAAGCCATCTTGCTTGGATTAAAGTGGTAACTCTTAAAACATTTAATCTAAAAAGGAACAAAATGAGGGGGTTCATTTTTCCATAAAAGTATGATTAGTGCTGCAGAAAGAAAAATTAGGGCACATTTTGAGTGACTTCTCAAATCCTCTTCTATTTCATTAAAAAATTCTGACATGCAGACTGAAACATGCACTTTCAATACCAGCAGCAGTTTTCCCTGGTGAGCAGTAGCTTTACTACAGTGATCTAATGAGCAAAAAGAGTGCTAACATTCTGAATTTATGGCAAATGTGTGACACATCTGAATGCCTTCTTGATGGAATCAAAGTAAAAAACTGAAAGTATTTCCTACTGAGGAGACTGCAGTAAATGAGGAAATTAGGAAACTTCATAACAAATAAGTCTGCCAAGATGGCCACCAGAGACAAAAGAGCCCAAATGTAGCCCAAATATCACCCAGATGTAGCCCAAGTATAGCCCAATGACAGAATGTCCCAGAGTGTTCTTAAAAACAACTAGAGCGCTTACTGTCTTCATTATGACAAAAGTATGGCACACCGGAAGCCATCTTGATTGGAATAAACCGGTAACACTTAAAACATTTAATTTAAAAAGGAACACAATGAGGGGGTTCATTTTGCCATAGAAATTATGATTAATGCTGAAGAAAGAAAATGAGGGCACATTTTGAGTGACTTCTCAAATCCTCTTCTATTTCATTAAAAAATTCTGGCATGCAGACTGAAACATGCACTTTAATACCAGGAGCAGACTTCCATGGTGAACTAGAGTGCTAACATTCAGAATTTATGGCAAATGTATGACATATCTGAATACCTTCATGATGGAATCAAAGTAAAAAACTGAAAGCATTTCCTACTGAGGAGACTGCAGTACATGAGGAAATTAGGAAACTTCATAACAAATAAATCTCCCAAGATGGCCACCGGAGACAAAAGAGCCCAAATGTAGCCCAAAATCTCCCAGATGTAGCCCAAATATAGCCCAATGACAGAAGTGTGCAAAACACTTATTATTTTGTGTTTTTGCAGTGTTATATAGTGCAGACTTGTCAGGTATTGGAGTGCTTTACATGAGCATTGGTTACATCACACAAGAACAAATTCATTTTGGTTGTAGACATGGGGAGACTAAGTGATTTGACCAGAATCACAGAATGCCGAGCTGAAGCAGAAACTCCAACCTGGTTCCCCAGTTGCAAAGTCTGCAGTTCTGCAAGTAACACCACATCCTCTCCCCTAAGTGCAACAGTGGTCAACTGGATAAAAAAACATAAAGGTAACAAATAATTTAAAAGTGCTTTCTCGCTATTTGAAAACTCAGAAAATATGTCCTTTTTTTAGTCTTTTAGCGCACTAACCATAATTTTGATGCCAATAAGACCCTCTCATATATGTAATTTCTAAAGGAAATGCTCTAGGTATTACAGTTTTGATTACATCAAGATGACTTCAGGCGTTCCACACTTTTGTAGTAAATATAGAATGTTAGCAATCTAGTTGTTCATTAGGATACTGTTGAGAGGCAGAGGCCAGGGGCACAGACTCTGAAAATTGAAGGCAGGTAGGAGGGTGCAAAGGCAACAATTTAACCACACTGAGCAGGCAGGAAGGGCCGTGGCAGCACAACAGACTATGGAGGGCAGTGGAAAGGGGGGCAGGGGCAACAAACCAACAATACAGGACTTGCAAGAGAGGCTGTGGCAATGTAATAGACCATTGTGGGCAGAAGGAAGAGGCAATGGTAGTACAACCATACATGCCAACAGACCCGATTCAGCCAGGAAACGTCCAATGTTTTTAAGCTCAAATCGGCTTTATTTTATCTGTCTACAATCTCCTCTTTTTCAATGTAACTCAAAGGGTAAAATCCATACCCCAGTTTTTTTTCAAAATCTCCCTCTTACCAAGTTCAAAATGTTCGCAAGTATGGTACATTGGATCATGGAAGGAAATGGGGTAGGTACATGGACTTGGATAACAGAGGACAGGAGGGACATGGAGAGGTGCACCAAACTGACCCTGCAGGGCAGGCATCAGGGTTTGCAGCAGCACAATACACCACACAGGGCATGCGGGACTGGAGTGCAGCACAACAATCCATAGAAAGCAAGAGGGAGGGGACAGGACCATGCAAATGGACAACAGAGAACAGAGGGGCAAGAGGCAGGACCATAATGGACAGACAGGAGAGAAAGCTGCAGCATAACAGACTATAAAGGGCAGGAGGGATGGATCAGGGGCATTACAATGGAACAGACAAGCCAGGAGGGAGGGAGTAGGGGTCTGCACATGTAAACAGAGGGCTGGGGGCAAGGGGGCAGGGCAGGAGCAGCAAGATAGCCATGGAGGTCAGGCAGGATGGTCACTAGAAGCAAGACACACCATGAAGAGCAACAGTGAGACTGTGATGGCATACACATAGACCATGGAGGGAAGGGGGGAGGGGTTCAGGGGCAGCTAACTGACCACACAGGGAAGGTGGGAGGGGCCATGGCAGCACAGAAGACCATGCATGGCAAGTGGGAGGGTTATTGGTAGCACAATGGCTATGATGGGCAAGAAGGAGGGTGCAGGGGCATGCACAAAGGACGATGGAGGATAGAAGGGAGGGTCAGGACCTGTGCACAGACAAGAAAGTTCAGGGGAAGGGGCCTCACAACAGACCGCACGGGGCAGGCAGGAGGAGCAGTTGCAGCACAACAGACCAGGGAGGGCAGAAGGGTGTGGCAGTACAATGGACCATGTAGGACAGGAGGAAGAGGATAGGGGCATGGCATGTGGACAGGCAGGTTGGAGGTGGCAGGGACAGGTTACAGTCATCTGACAATGCTAGGCAGGTGGGAGGGGAGTGGCAGCTCAACAGAACACTCAGAGTAGATAGGAGTGGCAGGTCCATGGAACATGGTGGGCAAAAAGGATGGAGCAGGGGCATGCACAAAGACATCGGAGGGCAGGGGGAAGGGGCATAGGGGCAGCAAGCTAAGCACAGAGTTTAAGCAGGAGGTCAATGATGGGGCATAGAATTGGGCAATGGAGGGCAGGAGGAGTGGACTTGTACATCTTACTAAATTGAGGGCAGTGGCAGCACATCAGACCATGCATGGCAGGAGGGAGGAGGCTAGTCCATGGATTCACACAACAGAGGATAGGGAGGAGGGGGATGGGGCAGCAAGCTAACTGTTCAGAGAAGGCGGGTATTAGGAACTTTATTGTTTTTAAAACGTGTGTCTGTGCAAACTACTTAATATGAACAAGTATGCAGCATAATCTCACTTTTATTCAGGAAGAAGAGGACGTTTGTGACTGTGACTCCGGGCTCACTTGGCAGAAACAGCCCCTGACCCTCCACCCCCTATCGCAAAATGTAATGCCCGTGAAAAGGGTAGGTGAACACAGTGTTATATAGAACATAGTCCTGAGAGCACGATTGAAAATGAAAACTAGATATAGTGTATGGTATAAACTATGCACCAAAAAGTGTGATATATGATGAACCGGGCGTGAAATATAATATGCAATACATTGTGCGCAATGACAGATTCATTGGAGAGCGCGAGATAGCACAGGCACTAGCGCGTGCTATGCGATATGCGCCTTGGAGTGTAATATGCACAGGGCAGTGTTGTGTAACCTAACTAGTCTCTAAAGTTGTAATATAAAATATGTGCTGGGGAGTGTAATGTTGCATATGCACTGTGACAAAGATATGGGTCCCAGATTGTAATATGTATGGCATAGCACTGTGCGTTATAACATAGGCATCGAGGAAGGCACGTTAGATGGGGCAATATAACCCGTGCGAAGACAAGTGTGGCATGACATATTCACGGGGTGGTGTTACAGTGCACATGGGCTAGAGAGTGTCATAGCATATGCACTAGCTAGTGGAATACAACGCAGAGGTGTGTGGCACTCAGCAGGCAATGGTGGGTGTAACACAGCATTGGGCTCTGCCAGGAGCGCGCTGTGACTCTCAAGTGATGTTCGTCCCCTTTCCAGAGAGTAAAATAAAAAGTATTACACATCCGGCAGTGGACGTGTGTTTTATTAACCGTGAGGGGGGTTTCTTGCATAGTTTTGGTTGAATTTTTGTCGAATCCCCTTTGAATGGCTTGGTGTGCATGTGTATTAAATGTGCCCGTCAATAGCTACCCATGTTTGTATAAATAAACGACAAGGGTGTCTACCGGGATTAGGCACGGTAGGGCATCGGACATGTCAGAGCTTCACTAGTGGTGTAAATACATTCCACGTGGATTCATTGTATGCATAGTCGCCTTTTAATGAATATCATGCAAATCGTCATGGTGATAGGTACGTACGGTTTGTCCATAAATATATATTTTTTTAAAATAATAAAAAACAGTGGCCGGCCCTGGGGATTGGGGTCAAAAAAATATAATTAGGAGACAGGCCCTGGGGGATGGGGTCATCAGGGCCAATAAATTAGAATAAGAAGGGGAACCACACAGCCCCCCTTCTTAAAAAATTAAAATAAATAAAAGACTGGCATCGTGCCGGAGGCCACGCCCCCTCCTTGCAGCACTCTGTAAACACGCCCCCTGGCGAGTTGTAAGTTGGGGAATTAATTCCTCTTCAATACTGAGGGTCCCTGAGGGCCAACTAGCCCAACAGGCATCTCCAGTATGCACCAGGGAGCTGCACTGCAGACAGGTGTTCTGAGGCCAAGCCCCTTTTTACACCTCTCTGCAACGCAGCTCTGTGGCGCTTACTGGAGGTACCTAGTGGTCTAGTTTGACCCTAGGGACCCTTAGGATTCAAGGGGACTTAATCTCTCAACTTAGAACAGCCACAGGGCGCGTTTACACAGTGGTGAAGGGAGGGGACGGGGCCTGAGGTGACGTGTGCAAACACGCACTATGGCACGTTTTAAATTGGGGATATAATTTTCCTTCAATACTGAGGGCCCCTGGGGGCTAACTAGCCCACCAAGTGCTTCCAGTAAGCGCCACTGAGCTGCATTGCAGAGAGGTGGTCCAGGCTGTGCCACTTTTTACACCTCTCTGCAACGCAGCTCTGTGGCACTTACTGGAGGTACCTAGTGGGCTAGTTGGACCCTAGGGACCCTCAGGATTCAAATGAACTTAATCTCCCAACTAAAAACGGACACAGGGCGTGTTTACACAGTGGTGAAGGGAGGGGACGGGGCCTGAGTTAACGTGTGCAAAAACGCCCTGTGGCGTGTTTTAAGAGGTAGTTTTAATTCCCTGCCCTATTATATACTAGGGGCTTACAGAGGAGGTCATGTTAATCACAGGGGGACCCCAACGCATAATGTTCCCTAGTGTATGTAGGTGTTTTCACTGTATTCTAAGTGTCTTTTAGCACTGGCTCTAGGACTGGTTAGTCAGACTCAGTTACCACCAGTATCCGTCTGAAACAGTTGAGGGTACAGGATGATTTTGCAACAAGGCTTCTTTCTGCTCTTCTTTTTGTTCTTTCTGCACGTTATCCTTCTTCCTGCACTTTTCTTCGTCTTTGAGGACTTCTGTTGCTTCTTTCTGCACTTCTTTTTTTTCTTTCTTTGCATTTTTTCTTCTTTCTTCACATTTCCTATCTCTGTAGGCATAGTTAGAAATTAGCATTTAAAAACCTTTGAAATTCACAGAAAAAAACATAGGTTTCAGGCATGTTATAGTTAGGAATTAGCATTTAAAAAACCTCAGAAATTCACTGAAAAAACCATAGGTTTCAGGGGTGTTATAGTTAGCTGGACTTTTCACTTGTACAAAACCATTGAAATTCCCCCGTTATAGTTAGTTCAGCTAACTATAACTCGCGCGCCCGCAATGCACTGCTGATGACGTCACATATTACATCACTCATGACATGGTCAGTGACATCACTCATGACATCACTGATGACATCTCAAATGACATCACTGATGACATCACTGATGACATCATCCTTGTGATAGCGTGGCAGACCTCCTCTCACCCTAATATAACCTTTGATACACACATTCAAAAATAGAGACTAAACTTTTCAAAACAATGGACATACCAATACCAGTTACAACAACCTCTTCAGTAATTCTAAGATCCACATACACATCCACTCATTCACCAACAGTCCTATACAGTCACTCATACATGTATTCACTCATCATATGTACTCATACACCTATACATCCTGTTACACAATGCCACTCATCCATAGAGTTACTCACACACATAGTCACTCATGCTAATAAAGAATCAAACATATATTTATTTGCATATACAGTTATACACACCACCACACTTACTTCTACGGAAACTTACACATACTTAGTCTTTTAAACAATCACTTATAGAAACACATACTTATTCATACAGGAACTCTTTCAATCTCTCACTCTCACATATACTCACTTATATACACCAATAGTCACATATTCTAGTTTAAAACATATGTAGTTACTCATAAAGACACTATTGAGACAGTCATTCTCTCACTAACACACCCATACACACACTCATCCACCCATACAGTCCTGCACACATGCTGTCTTCAACACATACAAAGAGTGAGTCACTCATTCATGCACCTATGCACTACGTAATACCCCCCACCGAACCATGCAGACACTCAGACTGATACTCAAAAAACCAACTAATAACCTATATAGACACCCATGTAGCTACTCACCAACCCATGAAGCCACTTACACACAAAGTGAGAGACTGGTACAGATATTTACATATTTAAACATTACTCACTAAGCCATGTATTCACTATGATACACTTAATCAGTCAGTTACACAATCAATTTTTCAAAAACAAATCATCCATTTAGACACTTATATACCCATTTATTCTTCCATCGACCTTGAGATATACATATATAAAACATATTTAATTTTCAGAAAAACACACATTCACTGGATGATGTCATCAGTGATGTCATTTGAGATGTCATCAGTGATGTCATGAGTGATGTCACTGACCATGTCATGAGTGATGTAATATGTGACGTCATCAGCAGTGCATTGCGGGCGCGCGAGTTATAGTTAGCTGAACTAACTATAACGGGGGAATTTCAATGGTTTTGTAGAAGTGAAAAGTCCAGCTAACTATAACACCCCTGAAACCTATGGTTTTTTCAGTGAATATATATATTTATATGGAACAAAACTTCTCTCAGGCTTCACCCCGAGTCCCA
The DNA here is from genome assembly GCF_964204655.1 of Triturus cristatus. Taxonomy (NCBI): domain Eukaryota; kingdom Metazoa; phylum Chordata; class Amphibia; order Caudata; family Salamandridae; genus Triturus; species Triturus cristatus. The sequence goes on along the minus strand of NC_140592.1, from coordinate 556,331,110 downwards.
GGGTTCGTCGCAGCAAAGGAAAGCACGGCACCACAGAGAGTTCACCTTTAGTATTTATTCAGTCAAAATCTTCAAGGACACGCACAAAAGGACGGTCGACGCGTTTCGGCACTCAGCCTTCAACTGGACCATAGAGTCCTAATGTCCAGAATGTCTCTTTTAAAGCAACATTTTCAAATTAAGTAGTAGAAACTGAAGACATACTGGACATGCATCGCAAAGTCAATCAGAATATATTATTTACAAGTAAATGAAACTATAAATCAATTTAGAATCACAGTAGTTCAAGCCACCATGGTGGTTATTTGTTGATGTGAATAAAGTTTTACAAAGTTCATTACGATTAAACTCAGAGAGTTGTGAATTGATGAATGACAATCAGGGTAAAGTACCGTATGAAATAGACGTTTACATCGACTATGTGAGTTCATGAGTAAAGTACACATTATTGTCTAAATCCATTACGTTCCCACTTTTGAATCAAGAAGAGATTATATTGAATTAATTTCAGGTGAGTTTCATATATCTATACCAACAAAAAGTAAAAGGTTTTAGAAGAGATGCAATGAGAATAATGGACAACTGACAATTGTTCATCAAACGTGGAAATATGTACAAGTGCAAAATAGCAAAAAAGACCAAAAAGACTGAAAGATGCCCATCATAAATTTTCAGTTTGAGAGCCATTACAGGTGTACATGTAATTCAGCATCCAAGTTATGTCCCAATGGGTTTTCGGTACCCATTAGTAGTATCAATCTTGACTCTGCTCTCCTCAAGGCAAGCATGCGATTTCCACCCCTTTCTTTCAACTTGACAATTTTGATGCCAGAATATTTAAGCTGACTATTGTCACCCGAGTGGAAGTCATAGAAATGTTTTGCCATAGGGTATGTAAAGTCCTTATTCTTGATCGCACGCAGATGCTGTAGGATGCGAAGTTTAAGTTTGTTGATCGTGCTACCTATATAATATTTCTGGCAAGGGCATTCCAGTCTGTAGACTACGTATTTTGATTCACAAGTAATATGGTCTTTAATCATTTCATGATGGCCATTCTGTAGTTGATAAGAGGTGATGTTCTTGCCATGTTCGCATGCCTTACATTTTGGGCATTTCCAGAATCCAGGTGTGGTTAGCCAAGACTTGGTGATAGGTAGTTTAATTTCAAAGTGGCTTTGTGTTAGTATGTCGCCCAAAGAGGCTGTCTTCCGATAGGTAATTCTGGGTGTGGGAGGCAAGATTTTCTTTAAGGTTTCATCAAGCAGTAGTACTCCCCAATGTTTAGAGATCATTTTTTGTAGTGCATTGCTTTGATTGTTGAAATCAATAATGAGTCTCGTGATGTTGGCAGTATCATCTTTGTGCCGACCCACTTGGAGTAATTCTGCTCTATTTGTGTTCTGTACCCTATTTACTGCTGTCAGAATCACTTCCAAGGGGTAACCACGTTGTAAGAACCGTTGACTCATCTCCTCAATTTGTAGATTGAGGTCTGACATCTCTGAGCAATTTCTTCTGGCTCTCAACATTTCCCCATAGGGGATACTCCATTTGAGATTCGCTGGATGCCCACTGTTAGCGTGAAGTATGCTATTACTGGCCGTAGGTTTTCTATGCATTTTGGTGCAAAATCTGCCATTAAGTATGTATACTTCGACATCCAAGAAAATAATGTTGGAAGTGCTGATGGTAAATGTAAAAGTCAATTGGTATCTGTTAATGTTGAGAGAGTCCAGAAAATTCCTAAGGAGCTCAGAGTCACCTTCCCAGACGATGAACAGGTCATCAATATATCTTGACCAAAATTTGATGTTCTTTGCGTGGTCGTCTTTTAAGACTTCGGTTTCCCATGATGCCATCAGAAGATTGGCATATGTTGGGGCAAAAGATGTACCCATCGCGGTCCCTTGTTTTTGTAGGAACACTTCACCTCTGAACAAGAAGACATTATGAGTCAAACAATAAGTCAACATTTCAATCAACATAGCAGAGTGTTCCAAAAAACAAATTGCTCTGGTATTGAGGAATTCTTTTCCTGCTGTGATTCCATCAATATGGCGAATGGAGGTGTAAAGTGAAGAAACATCAATGGAGGCCATGATGTAATTTTCTTTCCACTGTAATTGATCAATTTTTTGCAGAAAATCCATTGTATCCCTCAAGTATGATGGGAGAGCTGTGACATAATTCATTAAAAAGATATCAATAAAACGAGATGTGGATTCCAGTAAAGAGCCAATGGAGCTAACGATAGGTCTTCCTGGTGGGTTGGTTATGGATTTGTGAATCTTTGGTAAGAAATAAATTGTTGCCGTGATAGGATGATTGGTCTTAAGATATAGATATTCTTCCAAATCAATAAGTTCTCTCTCTTTCCAAGTCTTGAGTTTCAAATGATATTCTTCTGTCCAGTCTTTGGTTGGATTCTGGTTAAGCCTTTCATAGTGATCCTTATTGTCAAGTTGTCTAACAGCTTCTGTAATGTAATCCTCACAATTCTGAATAACTATGTTGCCGCCTTTGTCAGAGGCTTTGATAATGATGTTTGGATCATTACGTAATTCTTTTAAAGCGTTGTGTTCTTCAAAAGTGAGGTTCCATGTTTTGCTCTTCTGCTTGTGTTTGGTAATAAGTTTACCCTTTTTGATGGATGACATAGGACAATTGGTAGACATTTTGTTGATCTCCTCTACCATGATTTCCTGGAAGAGATCAATTTTATTACCAGGAGGGAATTGTGGACAAAACGTCGATCGATTTTTTGAGCCACTGTCACCTCCTCTGTTAGTCTCAATGCCTATGTTCTGACAATATTCTAAATCAGACATAGAAGAGTGATCGCTGGTACCAGCTTGTGTGGATGACTCAGTTTGTAATAAGGTAGCTGTTCTTAATGCTGGAATATCTTTGATACTCAAGGGTTGGATAGTGGGGCTTGGTGAAGATGCAGAAGATAATTCTGAAGGTTTCTCTTCAAAATATTTATTAAGTTTGATTTTGCGGCAAAATTTGTACAAGTCAATCCGTATGTTGGCTAAGTCCATATCTTTGTTAGGACAGAAGGATAGACCTTTGTTAAGCAGTGAGGTTTGTGCTTTGGTGAGGATTTTGTTGGAAAGATTAACAATTAAATTGAGATCTTGTGATTTTAGTTTTGTTTTGTTCTTCCTCTTCCTCTTTTGGGTCTGGCCACCTCTCCTGGTTCTCCGTTTCGGGGTTGCTGGCGTCCCCTCCCCCGTGATGGTCCTTGGCCGCGTCCCCTCTGTCGCGTTGTCATTTGCATGAGGCGCATTTCCCCGGAAAAATCCAGGCTAGAGGTGGGTTGATCCTCATCCGCTGAGCTTAATTCCGAGCTCTCTTCTGAAACAGGAGTTTCTTGTCCACTGATTTTATCCATTACTACACGATTTCTAAGTGTGTCATATTTTCTGGCGAAGGTGTAAATTCGGCCATGAGTGTAGTCGAGTCTGTCCCTATTAAATTTGTTAGCTTTACGTTTTTCCACATCATCTTCGTGTTTATTGATTTTCTTTTCCATTAGCTCAATTAGTTTAGTAGTATCCTCATCAGTGGGGATTTGATTTAATTCGCTCTCCAATTCTTTAATGGTTGTAGCAAGAGTTGCAAGTTTTCTTTCAGCGTGGGCAATCAGTGTGGTCATTAATCTGAAAGAGCATTCATTGGTGTCAGTTTGCCATTGTTTAATTAAATCAGCATCCAAGTCGTTTAGTGTGGGCATAATGAGAATCCTCAACCCTCTGGGAATTCTTTTAAATTCAATGTACTTCTCTAACGTTGTTTTCTCCCACCATTTATTTATTTCTTGGATGCGAGCAGTTTGTAATTCTTTCAGAATATAAGAGAGAGTTCTCTTGTTTTTGTCTCCACTGGATGCACCATCCGCAGTTTTATGAGAAGAACTGGAGTCGTCGTTAAGGAGATCGCATGCTCTCTGTGCACGATTTTTTACTCTTTCCGCCATGGTGGATTCTGGGTACTGTGGTTCTAGAGATTAAACGATGCAAGTGAAGTGATTCTTGAAGTGCGTGTTGTCCAATGATTAGTCTTATACAACGGTGTCTCTGTTACTTGACCAATGACTCGTTATTGGTCAATTCCGGGAATATGCTCGTAATAATGCCGTAAAGGAGTATAATTGCGGGAGAAAGTGTGACGAGGCTCTGAGTATAACAATTCACAAAAACAGTTCCTCCGCACTTGGACAATGTTTGGAAAGCGAGGGGTTACCGAAGGTGTCGGGTACAAGGCGGGGGCAGCTCGGAAACCGCGCTGCAGTCTCTAGGCGCCACCCACCATTGCCCCGTAGCCTCACTCACCCGAAGCTATATATAATATTCTACAGACACTGATGCTATTTTGTGAGCAGAAACCCATAAACATTTACACTTTTAACCTATCATTTTGCTAAACAGACATCAATATTATAAAACCGCTTTTGTTGAGCTACAGCCCAGGTTGTCACACATTGTTGTCAGTACATGCTTGTTTGTGAAATGCATTGTTTTTTTAAATATTCTAAATTGTGACACTTTTTTTCCGCTATCCATCTGCTTGCCCCCAGTACCTCCCTTGCATTCTCTGTTTGTATACTTGCACCCAGTACCTCCCTCTCACTGGCCATGGTCTGGGTACTTGCTTCAAGCTCCTCCCTACAACTCTATGTTGTCAGTATTGTCCCCCTAGCTGGCCTCTCTCAGTTGTCTGTGTTGCCCCTGTTGTCTGTGTTACCCCCTCTGTTGTCAGTGTTGCCCCAGACATAACAACAAGCATTTGCAATGCAATAGGTCTCGCATTTACGCAAGTTTGAGCTATTGACATTGCAAATAATAATGCCTTTTTTTATTTTATTTTTAAAAGCATTGGCATAGCCAATAGGTCTTGCCGATGGGACATTATAAGTGTTTAGCCATGCAACAGTTGATGTTGTTGCACCAAGGATATTGTGCTGCATAACTAAATACTTATAAGGTCCCAAAAGCAATACCTGTTGGCTATGCCATTGCTTGTTCAATGTGCATTTATAGCCAGAACCAATGACCCCATGAGCCTTGGATCAAGGTGCCGTTTGTTGCCATTATGCATTGCAAACGTTTGGAAACGCACCTGTAGACAACATATTACATGGTAGATATATTTCTATCCCAGGTCCACATATTGTATTGAATTTATTTAAAGACAAAAGGAGCTCCAGGGGGTTGTAAGGACACCTAAGATACTAGCAAAACATCGCCGGTACCACCATACACCTTGATTTAGGTGTGTGCATGCTTTCACTGTCCGATAGAATCTTTTAGCTTAAGTGGAACATGCATGAAAATAGCAATACCACTGGTGGTACTACCGGTAGTGCACCAGAAGACTGAGAGTGAAGATGCTGATCTTCATAAACTAGTCGAGAAGATGGCCCTAGAGGCCAAAATCTTAGCTATAGAACTAGAAAAAGCTGAGAAGGCCATAGGACCCATCTCTGGTGACAGCAACATATTAAATTGGGAGTAGAAGAAGCTTTTAACCCTAAGATCCCCTAATACACAGAGGGTGATGATATCACCAAATGGTTTGCAGCCTTTGAGAGGGCTTGTAAAATGAGGCAACGCAGCCAAAAGTATTGCGGATCTGTTCTCTGGGAGCTGTTCTCAGGAAAGTGCAGGGATAGGTTCTTGACACTGAATGAGGCAGACGCTCAGTCCTATGACCGAATGAAGGATACCCTGATCAGGATCAGGTTCCGGGAGACTTAAAAAACCCAGAGTCTGAGGTAGATTTTGTAGAGTTTTCTGTGAAAACACTAGGTGGCTGGTTGAAAGGTATCAAGGTGCAAGAATATGATGGGCTTTATAATCTTATTATGAAAGAGCATCTGTTGAGCGGGGGTTTGGTTAGCTAGCCAAGATGGCGGATGCAAGCTAAAACTGCTCCAAGTCTTTCCCCTTTTTATCCTGATCAATCCCGCACATTCCAGTCATCAGCAGGTGTGGGATCCCTCCCGGAGCTCAATGCCCCAAAACCTGTAGAGATGTGGCTGTGGATCAGCCCTCTGCAATAAGACCGGGAAAGAAGTCGCAGCTCACCTCAGATGAACGAGGTCTACAACCAGTGCAGAGCTACTTCGCAGAGTCAGCCTTTACAAAGACCATAGCATACAGGGAGGTAGCAGGTGCTCCGATGGACCCACTGCAGCAGTGGAGAAAAGTGAACGTACCGCCATGACTGATGCCCAGAAACCCAGTGAAGAGCTGTGACTGGGGTGAGTTGGCCAAGCCTGAGCCTGAGACATGTGCGGTTGGCCGAGCCTGAAACGTGCACAGTGGTCTTGCTGCCCAGACCCCGAGACTACTGAAGTGGCTCTCGAAGGCCACAGCAGTCTGTGATGTGGAAATAGCGGCCGGACACTCACTGACAGAGCAGAGCACAGAGGTGGCGGCCGGGCCTGATCTGCTTGCCGCCTCCCACACTTGAACGGAAACAGTGAAGGTGGCCGCGAACACCTGTGGCCTACTAGAAGCGGTGGTGGACCGCAGAGAGAGCGGAGACTTCCTACAATAGCCCAGAGACACTCTGAATATTCAGAGGTGAGTCCCCGCTGTGAGGCGACTAGCTGAGACCCAAGGACATCGGGCAGGGCTTGGAAGTCGTTTCCGGCCTCGGTCCCAATCCAAGGGTGCGAAACAACGTGGAAGCATCGGCACCACATAGGGCCCTTCCCCACCTGCCTTAGGGTCGGATAAGGTCCCAAATGAATTAATTAGTGCCTCACGGAATTCTGATAGCTGCAGACCACGCAGTAAGGCACAACTCAGCAAGCAGAGTCACGCACCACCGAGCTGCGCAGTCAGTCCTTAGATCTAATTGAGCCAGGGGTATCCCGGGCGTATCGTCGGGCCTAGGCCGCCCGCCTATAGTGCACCCATACCAGAGCATGAAAGCCCCCTCCCTGGACTGGTCACACCCAACTGCAGACCGCATCATACCCACATCGGTCAGGCCTTGCTGACAGCTCATTTCGGATTAGGACACCACAGGGAACACATCATAAAGAATAGATGCCAAGATAAGACCACCCATGACCAGCTCATAGACATTTGAGTGATCATTAGCCCACGTAGGAAGCTGGAGGGATAGCAGTTCACCACTGGACACGGTCCCATACGACACCCGGTTGACAACAGTACAGTCGCCCTTCACTGGTGCCGTGCCTGAGATATGCTCATTAACTTGCCATGGGTGTCTATGGTCAAATAATCCACAGGAAGTGACAAACTCGAAAGTGGGTGAGGCATCACAAGCAGGAAACGACAGAACCCGGGAAACCCCGCACTCTTAAGTTGGGCACTATATTAGATTCAGTCCTAGCAGCAGTCGTAAAAATAGGTATAACACTAGCCCAACATCTCATCTGACTTTACATTCCTAAGGGCTGACCACCATAAACTAGCTGAAAAAGTCCACGCCAAAGAACTTGCATTAACAGATTTACAACCAACAGACCAACGTCATGCCGCAGCACTGCAAGACTTACTGGACCGGGTGAGCATCTTAGCAGACAAACTAGAAGATGCGGAAGGGTGCTCATGCCGTAACAATGTGAGAGTGGCAGGCCTACCGAAGGGAATGGAGGAGCAGGATCCAGTGGCCTATGTGGAGCGCTGGTTGAGGGAACTCCTCCCAGAAGGGGTGCCGTCACCCCAGTTCATGGTAGGACAAGCGCACAGGGTACCAGACTGCAAACCTCCGCCCAGGGCTAATCTGCGACCGCTCTTATTCAGAATGCTGAACTACAGGGATACCATCCTGAAGGAATCCCGCAAACTAGATGATCTTAAGATCCAAAATGCCCAGGTTATGTTGTTCCCTGACTACTCTGCTCAGGTACAGAAGCGGTAGGGGTCCTTCAGTCCTGTGAAGTGCCAGCTCTGAGAACTAAATACACGTTACTCCCTGCTGCTTCCGACCCGATTGCGAGTGGTGGTAAATGGAGCCACACCCTTTTTTGATACACCATCGGATGCTTTCGACTGGTTAGAAGGTGCTAGCCTCGCAACTGGACCTAAATCACCAAATGAACCACTGGCATCAAAGTGAAACATAAGAGGCCGATGCAGAGGCAGGGGTGGAGGCTCAGACCTCCGTGCCCTGCCATCGGAGGCTCCTGACCTTGAGCAAATATTGAAGGAAAGACAGGAAGCCCTTTATGTGGCGGCAGCACTCCGAGCCACACTCAGGGGCATATTCTCATCGCCGAGTTAACAGCACCTTACCGTAGTCAAAGTGGTGATAAAACTATCGCCCCATTCACAAGCTGGTGAGAACAGCCCATATCACCAGTTTACTCTGCGCAGCCGCAAAAAACATCGCCACAGATGACCCCCGCAACTATCGCTAATGAGATACAGAGTAGGCGTTCCCGTGCAAAAAGCCACGACAACACCACTTCGCAACATTCTCAACGACCAGCTAAACCGGTAATAAGATCAAAAAACACGACTTAAGGTGCGTTAGCAGCAGGAAACTATCACCTGCTCTGACCTGGACAACAGCCTGCATCAGAAAAGGGAGCACAGCCCACAGCCACACCTAAAGACAAACAGAAGCCATGGAGCTACTGATCGTCCAGCTCGGAGCCCATACAGGGCCACAACACCCACCGCCACCACTCCCAGGCCCGCCACCCCCCCCGGCCCCCTACCGCCCCCCCCAGACCACCACAGAGGCAGCGCATACACAGACAGCGGACCTTCAGAAAACGCTATAGCCTCACAGACATAACACCAGAGTATGTCATTGCCCACTACAGGCTCAAAAGGACAACCATCCTCCGCATCCTGAACATCATTGCCCACAGGCTGACGGTACCAACACAGCGGACAACCAACATCCCACCTCAGACACAGCTGCTGGCCGTGCTGCACCTGTTGGCCTCTGGTACCTTCCAACCAACAACCGCCAGAGTCGGAGGAGTCTCACAGCCAGCCCTATCAAAGTTCCTCAAACCTGTCCTGGATGCCACCATCAGCTTGGTACCCCAGTACCTATACTTCCCCACACTGCACAGGAACATCTGGAGACCAAGCAAGGCTTCTACACCATAGATGGATTCCCGCACGTGTTGGGGGTAATCGACTGCACACATGTCCTACTTGTTCCCCCTTCCGACACTGCACACAATTACCGCAACAGAAAGCACATGCATTCCATCAACGTGCAGGCAATAGTGGACTACCGGGGACTCTTCACCAACGTCGTCGCCAACTACCCAGGCAGTGTGCATGATTCGTCCATCATCAACCAGCGCTTCCAGGCTGACACCTACGGAAATGCACTGCTCGTTGGTAAGTACCAAATGAACACACTACACACCTCAAATCCACAATCATGCAACTGACAAATCTGGGAATGCACACACCACAAAGTCACATGCAACATGCCAAACAACATGCCCACCCACCAGACACGACAGCGCAACTTACTGTGGGAACCTGGGCTAGCCATGTACATAAGCCATCAACGGCATGGCACCTCAGCCACACATTAGCAGCATGTGGGGTGAGTTGGAAACCAGGCATGTGTGAAGGAGGCAAGTGACCTATGAATGAGAATGTACACAATGCCAAGTGTGCCATAGTTGTGATGGACCGACTGCAGGATGCCAACCACACACATATCCATGTCGACATACACTGCTGCTGTTTGGAGTCTAGTGGACAGTGGTTGCAACCACATCACCCCAGCCAGTGTGGGAGATCACGGAAATGTAGCTTGTGACGTCCCCCCCCGTAAGCGTGTACGGAGTGGGCTGGCCCGGCGTACACCAGGCCAACGCAGGGGTGTGAATAAAAAGCATGTAACTCTGGGCGTGGTTCTCTTCCGGAATGCCTAACGTCTCTGCCAGGGCGGCGCCTCTCACCCCACCACGAGGCCGACACGGTGAGCGGTGGCGTCTGCGATCCTGTGCGCCTGATGCACACCGTGCCGCTGGTCCCCGAAACCGTCTTGCCTGCCCCTGCGCACCCAGACCCCACTGCTCTCCTGCCGATACACAGGCGTGTGTCGAAGTGGGCCCACCACGTGCCTGTGCAAGCTCCAAGCCCGAGGCCCGCAACCTTGGCAGCCTCCTCAGACCATCACGGCCTCCGCGAGCAAGGCCCGCAGTGCTCCTTTCTTGTTGACGTACCCCACTGGCTGACACAGCGGACATGTAGGTCACACATTTGGAACTGAGTCTTGATTACACAATGGCAGAGGACATTTTATTATGGCTGTGTTTAAATCACTATACTCCATAGCATAGCATTCCAACCACACAAGTTTGTGGACCCTTGCAGTCTTCGGCCTTCTGCCTACACTGCGGTCCTGCAGGTCTCACACCAATCCAATGTAGTCCGTATTAGGCAGGACACGGCATCGTCCCTGGCTAAACACCCGCTCAACTCTGGTGCCACTACCTCCGTCAGCCACAAATCTGCTCCTCATGCTATTCCAACGTCGTGTGTTAGGGATCCAGGAGGAGATGGCTGGACAGTGGTTGACCCACGCTGACCTCTGCCTCTGGCCTACACTGCGGTAAACTAGGTCACACATTTGGAATGGAGTCTTAATTTCTTCATCGCAGTGTTCATGTCATTGTACAGGCCTCATCGCAGACCGCATATCCTTCCAGCTCTGGTGCCACTAAGCATGTGCCCCGAAATTCATGGGCACTCTCTGGTAAAACTTTGGTGGCGTCTGAGTCCATGGGCTGGTGGGTTGTCTTCATCATCATGTAGCTGATACTGACATGGTGGTAAGGAGGAGTCTGTAGCATTCAACCCCACCATTTGCCTGTTTCTGCTTGCTTCTGCCCTCTGCATCATGCCCAGAAGGACACCTTCCACTGTCCCCCGCAACCCTCCGTGACATTCACCTTGGACACTGACGAGGATCCGCACAGCTTGCGTGGCCCCACCGCAGTGCAGCGCAAGTCACCGTCCCGTGGCGGTGTGCCTGTGGCGGCCGCAGTGCATCCTGGGCCACTATCTCTGTGCAGCTCAAGTCATGGACCCTTACCGTTTGAAGCTTGTACTGCTGATTGCCTGATCACTGTTGTGGTTGTTGCCAGCACCAACCAACCCCTGAGGGGTGGCTTACACTACCCAACACCCATCCAGCACAGGTGTCACTGGACCTGTGACCCTGGCAATAAAAGGGGCCGGGCACACGTGCCCATAGTCAGTTCCACAAACTCACTCAGTGTCTCCGTGAGGTCATTATGTATGCATGAGAGCCACGGGCCATTCCACATTACATTGTGCTGTGTACAGCGTGCACAACCATGTCACAGCAGGTAGTGGGGTAGACCTGGGACATGTAGCTGTGTTGTTCCTCGCTGTGAGTGTAAGCGGAGTGGACAGGTGTACGGCAGTACAGCGTAGGAGTGTGGCTCTTCTACACGTGGGTCTGGGTGTGGTTAAGTTTAGGCCTTGCCAAGGAAGTGACTGATGCGTGTGTCTCTGTTGTAGTGTCTGTGCCACCCGTCCCGCAATGGACAATGTTGCTGTGTGGCATGCCCCTGGAGTGCGGGCTCAGCTGAAGGGGTACATGAGGGAGGGCATGCCCGCTCGGGGTCAGGGATCACACATGCCAACTGTTGTGTGTGTGTCGCTATCAGCGCCGCATGTGCCAAATGTCTACCCACAACCGCATGGCGAGTTCAGCCAGGCAGGTGCTCTAACTCTGTGTCAGTCCTGTTGTTACAATGGGCCTACACACACATGGCCGGCCACCTTCAGCGCACATCATCACTGTGTCGTAGTCAGGCTTGTGGACATGCACAGACAGGCATGACAATGGAGTGCCGTAGGGGTGCAAGTGAAGCAACTGTGCTGTGCACACTAGTGAATAGGCTCAGGGGGTGGGAGAAGCAGCAGTGAGGCTACGTAATACACATTGATGGCGCTCATTTTCAACAGGCAGTCCATGTCATACAGGAATCACTAAATCACACATATCACACACGATTGAACCAGTGAGCCTGCCAACACATCATGCAGTACGTAGTCTTAACTCATGTCTCTCTGCACTGTCACAGGTGAGCAAAGATATGCACTCTGCCCTTGGATGATGAAACCCCTCCGAGCCCCAAACACACAGGCCCAGAGGCAGTACAATTGGCCCACAAATGCACCAGGGGCATCGTGGAGCGCACATTTGGCGTGTTGAAGTCACGTTTCAGGTGCCTAGACGTCACGAGTGGAAGGCTCCTGTACAGCCCAGACATTGTGTGCGAGATGATCATTGCATGTTGTGTGTTGCACAACATATGTGTACACAGCAATGCCCCATGGATACGAGTGCCAAATGCACCGGACGATGATGATGAAGATGAGGCAGGTGGACCACACCCCACTGCAGCCGCAGCAGGAATTGCCCATAGGAACACCATCATTGACAATTTCTTCTCATGTTGACGTCACATTGTGACGGTCCTTGGTAATCAGGGGACAGTATGATGAATGACCACAGGCACAGCATGTGCAAATAAATGTATTCCAAAAAACATTCCCGGCGTGCATGTCACTCATCTGTACAGGCACATCACTCAGACAAGTGTGGGTGCAACATGTAGTGCTTGCAATTTAGTAAATTGGTAATGGATGGTGGGTCACCACTGTGCAGTGAGGCTGTTTAGGGTGTCACGAATTGGAACTGCCAATTCTGTGTGTCAAAGTTGGAACGGTATCCCACTCTTCGGCGTTTCCCTGTGTTCCAATTTATTCCATTTTGGCTGTCAATTGTGGCCTGCAATTGACAACAGGGCTTCTTTTGATATGTGCCGCCATGATGCAGGGATGCACCCTGCGACTCAAGTCCCACGACATGGGCAACATGTATGTAAGGGGGTGTCACTGCCCCTACATTAGTCCATGCTCTCATTATTGTTTGGTCATGGACATGGCACGTCTGTGTGCAGGGGGTGTTGTTTGTTCCTCTGCAATGTGAACAGGAGATGCGGTTTCACAGTGTGTCCCATGTATGTTTTCGCATTGGCGCAGGTTACATAGAGAATGCATGTCAATGTGTATTGTGCCTGTTTGTGAGGGGATGCCTATCTGATGCGGGACAATGGTCATTTGTTCTACGTCACGGCTGTGGGGTTGTGCTCGTACGCTGTCATCTCACCCTATTTTTTACTCTGCTTTTATGGGGCATTTCCATGCATGACGCGTGGGAATCGCAGGCCTGTTGCTGGTTATTGCTGATGTTTGTTTCGCAATTGGCCTCACCGCTATTATTTTTGCGTTGGTGTTTCGCATTTTTGAGGCATCGCATTGACTTTAACACGGACATTTGACGCGCTGTCATGTGCCTTTCGCATAGTACCTCCTTGTTGTGAATACTGAGTTAACACGGCG